>NC_141391.1:61431206-62067535 GCF_034619465.1 Leptosomus discolor
ACAAGTGTTTGAAAGCCAGAGTATTCAAAAAGAAAGCTTATCTATAAATTCTTAATTCAGTCTTTTCTGTACAGGCAAAATCTATCAGTCATTAATTGCACTTTCATTTCCATACATGACGGTGGCTGCTTACTATTAGCATAATTATGAAAAAAAAAAATTGAAGAAAAAAAATGAAAGCTGTCCATTTCAGATCTAAGATGAGTCACATTCAGCTATGGATCATGAAAGACCTGCCAGAGTACATATAAATTGAAATCCCTCAGAACTGCATGACTTCTCTTTCCCTTCAACACACTTCTTTAGAGGTTTTGAAAAAAAAGCCAAAAATCACTAAGCAAACCAGAGGCATTCTGAAGCAAACACTCAGCACCTATAGTTTCGCTCCTATGTTTAAATTTGGCAAAGTTGAAAACCACTCAAAACAGGATCTTCCAATGCAAAAACAGCAAAACAAAACAAACAAAAAAATCTTTACTTGGTTTCTTGAAAAAAAATAAAAATGCGTGATTTACATGATGCAAGCCATCCTAACTGCTTCAAGAAAAAAAAAAAAAAATTGAAATGTTCTTTACAATGCTCTGTTTTCATTTAAATAATATTCTGCAAGTGCCTGACTGCTTTGTGTTGATTCCTCCTGAAACACTTGTGACATCAGTGAGTATTCTTCAAGATCTTAGCGAGTGCCTGTGGGGCTCTGGGTGCCTCCCTGTGGCCTCAGGTGAGGCTCTCTTTGAAATACAGAAGCACCTTCTGTACGGAGGTACAGAAATCTCATCGGTCCAGTCCAGCCGTGATTCCAGAAGAGGCACAGAGTCGTTTAAGCTTGCACAGCTTAAATGGATCTTTCCACCTCCAAGGGAACAGCGATTGATACGCATTGCTAGCTTTACGTTTCTTCACTTCCAGAGGTGAGAGGTGCTACATGATCAATCATAGCAAATGCGGGGAAGAAAATAATGAAATACACTTTACTATGTATAATGAGTGGTTTATTCATACAGTTATGGAAAACATTTTGAAACAGTTAAGATTAAACACCACAGGAAGCTGCTGAGGTACATTATTTATCAATATGATCTGTACAAGTATTTGGCCCCCTCATCCTGCAAACAATTTCCTCTGTGCAGTACTTTACCAGTCACTAATTGGTAGCACTGCAGGTAATTTTACAGCATTTTCCCTTGCCTTCAAAAGTGAAAGAGTGAAGAATAATGTTCGTAGGCTGATATTTTTATCCTTTTTTTACTCCTTAAGCAAATTCTACAGGAATAACTGCTAAAATTTGAAATATGGCACACGTGGTCCTCATTGACTACTAATTCTGGGGTTTACTTCATATTTAAAAAAAATATGGGGTTTCATGTGAACAAAGACGTCCATAGCAGGAAATTTGTTTTAGCATTTAAGTGAATATTGTTTTAATTTGATTTTACAAACACTTTAATATTGCAGTAACTTTAGGCACATTATTCTGTGACTCACTGGTGCTTGCCCGTCTAATTAGCAATGAATACTCACACACTTCAAGTATGATTCAGAACCAACAAGTAAAACTCCTTTGTGACATCTTCTGACAACATCCATTTACAGATCCAAATGGGCTGCTGTCCAAAGGTGATGGACAACACTTGTGTCCTATAAGTGGCTAAGTTAAGCATTTTCATAGCATGAAGAAAGCAAATTTTGGACCTCTCAAGCAGCTCATCCTGATGAACACCAACAGAAGAGATGCTCCATACGTTATGACAGTAAAACTCCTCTGCAGTTTGCTGAGTTTTCTTTTTCCAGCAGACCTAAGATCTGTTGCTTACATAAAGTCTGGGAAGCAAAGAATTTAATGATTAAAAGTTTTAGGAAGTGATCATGGCATGCTTTCTGGTAACACAAGTGTCCAGAGTTATTTGCTTTGCCTTGGTGTTTTACTTCATTTCCAACAGCTCAAGGTTAGGCAAACTATTCAGCTGTCTAAGCATCTCTATGAAAGTATATACAGTAGTTCTGTAGTTAACACTTTAAGCAACTATGACAAAATGCAGCTGGAAAAAAGAGGAGAAAAGAGAAGTGAAGGTAGAAGTTTGCAAGTTTGGGAAGGGTGCAACATCACCTCAGACCACAATGTTATACTACAGGTTGGGTAGAGTCACCTCAGGAACCACAGACCTGGGTATTAGTAGGAATCCTTACAGTCCCTCTGCCTTGTCAAAATCCATGTTGGATTTGATGCTGGGCCTTGAAAATGTAAATCATAGATATATGCACCAGTCGCATATGCTTCTAGACTTGATGGAACATGTTCTGGAGTTACAACTAAGGACTAGATCCTCACGTTTTAAAATCCGGCTCTTTTCTTCACAAATGTACAAAATCTAAGAGAACTGATAATACAGCACATAAGAAAGTAATAATATATACATATTATATATGTAACGACATCGTTTTCAGTTTATTCATCCCAAACCACAATTTCTAAAGGAACAAATTACAAATACACTATACTGACCTGAATCTATTTTCTGCTCATTCATCTATGTAGGAGAAGCTTTAAGTTCTTGTCCGAGCATAACTGTTTTGCAGGATATCATACTCCTTGCTGGAGGCAGCCTTGCTACCGCAAAAAGTTTATTTTGATGACACATCCATAACAACCAAGGCATCAAAAAGCATTTCTTTTACTCAAAAGCCTCTTACGTGGCTGGAGCAGCTGCCTTCATGACTCTAATGCTTTTTTCTTACCAGCTGTAAGCAAGGGCAGGATGGGGACAGAGGAGGTAGAGCAGACTGCTCTCTCAACTGCCACCAGCTGGCATTTACCTTGAGCAAGCTCCTGTCCTCCCTCACACTGTGTACTGCACAGCGTCAACTCAAGACTAATGGCTTTGCCAAATTTTCCTTCCCTTTTTATGCCTCCTTCCTCTCTGTCCAGAGCCTCATATATCTATAATACAGCAAGGAAACTGCAGACTGGAGGTACCTTCATATCCTACAGTGCACACCTACACAAATTTTGTTTGCTTTTTTATTTAGTTAACACCACAAATATGTATGCTAATTCCAGCTGTGCCAAAGGTATTAGAAAAGTTGATTCAGCCCTCTGCTCCCTCTCCAGAAGATAATACACGAGCACATACTTCGAAGTACAGCGCAGTCCTATGCCTACAGAAAGTGGCTATGCTTTAACATTTCTGCACTTTGCAATGTTTGTAGCAAAATATTCCCTTCAAGCATTAGCCATCTGACGAAGTTTGCTGATCAAATCTTTCCACACATCTCAATGAAGAGCTGTGGTTAGATCTAAGGCAGTAACAAATACACCAGATTAGGCCTTTGGTCTTTTTAGATTTTATCTATTTTAATGGAGAGTAGCGAGAAGAGGAATATCCAACATGATACCTTATGTTCTCCATAAAATTGCCCTGTATTTTTGTAGCATGTACCTTTCCTACACAAAGAACAGTCTGTGCTTTCAAAGCACTTAAACAAATGCAGATTGGAAACACTTACCAGGAAGGAACCACAGAGCCAGGCTAGTTATAATTGTGACTCTAATATTCACATCAGCTTGAAATAACTTAAAATTGTTCATCACATCATAGCCAGTTATAAAAATGTGACACCTGAGAATAGGATGCTGGCTTACTTGAGGAATATTTGTACAACTAACCAACTATGTGCTTGAATTCAAGTTTCAGAATCAAGCCAATAGCTGGTAATTTATTCTATTTCACAGATTCTTGTATTTGCAAAATACAGTCACAATTTTTTTTTCTTCACTCTTCAGAAGACACAAATTCAATGAGAAAAAATAATATCAGGCTTAAAGGAGGAAAAGCAGCCCAGTTGTGGATTTATGATTTTGTTGTTTGGAAGGATACTAATTCAAGCTTCTTCCCTCCCCTTTTATTTTTATATGACTATATAAGAAATTTTTCTCAGAACCATCAGTCAAAGAAACATTGAACATTATACTCAGAGGAATACACCCAGTAAATTATCATACTGGAATCAGTTTAGCTCCAAGAAGTTGAAGGGTATGGGCCCCAGCTCTTATGTAAAATACTTTCTTTTGACTGAAACCAAGTGAAAACACCACAAATCTCCCTCTTTTCATCTATTCTGCCTCTGCATACTCAGTACTTAGTAACATGATGTTCAAACTCTGGAAAGAACACACATTACAGATTAAGATACCTCAATCCCTTACTTCCCAATTTAAAAATCTTGTCTGAACACACAAAAACGATATATTACCTAACACACTGTGAAAACTAAATATAGCTTTATTTCTAGTTGATCAAAGAATCACTCAGGTTGGAAGGGACCTTAGAAAGTATATAGTCCAACCTCCTGCTCACAGGAGGGTCAACTTTCAGATGAGACCAGGTTGCTCAGGGCTTTACCCTATTGCATCTTGAAACTCTCCAAGGATGAAGCCTGCACAAACTCCGCCAAAAACCCATCCCACTGTCATGGTGACCTCCTGAGGTAAGAAAGTTCTGCTTTATAAAAGGTTGTAACCTCCCATTTTTCAGTCTGTGGCCACTGCCTCATGTTCACCTGTTGTACACCTCAGAGCCTGGCTCAGACTTCTCAGTCCTCTCCCTGCATGCACTGCGGGCCTGCTGTTAGATCTTCTGAAGCCATCTCTGTCCCAGGCTGAACAAGCCCCACTTCTTCAGCCTGCCCCAGCACTGACCAATTTGGTGGCCCTCTACTGAGCTTGAATTTATCAAAATCTTCCTTGTGCTGGGGTGAGTAAGAGCCATAGGCAGGACTCCAGGTGCTATGTGGAGCAGAGGGGGACAACCACTGTCCCAGTCTTCTGGCTGCACTCCCGTTGATGCAGTCATAGATACTGTTGTCTGTCACTGTCCCCACACCTTGCTGCTAGCTCTGTCCAGCTCACTGCCTGCCAAGACCTCCAGCAACCCTCTGCAAAGCAGCTCCCCAGCCTGCATCATTGCAGAGGGATGGTCCACCGCAGCTGCAAGCTTTCGCATTTGCCCTTGTTGCTTGTCATGACTCCTTTTGGATTTCTAGGCCCTTCTGGATGGCAGCCCTACCCTCAAGCATACTGAGAGCCTCAGTTGCTGATGGTGCCTTTCATCTCCTCCTCCAAGTCATTGATAAAGATATTAAACAGGATAGGACCCATGACAGAACCCTGCAGTACTGCACTTGCAACTGACCTCCAGGTAGAGTACAATCACTGAACTTTAGCCTGACCATCCAACTGTGTTTTTCACCCATCTGGTAGTCTATTGATCTAGTCTGGAATGTGCTACCTTGGACAGAAGAATACTGTGGCAGATGGTGTTGAAAGCTTTGCTAACGTCGAGGTAAATGACATTCACTGCTCTCCCCTTGTCCACCACTTCAGTAATTTTATCAAAAAAAGGCAGTTGGGTTTGTCAGACATGATTTATCCTTGGTAAATTAATGCTGGCTGCTCCCAATCACCTTCTTTATGTGCCCAGAAATGTGCTCCAAAATGACCTCTTCTACAGTACTCCCAGAGGGGTCACAGTAAGGCTGAACCTCTGTAGTTCCCCAGACTGTCCTTTTTTTGACTTTTATGAAGATAGGAGCAATGTTTGCCATTCTCCACTCATTGGGGACTTACCCTCACCTCACTGATTTTCAAAGATGACAGAGTGGCTTTGCAAGTACATGAGCCAGCTCTCCAGTCAGCCTTGAATGCAGCCAATTTGATCCCATGGACTTAGAGAATCACAGAATAGTTTGGGTTGGAAGGGACCTATAAAGGTCATCTAGTCCGATCCCCCCTGCAGTGAGCAGGGACACCCTCAACTAGATCAGGTTGCTCAGAGCCTCATCCAACCCAACCTTGAATGTTTCCAGTGATGGGGCTTCTGCCACCTCTCTGGGCAGCCTGTTCCAGTGTTTCATCACCCTCATCGTAAAAAAATTCTTCCTTATCTCTAGTCTAAATCTCCCCTCGTTTAGTTTAAAACCATTAGTCCTCCTATTACAACAGGCCCTGCTAAAAAGATTGCCCCCATCTTTATTACAGGCCCCCTTTAAGTACTGGAAGGCTGCAATGACATCTTGCTGGAGCCTTCTCTTCTCCAGCCTGAACAACCCCAACTCTCTCAGCCTGCCATCACAGGAGAGGTGCTCCAGCCCCCTGATCATTTTTGTGGCCCTGCTCTGGACCTGCTCAAGTGGGTCCATGTCTTTCTTGTGCTGAGGACTCAGCTGAACGCAGTACTCCAAGTGGGTCTCATGAGAGCAGAGTAGAGGGGGAGAATCACCCCCCTCAACCTGCTGGCCACGCTTCTTTGGATGCAGTCCAGGATATGGCTGGCCTTCTGGGCGGTGCGCACACATTGCTGGCTCATGTCCAGCTTTCCATCCACCAGTACCCCCAAGTTCTTCTCAGCAGTTGTGCTCTCAATACAAATACTTGGCTTAGTCCTCATCCACCGCTGGTCATTCTCCTCCTCCTCCAAGCCTTTCACTAAGCACAAAGGTCTGGGAGACCTTTCTGGTGAAGACTGAAGCAAAAACGACACTGAGTCCGTCAGATTTATCTGTGTCTTTTGTTACTAAATCACCCACTCTATTCTCCAATGGGCTCACATTTTCCTTATTTAGCCTTTTACTATTAATGTATCACTAGAAACTTTTCTTTCCCTGAGTATCCCTTACCACTTTCAACCCCAGTTGAGTTTTGGCTTTCCCAACACCATCAATACAAGGCTGGGCAGTGTTTCCATATTCCTCCTTTGTAACCCACCCTTGCTTCCATGTGCTGTGTACATCCTTTGTGTGCTAGAGCTCATTCATGAGTTACCTTTTTAGCCAGGCTGGTCTCCTGATATAATTACTAGCTTTCCTGAGTATCAGGATGGAGCATTTTTTTTGCTTGGAGGATGCTGTCCCTAAGGACCTTTAGACACTGTCCTTAAAGACCTTCTGGCTCTGTTGAGCTCCTCTGTCCTTCAAAGCTGCCTCCCTTGTGATCCAACCTATCAGTTCCCTGCAGAAGCCAAAGTTTGCTCTCCTGAAGCCCAGGGTCTGTGCTCTGCTACCTGCCTTCCTCTCTGTCCTCTGATTTTGAAGTGCAGTATTTCATAGTTCCTACAGTTAAGGCTGTTACAGACTAATTATCACATCGAGTTGAACAAAACACTTTCTTGTTTTTCGTAGCAGATCCAGGACACTATCACACTTGGCCATCCAATCTAGCATCCGTGTGATGTAGTGACATCTGGCATTGGTTCCAAGCCTCCTGGATTGTTCACACTCCATATTGTTGCCCTTCTGACAATGCATCTTACAATGGTAATATTTTTTCTCCAGGAGGATTTCTGAGCAAGTAAGGTAAATTCTTTTATATTTCTCAGGTTATTTTTTTTGAATTTTTTTTTTTTTAATTTCAGCATCACAGTTCAGCATCTATTGAATACCTTGCAATATTGCAGTATTCCCCTCTGGTTTTCATCCTACATATATCTTCATGGGTTGTTAGATCTTTTCTCACACTAAAAGGAAAATTTTACACAGATCTGTACTTGAATCCATAGGAGCATCATTACTTCCTCAAAGTGAGCTATCCTTCACTCTTTAATTTATGTGGATCTTTCCAAATGGTCTATATGAATAGTTTTCCTTTGGTATATACATTACTGAAGTTAAGCTTACTTGTTTTGCTGCTTTTCCCAGAATGAAAAAGTTCAGCCTAACTGCCAGATCCTCTCTCTAAGTTCATAAAAGCATGGAAGAGCAGGATGATGTAGCTATTCCAGCGAGAAACATTTTACAGCAAGAAGGAAGAGTGGGTTTAGCTTCCACTATGCCAATTTGGTAACTAAGGTCCAAATGACTTAAATAACAAGTCTTTTTCCTATTTGCAAATGACATAATACAATTCTTCACACACAATAAGGCTCAGTTTGGGAAAAGATTGGCAGCTGGGAAGTTTTGTTCAAAGCCTAAGGGCTTTGAGGTTTTATTTTAGGATTATTGTTGGCTTGTGAGATTCAGTGTGTCAGCTTATTAATTAATTCCTTAATATTCTTATTTTTTCTATATGTAGCCCTAAACACTAAGCAAAGGACCAGGGAACAGTGCAACTCAACTCAAGTAATTATGTTTCAAGTTAACCCTTGCTTTTCTTATATGCCTGTGCTGTGTATGAATGCAGAGATCATTTTAACTAGCATAAGTTGAATCTGACTGCTCTGTTAAAACAAAAGTTGTGTGTTATTTTGTATATGTCAATCTTCAGCACAATCAATAAACAACTCTATGGCAAAGGAGGAGTACGGGACGATTTGTTTCTCAGTTGTTGCTCAGGCAAAGGGAGCTTGTGCAAAGGAACAGCGTAAGCAACGTTGCCAAAGGCTGGGAAAGGGACCTAATGCAATCAACAGACTAATCCTCTACATGCATGTTTCAAAATTTCCATAAAGAACAGTACACAGGCTGAAAAGAATAATGTCAAGAAATGAGAGATTCCTCAAGCAGGCAGACTCAGATGCAGAAATCAAAGAAGACGGTAAAAGGGTAATCAGACTTCAGTGCTGCAAAATACTCAGAATTGTGAACATACATGAATGTCAGAAGCACTTTCAAGATTTAAGGATGTCACAGGATCACTCAGCACCTTGGAGAATAAATGTGGCAAATACTGATTTGAGCAAGATGGTTTGCAGAAAAGTGCGATCGGAGAAAAAAATAATTCCAAACAAACAAGGCATGGCACACATTACTTCAACATTAAATCAATTTTTGGCTGAGAATTTACAAAGAAATGGGACAAGTATGGAGTATATATTTTTCACAGATGAGTAATACTCTGATCAACCATGTACTTTGTAAACACCTGCCCGAATGTCAGGTCAGATGAATCAGTCACATCTGAGTTTCTTCTTCTTCAAATACAATCAGTTTTTTCTTCTAGATAATGAGAAACCTTCTTAAAGGTGACTCATGTACATGTCTGTAGCTGAGTTTCTATTATGTGAAACTTACTTATTCCAGGACAACTTGTAGTTTGGTAAGAAATAGCCACAGTGCTCCACCTTGCTAACAACATCTACCCAGTCCAGTTGAGTACAGTCCTGACACAGCAGTTAGTACAAACCCACTTGGACAGCGTACAACCACATTAATGTGAAGGCAAGTCTTGAGTCAGCATTGCTGAGACATTCAGACCTTAGGAGAGCAGTGGGTAAGCACTGGGAGAGACCTCCTTGAGCAGTGTGGCCCTGATCCAGGCCCTAATACCATGTAATGTCCTGAAGAACTGCTTGCTTTTCTTACTTAGATGGGTAAGAAAAGAAATCCAAGGGCTGCGGGCACATGCACGCACACACACAGACACACACATAATATCAGTGTAACTGCATTTGTGCTTTCCTGTGCACTGCTATAGTAAGAAATTCTTGGCTGTTATTATTACTACTTTGTGTTGTGAACGCAAACTATGTACAAAGTGCTAAAAGAATAACTGAAGGTTTAGGAAGGTTGAAGTCTTGAGCTAATTTCATTTAGTGCTTTATTGACTAACAGCAAGAAGGAAGCACCTAAACCAAAACCTAGTCAAAATCCCTAAATAACTTGTGTAAAGAGATACAAAACACACTTTTAAAAAATGTCACTCAGACTGAATTTTCAACAACCTCTGTGTCTGTTTGCACTTGGTAGGCACAGAAGGGTGACAAAGCAGGTCTGACCCTGCTCCTGCTCTGCAAGGATAGTGCCCTCCATATAATTATTTGGGGTACAGCTGTTTCACACAAAGTGCAAAACAGATGTGCCGCCACAGATGGCAAGCACCATAGCACTTTGGCCTGGGACACAAGTGAAGGTGGGGTGGTGTTGGTGGAAGAACATGTGGTCCTGCCTCTCAGTAATTCTGCATCCTTGAGCACTGAGGCAAGGGTGCAATGTAGGCACAAGAAATGCCAGCACCCAAAGTAGCCTGCTTCATTGTCTGTCACAGAAGTTGGTTGTACCCAAGTGGTTTGGTTGTTCTGGGAATTTGGCAGCACCTAAGGAAAAAAAGCCCTTTCTGGGTATCAAAGTCCATATCAACACAGAATCCTAAAATGATCTTTACCCTCCTCTGGCCTGGGCACAGCATTTCACAATGCTGCAAATCTAAGAGATTCTTCTGCTCCCAGCCATGCTTCGCTTACACTTAGTCTCACAGTGATCTTCTCATCACCCCTTTCTTAGGACCCTTTCTCTAACCACCTATATTTCAGCAAATCATCTTATTTGCACCTCGCAAATTTCCATACATGTATGTGATTTTCCCATTACAGGTTTACTCATCTTTTCCTGGCTGAACACTCACATAAAAAGACCCCAAGCATTGCAGCAGCATGCCATATATATCTGAACAAGATCTCAGCCTCCACCAACCCTCAGTATGATAATTACAAGTGGAGTCCTCTCATTTTACTCGAAAAAGAAATCCAAATCACCTTGGTTTTAATACAAAACATTTTCAAAATAAACCAACGTCATGTTTAATACAAAATTACTTTCAAACATGGAGTTTCATTGTTTTGAGGTAGCTTGAACAGCCTACAAATACCTGAATGCTTCTCAGAATCTGAAAACTTGAACAAAATTAATCCAAACCTCAAAATCAGAAGTGCTAAAAACTTTGTAGCTGTGTACAGTATTAACTCAGCAATAAAGCAGAAGCCAGTGTTCAGCCTGGCTGTTGATTTATGTAGAAAAGTAAAACAATTCAAAATATGCTCTTTTGCTTCACTGATTTATTCACATGTACAACTTCACTAATGCTAGCTAGAAGCACAGTAGTTCATTAATGAGAGATTAAGCTTCAGAATCCTCTTCCTGAAAAATTTGAAAAGACATCAGTAAATTTGACTTCTCACAGAGTGCTGTGACTGAAGTATCTCCTTAGTACCACTGTTAAAAAAGAATAAAATTATGTACCTATTCAAGTGCCCAGTAACTCAAAATAGAATCACTAAGCTGCCCTGCTACCTGGAAGTCTGTCCTTCAGAAGTTGTCAGCCATTGCAACAGGTTTTTTTCTGTCTGAAGCTGAGGCAATTATTCTTTCACCAGAATCAAAATTATGAAATACTGTGGGGCTTTTTTTCCCAAAAATTGACACCAAGAAGAAGTTAAAAAAAAAAAAGAAACAACTTTTGATTTATAACAATTTGATAAAATTTGTGGTTCTTACTCAAGCGAAATAACAGCTTTTCAATCATTCTAACAGGACTACTGTGTTTTAGTAAAATAAAAATAACCTTGCTTTTTCCATTCCAGAACATATTAAAAAAAAAGCTTCAGGATTATTGGAATCTGGTAAATCATGAGAATTTTCTTATACAAATTCCAGGTTATTGACGAATGAGTGAAAAAGGAACGTACATCTCTTCATCTACATCATGTTTATTGCAGAAATAATTAAACTGACACACATCTAATGAACCCATTTCTAGCGAAAGTAAGAAGTGCATGTTTTACAAGGCTATACCTTCTGAGATATTTGGGGCAGATTTGATCATTGTCTCTCCCAGATGTAGCTGCTGTCTGACCCTCTCTGCTGAGGGACAGCCATGGGCGACTGCCTACACACCAGCTAGCCCCCGGCTAGCAAGGACAGAGCATTTAGGGTTTAGTTTTGTGCCTGCACTTCACCAGTGTGCTCACCCTACCTGCCTCATTGACAAGCTTGAAGCCAGACCCAGCCGTGCATTTGGCACACCTTTCCAACACGGGCCTTTTCCTTTGGTCTTAAATATCCCGTTAGGAGTCATGTCATCATCCAGACACGTGCCATAATAGTAAGAATTTATCTTCTGGTTTTGCCTTTGAAAACCTATTGGGAAAGCATCACGCAACACCAGGTTGAAAGAAATCAACCTTCCTTCTCAACCTTGCCTAACCTGTTGAAAAAAGAAAAAAGCAGACTTTGATTCCCTTTCTTGAAATTTCTATCTAAAGTCGAAATAAAGTAGAACCAAAAATGGGTGTTCTTCTCTTTTTTGAACAGGTTTTTCTTCTCTGCCAAAACCAGGTTGACAACAGTTCATACTAATTTCCTATTTTTACAACACCACAGAATACTAAATCAAGAAGTTTACCCAGTTTGATACTATGAAAAACATTGAAAGAGGAAAAAAAATCTTAGAAAATGGTTTCTCATGAAGGGTTTAATCTTTTTTTCATGTTTTCTTTTTTATGTGGTATTTTTCAAATTCAGTTTGGTTTTATATGAATTCGTCATCACTCATTGTACTTATGAATCAGGAAAAGTTATCTTTTTGGATTTTCATCAGGCAAAAGAAGATTAATTACACCAAAAACTCACTTAGCTGCCATCCTATGCATGTGAACAAAATTTAAGTATCTCAAATATGTCAGATGAAATTAATCAGGAAAAATCTATTACTCCGTATTGTGTTCACCTATGACCAAAAAACCAAGACTTGTGATGCAAATATCAACTTAGTAGGCAAAACATTAAAAAATTCAGGCTTGGGAAAGAAGAAAACAACAGTTAAAGGGGAAGAAAAGAAATACAACTATGTTTAATTAGGTGCACAGTAGGTTAAAACATCAGCTTGCAGTAATCCTAAAGAAAAGAGATACTCCCAGGTGGTATTATTCTATACAGCTTTATGTCTCATCCTAACAAAGAGCCCTGAATTGTGATTCTCCACATCCAGCAAACCCCCATGGGCTCACAGGAAGAAAAGGACAGCATTTTCAGATTATTATTGTCAGCTCCCTTTACATATTGTTGCAACTGCCACTTTTTAAAATATTAAACACCCTGAAAGAAACATTGACAAAGCCTGAGATTTGAAAGAAAGAGCACTGAGGTGAGCCCACCAAGCAGGCAATTTATTGCTACAGCTTGCATTCACCTCACCTGCTTGGCAATTTAAAGATCCTGTACACTTAATGAAGCCAGCTACCATGGGGAATTATGGCATTACCTTTTACAAGTAACATAAATATAAAAAAGGATTTTACTTCCTACCCATTAAAAATCTGAAGGTTGTAATAACTCCAATTAGAATAATAGTAAATTCTCACATTAATTTCCACCTTCCCTGAATCCTCACTTTTATAATCAATAATATTTTTGTGGATTTAAAATTTACTTTTTATCCAAGATTCGAAAGTCTTTTCAGGTGTAAATTTACAACGCACCACTGAAGCACCCATTGTTGTCCCTGTTCTCAAAAAAGGTGCTGTAATAAGCTTGAAGGTTTGTCTACAAAAGCAAACTGATGAGGTTGATGTGAATTTACAGCTTCTCAGCTCCCTCAAGGCAATTCATATGCCCACATCATGAGGACACAGTAAACACAGTCACCTTGTGGCATATCTAACTGGGAACAGCTGCCTAGGGGTCCCGGTGCACTCGTATCCACAGGGCAACACAGCCACCAGCAACCCATGTCCACCCCCATTCTTCTCAGCGTTTTCAGCTGGATCGGTGAGTGCCCCCACTGGGCCATGCTGGCTTTTGTTTAAGCAGGCAGAGGTTGCATACCTGGATGAGGGAATGTCAGCGGGCTGGGTGGCCATGTCAACACACCTCCTTTAGCAGCAATGTCATCTTAGATCCATTTAAGCTACACATGGAATTATACCTTACTCCGTTTTAACATACTTTGTTATAACATCTCCATGTTACAGCCTCTGTGCAACTTGCCCAAACCCAAGAGAGCAGGTGTATCTCTACAGACATTTTTCCAAAATAAGCAGAAAGTAGCAAAGTCAAGTTCAGACAGAAACAGAGGGACTCCCCTGGAAGGGTAAATGAATTAACTGAAGGTGTGATTTGATGACAGCTCAAACAAATCCATGGTGGAGCTGCCACTCCCTTTCTCATCAGAAAAAATCATGCTTTTGGAAAGCAGGGCCCCCTACAACTCCAGCTAATGCTAGTTTATTCCACCACTAATATTGCAGCTGCAGGTTATTTGCAATAAGTAGCCAAATGACAGACTTTCACATACCACATTTAAGCACAAACACAAACCACTTCTGCCTCCCCCAAACCAATTTATAACTCAGCTATTCATAACATGATACATGGCCAGTACAAGACGTTGCCTGCACCAACATCTAGAGTTCTGGGCATATAAATACGGACTAAAATACAGGAAGTTCTCCAAGGATTATAAGGAAATCAAAATCTTTATTCATGAGCGCTGCTATATATAAAGCTTACTGCTTTGATGGGTGTGGCAGGTGGGAAAAAAAAAAGGCTTTATTAAAGTGGTTGGGATCTGCACTTAAACCTGGTGCTTCTTTATAGACTCAACATCCTCTGCCTGCACATGCTCACCCTTGTAATCCTGTCATTCATCTACCAAAAGGAACCGCCCCACTAGGAGACGAGAGAGCAACTTAAAACATAATTTGATTCAGAATAGAGAAGTTTCATTACGGTCCGTTTTGAAAATTAACCATTACCTAGATATAGTGGCTTTGTAACTCTTCAAAAACTCTTACACTCAGATTTGCAGTCAAGCTCATGTATCGCAGTTTATGAACGCAATGGTAGGTATCCAGAAACTACTTCAATATATACCTTCTTGTAGGAAAATTAATTTACTGATTTTGGGTTAGGTGTTCTTTTTTTTTTTCTGTCTACACTGCAGCACATTTCTGAATAAGACAGCAGATAGCTTTTCCACCTGGCTTCACATTAGTTGGTGAAACGCCAGCTGATCCAGTCATTTCCCTCCAAACTTTCCCTCCAACCGCAAAATCACAAGTCTGACAGTCACCTTCTAAATTTTTTTCTAGCAGGGTCCACTCAATTTAAAATTAACTCCAGGATTCTCACTATCCTCCTTTCTACTCCAACATATTATAAAGTGTGTAATTAGGTTATAAAAGTGATACATATCTAATAACTAAAATATGTTATTTTTCTTGTACTTACTTCAGCTTTTACTTCAGCAGTATAGCAGAAGTACAATCTTGTGCTATAATGCTTTTAGCATTGCAATAAATTAAAATACATTGGAATAGTCAGTCATCATACTTTTGCATGAAAACTGTATACCAGCTTTCATGACAGTTCTCTAAGCATTTACAAGAGAAGATTCAGGTAAGCATGCCATTTGAAAAGGACAAGCTGCCAAATACTCAGCTCACAGAAATATTTTTCTTCTAATTTTGTATATGGTAACTATTTTTTTCCATCTTACATTACAGAAAATTACTTCTCAGCCTCTACACAATGTTATTTATTACACTTCTGTCTTAAACTTTCTACAGACTATGATTATGTCTGACGTTCAGAAATTAACAGGCATTTTTAAACTACATTTAGAAAGGATATGATTTATGCTATCAATTAGAATCTATATCTTGTCATACAGAACTTTTGAAATTACTTATATATAAAATTGTGTGCACATCTACCAAAAACCTTAGACTTTAGATTAGCCTTTCCACACTACCCTGCACAATAAATTTGAAGGAGAAAGATGATCTTCAGGTGAAGGCTATAAGCCTGCACTTGAACCACCTCTGTCAGGATGAAAAATCTGTAATTTTTCTGCATATTGTAACCCAGTTAGCAAAACACAAATAGTAACTGTCTGACTATAGTAACAAATAGTAACCCATATGACTATATGGGTCAGTGGTGCATAATAAAATTTTAAATAAAGATGACATAGACAGCTTGAGTTGACTTTGAACTAGCTCACATAGTTTCTGTGAGCCCTATAACCTTGACCATGCCTGGTGGAAAATCAGATCGTATTTGTACTCCTGTTTTGCAGGAACCCGACAGTAGGAGCCTAAGTCACCCCCAGACACCTGTCCAACCCCTCCCCACAGGCAGTGAAGAGAAGATGCCTGGAAAGCTACTGCTGCTGACTGTTCACCACCCAGCATGGGGAAGGGGACCAATGTAGTGCCACACAAAAACAATTGTGTTGGAAGAATTCAACACTGAAATTTATCTCAGAAAAGGTATGTTTATGCTTTACATAAGACAATTATCAAATCATTATATATTATTAATACATGTAAAAGTCCGGGGTAGAAGGCTTTTCCATCAAAAGGAAAATATGGTAAAGCATTCACAAATAAAATTTTTATGTATATTCCATATGAGAGATTGTAACAGGCACTCAAGTACACTGTGGTTGTTGAATCTCTGGTAATACATATTTTCCCCTTTCCACTCTGAACATCAAATCTGCCTTACACTGATGACTGCAATGAAAAATGAAACATTTTAAAACTGCAGCAATTATATTGAATTAGTATTATGTAGCTGATGTCCCTCCATAACTGAGGTTTTTTTCTGTATGTATATGTCTAAGCGCTGATGACACAAACCAAAGGAAACCCATATGAAAACACGCAGAAACACCTCTCAGCTTGTACATTTATTATATTCCAATGCCTATCAGCAGCCTCTTCTCTGGAGATTATGAAGCTGATATAGTGCTGGGCTATGAAGTGCTGTGTAGTTTCAGCCATGTGGGATCATATTAGGGTTGACTTTAGGATTAACTTGGTTTGCACAAGCTGTTGCAGATACCTACAGGGATAGGCAAAGATCATTGGTTTTGTTGTCAAAAACAAGGAGCAAGCTGGTTTTAGTGGGAGAAGAGCAGAGGTATGCTCCCTTCTGGGAATGAGCCCTATCCTTACTGGGCTAATATCTGAATATGGCCTAAAAATATAAGTTAGGAATAGGAAAACTACAAAAAATGCTTCAAGGAAGAGGGATAAATTAGGGCAGCTCTCCCTCTCAAGCACCCAGAGGCCAGGGTGTGCAGAGGGCAGACAGAAGTGGATAGCCACTTAGCCTTTCTTTCAAATCCACCCTAAACATCTGTCCCCTTCTTACTCTTGCAGCAGCACTGTTGAGGAAAAATGTCTGTGAAATATAGCTCTTTCAAGAGTACTTATCTGCTGTCTAGTTCTGAAAGCAAGCTGGAGGCCCTCCTGATGACTTTATATAAAAACCCTCCCTTTCAAAACAGTCAAGTTTACCTTTGCATACTGCTAATAATTACCTGTCGACTTCAGTGGCTGCTTTTATCTCCCTGCTTGGGCTTTATGGGCCACATATAATGCTACCTGGGAATTAAAGAAAAACAAAAAGCCCACTGCCATTATGCATTAACTTCCTAGTTAATGCATGTTCGCTCTGCCTGATTTTGGAAAATACCTTAAAATTTTACATGTGTATGGAAGAAATTAATTACATATAAGGGGAAAAAGTCGCTAAGTATCATATGTAGGTGTTTATATAACAAGACAGAGAAAACATAATTTATCAAATGAAAATAGCATATACAGACAAACTTATAGCCCTGAGAATACAGCAGTGAAATTGAAAATAAGATCCTAATTTTTCTCAGATGTAAGAAAAATTGTCTACTTATCATTTTAGGAAAATAATTATAGAAACAATAAGCTATTTTTTGAAGGCATTAGATGTTGTAGCAACACATACGGCTAGTGTAATACTAGTCTCCAGGGTTGTTTTATTCCTAGGTGTTGAAAAGTTAGGAAAGATGCTAGGGGAAAATCTATTTCATTTCAAGTTTTCAGGATGTATTCCCTCCTGATCCTTCACAAGTGTTTTGTCAGCTTGACAAGGAAGCATGAAAGGAAAGCCTGCAAAATTTTGACTACTGAAATTTGAAATAATTAGTGAAAAGAAGGTTCCCAGTATGCTTTTCCTGTCTCCAGCAACTGACCAGTAGAGATACAGCTGACCAGTAGAGATATGATACTGTGCTGGATGACACATTGTATGGATTTCTCACGTTACCAAACTGATCTTTCTGCAAGAACGCCTTCCTCTCCTAAAACTAAAAATATGAAAACTTGGATCTGAACTTCACTCATAATAAATGCTGCAAGCTACAGGTATGATACATCATCAAAGACAAGAAATCACTTCTGTCAAAACAGAAGAAATGTTCTAAAGTGTAATCCAGAGGAAAAAAAGTAAATCGTCAAAACAAGCTGAAATTAAAAAACAGAAACATGACCACCAAGTTTAAAAATAATGTTGTGGCACCAGCTTTATAATTCAATCTGTATACACACCAAAAAAAAAAAAATCCTACTAGCTAGTAACTAAACTTCCTCTGGAATTTATGGCTCAGTCTTCCTCTCACAGTAATGAATGCTTATGAATCTTTTACTGAAATGAATGCTTATGAGTCTTTTAATTTTATTGGAAGACATATGGATCTTCCACTCAAGTAAAGTTATTGCTGAGCCATAATGATATTTTTTTTTCCAACAGTACAATATTATTACTTTCTAAGCATTCAAGATTTTTCATTTTGGCACTGATTTCCAGTAGCTGTTAATAACGGTACAGCTTCTATTTCCTGGAACTGGTATAGTCATTCAGAGGCAACCTGCATTGCCTAAGGTACATCGGCGATGATGCTACATGTGCATATTTGAATTATGTATCTCTAGCAGTTAATCTATCCTATGGCTTGTCCCATTTGGTTCAATGTAAAGCCTAATCTGGCACAAACAGGAGGATTTCAGATTTCTTGCAGCTAGGCAATATCTATTTCCCTTTACTATTGATTCATAGATGGTTGTAGTTTGATGAATGCTGAAAACTATGAAAATACTGTCTTACTGGTACAGGTTAGAGACGTAATTATGCACACAATTCTTATTTATAAAATCCCCAAATAAATCAAGTTTGGTCACTTTTAAAATACATGAATTAGCTTTTGTAAATGGGATTCATCTCTGCAAAATGTATCAAGATAAGGTTTAGGCCTCCAGTTATTAAATATGGAAATGTAACTTCTATTTCCCTTTGTTTCCTTAATAAAAGCAAGACTCCTTTCTGATGTCATTAAATAAAAGTTCTGACTGAGAAGTACTATCCCGGCTAGTAGCATATTGAAATCTGTGTATTTGAAAGAAAGAAAGAAAACTATAAAAATGAGACTTATATTTTGTAGAAGTAAGTACAAAGTGGAGAAATTTCCCATGGTTAAAGAATGCTTTGACAATGAGTGGAAAAGTGGGATCCATTTTTCACAATATTATTGTTACACAAGTTTGTGATCCAAGATGCAGAACTAAAATCTGCCTTTCCACCTCTTGACTTCTGAAAGTTCAGAGTGGGGTTTCTAATTTGGATTTGGGTCATTTGTACTCTTTTGACATGCCTCTGTGTTGCTCTCATTGATTTTAACCTAAAATGACACTTTTATTGTGCTTATTTAGTTCCATGTTGAAGCTGAAAAGTGCAATCTCAAATCTTTCTCTTTGAAAGACACAAAAACTTAAAACCCAGGTACAGTTGCCAGTTCCCTGTACTCCATAGCCCTACAAGTTTCTTCCATGTGATCAAGGCAATATGACTTGTAGTCTAGAAAATGATTCAGTGAGCCATACAGAGCAACAGGACTAGAACAAACAGAAGGTAATGAATCTGGTTGCTGCTTATATGAAACAAGGAATGGATGGCAAGCCAAAGGCTGGCACAGTGATTAAAAGAAAAAACACCCCAAACCAGACAGATGTTCACCTGAATGACTTCCAGGTGAGGAACACTGGGACAGTCTCATGCATGAGGTGGCAATTCGAACCGCTCCCTTTGTGTCTTCTCTCTTCTGGTACACAGAGTACCAGAAAGAGCAGAAAGAGAAGTTCTATTTAGGATGAGACTGAAGAGTAGCAAAAAAAAGCTGCATGACTTACAGTCAATCAAAAGGGAATTTATTGTGGCATTTTTGGTTAAGGCCCAATTCAGAGTGTTGTATTGATCTGGGCAGCTCTGCCATGCTACCGCAGCAAGACTTGAATACTGACATGGAGAATCCCACAACAGGTATGGCATGGCCCTTTGAGAAAAAAATTATCTTGTGCTACGGGAATTTCTCATTAGCACTGTAGAGATGTTTGTTTTGGGTGTGGGATAGAGGGAGGGAGGAGGGCCTGTTCCACAACAGCTATCACAGTATAAAACAGCTCTCACAGGAACATCTAGAGACATTTTATAAATACTGATGAAGTCTCCCGAGACTCCGACAATTTTCGGAAATAATATGCTTGTACTGTGGAAAGTTACTCTGCTGTCTGGAGGAGTTATCGAATTGCACAAGACCATAAATGTGTAACAAAGCTCTCAGTAAATGTAGGTTATTGCAGAAGAACTGTAAGAAAATATTGTGGCATAAAGACGGGGTGGGAAGGAGGGAAGCTGATTTCTCCTGAGAGCAATGCTCCATGTTTCCACCTCCAGATGTTTACAGCTACTGCCTGTCACTAACCTCCCACCAAGGACATGCAGCCCCTCTTGCAGGACAGTGCTGGTCAGCTTCCTGCTATTTAAGCTTTTTCTTTCAGAGTGCCTGGGCAGGCACCCATCTCACTTCCCCCTTGCTACAGCTCAGTTCGTTGCCAGACTGCAGCAACGATGGCAAAAGAGATGCTTACCTTGCTTACCTTTGTGTGTAATAAATTTATGGCTCAAAAGACATTCAGCTGTAAGTGGCTTTATTTTTTAAGCAGACAATTCCCCCCCCCAAATATACTCATCTTAATATGCCTTTAATCTTGTTAGTAGGCAAGTACTTGGAAGCAAACTGCAAAAAGTCCATTAAGTGTCATGAACACTCTCAGCCTAGGTGCAATTTTAATTTAACTAATGTTCTTTAATAACATGGCATCTGACAGGCAAAACTATTTCCATTCAAAAAAGAAAATGCATGGGAAATTTCCACGACTTAATTTTGTGAATACGTAACATTAAGCAAATTATATTATTAAAAATTAGGTTATTCCACACAAGATCCAGTTGCCAAAATAATATTTGTCAGCACTAATAGCATTTTGACATTTATACCTATAAAGCTATTATTATACACCCATTGCAATACAGTGATCATAGTGATTTCTCTCATAACCAAACAGAGAAACACTTCCGACCAACTGAAAAAAAAGAACAAAAGAACAAGAATGGAGCTGTCCCAACACACTGCAAAAGGCAATTAAAACTTAGGCTTCTTCTCGCTGAAGTTATTATTTTCTTTTTGAATGAGCTCTCAGTTTGGCCATTTACATCAAAATGGAAAAAGAGGACTGGCCATCTATCAGTGCCAAGTCAAAGCAGTGACTGAAATCTGCATAATCACTAGCATTTATTTTCACAGATTTTCCTCCTGTGCTCCTGGGTCACAAGGACAAGTGATGGACACAGCTGCTGGCTTCCAGAGAGAGTTAAGCCCTGACTTGCCTTCCTACTCATTAAAGTCACCACAATGAATTTGTAAGCATGGTTGTTCTTGAGCACCTCGAAGTACCTCTTAAGTACCAAAAAGTACACATTTCTCTGGCTGGAATGTGTGGGGAAAGTTTACGAGAAATGGCCTCCTACTGTATATTTAATTGGCAATGAAACTGCTCAAAAATCAGTTGTGATTGGACTTCTTCAGTTGAACACACAGATGGACAGTGACTGATTTAACCTGTTTTGCTTGTCCTTAGTGATAACAACTGCCATTCTAAAAAAGTGTCACAGGAGAGTTTCTTCAAGGTTTAGGCAGACAGACCATGCACTTCCCAGAATACAAATTATTAGGACTGAGCTCCAAATCTTCAGAAGTTTTAGGTATTACTTTTTTTTTTTTTTTCTTTCCCCTGGAGTTTTTCTACTCCCTCAGCTTAGTGAGCCTTATCCTGCTTCTGTTGTTATCACAAAACACTCAGAATATATTTCTTGAGTGAGTTTTTAGAGTGTGTGTCAGAACTGTTTATCAAATACAGGGCAGACTTACGCTACTGCTTCATTCTGGAAAAAAGTCAATCAGTAATTGCAAAAACTCAATCTGTGTGGACTAAGCCAACTAGATACCAAAGATGAAGACCCTTTTCAGATACAGTATTGAAAAATCCCAGCAAAGGGAAAGATAAATTTGATATTGAAAATGAAAGAAGTCTCAACAGTGACCAAAAGTTCCATGTGAAGAAGTAATATATGTGTGTGTATGTAAATACGAACAAACATTCAAGATCCCAGATATGAGGTTTATTTAGCATCCACGTTTCTTAACTTAGTGCAGGAATAGTTCACAGAAATGAGGATGATACTGAATTACAACTATTTGGTGTAAGAGTCAGTCCGAAAACAGCATTGTCTCAACCTTGTCATCAGGAATATGGACTCTGAAAGTTAGGCTAACATCTTCACATGAGTCTGCAGCGACCTGCCTGAAAACAGCTGCTGATCCTGGGAATGGAATGCCAGGCTTGTAAGGTCATTATGCCCTGGACAGAGAAAGGACAAGAACTGAATAACTTGTTCATCTGCCAGGAAACTGCAAAAGGATAAGAGTGCTGGTATCCGCTTCTCCCTTCTAGAAACTTTGTGAGGGGAGATAACAGCTGAAGGAGGGAGCCTTGAGGAGGCAAGACGGCTCTGTTTTGGCTAGAGTGCTGTGACGTTCCCCAGTGCCAGGGACGAGCCTGAGAACTATTATCAATAAGGATCGATCAGCATCGATGGAGCCAAGAAGAGGCGGAGATACAGAGAAGAAGCAAAGGGTGCTACTTGGCATAAACGGCTCCTCAGCAACTGAACTTTGGAAGCTTTCCCCACCAAGGATCATGACAATCGTTAGACCAGTGGGACACTGCCTGGACCTGGGACCATAGGGATGGTTTGGACCCGTGGTGGTAGCTATCGATCTCTTTCCTCTTTTCAATTTACTTTTTACTTTCCTTTCACCCTCTTTACCTATCGCACGCCGCTTTGCGGGTGAACAATAAAGTTCCACGGTTTGATTGTAGCAAATCCCTTTGGTGTGGTCGCCTTAATTTTGTACTTCAAGATCACAGCAAACGAACCATCACAAGTCCACTGAGTGGACCGTGACATTTGGTCAAACAAAGGCATGGGAAATAGTCATTTTTCACACTTATTTCACATATTCATATCACATCCTAATGTGATTAAAGTAATAAATTAGACTGCCTTAGAAATTTCCTTAATTTAGAGTTCAAAAACAGTATTGTGTGTCTTATTGATGAGTTTTATCCAGTAATAGTAAAAATGCAGAAATACAGTACGCATGGCTACACTAAGTCAGAAACATCTACAGCAAAGAAGTTGATAGTCTTTGCTTCACAGAGGCTCATCCCACATTGTTTGATATTCTTCTTTTAAACCTCTGCCTCAAATAATAGATTTTTAACCAAAGTATCAAATGTGATTAACAGTAGATAAAAAAGTAGATACCTTTAAAAGGCGGTGTTAGCTTTATTAGCAGCACTCCTGGCTTTGCCTTTTATTCATACAAAGGGAAAAGAAAGACAACTAATCTAAGGCAGTTTTAACTGGAGCTCTAGACAGGCTTGTTAAACTGCTTGGTTTTGGCTGGATGGGAGAGGCCTCCTTTTCACTAATCCTTTCATCAAATAACCTCATCTGTTTTACCTGGCTTCTGTAGTGAGGCACGACTTGTACTTTGGGAGGTTTTGTAATTTATTTCTAATAATTAGCTAATATCAGCTAAACATTGCTTATCTTTTAAATCCAAGCCTCAGGTCCTTTCATTGAACTTTGGAACGTAAAGAGACCTTATCACATACGGCAGATACAAGAAGGAATGAACACAGTTTTCTCCCAGTCAGGTTTTCTCCTAATCCTGTTACTGGAATAGGAGGTTGAAGCATTCTCTATTAGCTATGAGACGGCTTCAGCGTCCATATGAGCGTAGCAAGAGAGCAGACTGCATTTTTGTCATTCAGTGCTCTTCTGCCCTTATCTGGGAGCATCATGAAATCATAGGACTAGAAGGATCATTAAATATCATTTAGTCTAACTTCCAGCACTGAGACAGAATAAAATATACACAAATAGATCTAGGTAAAATAATAATCTAAATCTGCCATTAAGGCCAATTTTAATTTAAATTCCAGGTGAATGTATACTTAGCTGATGAAAACAGATCTTGATTTGAATTCACTTCTTAGGGCCAGTTCTGCAAACATGCTTATGTACTAGTCATTAAACAAAGATTTAATTCTCCTTGAGTCATTTGAATTGCTTGCGAAAGAAAAGCACAGTATCTGAATATATGCAAAACACAAACTGAAAGCCAAAAAATATCCTAATGGTGAAGCCACATGCTGCTTTCTGCCTTGGTTTGTAAAAGGGGAGGTTTAATGGAAAATGGTGATATTTAAAAATTATCTTTTCTGTACTTTGAGTATGAAACAATTGGAAATTAATACTGAAAGTATGCAATTTTTTCTAAATTATAAAAGAATTACAATTCTATTAATTTTAAAATTCAAATATTACCATCTTTAAAAAGTCACTGATAATATCTGTTTACTGTAAATGTAAAGAATAAATATAGACTATAGATCTGTATTCTGACCTAAATTTGTTCACTCCCTCTAGCCAACTCCATTGTGTTGACACACATCCAAGCTCCTACTGTAGAAAAAGGAGAGATGCCAAACTTGGCTTGTGCTGAGCTCACAGAGAAATTACAAGGATTTTAAGCTTGTGCTCAGGAATCAGGAAAGGCATTTCACTTGTTAGCACAATTATTATAAACAGGATAAGAGACTCAAACTTACATTTCTAAAGACTCTGTATACAGTTATAATTACAGTGAACCTTAAAACTCTTGTTTTTAAAATACTGTGATGTTGACCATAAATTGTTAATTTAAAGAACATTTTTATGCTTGCAGAGGTTATTTGCTCATATTCAGCCTTTAGGAAATGCCAGGACTAGGAGTGCCCATGTCTATAAAATGCTTTTCCACAATGCTTACATCTTGTGAAGTGCATCAGCTTGACAGTGCTCATTTGATGAACATCTATTCAACATTTCATTGTTGTTGGAGGCTTAGCCCAATACCTTATTTACTAGAAATATTTCAAATCTTAGTCTGAAAGAACAATCATTAATATCCTCATGGGCTTTTTGAAGGCTGCCATCATTTATGCTAGCCAAAGGCCTCAGGAAAATTCATCTCCTTTGCAGGTGAGCGCCATAACCAAATTCCTAATTTCACAGCTGGGAAACTGTGACACAGTGACATCACATTAGACATGTCCACAAATACTGAGTGAAAACTGACAGGTTCTGAGCTTATGTGAATTAAGGTACATGGAGGCTCACCATTCAGACATACAGACATACAGCTGATGTGAAGATAACCTTATACTTCCCACGGAAAAATTTAATGTGAAGATAACCTTATCCCTCCCACAGCAAAATTTCACAATCTTCCTCCTAATCGCTGAAGTGCTACAGAGCTCCTTTAGAAACGGGGTACAAGATAGTTTAAGACATAGAGAAGGTTGGTAGGTTTGACAAATTTCATTCTTAGGAAAGATCTGGAGTGTTTTTTTTTTCCCTCTCCTTTGTGAATTTTTCCCCTGAAGCTCAAAGGGAAGCAACTCCTGAGAACCAGCAGGGCTGCAAGATTAGTGGGAGAGCCATAGGCTTCTGCAGCAGCCACCAGACTTCAGCACACATCCAGTGGCACAAAGTGGTCGTGCTTAGGCTACTACCTCCCAATGACTGTATCCTATGTTGAAACAAAGCATTGGAATAAAAGTTAAATACAGAGAAACCTCTGTAGTGCCTATGCCCTAAAGCTGTCACTATGATGGCATTCAAACGTTAACTTCAGCACTTGCATGGTATTCTTTGGGACCATTTGTATCCAGCCAAGCCAAGATATCTATTATATACGTATTCATAAGAGCTAGTCACCCTAAGCTCTCTTTATAGTCAATGGAGAGAAAGAAGCAGTTCTAGGGCATGATTCATCTCCTCCTGAAGCAGGTGTCCAAAATAGGTCAGATGAATCATGCCCTAAAAGCATCTGTTTCTTTCCATTGACAGCGAAGTGGCCAACACCACCAAGCTCAAATGCAACCTACTACCACACAGAAGACTTCTGACGCTCTGGGAGCTCAACCCCAACCATGCCCTACAAAGAGGTTGAGGTGCCAGGACTCAACCTTGCCCACTGCAGCCTTGCTAGGAAAAAAGGCTCCTTTTTTTGCTTATCCTCAAACCCATTCCCAAAAGTTCATCTTTATCTTTTCCCCTTCACATAGGAGCTGTTTTCCTGTTTCCTTCTTTCAGAGGCTTATGTCACCTTGAGCTTCACAGCTTGCCCTTCTAGCAGCACTCCTCTAAGTGCTCTCCCTACTTCCTTAGGCACTTCCCCTCCTCTGCAGCCTTCTCCTGAGTGCATTTATCCCTTGCAGCTGCATTTCATCATCCCATCTGCTGTCTTGCCAGTGCCTGCATTAACCATTTCTCTGCTTGAAAGAGCTTCTAAGCCCTACCCTACACCCTGCCTTCAGATACTTTTATTAGCATTTACCCGTACTGTGCACACTGAAGAGCATGTATGCACATTAGCCTATTGCTTTTGAAGGAAACAATCTGAAGAAGTGATAAAATACTGTAAAAAATTAAGTCTTCTGGCCCTTTTGAAATAAGAACAAATTTGTGGGTTTTCCCTTCAAAAAGTATTCTGTAGTATTTGAGCACCCTGCCCTGTAATAATGAAAATATTGCAGCAGCATAGTAATGGCGATACTATAGTTCAAACATAATGAAAATAAAACATGGGAGTATATTTCTATACAGCAAGTTGCATGAATGAAGAAACCGCATCTTTTTTCCTTCCAAGTGGAACTACAGTCTATATACTTCAGGGGAAAAAAAAAATGTTAACTGTGTTACAAGTTAGAGGTTACATTACCATGCACCAACACAAAATAGCAGCAGCAGCACAGACAACTCCACAAAAAGGGAGACGAAGACAATGTCTCATGAGTTCTTAATTCATTAAGGAATGAATACACTCCTACAATTTGTAAAGGAATTTTGTTCTGAAGAACAAGGCAACTTGGGGAAAGGAGGAGTATCTAATAATTTTGCCTTTGATCTGAAAATACACCTTTTAAGCATCACTATGTGCAGCTGAAAGAACAAGAAATGAAGGCAAAAACAAAACTATAAATATTAAAAGCTCTGTGAAAAAACAATCTCTGTGAAGTTTTCCCACTTCCTAAATGGTAGTTATCATGCGAAAGAGTGAAAAGCAAACAATAGAATAACTTTTGTCTCTATAGTATATG
Organism: Leptosomus discolor; assembly: GCF_034619465.1. Taxonomy (NCBI): domain Eukaryota; kingdom Metazoa; phylum Chordata; class Aves; order Leptosomiformes; family Leptosomidae; genus Leptosomus; species Leptosomus discolor. Next base: position 61,458,344 of record NC_141391.1, read on the forward strand.
TTTTTTTCTGTGTTTCTGAGCCCTATTTTTCCAATCCCAAAGTCAGCAACTCACCCAGCTGTGAGGAAAACAAAAGCATTGTGTAGTCTTAGGTTTAAACAGCACAAAATAAATATGTCATTTTAACTTTACATATATGACAAGTATTACTGAATGAAATGGAACTATCCATTTACATTCAGCTAGGTGTATGCTTGTAGGATTATAACTCATTTCATGACTAAGTGTATTTCAAAACCTGTAACTCCAATGAATTTTTCATATCTAATGTTTTCTCTTTTTTATGCCGTTCAAAGAAGATATGCAAGTATGAGCATAAGGTTGCAAAGAATATCATAATTTGGATTCAACATTCTTTTCTCCTCTTGAAGAGGGAGAAGAAAGTGTTAGATATATGAATGGAAGGATAATCTCAATAGAGCAAGAATGCTTGAGGGTCACTCCATGGAGAAACTACTTTTTTAACTTAACTGTCTCTAAACAGTTTAAGTGCTCATCACCAAGAAGCACAAGTGCTGCCAGTCATTTACATGATTAATTAAAAAAATCATGTCCAAACCAAACATATGACTTTGTTAAAAACTTGTAATTGGCACACTGAGGCTGTGACCTGGCAAGCTGTGTTCCAGTGGATATATGGGGGAACTGCCGTGCCCATCTCAAGATCTAATACGGGAAACAGTAGTGACCCCAGAAGCAGCAGTCTGTCCCTACAACCACATCTTGTCCTGACTTTACCACAGTGCATTTACTCTTTGGCCTTAAGAAATATGGAAATCTTCATTCTAAGTTTTATGGTAGTTGTAGCTTGGAAGATGGAAAGCAAATTATTTGACAGGGGGTCGGGGTGTTTATTAGATGAGTTACTGTCTCTAATTTTTAAAACAAAGTTTTCAAATTTTTTTTTTTAATGGCTCATTTTTCTCGAATGAGAGTACATATTGTCTGCATACTAATGTCACTGATGACACCATTGATATCTTCTGAAAGGGTCAGAGACTTAAAGGCATGCTATAAACTTGAAAATCAGATTTTCAACAGCATCTTTGTGCTCTTTATTCTTTACTTTTCTATTATAAAAGAGAACATAGCAACCCAAAGCCAGGAAAAAATTGAGAAAACTTTTCTACAGGTGTATATATAAAATGTTCTAAAGCCTTCTCAAGCCAAAAATCTCAAATTGACCTCGATAAAATCCTTTAAAAATTGTTCCTATCCATTCTTTTTCTTTCCAATTCCTCTGTTAATTTTTGGTTTACTATTATTCAAATCAAGCAAAAAGATAGACACTAATAGATCAGATATCTGTGTCTGAAGTGCAGTCTTCCAAGCTTTTAACGCAGCTTCTGTGAACCAGCTTTATTTCCTTGAAAATGAGACATATAGGTTAAACAGGTCAATTTTATTGAATTAAATCATGCTGTTTCCCTGTATTTTCCATGACAGAATATCTGTAATTCTAACATTACTAGCATTTGCTAAAGCAATTTACTTTTCTATAAGTTGCTCAGTCATGCATGCTCGAAAACTAATCATACTGAGAGTTAGCAAACTTCTGAAAGAAGTTCACAGATTTATACCCTTCATATTTGTCTTGACCCTGCTGTGATACCCATGGAAGCAACCCTCTGCATTGTTATGTCCTTATGCATTTTTACGCCACCTTCTAAGGTGCTGTCTTTCAGCTTAATCTCATCTGTATCAGGCTATTATTTTAGAGTCCCAATTAATTGTAACTGCTTTTGTATTGTACAAGCCAACCTCCACACAGGTATCATGGCTCAGGTGTCTCCTGGGCCATGGGGAGGGTTGAAAGTCCCAGGTGAGGCTGGGCAGGGCCATCAGAGCCCAGGGGTCCACTCAGGGCACAAGTACAAAGTAGTAACTGTATTTCTAGGAGAAGGACATCCTCCTTTAAAAAGTAGCAGCTGGTTACATAAAGGGGAAAAAAATTCATTTCAAGAATCATAATATCTCAGATGCATAATGATACCAAAAAGAATTAGTTTTACATTTATTAGCCCACATCACTGAAACTATTAGTAGTAATAGTTTCATTGTCTCCTTCTTCTGATTACACTGTGGGTTTAACAAAGGGTAATAATTCTACCAACATACCTTGGTTTGCCCTTAGACCAACAGGACTAGAAAAAGGTTACCCACAAGTGTTTTAAAACTGACAATCCTCTTAAAGGATTGTCAGTCTTACTGACTCTACTCAGTGCTTGTCAGGCCACACCTGGCGTACTATGTTCAGTTTTGGTCCCCACTATATGAAGAAGATCTGGACAGGCTGGAGAGGGTCCAGAGAAGAGCCACAAAGATGATCAAAGGACTGGGAATCCTGCTGTATGAGGAACGGCTGAGACAATTTGGTTTGGTCAACCTTGAGAAAGGAAGGCTTAGTGGAGACCTTATCACCATGTTCCAGTATTTAAAGAGTAGCTACAAAGAAGATGGAGACTCGCTTTTTACAAGGAGTCACAAGGAAAAGATGAGGGTTTACAAGCTACTCCTGGAGAGATCCCAATTAGACACGAGAGGAAAAGTTTTCACAATGCGAACACTGAAATAGCTTCCCCAGGGAAGTAGTGGATTCCCCATCATTGGACACTTTCAAGATTCATCTGGACAGGGTGCTGAGCCGTCTTATCTAGACCGGGCTTTTGCCAAGAAAGGTTGGACCAGATGATCCTTGAGGTCCCTTCCAACCTGGTATTCTATGATTCTATGAAAAGCACTGATACAGCTCCCACTCATCTCTTGAAATGAAAGGGAAACAGCGGCAACAGAAGTCTGTCCTTAGGCTGTGCAGCTCTGTCTGCCTGACTGCCTCGCACAGGCTGGGACGTGCTGGACCAGGCTGTACAATGTGACCACATTTCACAAATCTCCAGGACAACATGTGGTGCTACTTTTCCGCATGTTTCAAGTAGGGCTATCACGCTCTACTTCTTTATCGTTTCAGAAAACAGGAAAAATGGGCATGAAATTGACCATACTAATTCCATATATGCCAATTATTGTAGCCTGGGAGTTTGCAGTTCTTGTGTTACTTCTCCCATGTTTGTCAAAAACTCATTTCTGCATGCACTTTGCTCAGTTAATAGTTCCTGAATTTCCAGCTTGTTCGTGTGCATCAAGCATTGTGTCCTCCCTTTGGACACAGCACACGCACCATCTCTTCCTCTTCAAACCTCTGTCCATTTCTTCCCTTTGTTTCAATACCAAACCAGAGAGAAAGGCTTTTAAGTTTCTACACTTAACAGATATTCACCAGGTACTGGTTTTACCTTTGATATGGCAACTACCTCCAGCACAAATAAGATGCAACTCGCATCCATACCACACCCCAAAGCCTGACTGTTATGCATTTTTTTAGCCAGTGAACTCAGGTTCCCTTAATTCATATGGAGGAAAAAAAAAAAAAAAAAAAAAAGAGTTTCAACAGACATCTTATCTAAATTAAGTTTCTTCATCAGGACAAGTAACTGGTATAGCTAATGCCAAAATACCATATATCTGTGTCACAGCCAGCATCTTCTTTTGCAATGTAGTAGAATAGGACCACTTTATAGATCAGTTCAATAAGCCGTAAGGAAAGAAAAAGTGCAAAGTTTTGAGGAGATAATTAATCTCTGCCAGATTTCTGAGTTTCCAGGACAACCTCATGTTTTATTAAGCAGGAAATTGAAAAAAAAAGAATGAACTGGAAGGATATTACTTTGCAAGAGATTGCTTAGATAAGATCTGTTAAGGAGATTGACATTTATAACAATAAAATGTATTTATGGTTTGTGCAGCCACTAGAAAAAGTAGATAAGATTACAGTTGATTTAGGTTGGCCAAATGCATTCTTGGGAAATGAAACAAACAGTGTCTTAGTATCAGCATACCGACTGACAAGTCTTTTAGCAAACAGATACTGTTAATTTCCCTCCAATGGCCATGGGCCAATACTGTTTTCCTGCCTCTAAGCAGCTAGCTATCTGTTGAAGTTATGTGTCCAGAGGGAATATCAACAGTGATATTCCAAGTTTGTTTTGATTGTCTTTTTAGGTACTGTCTTGGCACTACCAGCACCTTGCCAAGGAAGTCAAGATATCTTTCTTCAGCTTTTTTAGACAGTGTTTTTAATTAACATTCTTTCCTCTTAAATGTCAGGAATAAAAACATACGATAGATATGTATATTGCTGTGAATTGGGATCTCTCTCACATTTCTCCATTAGTTCCTCAAGTCTGTTTGCGCACATGTGCAAGTACTACCATAATCAAATAACTTAAATAACTATTTCTGTGCTTCATCTCCCCATTCACTTGCCTTTCTGAAGCTGTACTGAGGCCATGCAACATTAGGTGCATAAAATCGAAACCAACATGAGCATAGTAAAAACATTCAACAGCTAATAATTATTTTTAATTCTCCATATTGATTATGAATGACATTGGGAATTGGTGTGGGTGTTCAAGATTTCTGGGCAACACATACCTCCCAATGCCAGTACGAAACCTCTCTGCAGAAAGTCCCAGGAGCAGGGATATTTCCTGTAGTACTAATTATTTCTCTTTCTCCTGCATTTCTCTTCTACATTTATTTTATTCTCTTGAGCAAGCAGTACAGTTTTCTCATGCTTTCTACAGCATTACAGTCTCAGATGTCTACTCACTATCAGCAACTCCCCCACTCCTCTGATACAGCCTTCTTTATTTCTGATCACGAAATTCATCCATATATTAGGAAGAAAAAAAAAAAGCCAAAGCATTTTCCACAGCCTTTACATTATTGCTGATGCCAGATGTTCACAATTCTTGAACAAGGTCCCCACATACTACAAGGCAGCATTTAGGGGGGGTGGGAGAAGAACATTTGGATGTCTTTATTTTGCTTTCTGTTTTTTAAACATTTAAGCAGCATTTTTGAATAATTTCCTAACTTTTTTCTTGCAGGCCCTAGAGCTAATAACATACTAAAAGCTATAAAGGGGTTTCTGACATTTATGTTACTCCAAGAACTAGAACCTTAAGAAAACTTCCTAATCAGGGATATATTCAAGGCTTATGGGCAATGTAGTCCTTTTCAATCTATCTAAAGAAATCCTTTTCCAGAGTATCTTAGATCTACAGTCTTTGTACCTGCCATTTACCCAAACAGATAATTACACAAAAATTTCATTAGGTTCAATCTGTGTTGAAATTAATCTCTATGGAGCAAATTTTGTTAATCATGAAATAGCAGCTTGGAATCAGAGGGGTTATTTCCTGATGGTAACTATTTGCAACAACAATTCTCATTTCTCATTTAAGCAAAAGTTCTTCAAACCAGCATGTCAATCCACACTTGAAAAATGGTTGGAGATAGACTGTTGCAGAGGATTAAAAAATAGTGCTTGCTACTGTAAGCATGTGTGAAAGCACATGTACATGCATCTTCAGTTAGAGTTGTGTTCGTTCAGCTGTTGTTATTCCAAAAATAATGGATTGGATATAAAATGGTAGGCACTTCTGTGTCCCTTTCTTGTCTGGATACAAGCCAGAAAACAATTTTAAGCTTAACTGAAAGACTTGTTTAAATGGTTTTCACAGTTTTCTGCACCAAAATGTTATCCCTTGTACCATTCTTTAAATATGTGTTGGGCTTAGCCAAGCTATAAAGAAAGGGCTCTGAAATTCAAATGAAAACAAAAAGACAGTTCCAATCACTCTGTGACTAGGAGAGCATTCTTTCCCATTGAATGCCTAGTTAGGGCAGTCTGCTTAGCTTTTTTAACACAGGTGCTTAGGCATGTATAACTGCTAAACCACATAACAGCCGGTATACAAAGGGCTGACCCGGAGCTTAGCAGAAATCTTGAGCAATCTACAGCATAACTACGTGCTCATTTTGCAATGCAAATTACGCTTCTCTTAAGCAAGACGTTATGCCTGTGCTGAGCCTTGTCGGCTCAACCTGCCAGACTCTGGCAGCTAATTTGCAGTCAAATTTTAGGCAGTGAAGCAGTTATCTAAGGAAATCATCAAGTTCCTCATATTGCAAATGGAGAAGGGGAGATGCCTGCAGAGGAATAGCATGTCCATCCAATGTAAATACACAGATTCAAGCAGAATAGCTCTGTCTTTGGACACCTCTGAGGTATCCAACCTTTTCTGCTTGTACTTCTATGAAAATAGTTTAGGAGACTAAATTAATTTAGATGAATTAGGAGAGTAAAATTGAAGCCCATATTAAGCAAAAGTTCTCACCCATCAGCTCTATTTGGCAACGACATCTACCTGCACAGATTCTGACCCCTCAACCTCATGTATTGTTATTAATTAAATATTTATTCACTTCTGTGACGTTAATGCATTCAGTTATGCATGCATAGTTGAGCAGAAAATTTAGACAGAGGTATTCTGGTACTCATGAGAAACCTGGTGATGACAGTCTCATGCTAGTGGATCAGTAAACCTGGGTGAAAATCACCAGATGAAAAGGAAAAGACAAGAAATGGTTGATAATATATATTATAATTTTTTTTTTCTTATTCCACAGAGTTTAAGCAGAATAGGAGTTTTTATAAACATCAAACCCAAGAACTACAAAAAAGAGAAAGCATATTAATAAATTAAAAGAGAGATTAAATTAGTGATGTTTCAGTAATGATTGCAATACTGAAAGCCCTTTTCAAAGCCATCTTTAGAAAGATAAAGAAGTCTGAATAAACAGAAAGCAGTGAAGACGTTCTAAAATAAACTATTGAGAAAATGAAGATGAAGGAATGCATGCTACTTTGGATGAAGCCTATCACACTGTGCAGCTGTCTTGGAAAAGCCACAGGCAAGTAAGTGCTGGAAAACAGGAAGAACACGTTACTGGCTCACAAAGGGGAAAGAAGGACAACATTTTTCAAATACATTATTCATTGTAACTACTCATGGTCTTTTATTAGACCAAGTAAAAAGGGCAAAACAGGTACAGCAGTACCAGTAAAATGTATGTGCGGGTATAAAAATGTAGGTAATGTCCCGTAAATATTTTATTAAAATTTTACAAATGCCAAAACACAAGAGGCTTTGCAACTGAATACTTCCACTACATATATTTACTAGATAATACAAAGGATGTTATTATGTATTTCAGCTTTGTCATTTGTTCTTTTCATATTTCTTTCTACTTAGAGAAATTTTGATTTTTATTCACACCCTGTTCATGGAAAAGAGATCTGAAGCTCTTTAAATGAGAAGGCAATGACTCTACTAAAAATGTATGTTCCTGATGGCTTAAGAAAAGCCCTATTTCTTCTCTGGGCAAAATCCATTGGAAAAAGAATACCAGGGCAAGTCAAAAATACTGACACAAAATCCTTGAGCATCTTATCTCTATCAAGTTACACAGAAATTATACAGTTTTAATTTACCTATGATAGCAACTGTAAGGATGACAAATGAATCCTCAAAAGAGATGGGCAACATTCCTTGTAAAATGAAGGGAAGAAGTAACATTAGACCCCGTCATTCACAGCCATACAAGCTTTGTATATTACTGAATGTCTTTAAATGTCAGGGCAAATAAGCATTTGGTTAATGTGTCCATGTTTATATCTTTCCCTGCATATTTCCATGCACACACATAGAATAATATTCTCATGGTTCTGCAGCAGGGAAAAAACTCCCACTAGTGAGATTAGAACTGAACCACGCACTGTAACCTGCAGAATCACTTATAGCTTTGCTTTAAAACAGCTTATGTTCCTATAATATAGTTAACATACAAGTGCACATGGAGATTAATTTTGGCATGTCAATAAGGGGCCATTTTGAGCAGTGGAGATGGACAGGTTAAAGTCAGAATTTCACAGAAGGGGATGATGCAAAGATGACTTTATTTTCATTTTGAAGTTTTCAGAAGATGCTCATTTCTGCTTCCAGCACGAATTTGTTGGTTTTTTTTTTTTTTTTATGTAGAGCAAATATCGCAAGCCAGTACTACAGCCAGGGAAAAACAGAACTTCAAAATGAAAACTACTTTCAGCTTTAGGCTGCAGTTCAGTAAATGTAACTCCAGCTAAATATAGCTTTTCCTTTTTTATAAAAACAGAAACTTGTGCAACTCTATCGAAGTAGTTGGACCAATTTTTTTATTTGATGGCAGATGATGCTGGTCCCCAGGTAAAGGAAATTAATGTTTCACTGTTGAGTTAAAGAGATGGTTTTTAGTGGAGCTGAGAAGCAGGACAGTGTAATACTTGGGGAAGAGGAGATTGAAAGTTTGAGTTGCAAGAGTGTAAAGAATAGCTGTTGAAAGGCACAGAAAGTTCTAAAAATAGAGAAAAATTGGGAGATTTTACAAGCATGAAAGAAGCAATAACTTCTTGTCATCAGTTGGAATGCATGTATCTCTCTTTTTTTTTTTTTTTTAATTAAAATTCAATGGAATTAAGCTTTGGGCTCCAGGTAAGTTAACCAAAATTTTTAGATAAAAAAATTTGTACTATGTGAATTACTGGCATATTTCTAAAATTAAGTAGGCTTTAGACACTTCTAATATGTCTGGGAGAAAAAAAAAAATCCAAAGAAATAGAATTTTCTTCATATAAAGAAATGTTATTAAAATATGCTGAATTAAACTTGGTTCATGATTTCAGTCTATAAAAAAGTCACCTGAAACTTAATGTTCCCTAAGTTGTTTTTTTTTAAAACACGGATACCACTGTCATCAACAAGACCTTGTAAAACTACTCCACATGTTGACAGATGCAGTTTGTTAATAGCATGACATTCAAAACACTGCAGTAAACGGTGCAGAAAATACAAGATTGCAAGGTGTGGAGCTGGTCATTAATAACAGATAGGACAGCAAGAAAACTATTTTTGGAACACATGACTGAATTTTTTCAGTATTTTGAATTATTTCGTTTTGCCAGTACTGTTGTATGTAGAAAAACTATTTTTGTTGACTGCCTAAAATTAAACTACTGAAGATGATCTGATGCAATGCATATGCTTTAACAATGATCATGACTTCAAAGGTGATGGATTTTCAGAAGCTCCCACTGTGTCAGTGCTAAATTCTGGATTCAATTATCTCGTCTACAACACATAGCATCTTTTTCAGTACCATGAGGTGTCCTGTCTAACCTTAGCTACCACTTCATAAGGCAGAGTCCTGTGTTATATTAGACAGCAGTATCTTAAATGGCACTTCACACCTATGTTTTGTCAATTGAATACTCCCTGAAATATTTAACTTTCAGAATGATAGAAATTAGCCTACAGACATTTCTGATCCATACTAATAGCATGTATTGCACACTTGAGAAAATACTACATATTTAGATGTCTAAAAATGAGGTTATGACATAACTCTGAGTAAAAATCTGTTCCTAGTGTTTTTGTTGACGAAGGCCCTGACTCTCCATAGATCCCACATACAAAAAAAAAGACATTTTTGCAGAACTGGAGCCTGATAAAGTTTATCCTTGTGTTTTTCCTTTTCAGTGTGATTGTGACTGGAGCCTAAATTTGCCCAAGATGATACACAGCCAAGTTTCAGGAATACCTATCACTCTACACTAGAACGGATTTTTTTTTTGGTAATAATCTGCAATAAAAAGTTTGGCACATTCTTGAAAAGTTTTCCTTTTAAAATCAGTTAATTTCTTCACAGTTTGACCTCCTAAAGTTTATATTGCAACTACAATCCACTGCCATCAGCTTGCTCATCTAGTTTGCATCAGCTAGTTTGCAAGCAAAATAATTGAAAGCAAAGGGTGATACTAAGAAAGTGGGAAGAAATTAAATTAAACTATTCACAGAAATTTTAGCACCATCTGCTAAGGTACATAAAGTCTCAAAAAACAGTATAAACTAGCCAAGAGTTAATCATGAAACATAAAACTAAGAAATACATTGTATTTTATGTTAAATGCAATAGAAGGCAAGTACAGGAGCTAAGTATTAACCAGGTAAAAAATGACATGTTTTGACATATTAAATACTATACATGCAACATTTTTCAAATCCTTTTGGAAGGCTAAGCTTGTTTGGAATGAGAAGATACAAAATGAAGAGTCAATAAGCTGTATTTTGGGTTTCACCAGTTTTCATCAGAAGAATTTGAAGGGCTGAACAAAATTTTTGACCAAGTTAGGTCCCCTTACTCAGTAGTTAGAGAACATTTCGGCAACATAAAAGAGTAGAAGACTGTAGAAGTCACATAGACTAAAAAGTGGTCTTGAAGGTACTTCAGTAAGCATACTTACTGCTGTGTATGCTTTATGGTGCTTAGCAGTCATGTATTCCACAGGAAACATTTGCTTAGTGTCATGGCATTCAGTGCATCCCCAGCAAGTTTGCTGATGACACACAGCTGGGTGGTGCAGTAGGTATGCCAGTGGAACGGGTTGCCATCCAGAAGGACCTGGACAAGCTGATGAGGTGGACCCACGTAAACCTCATGAGGTTCAACAAGGCCAAGTGCAGGGTCCTGCACCTGGGCTGGGGCAACTGCTGGTATCAATACAGGCTGGGAGAAGACATGCTAGAGAGCAGCCCTGTAGAAAAAGACTTGGGGTCTGATGAAAAGCTGGACATGAGCCACCAGTGGGTAATTGCAGCCCGGAAGGCAAATTGCATCCTGGGCTGCATCAAAAGAAGAGTGGCCAGCAGGTCGAGAGAGGTGATTCTGCCTCTCTGTCCTGGTGAGACCTCACCCGGAGTGCTGTGTGAAGGACGTGGACATGGACCTGTTTGAGCGTGTCCAGAGGAGGGCCACGAAAATGATCAGAGGGCTGGAGCATCTCTCCTATGAAGACAGGCTGAGAGTTGGGGTTGTTCAGCCTGGAGAAGAGAAGGCTCCAGGGGGATCTTATACTTACCTTCCAATACCTGAAAGGGTCCTATAAGAAGGCAGGGGAAGAACTGTTCACAAGGATTTGTAGTGATAGGATGAGGGGTAATGGTTTTAAGCTAGAAAAGGGTAGATTTAGGTTGGACATTAGGAAAAAGTTCTTTAATATGAGGGTGGTGGATCACTGGAACAAGTTTCCCAGAGAGGTAGTGGAAGCCCCATCCCTGGAGACATTCAGGGTCAGGCTTGATGAGGCTCTGCGCAGCCTGACCTAGTTAGAGATGCCGCTGCTTATTGTAGGGGGGTTGGACTAGATGACCTTTAGAGGTCCCTTCCAACCCAATACATTCTACGATTCTATGATTTGCAGTGGATAGACAAAAGGCCTTGGAAGCAGCTGTGTCAAAGGCAAACTTCCTAATACCTAGGGACACAGAACAAACCTTCAGCATGCAAATAAAGCCACTACAGAAAATACTATTTATCTGGACGGTAACATGTTTAAAGATAGGCATGACTGTCACCCTGTACAGTGTGAATCTTCATACCAGTCTGTGGTGGTTTGGTGTCTGGTGAGGTTTTGGCGCGGTTTTTGTAGTGGGAGAAGGGGGCTACAGAGGTGTCTCCTGTACGAGGCTTCAAGAAGCTCCCCCAGCTCCAATTTAGGACCCGCCTCTGGGCAAGACCAGGCCAATGGCGCCTCTGGGAATAAATATTTAGATGTAAAAGAAGCGTTTGATTGCTCTCTTTGTTTTGTCTGTTTGTGTTGGTGAGCGAATGGGGGGTGGGAGAGAGACAACCCTGCGGACACCCAGGTCAGTGTCCAACTGTGAGGAAGGAGAGGGGAAGCTGTGCCGGAGCAGAGGTTCCCCTGCGGCCCACGCTGGGGTGGCGGCTGAGCCCCTGCAGCCCCTGGAGCCCAGCGGTGGCCCAGAGGTTGGCCTGCAGCCTGCGGAGGGCCCCGGGCCGGAGGAGCAGGGACCGGGCCCGGAGCAGCCGCGACTCCGAGGCAGCCCGCGCTGGAGCCGCCCGTCGGGGGGAGGGCGGCAGCCCCGGGAGGGACCCGCGCTGGGGGGTTCTGGGGAGCTGCGGCCCCGCGGGAAGGACTCCCGTTGGGGCGGTGGGTGGAGGGCTGTCTGCCGGGAGAGGGACCCCGCGGTGGGGCAGGGGAGGGCTGCGAGGGCCCCTCTCCCTGAGGGGGAAGGAGCAGCGGAGACCCCTTGTGCCGGACGGACTGTGACCCCCATTCCCTGCCCCCTGCGCTGCTGGGGGGGAAGAGGGAGCAGAGCTGAACCCGGGAAGACCAGGAGTGGTGGGGGAAGGTGTGTTGTATTTAAGACCTGGTTGTATCTCTCATTCTCCTTGATGGTAGTGATTGTTTTGTATTAAATGCATGTTGTTCTCCCCAAGTCGAGTCTGTCTTTTGCCCGTGACCAGAACCGGCGAGTGAGCCCTCCCTGTCCTTTGTCTCAACCCTCAAGCCCTTTTGGTTGCATTTTCTCCTCTCCATCCCTCATGAGACGATGTAGGGGTGAGCGAGCGGCTTTTGGAGCCAGCTGGGTAGGCTCAAACCACGACACAGTCAGACCAATCCTAAGTACTATTTGAATTTGAAAACAGTGAGGCAGTAAGAGAAAACCACTGGATGCTTATGCACACCGTCCCATGAGGATAACCAAAATTAATTACTCAAAGATCGGACCTGTCCCACGATGTCAAGCAGAGATAGTTCTGCCGAATTGGACAGGAACATAACCGAGGTGCAGAAGAAGCGTGATGAACTGTATGCAAACGTGGTGGAAGAAGGGTGTTCTGCAAGGGCACATATTAACTTCTCCCCATGTCCAGCACTTTTCCACTTCTCTACGCTTCAGAATAGAAGACAAATGCTCCCGGAACTGTGATTACCTAAGCACTTACACTTTCATATAACTATTGTTATTATGCATAACTGTAATAAGAAAACTTCAACAGAACACCTACATGAGGCACTTAAATCAGCTTGTAAGTGTTACAGTGTCGCACAAAAATTGCATGGCCTCTGTCAAATTAAACACATTGAAATCTACAGTAAGCCTTAATTCTCTCCCTATCAGCTATCTAATAATCACTAAGCACCCAAATTACACAAAATGTAAAGTCCATTATGTATATTTATTAAGTTTAGAACTCTTCCATCACCAAATTTAGATAAAGTTCCATTCAAACTTGTCCAAAGTACATATCCAGCTTGATAGCACTTTGCTGTTGAGTTCACAGGGAGGTTTATGAGGAATCTTGTGCAGTACTCCACTGTGAAAGAAAGTGCTAATGTATTTCTTAAATTTCTCTATGGGCTGTACAGGAGAATGTACTCCTCTGTGTGATCCTGACTTTTCAAGGTTAAAGAGAGAATGATTTGGTATGGCAGTATTTGGAAGGAAGTGTGGCAATCCGTATCTGTTTCACAGTGTAAGCAGGCAGAAGCAGCTGTGTGGCATCGCCAGGCATCCAGCAACTTGCTGCAATTGCAGACCACAGTATCAAACAGGAGGGCAACTGGCATCCCTTCTAGTGAACACCTGCAGTATAACAGAAGAGTTCTGCTAATGGAAATGTCTAAAAACTCACTGTGACATCTATCCAGTCATGAGTCTAAAAGCCCATAATCGCCAGAAAGCCATTTCAGTTTTCTATAATCTTGCTACTTGCAAAGCCAGGAGCCTTTAGTAAGAAAATAGGAATACAGGTAGGGATGAAGTTAGGGCAGATGTTTCCACCAAATTCCAGGTACTGTTAAGTAACTCTCTTTTTCTTCTTCAAAGACCTGTTCCTATCCCAGGGTGCTTATGAAAGAGCTTCCCATTCTTCCCAAGGTTTTGAGAACACGGGGGCTAGTTAAAAAGAAATTCCTAACTGACCTCCAAATCTGGGCAATGGATCCAAATTTGCCTCACAAAAGTGAACACTGAGTTCTGCTCCAAATACTAGCTCTGCAGATCTCAACTATCAGAAGTGGCCTGAATCTATTAAAAAGTCTTTCTGATACAGAAATAGTAGCCATTTTAGAGCATTCTTCTGGGTAAGGCCTCGTACACTTGTAACAACTGATCTGTAATAGCACAGCTGTAGTGATTTCGCCTGAGTAAGCAGAATAAATTCTTAAACTCAACGATCAGCACAAATTCATCAGCTTTTTTGACCAATCTAGCTATGAAGCCAAAAAACCCTCACAGGGCCTAAAATATTCAGCATTGCCTCATCTAGAGGAGACAGAAGCTTTTAGGAAGAAAACTGGCACATCCAAGACTTCACTGAGATGTAAATCTTCCAAGGCTAAAACTAAGGATTGAGGCTAAAGTTAGTTGATGCTATGGCAGTGATAAAAGCTGTTTGCTAGATTAGGTGTTACTGTCTCATGGGTTCAGATAAAGGCTTATCATCAGCCTTATAAGCCCTATAGGAAATCAGGAATTTATGAGTGTTCTGCTCTTACCATAGCACGTTGGGATACATATGTGCTCCCTGCCTCTATATGAGGAGCGGGAATGACTGCCAAACACTTTCAGGCACAAGAAAAGACAGTCCTGAGGATACAAAGTGGTACTGTTACTCCAGGTCAGACTGAAAGGAGTTCTGACTCGAATTATGAGAGGCCAGAAATAACTTAAAGAGGCTCATTTCTATTTGTGGTCACCTCAGGAAAGGGCTGACTGCTTCAGCACCTGGATTTCAGCACTTCTTGCGCTCTGGCGGCAGACCAGAGCTCACAGCAGTGAGAGATATATTGCCCAGGATCGTATATACCAGGTTTGGTATTTAAGAGCCAGATGCCTTTCTAAGGCATCAGCAGGTACATATGACTGGGAGAGATTAGGTAGGCTTCACAACATATTTCCCCCTACTACCACAGCTGCCCATTTTGTGCTGATGCGAAGAAAATATTCCTGGCCTTGACCCAGCTCATTACCCTCAGTACTCTTTTGCAGTGAGTGGATCAAGAAAGGTGATGGGAAGGCCTACTGCCTGATTCAGTACAAAACACATAAAAAGTGTGTCTGTGCTTGCCTTGGAGAAGTCAGTCCTGTGTTTGATACTGTGCTTTGACACAAGGAGACTTACTTCCAGTCACATGGGCTGGAGAGATGGGCACGCTGCTGCCCATTCCTCCTCAGGGGACCACCTGTGCAGGGCTAGCTGAGTCTCATGGTGTTATTCTGCAGGGTAGCTTTGTTCTCTGCCATATGAAGAGCCACAGGTCATCTGTGAAAGTCCCACGGTCGCCTGCTCTGGGACAATCGTATGAATCATCTTGTGTTTAATGCTCACACCTCCTGCACACCCTTCTGGGGGAGAAAGCCTTGAATGCAGGCCTGCCACTCCACCTCTCAGCAGCTCCGCAGAGCCACATCTTTGCTGCGAAGAGTGCAGAATCGCTTACATAAAGGGCTGGAGATGAGCGGTGGAGGAGGAAGAGAGGTGTCTTCCCATAATATCCTGTCTCAGGGAGTCTGCCAGCAGACAAAGCAAGCTCTCTGGAAGCAGTTCAGCTTCCTGTGTTGTTGAATAGTTCTGAACCTACTGCGTTCCTACTGTATCTCTTTAGACTTGAGAATTATTGGGTATAAAACAATGAAATTTTGCCCAAATGTGCTCTGCTGCACAAATCTGCAGAAGGAAGTGCACCTTTGTCCACTGTCATAAGAAAAAGCAGATCAAATAACCTAGTTAAATGAGTTAACAGACTCTAGCACACATTCAAAAGATGCACGCCAACACTGGAAGTCACTGCTGAGAACAGACATCAGGAACTTTTGAAGGGTTTTACCCTTTGCTCCCCCTCGACAAAAAGGCCCAGATCCTCTAAGGCAGGCAAGTGCCCAGCTGCCATTGAGGCCATTGAAGGGCCTCCACTCACAAGCAGACTTTTGGGGGTGCAGGCTGTGTCTCAGCACTGAACAGAAGGGTCAGCAGGTCATCAATTATTTTTAAGTTATTCTGAATTCACAACGAATCCTTTAGCGCTGCCTTTGATTAGACAATTTCCTTTTAAGAAATGGATGGGGTCGGTTGGTGAAGAAGAAAGTACCCTACAGATCCTCCAGTCACAGAGTAGCTAAGGAGAGTAAAGTAAATGTGTCCTGAAAAAGCCATGCTGTACAAGTGTTGACAGGGGAAAAAAAAAAAACAAACAACCCAAGGAAACTGGGACTCCTAAATTACTTTAATTGTTTCCGAACAGTTGTCTCAGATACCTACAGCTAGTTTATTGGACCACTTGAAAGTCCTGGACAGGATGTCAGTGGCTTTTACTACCTTTACGTTTAGTAACCCATGTGACAAGAGCCAGACACTTCCCAAAATTGAAGGGGCACTCACAGCCCACAAGCTTTTCCCTTACAGCCTTTATCTGCTGGCAGGGCAATCACTGTTAAAACATGCTGAATCTTCTTTAAATAACTGTAGTAAATTAAGGATGAAAACCAAAGTAGTTCACTATTAGAATTTTTTTTTCTAATTGCATGTTTACCTCATATTTATTGTCCTTTCACTGGAAACAGCAGGACTGCGAGTCTTTCTGATCTTCAAAATATCTCACTGATCCTTGGCTTCTGCTCTTCAAGCCTGGGTCTTAATACATGACACAAATATTTAATCACATATGGCACAAACATTTAATGACACAAAGATTGCTTGTCATGAAGAATTATTTCCAGAAGAAAAGCTACTATGAGAATCCATCAAACAATATGAGTAATGTGAGACACAGTGACACTGTTCCTTTGAGGCTTTTTTCTCTATTATTGGCTTTCCCAACTGGCTTTTAACAGCATGATGAACCACTTACTGATGATGAGCGATCTCATCAGCACTAACAACGTCCTCAAGACTCAGCACTATGTCTCCTTTGAAACACTTCTATCAATAGCCAAGGATCAAGGATCACATGTTAATTATCAAAGGCATCAGAGGTAATTCAAACTATTTTATAGCTTATTATAAGTACTTTTGGTGTACTGCATCGTTTCCTGGGTGCAGATGACTCAGATGTGTTCTAAACAGCTTCAAATTTAACGTCTCTGACCTATGCAAAGCTTGTTTATAATGCAAAGTAGGATAGCTCTTGCTCTTATATAGCTTATATATTCCTAGAAAGAACCTGTTCCATCACCAACAACAGCTAAAGTTAAAGCAGTAAATAATGTTTGCTTTTCTTTAAGTTTCTACATAAGAAGCCTGTTTGCAAGCCACATTATTTGAGTGCTGGGCTGATATACCAACAGTTATCTCAGTTTCTCTGAGGGATAACTGTGCACTTGAGAAAAGAATTGTAATGTTCTCCATAACTGTATGGCTGTAGACAGATGACTTTCACAGTAGTCCACCAACATGTTTTTCTCATGACTAGTGTTAGGACTCAGTTTCATTCTTTACAATATACTTAGATCATTAATTGTTAATTAACGAAAAAGGAAGTAGGCATCTTTCTAGTGAAAGCTGCATGGAAGCCAATGCAGTTCCAGTAAGATATTGGATAAATTAGGTAAATTTTTGGACAGAATTAAACAGGTTGAATTTTAAGCATTAACTACAAGGAGAAATTTCCAAATACCATTACCTACATTCCAACTAAACTACCAATTCTCCCAAAAGACTTAAAATATATACTCCTCACTTTATTTGAAAAACAGTATCTTTCAAATTAAATGGTTTTTTTTTTTTTGTTATTTCACAGGCCAGAAATTACTTTAACTCCACAGACTGATCACCATCAGAAGAAAAGTTGTAATGGGACCAGCTTCCTCTCTTTTGCAGTAACTTCTTTGCATTCACCCAAAAATGGTTGTCTAGGCTGTACAATCATCTCTCAGCAGCAGAACATTCCTCTGGAGATATTCAAAACCTATCTAGACATGTTCCTGTGTGACCTGCTCTAGGCTAACCTGCTTTGGCGGGGGAGTTGGACTAGATGATCTCCAGACGTCCTTCCCAGCTCCTACCATTCTGTGATTCCTCTCCTTTAACAAACTCCACGTGCTAGCTATTCAAGAAGACAAGATGGCGCTTAAGCCCTTTTCAACCTCCATCCCTCAGGTTCCTCACATCATCCCTTACTCATTATCTTCTCCCTTCACTGCCACAGTCCTGGCAGCTCACCCCTTCCAGCTGCTTTGCATGCACCAGGGAGCAGCTGCAAAGCCACACCACAGACAGGTATGTGCATGGGCACATGTACGCACCTACCCTGCCCCTGAAGCTTTGTCATGTCATGCTGCCTCCAGCACAGGAGCCACACAGGCCCACAGTGTGACCAAACACGCTGGTGAGGCCTAGAAACTCTGCCATTTGACAATTATACCTGTCCCTGTTCATAGAGATTAGAAAAAGACTAAACCTCTTCCAAAGAAGGCCCTGAACACACACTGCTTGCCCTCTGCATCTTCATTGATGATGCGACACATTTTTTGCACAGTTCAAGGTGGAGAAGCTGAACCATATGCTCTGTGACCATTAGTAAACCCATAGCACTTGTCCAAAGGAAAAAAGTGCTATGTGTGTACTGACAAAATCTAACACATTTCTCCCAAGCAGCCTCATTTACACTCCTGCACTGTGTATGGGGAAAAACACTTGATAAATAAAACACCTTTCTATGAGCCCAGACCCATTTTGAACTGATGTTCCTCACCCAGCACTGGGTGTGAGGGGGACACACAAGAAGAACGTTGCAGAAAGGCACCACAGCAGCAAACCATTTGGAATAATTTAATAAACTCCAGCCCAACATATCCCTTTTCTCACACACACATATCTATTTCAGTGTTCTCAGATTGATGCCTTCACATTTACAGACTGAGGAACCTCTGCACTGTCATCAGGCTCTCCTTTAAGCAGCAGAGACATTTAAAGCAGGTACAAACATTGCAGAACAGCTATGCTGCACTATCCCGTTACTATTATTTGTTTTATCAACATGCTTCCCAAGGGGTAGAAAAACAGTCCACAGTGTACAAACAACATCATACCATTATCTTCAAAGCATGAAAAAGATACCAAAGCAAAACACAATTCAAAGGATGACCTTTATGTGCTATTATCCACAGTGCAGTAATTAATTTTATCTGCTATGCACAAATGAAATGAACAGC
The DNA here is from genome assembly GCF_034619465.1 of Leptosomus discolor. Taxonomy (NCBI): domain Eukaryota; kingdom Metazoa; phylum Chordata; class Aves; order Leptosomiformes; family Leptosomidae; genus Leptosomus; species Leptosomus discolor. The sequence continues at coordinate 61,477,303 of NC_141391.1, forward strand.
GGTTTTGCAAAATACATGAATGAATGAATAAATAAATAAATAAATCGATAGATAAAAAGCGACACCAGAAGCATCTTCCAATACATCCCCCTTTGTTCCCCTTTGTGAAGCTGTACACAGGGGGCAAAGATGAAAGACAATGGCTATCAACCCTACGTCTTTGCTTTGAAGCATTCACTTGTTCACTCCGAAGTGTTACAAAGAACATTTTGGCTTCAGATGCCAAGAAAATCTTCCAGCAAACAGGACTTGATTCCATCTGTCATCTAATATCAGAGAGAAAAAAGAACCCTGCTGGTGTCATTCATGCTTTCAGATGCAAGCAAAAACTTGCTGGCCGCAGCAGACTGCATTGTATTGCCTGGGTAAGTGTGGGCTTGGTCTACCTGTGGGTGACAGGTCTGGGTTGTAATGGAATAAACTGGGGAGTCAGGGGAAGAAACTTCTGCACAGCTATTGTAAGGTTTTAAGCAAAGACAGTTGAGGCAGATAAACAACTGCTTAAACTGAAAAGTTTCTAACAAGGCAAACTACACAGCTATGTGCCACACAGGCTATTCATTCTTAAAACAGATCATCACAGGCAGATGTCTCAGAGAAAACCCAAACTGGCATACTTGAATGTATTTTAAAGAGTATTTTTATATCCTTCATCCCTAAATTTTAGCAACAGGAGTGCTCCTGACCTTAATCCAAAGGTATCAGGCCTTGTATTTCTGAACAGAAGTCATAGAGAGGAGTTAAGCAGAGCCAAGAGACATACTTGACTTTGAAAATACCCTTGGCTCTGCCCCCTAATTGGTACTAGCCATCAACATTCAAAAACAATTTTAACATAATTTTCCACAAAATATTACAGAAGCCATCAGAAATATACATATATTTTCATTTATCAGAAATATGCAAACTCAGTGTTACCTCCCCTTTCACCTTTCTTGTGAAATTAGTATCATACAGAGACTGAGTTACCCCAAAGAAAGGGGTGGTTTGCTTCAAAATGTCATTTTAAGTTCTATAATGACATAACAAAACTGACTGAGGTCAGTTTTCACCTTCCTTCTGCTGCTCCTTGCTTTGATAGGAGTGAGACACTGTGAAGTGTTCTGGGTGTGTTAAGACCTCTTTACGTTTCTGAACTGCAAGAAAATTATTTTTAATCCGAGGGCTCAACCATGCCGTGTAAGTGGTGCTAACTCCACATTCTGAATTCTTTGCAAAACTTTGGGGATCTGTTTTTTGGGATTGTCTACACATTAGGTCAATGGCCCCTGTTGATATCTAATTTGCACTGATCACTCAATCATGTAAAGCTGTATGCTAATTAGGCCAATAACTGAAACATATTGTAGGGAGATTTAAGCTTTGCAAAGCTGACGAAGATTACTGAAGTATCAAACAAAAGAAGAAGGGAAGAACACATTTCAATGGGATGATTAATTGTATGAACAATTTATTTTTAAATGATCGTGAATGTTTTTTTTTCATCCTTAATTGAAAAAAATAAGTTAAATGCAAGAACGGAGAAAGCTCTTTGCTCCTCTACTGCCACAGTGACAATTCCTAAAGCCAGAAGTACCATAGCAAATCAGTAATAGAGTAGCAGAATCACTTATTAGTTTATAAAAAGTCTTTCAGTAATGTAGAGCTTTTTTTCCTTTAAAATTTAGAATCAGGATAATTCATTACAATTTGAGGTTTTATTTTAAAAAAATAATAAATTTGTAGTCTTCATGTTCATGATGAAAAGCTCAATGTCACCTGAAGAAAAGATGTAGAAAGAAGTTACCAAAAAAAAAAAGTGAGCATATTATTTTCACTGCAAAATATTTCATTTGTTTGAGGTTTATTTTGTACTTCTAAACAAAGTATGTAAAAATAGGGTTTAAGTATCTTTTCATTGTTTATAAATCTTCAAGCATTTAAACACTTCATAGTTATGACTCCCTTTACTTTGCAGGTGGAGAAGCAGAGACATAAAATTATTTGAGACCCAGGGTTCAGAAACGTTCACTAGCTTTGAATCCTTCTGCATTGTGTAACTCAAAATGAGCTAATCTGGACTATATTTTGAGTTTTTGAATATTATTGATCTCATCGACGTTTCTGGAGATTTCTCAATACAGAAAAAATAAAGGTGCTAGCAGGACTTTCTTTTTTAGAAGAGACCCATAACTTCTGAATTGACTCCATATGTTGTCCCAGAAATCCCTGAATTCTTGGAGTATGCTGCAGACATGTTTCAAAGCTCATGTCTTTTGAAGGAACCTGCTGATTTTATTCTGTTACATCTTCCAAATGCCATTATGTGCATGTGTATCTGTAGCCTGATACACCTGTTTTTCTTGATGTTAAAATCTATTGAGAATTCTCACATTCTTGGGATAACAAGCAACACTTCATCCTGCAAGTGATCTCAGGGATTACAGTAAGAATTTTAAAGGATAAAAGACATTACTCAAGTATAGGAAGAAAAATCTGGTCAAACTTAAATATGAAGCTTTCAAGGAGTTTACAAGACTTAGAAGGATTATTAGGTTAAATAACGCTGTATTTGGAAAACTTCTGTTATACTTTATGCAGGAAAACATGGATTATATCCCAACAGTGGGGTTGTGCTAACATCAAGAATGTCGCTATTAATAGGCCTCAGCTGTACTTTAACCCCATTTTGTTTTGCTAGTTCAAGCTTTTATTTTGCAGTTTTAAATGAACCCATTGTGTAACGCTGTCTCTTCTTTTTTTTTCTACCAGCATGTAGACACAGAGGTGATTGCCTAATTAAACAGTAATGCTACAACAAGCAAATTGGCACCAAGACTCTTTAGAAGTAACTTGCATGAAGAAATAATTAATCTATTAATAAAATAGTAGAAGTTAAATAAATCAGCTTACAAAAAAGAGATGCATTTCAGCATGACGTTGGGAGGAGCACAGAGAAATTTTCTGAGCAGCCAGAGATCAGGTTAGGAAAGCCAAAGCCCTGATAGAATTAAACCTGTCCAGGGACATCAAGGGCAACAAGAAAAGCTTCTACAGGTATGTCAGAGACAAAAGGAAGACTAGGGATAATATAGGTCCTCTCTGGAAGGAAATGGGAAACCTGGCTACCCGGAATATGGAGAAGGCTGAGGTACTCGATGACTTTTTTGCCTCAGTCTTCACTGGCAAGTGCTGCAGACATACCTCTAAGTTGAAGAGGGCAAAGGCAGGGACCGGCAGAATGAAAAACTGCCCACTGTAGGAGAGGATCACATTTGAGACCAACTAAGGAACCTGAAGGTGACTAAATCCACAGGACCTGATATGATGCATCTGCAGGTCCTGAGGGAATTGATGGATGAAATTGCTAAGCCACTATCCATCATATTTGAAAAGTCGTGACAATCTGGTGAAGGTCCTGCCGACTGGAAAAGAGGAAACATAACCCCCATATTTAAAAAGGGAAAAGGAAGACTCAGGGAATTACAGGCCAGTCAGTCTCACCTCTGTGCCCAGCAAGATGATGGAACGGATCCTCCTGGAAACTATGCTAAGGCACATGGAAAATAAGGAGGTGATTGGTGACAGCCAACATGGCTTCACCAAAGGCAAATCGTGACTGACAAATTTGGTAGCCTTCTACCATGGGGTTACAGCGACGATGGATAAGGGAAGAACAATCGACGTCATCTGCCTGGACTTGGGCAAAGCATTTGACAGTGTCTCACACAACACCCTTGTCTCTAAACCGGAGTGGCATGGATTTGATGGATGGACTACTCAGCGGATCAGGAATTCGCTGAATGGTCACACCCGAAGAGTCACAGTTAATAGCTTGATGTCTGAGTGGAGACCAGTGATGAGTGGCATGCCTCAAGGGTCAGTATTGGGACTGGTGCTATTTAACATCTTTGTCGGTGACACGGACAGCAGGATTGGGTGCACTCTGAGCAAGTTTGCCAACACCACCAATCTGTGTGGTGCGGTCGACACACAGGAGGGAAAGGATGCCATCCAGAGGGACCTTGACAGGCTTGAGAGGTGGGCCTGTGCGAACCTCATGAAGTTCAACAAGGCCAAGTGCAAGGTCCTGCACATGGGGCGGGGCAATCCCAAGCACAGATAAGGGCTGAGTGATAAGTGGATTGAGAGCAGCCCTGCAGAGGACTTGGGGGTGCTGGTGGGCAAAAAACTGAAAATGAGCCAGCAATGTGCGCTCGCAGCCCAGAAAGCAAATTGCATCCTGGGCTGAAACAAGAGCAGTGCGGCCAGCAGGTCGAGAGAGGTGACTCTCCCCCTCTACTCTGCTCTCGTGAGACCCCGCCTCAAGTACTGTATTCACCTCTGGGGGCCTCAACACAAGAAAGACATGGGCCTGCTCGAGCAGGTCCAGAGGAGGGCCACAAACAGGATCAGGGGACTGGAGCATCTCCACCATGAGCACAGGCTGAGAGTTGGGGTTGTTCAGCCTGGAGAAGAGAAAGCTCTGGGGAGACCTTATAGTGGCCTTCCAGTACTTAAAAGGGGCCTGCAGGAAAGGTGGGGAGGGACTCTTGGTCAGGGAGTGTAATGACAGGACAAAGCATAATGGTTTCAAACTGAAAGAGGGGAGATTTAGATTAGATATTAGGAAGTTCTTTACTGTGAGGGTGGTGAGGCACTGGCACAGGTTGCCCAGAGAAGCTGTGGCTGCCCCCTCCTTGGAAGCGTTCAAGGCCAGGTTGGATGGGGCTCTGAGCAACCTGGTCTAGTGGAAGATGTCTCTGCCCATGGCAGGGGAGTCAGAACTAGATGGTCTTTAAGTGCCTTCCAGCCCAAATTATTCTATGATTCTATGATGTCATCCCAAAGATAAACTATTTAAAAGAAGGCTTATATTTGTGCAAACAACTTTTACATTATCCATTTTTAAATTGCCATGAAGCAAATGAGGATTTATCATTTTAAAAGAGATTATTTATTTCCTTTTGCCATCAACAACATGCTGTATATCTGATGGGTTTCATTATTTCAGAGTCTGATTTCATTTGTAATGGAGCAAAAAAATATTTAATGTATTTTGCTTTTAAACATCAGTTTCTGTCATTGCCAATAGATGTTTATTGCAATTAGTCAATGCTGACGGAGATTTACCTATTGATTATTGGATTCTACTCAGCATAATAATTTATTGCTAGTTCTTATTTTGATAATAGGGTCAAACTGGAGTCAAAATATTTCTTGGATAGAAAAAAGACAATTTATTATTTAAAGTAGTACTCATGAATTTTAATACATTTGAATACATCTTTCTTCATTCACAGAACTCTGGATATGAAAAAATGAACTTTAATTGGGAGCTCAGGGTTAACAGAATCAATATGCAGCAGGTTCTGCAATCTGTCCACGTCTCTTTAGACAACATCGTCTTTCCACTGCTGTGTTGAAGGTGGGACTGAACATCGTAACTCCAGAACAACTAAGAAATCGAGAGGAAAGCAAATGGCTAAATCAAGTTATGGAAAAGTTTCTTGTTGAAATTGAAGTGTGAAGGCAGGTATTTAAGTGCTAATACACTGCAGAATTAAAGCCAAGCCGTGTCTTTCTGCTTTATAATAATATGTTTCCACAGAAAAGTTTTATTTATTGGAATTTTTTTTCAGGAATTACTTGCTATCAATCACCCTTCAGGTGACTATATTATGTCATAATTTTGACATGTATAAAATATTTTTTTCTAGCTTTCAAACTGCTTCATAAATGCTTTAAACATACTGTGACAGAAATAGAAATTAGAATTATGTCACTGACAGCATCTCTTCATCTTTATCTTCCCTAAGAGGACTTTAAATTGCTATTTTCATACAAAGTAGAAAGCAACTTAAACCACTTGGAAAATATTTTTATATACATTTGACTGCAGGCTGAAGAGAGAGACTGTCAGAGGTGAGATAAAATTTCATTGTATATAAACAATTCCGAACCTTTTGGACTTGATAATAAGAAGGAAATAAAAATGTGTACTATGCAGCTTTAAACTGACGGTTGATGTCTGGCTTTGCTGAACACTGCAGCACAGGAGGTGGTAAATACCTGCAAACAAGTACTCATCCTAAATTTCATTTCTCTCTAGACAAGATGGTGTCTACAAATAGAGTCTACAACCAGTAGTATTATTAGCTGCAGATGAAGATATCCTGTCAAAACTGAAATCAGTTTATACAGTATGCATTCTTCTATTTTTAAATTCCTAATACACTTAAAAAATAACCAAGGAAACAACAGATTATTTTCACTGAGGTTAAATAATTAATTTGGAAACATTTTGGTATTTCCTTAGTTCGAGGCATCAGTGGCCACAGAGAAAAATACATCCTTTCAAACAAGTCCCCAATTTTAAGAAGAACTAATACATGATTGACTATGCATAATGTTTCTATCCTACTGTATGGCAAACAGCAGTACTTAATTTTTCTCCACAGTTAAGTGATCAATGTGAATAATCACACATAATATGTAGTAAACCAACATATTTTCTTCAGAATTCTCTTTATCACTTATTGTATTTTCTTATTTCACAACGTTAGTACTGCAAAAGTTACAAGAATTCTGTTCTTGAGCTATGCTAGGGTTGTATTCGTGATCTGCTCGATTTGTATGCTGCCCTACATCTGACAGTCATTTCTAAATGATTGAGAAATTTCTTCTGCACAAACTCCAGTAAGCCTTGTGACAATTACTGCTATCTCTGCAGATGCATAAAAACTGCTCTCCTACTCACTTTTGAAAATGTAAAGCCTCTCTTTTTGTACTTTGACTCACCATTGTGATGTTACCACTATGGTAGCACTGAATACAAATATGAACAGATTGACTAGAAATATATTTATAATATCAAAATGTAGACTTAAATAATTTTAGATGTTCTTTCTTCCATCCCTTACGTCCAATAGACCTGAGATTCTGCACACTACAAAGGTGATATTCAACTATGTAATCTGCCTACAGTTATTCTGGGATTATTTTTTATTTATTTATCATTTCATATTTAAGTAATCTGTTCATAAATTTGAAGAAGAAATTCAGGCTCTTTTAGGGTTTTATTAAGTTACTGTATAGATCTAATCATGCAATACCTAACTTCATATTTACTCTAAATTAAATATACACTGCCCAACTTCAAATGGCAGGGTGATTTGGGGAAAAGAAAGAATTTTCAGACAAAAGAAAAAAAAAATCATAATTCCAATTTGGGGCACAAACACTTATAGTTTCTTCAGAATTTACCATCTCTTTTTTGCTAGGTCATTCAGCCTCCAAACTGCAGTCCCAGTTTTGCAGACGAGGGAATTATTTAGCAGCAGTCTTTCACCTCTTTCCTCTTCTAAAACTTATATTCAGTCCTTACCCTTCGGGGTGCCCGTTTCACTTACTACTTTGGCATCTTCTTTCCAGCATCTTCTTAGTGACTTGGAACAAATCAGCACCAGATTACAAATTATCTCCCCATACTCCTGCACATGGCCTACTGAGACTGGATGAAAATTTCTTGAGAGAGCTGGTGAAGGAAGAAACATCTGGATTTTGCTAACAAGAGCTGTCTTGACCCTTTGTTTCACAGCCCTATCGCATTTTGGAGCAAAGTACTCACTGCATCTTTTCAATAAATCATAATAGCACAGCTAATGTGGCACAGATTTACTGTCCCACTGTCACTAGTGACCCTCTCCAGGAGTTCAGTTCCTTGCTCTTCATCACCCTATTGGCATAATAAGTGGAAGCTTTATGTGTAAAGCCACATCTGTGATCTCTATATCAGGTATATAATTCAACCTTGGGAAAACAAAGAAGGAGCGCCTCACTTCCTTAAACCTTTGTAGGTGATTTTTATCAGAAACATTCTTCTCAGGCCACATTCTGCCCTGTAGAGGATTGAGTCTTCCAATTGCTCATAGGACAAATGAATCAGAAAATCTGTGTCCCTTATAATTGAAGAGAAGTTTTTTTCTCTCAGAAAGAAATGTAAGAATGGGTATCATAAAATATTGGAGCTACAGTCTCCCAAAGTCTGAAAACCTCTAGGCATATTTTGCTTAACACTGGACAAAAGCAAAGACAAACTGTATTTCAGAGACCTAAAGCATTATTTGCAACAAAATGCTATAGCAAGTTTGATCAAGAGGAGGACATGGTGGAGGGTAACACTAGTAACATCGTGCAGTCATGTAGGTTTTCTGTCACACATTTTGATGTCTTGGATTGTATCAAAAATTTTGTTCTTAACAATCAACTTGCTCTGTCTGCCATGATCTAGCTATCACGGACTGCTTAGTCTTTTCTGTGTACCATAGAAAGACATAAACATAAAAAAGGGCAGCAGATGCAAAGAGTTTTAAACCTTAAAAGCCCAAAAGGTAAAAGGGACCAAAGAAGATATTTAGCAGTGCAGAAGCCTTCCTAAAGTTCATTCCTGTAAGTAACACAGAAAAAAATGTTGTTCCTTCAGAGGACAATAAGATTTCTTAAGAGAGCTTGAGAAGAAAAAAAATATAATACTACTACTGAGAAATGCAGGGTTGAGAAACAGGATAATTCAGCCTCTGGAAATTACAACTAATTAGCCAGAGATCCGATGGCATTTTTAAAGCTTGTTAATGTTACTGCTAACATCATAATTCTGAACTGCAGTGTGATGTAACTTGCACTCACATTTTTGGGGTTTGCAGCAGCATCAGCTAGATCCTTCCTTTCAAACAAACAAGCAAAATGTCCTCAAAAGTGGAGTTCTGAGGAATAAGCCATGAGAATGGTCATCAGCTCTTCCCAAACCTTTGTAAGCCGGGTTGCTAACATTTCAAAGTTTTCTGAATCAAACAGATCCCATTTCTTTCCTTCAGCCTTCTTTTCAGCACAAACCAAGTCTGTATTTTTATGGTACACAGCTCTGAGATGAAGTCCTGATAAAGATGAGGCTCTGGTAGTTTTAAAAACATTTTAGGACTTTCAGGCTCCACCCCAATCTATCCTTTGATCTGTTATTGTATCTGAGATGTATAAAACCCCCTTATGTTCACTGAGATTTTGCATCATCTTAGGTCGAATGCAGTTTTTATCCTATGGTGAACATGGCCAGGCAGAGTTGAGAAAAAAAAGTCTTTGTTAACAGAAATGAGAGGCCATCTGGGCAGCAACTGTCCTTAAATTCATCATCCTTTATGCTCAGTGTTAAATATACTAGGAGAATAAGGCCTCCCTGTAGAAAAAAATAAAAAGAAAGAAAAAGATTTAAAAAAAGGTTTCAACGAAAACTTTGAGAATAAGAAGCTATCAAAAAAAAAAAAAGGAGTAGAGGTTTGAATGGAATTTCAATGTATTTTTTTCTTCCTTACGACTGAATGCTGTGTCCTTTGAGAAATGCTAATCTACGCTCCCTGGACAGGGTAGCCAGAGCTTCCCTTTACAATGAATGCAACATAAATATAACTGGTCTCTAATTCCAGTTTTTAGACATTTATTGAGGGAGAAAAACAATGAGTAAGGAAGAAGGGGCTTGCAAATGTACTAGGAAGCAGAGGAGAGAAATTGTGCATGTATGTGTGTGGGAGAGCAGAGCGAGTTCAGAAGAAGAAACGTCAGCTTTAAATCTCCTTTCTGCCTTAGCTCAGATGTCATTGCATTGTCACATTTTGGTCCAGCATCCAACACCAAGACTCATTTTCTGTTGGAAAGCTAATTGATAAGCCTCATTTCCTTTAGCAGAAGCTATGTAACATAGAACTGAATCAGAAATTGATTCTTCTGTTGGTAGTAGTTAGGTTCAGGAAGCTGAAAGAAGGAGATTAGGTTCTGAAATCCAAAAAACCCCAAGAAAATAGAAGAAAAAGGAGAGAGGAGGGTGACAGGGTAATGGAAAATATGTAACGGTGTGTATAAAATACCATATAACAATATATTCAAAGTATTAGAAAGAATCTCCCTGAGCCATTTCTCTTTCCCTGCTATGCTTTTGTCATCAGGAAATATTAAGGGAGAGATAAATTGGAAAAAAATCACTAAAATTTTATTATTGAAAGGCATCTGAATCTTTTGATTGGTAAATTATATTTTGTGAAATTATGAATTACTGCATCACTATTACCCTTCTTAAGGGCTGCAAAATAATCACAGTGTGCATAAAGAGTCTAGCAACAAAACCCATGAGAGTTATGGCCATAAAACACTTTTACTTTTTTGCAGTATATTTACACTTAAAAGATACAGTTTAATTAATGATCATGACAAGGAACTGAGGAAAGTGAGAAAGGTGACTGCTGACTGTGTTTTAGGTGCATTAATTTTGAAATAAGCCTGATTTAAAAAAAGCGTATTATTCTGCCTAGACAAATAAATTAAATCATTCATCAATTTTAGTCCTCAGTTGTGAAAAAGATGACTTCATTCCAAAAAAATGAGGCTAAAATTGGCAGATAAAAAAATTACCTTTCAGGAGAAGCAGCCTTCTAAATTAGATTGCCCCTTTATGAGTAAGCGGAAAAGATTACTATGAGACTAAGCAGATATACAGAAAAGGCCTGGAAAAACACACCTTCACTGCAGGAAGAGCCTTAAAGACAGCAGCTAACGACTTCTGCTCTTTTAAGAGAGCTTCACATTCTGGAGTTCAAGGAACTGGTTGTGGAGTCCTAGTACATTGAAATAAATGCAAGTGAGAAAATAGCAAACCTGGTAGCAAAAGGAAAATATGTTGCATGGATGTTTCCAAAGATTTCAGAGAAAGGCAAGTATGAAATATTAGTCCTGCAACAACTAGCAGTTATGAGGCTTTTGTTAATATTTGACAATGAATAGATCTGACCCTAAAACTGATTTTTAAGAACAACATCAAACTGAGAAAAGCATAGAAGCACCTTACTTCCTGTTCCCTACCTACATGTGGGTAAAAAAAGGGCTTAGATCCATGACTTCCCAGGGTTAGCAGAAAGTTTCCTCAAGAGTCTATAACCATCTAGACAAAAATCAAACCCCAGCAAATGGTGGGCTCGCTGGTAGAAACATTGTACTGGAACACATTTGTTGAGCTACAATTTTATTTTAAAAAAAAAAAAGAAATGAAGGCAAGGGGAAGAGACACAGAAAAGAAAGGCAAAACACTGGATGCTTTCCATTTCTCGAAGTTAAGATCCAAATGTAACATCAAGATGATGCTAATATTATACAAGCTTGCTGCACTGCACCAAGCTCACAGAACATACTGCACTACTTAAAACACTGCCACACTCTCTCTACAAGCAGGCTGACATAAAAGATCCTCCTAAGTTATTTCCAGCATTAAGCTGTTCATCAGTCAGAGAAGGCATTCATTTAATCATCTTAAAGGGGTGTAATATACTGCTGTGTTATCCATTCATTGTTATGTATCCAACATTACAGTGGTATGTAAAACTAAAAACCAAAATAATTGTGCTTTTCCACTGCACAGAAGCTTCCTTTTGTGAGCAAAAAGATAGTGTTTCTTCACCTGCATCATTGATGTTAGACCCACAAGGACTTTCTACTATAGAGGACCATGAAGTTTTACAGCAAGACTCAGAATCATTTGGGCAATAAATAGAATAAACATTACACTGCAGGAACAAAAGAAAAAAGTGTTGAAATATTTATAATACATATATCAGCCTTTGTACATTTAAAACACTGAAATCTTCTTAAATCTAGACGAGAGCATTAGTAACAGAACTCAGGGAGAAGCCTCTTCACAAAAGAAACATACAGTAATTGCCTCCCCCAACAGTGTAAATTTTATCAACCACGATAATCCCAGCATCTAATTTTCAAACTGCAATCCAACGTACTGGCAAAGGATGCAGGACATCAATCAGGTCTAGACCCATGCCACATACACACCCTACATCGCATCTTTGGGTTATCACAGCTTGGGTCTGCCCATTTGCCCTTATGTTTAGATTGCACTGGCATCCTCTATATCCCTGACACGGGACATACGCAGCTCATCAGGCAGATTTTATGCATTAGTTGGCTAACTAACACCTCTAGAAAAGGCCCAGAGACTTTGGTTAGATTAACATCTACCTGTTGGGCACCAATATGCCTGTCTGAGCATTGGCAGACTTTCCTTCAGAGTATTAAAATGTTACAGCTGTATCTTACAAGGTTTCAGCTAGGTCTGTGTAGCCTTGTTTTGGGGAATAAGAGTATTACCCAAAGCATGCAAGCCAAGCTGCACGAGATGGTTTCAGGGCCAGAGGCCATCTCCTGGCTCATTTTATTTACTAGTAAAGACATAACCAAGCAATTCAACCTACAAAGAGACTGAGCAGTCACTTTTACATGTAAAGAACCGGAGAGTTCGACATGTAGACAATGTCGAAGACTCTTGGAATGGCAAGGGTCCAGTCAGCTAGAAATACCAAGATGATTTCAGCTGGTGATCTGTGGTCCAGAAAAAAAGTGAAAAATTCCCCAAGGTCTGTGCCTGTCAGAGCTGGATATCTAGCTTGTGCACCCTGAGTCTTTATAAGGACACATCTTCTCATAATGTTCTGCTTAGGGTAACCCTGTAAGATTATATTTCTTGCAAACAAAATCCTTCCAGTTTTCTGTTTTCCTTACTAACAACCAAGAGTCCGTCAAGAATTACAGACACCCTCAGAGAGGGTCATGAAGACTATAGCAGATCTGCTTGAAGCACTGATTTTTCCACAGACTACCACAAAGCTCCATTTTAAGATTTAAAACTGATGACAGATGCCAGACCAGATTCTCTCTCCCTTAGGTGCACTGGGGCAAGTGCCAGGGTCAGACAATTCTGTGCTAGAAACTGGATGAGGAGCATGACCTAATTCTAGCACATGTACACCTCTTGTGCCAGGAGTACCTCCAGTGGTATTACTAGCTGTGTCCCATATGGCCTATTTCTGTTCTCATTTTGATACAAAAACACTGCTCATTACCAATATCCCACCAACAATCCAGTGGTTTTACTGGTTCTATGGCTTCTACCAGACACATGTCAGTCAGGAAATCTAAACCTCAAATAAAATGGAATAACCTGCATAGCACTAATGAGGTATTATATCTTAGCCAAATTTGTTTAGTGATTTTCCATAACTAATGGTACACTGAATTTTTCTGCTTATAAATCCTTGGCATAGAGTGTACACAGACATGGGAAGTATTCCACAGACTCTTCCATGGCAATGAACTTTCACTGATAAAACTCCTTTGAGAGGTTAGGGAAAGGGGAGTATACTGAAGATCTGAACATGTTGTACAACAGTGAAAAAGAATAGGGTGGATGACAAACCATAGAAAGGTAAGATATTAAAGTAAGATGGAAAGAAAAACAGGTGAAGAAAATGAGAACGCCATGCTGTAGTTGTACTGAGGAATCTGCAAGCCTTAAATACTTGTCACTCATTTAGAAGAGGAGAGGAGAGGAGAAATAAGTCAAAAATATATTATGCATCTACAGGCAGGGTATTTTTATATTTAAAACCATCTGTCTTACAAAAGTTCAGGTCGCATCATCAGTTAGATAATTATAAGCCCTTCCAAAGACCCAGTTTTAGTAGAAAATGCTAACTTGATATGAGTTCCTGGCCTGAAATAGCTGTAGGCTTTGCTAAGGCATGACAGAGGGAAAATGGATGTGGTCAAAAATCCTTCCAGCTTCAGCAATTCCTGCTCCCTAAGGGAAAATAGAGTTGCAATTTTGAGGCTGCTCCAAGTCACTGGGACCCCAATAGCCCCAGGATCCATGATTCAGAGTGTCATGGGCAAGACAGTGAACAACATCCCACAGTGGATTTGGATACTGGGGTTTATTTAACAACGAGTGAAACAAGAGTTTTACTCTACTTGATTATGAGCCAACCCCTCTTTCACTGCCCCCAGTTTTAAGCTACTAGATCTTGCCATCCCTTTCCAGCAGGGAATTCGCTGCTTGCTCAGGACAGTCAGGCGCAAAGTCAGGTTGGTTCCTGCTATGTCACTGCTCACCATGACACATCTTGGTTGTTACAGACCAAGGTCCCTGGGTGTCTCCTGGCATTCGTCTCCACTCAGGTCTTTGGTGAGATCTTTGGTGAGATCTTTGGTCTCCAGGATCACTTCCAGGATCTTTCTTCCAATCAAGATCTTCACCTTTATCTTTCGAGGCTCCCTTCTTTTTTGAGAGACTGTTTCTTCTTTACAGAAACCCTTCTTATTGACATCTTTCCAGCATCCCGAGCTCACAATTTTCCTGATCTAAATTGTCTACGTGCAGAAGCACAATGTGTTATCAGCCTCCTAATTGCTATTTCTGGCTCATGTCTCTCTTAACTGGAGAACTGAGGACACGACACTTTTGCTTAGTCCAGGTGTTGCAGCTAGCAAGTAGCAGGCTTCTGCTTGAGAGTTCAGCAGTTCAGCTTGGGGCACTCACCCACACAAATGCGTGCATACAATTATCTGCTGCCTCGTGGCATTCACAATTCAATCCATTTTTTCACCTACAATAGTTACTCTACCTCATACCAGGCAATATCACCTAAAAACTAGAAACACTGTATTTTGTAGCTGCACTACAGATCTGAGAGCATGCAAATGCCAGTTCCTGCTTCAAAGACCCATTTCATTAATATTAGATGAACATTTCTCAGCTGAGTCAGGGACCACAGTAGTTCCTTCTCATATGGTAGTAAGCTGGCTTTACATGGAGGTATGAAGTGAGAAAGCAGAGAAGCTTCCCTCCTCCTTACTGAGCCGTGCCTATCAAGTGGTACTGGGCGCTTCCCTGGGAGATGGAAGATTTGGCTCATTAGGAAACTGAACTAACATTTGCTACTTGCTGCCTGAGCACTTCACCTGACGAGCCTCACTGCTAAGTGTTGTCCTCCTATCTCCTACACCTTCCCACTCCCACCAGCTGCCTCTTTCTTCCAAGACCTCTTGGCATGGTCCCTAACCTTCCCTACACATTCTCATGTTCTGTCCTCTACCCAATTGCTTCAGTTTCCTCGTCCTTCTCTTTCCCATGACTAGTTTCAGAGTGCAAGCTGGTACTATGAGCAGAGCTTGGCAGCTTGGGCTTATTTTTTTGCACAATGCTACTCTCCCCATATATAATATCAGTACCCTCCAACCATCAAGAGTTTGGGGCTTTGGCCCCAGAGGCACCAAGAAACGGATTTTTGTCTCAGGCTTCTCCAACTGTTTTGAGCAGCAGCAGCAGGTGTGAACACATTGTGCTTAATGTGTTCAGTCTATGCTAGCAGTGCTCCAGAGAGTTAAGGAGAGGAATCTTGTCTTTGGATCCAAACGGGGCTTAAGTGCAAGCTATTTGACCACATCAAGAATGAAAGAGCCTGTATATTCACAGAAGTCAGATTCCAAGTGTCCAAGAAATTTTACAGTTAAAGACAGCAGCACTCATGCTGCTCTTCCAGGGTCAGGGAGCAGATGAGCAGCAGTTTCCACATCACAGCTTTGTGTACTAGCTTCTGAATTCCTCTTGAGAGATACCTAGATTTTGATAACCTCCTTTTGGGTCTGGCCTTCTCTGTTGCAGTCAGATTCCTTGAATGTGCTTGGTACTATCATTAAAAAGTCTCAGCCACAAAGCAAATGATTGATGTGATCAAACAAGGCATCCATATGACTTGCCAGTTATAATACTGTTATGCACTCCTCACTTTAACACAGATGCCAGAACAAGTCTGGCTTTCTCATTTGCAATAACATGGGAGAGACATGCAGCAAACAAGTCAGTTTACAGAAGCTAAGGCAATAATAGGAGGTTGCTATGTACTATGATACAGTGACATGTAGCACAATTGGGGAAGATAAAAGGAGTATTCAAGATTTGAAAGTATCATGAAAGTGTTTTCTGATCGGAAATAAAGACTAAAAAGAAATTCTTACAGACTCTCCTATATCTTTTTCTTTCAAAAGATTTGGAAATGCTAGAATAATCAGAGAGAAAACAATTCATGTTCAATCCTTTTCCATAGCAAGGCAAACCTGACAGGTTACCAAGGACCTGTCAGATCTTCTCATGGAGGCCAGTCATTTAAACACCATCCTAATTGTAAAATGGGTGGTCAGGTCAGTGAGCGCTATCAATCTTCTTGGAGAACAATAAGCACTGATCGGATACTTACACTTGATGGTGCAACTCAAAGTCTGCCCAAGTGTGTCCTGCCTCAAAATGCTCTATCAAGGAGTCAAAAAAATGCACCAGACTGTTTTTGAATGTGAACTGGCATTGTGAAATGTTCCATCAAAGTTAATGACATAATCTTCCAAGGTGCTGAGGCAAATCAAACACAAGAGTTAAATTTCCTTTTACCTTCAGAATTTTTGTTGCTTGAAATGACAGAGCGCAACACAGCCCCCAGATTCCACTATAATCATTCACTTTTGAGTCAGGTATGTAAAGGAATAAAAAACAATGCCACATATATATTACAAAGCCTCAGTGCATACCTTCTATATATAGCGCAGACACCTAGTCTGCTTTATCACAAATGCTTAAGACATCACATTATTTTGGACTGAAATATCAATGACTTGGGAGAGAAATAATAAACTTGTTACAACACTGAAATTTCGTACCTATTGTTTGTTTTAAAGGAAAGAAAGAAAATCAGAAATATCTAACTCAAAGGGGTTTGAATGGCAAATTGCCCTAAATATGAAACAGAAAATGCAGTGCATATAGTTATTACTACCCTCTCTACCCATATATGTAGTTGTATTCCCAGGGAGGTTGTGGAGTCTCCTTCTCCAGAGACATTCAAAACCTGCCTGGACACGGTCCTGTCCAACCTGCTCTAGGTGAACCTGCTTTAGCAGGGGGTTGGACTAGATGATCTCCAGAGGTCCCTTCCAACCCCTACCACCCTGATTCTCTTTATAGCTTTTTGGGATCACAGCTTCTGTGTTTCATCTCAGAAAATTCTGTTCAAAGAAGCTGGAGAGTGGAGCCACTCTGAAGCTGCAGACAGTTGTGAGGATTACCCATAGTTCTGCATTATAGCTCTTTTATTTCCAGCATCTGCTGAAGACTGACATCAAAAGAAAGATCATAAGTAACATAAACCATAAACTAGCCAAGTCCTCATCAGGAAGCAGATCCTTGTGATCTGACAAGACAAAGGGCAAAGTGGTTTTCCACTACAGATAATGTAATGTGTCAGTATCACAAAATATTGAATATTGATGCTCTGTTGCATGTTAGTATTATTACCACAACAACATCAAAGTCCACATCAAGACCCTGGGTCTCTGTCTTACCACAGTTCAAAGATCCCTATTATGAAGTTAGAGCTCTCAAGATCTCAAGGCACCACAGCAGACCAAACAATGGAGATTATAATCAGATCATATCCTCTACACAATAGCCATCTGACTTTACTCAGTCTTGTAAGATATGGCACACAGCATCTGCATCAGGTCTCACATTGATGCTGCAACTGCATACTATACAGATAGATAATGAAGGACAGACTAATACTGAGCAACATCTTCCTCCAGAGGAATAATCTTGATTCCTTCTGTGCCAAGAAATCACAACAGATGACAGTTTTAACACTGATCTTTAATGCAAGTTACTTTACAGTAGGAGAAATAGAATTGTTCAGCCTATAACAGCGACACAACTAGTAACAATTATACAATACTTGCGTAGTCACTAGGTTTACACAATACTTGTGTAATCACTATGCTTAAACCACAAAACACAAATCTGAGCAAATAATTTTGCTTTCTGTATAAGTGATTTCAAAGGACATCTGCTCTGCCTAAATGTCACATGGAACGATGGATACAAAAAACTTTTCCATTCCTGACATGGTAGCGGTGAAGAGGAGGTATGGGGTGATAAACATTGTTTTATGGCTTTTGAACTCCCTAAAGCAGGGAGTTTAAAGAGGAGGTGTTAAAAGGTTGTAGAGGAGGAAAGGGAAGAAAATTAATTTAAAAAAATCTCAGTAGTCTTACAGTCCCATCATCTTGTCTTCTCTCAAGTATATGTTGAAGTTCTCTTGTTTCTTCTGAAGAGACTGGGAAGTCAATGCACTGACTTTGCTGAGAACGGCATGAAATTACTTCGCTGAGAACAGCATGAAAATTCCCACACAGGAGACAGAGGGATTGCCAAGCCTGAATAGAGAGATCTGCATGTTCACATTATGGTTAATGAGAACCAACTGCACAAATTGCGGCAATTCATTCAGCCAATAATGGCTGTTATCAGGGAGAGTTTAAGTATTTGTATACTGCACTTTCCCTGGACAAATCTGTATGATGCAGGCAGAAGCACAGCTGAATGCACTAGTTTGCTCAGGTGCTGATAATGCTAAAGTACAGTAATAAGGTTGTAGTTGATAATAAGGTTGTAGTTTAGTGGCCTACAGTGAAATCTGTGCTTCTGCACCCCCTTGTCAGATTTAGTTTCATGCTAGTTTGGGGATAACTGTACCTGCTCTGATTGTAGCTTCCATCTGGAACAAAAAATAACCAAAGCTGGTTGCATGTTATGAAAAGCAAGCAGGTAGCAGGAATCCAGTCTCTCCAACTTGGATATATGTTTTTTTAAAGCACTGCTTAAGCAGCACAACTGAATTAAGTACCAAAGTTGCTGGTACAATCAATGGCGTAGGTGCCTTCAAAAGTCCCTGAGAGATGCCAGGTTTGGCCCTTTATTGCGTAAGCAGATTGAATACCTTAGTCTGGCCAACTATTGCCTTTTTAATATACATTTGTAAAAGTTGTTTGGCAAAC
This sequence comes from Leptosomus discolor, assembly GCF_034619465.1. Lineage (NCBI taxonomy): Eukaryota > Metazoa > Chordata > Aves > Leptosomiformes > Leptosomidae > Leptosomus > Leptosomus discolor. Next base: position 61,496,047 of record NC_141391.1, read on the forward strand.
AATTAAAATATGGTGCAAATATACATCGAAATCAAGGTACTTTTACTACAGCACATACAGCCAAAGTTTTGTTCTCCTTCCATGTTGTCTGTGATTAATTTAACAGCCTCCATAACATCAGCATCCTGTGATCCTGAATCAGATAGTCAAAGTCAGAATGCAAGGGTTACATCACGAGGAAAAATGTTTATTGCCATACAGTAATAATTGTATAGCATTCCTGCACTGCCTCTGACTTTTTTTCAGCAGGGTATAAAATAATTTGTAACAATAAAAAAGTTAAAATTATGTCTATAACAACTATAGCAAAGATATAAAGACAAGAAGAAGCCTGCAGCAAGAAAAGGGCATTTATAATTTCTTTCATATTTCTTAGTGTTTCTTTTTTTTTGACCCTACTTTTCTTTGAGGACAAACAGCGGAGTAAATAACATATTGTCTAAGTTAATTTGGTTTTGCTAGTTTATATTTTTATCTTCATACAAGAATCTATACTCTCATATTCCCTAAAAAAAGTACACTTACAGAAAATGGCAGCTCCAAAAAACTAACATTTTAACATCAAATTATGAGACACCATTGACAGTACATTCAAATTTTGTTATTTTTTTAGTGTGTTTGATGAAATAGTTTGTATATCTTTGTATGTACTTGTGCAGACGCATATGTAGAACGAAAGAAACTTAGAACAAGTGATTCAGGCAACACTTCGCCATCTACCTAGCACTGGATTTTGTCTCAGTATAGCGAACTATTATCTGCTGTTGTTTCGGCTTCAGCAACACATCTTCTGGTGTTGGTGAGAAAAGACATTATTTGAAATAGTGGGATTGATTTCAGCTGGAATCAAAGTCAGCCCTAGCAAAGCACACAGTCTCTTTGCATGTCCATCCCAAGAACCTTACTCTGGTGCAGGCAACCCGAGGGCTCAGATTGGCAAACAAAAATCCAACAAAAATAAAAGATAAAAGCTAAAAATCATGATTATTTGCAGCTGGAAAAGGTCACTGGAAGCAAAAGGCAATACTTTCAGTGACAGCCTAGGTAATTTCGGAGCCTACATTTCATCTTCACACAGCATTTAAGAAGACAGGGCCAGACTGCTACATGCAAAGGTGCCTGAGGCAGCAGGGAGCCTCTGTATGAATTTCAGCTGTATCCAGGGACTGAAATCCCATTAATTTCAGCTAGTTCAGACCTGTCATTGGACTGGTCATCATCCCCAGTAACCAGCTGCTGCACAATGGCCGAACCCCAGGAAATTCCCAGCTCTGCTGTAGGTTATTGGTTAAAGCATTTTACTAGATTTTTTTTGTACTGTTGTAATGAAAGACATGAATTGTACAGTCACTGTCTTTCCATCACGGCCTGAATCCCTATGCTGATAATTTATTAGGTTTCTCTGTTTGAAAAACTGCAGGTGGCAATAGAATCTGCAGAAATTTAAGACATGTTCACAGTTTGATGTGGTGGAGTTCATAAAATATAATTACCATGTGGCCATATGAACACTGTATTATGAAGGTGTGGATCCTAGTTTGATTTTATGAACTCCCCGTGTATATCTTTGTTAAATGACATCTTATATTTTAACCATGAGAATAGCCTGATGTATCTTTTTTTTTTTTTTCACTTTCATTTCCATATGAAATATAAAGCAATGGTGGCATCACTAACTAATGGAGATTCTTGGATCTTTAAAATCTTCCTTTTAAATTAAAACACCATCCAAGAAGATGGTCAGATCAGGAAAGTGAGGTCAGGCAGATTGAAAATAACGAAGTAACTAATTACCAAACAAGGAACATCAGTCCAGCTATCCAGATCCCCCAGTGAACCAAACTAGAAAAGGAGGTTGAATTTTTTAAACGGACTCTCCTTTATTACTAGGCAAGAGAAAGGAGGTGATTTAAGCATACAGAGCAGTAAACCAGATTCTGCATCTATAGTTTCTTGTACTAAGTGAAAGCTATGAGTTCCTGCAAAGTGGGTGCTGGGTGTCTCCAGTGTCTCAGGAAGCCACAGGGAAGCCCAAGCCCCTGCATGGTGCCACTTCTGGCTGACAGCATCTTCATGGAACCCCAGTTCACACTATTCATCACGCGACCGAAACTACAGCCTCATGTTAAATCATTAAGGGATCACAAACCATTTTTTTGATCAGGGAGAAGACAAGAAAGAGGCTGAACTGGAGCATGCCCAAAGTAAAGGAAGCTGAAGGGAAAGTGTGGTTTTGTTTGCAGTGTGCCATATGGCAGAGAAAGGTCCCTTCAGAACACCTTTCTGGTAGGTAAATTAACTAAGGCTGTGCTGTGCTGGGATGCAATTTGACATATACCTTCTTTTGTTATTTATGGCTGTTGGTCTAGAATACAATGCCCCAGAAGCAGTCTCAGAATATCTCCTGTTCATTTATTTATTTTTATCTAGATCTTCATTGAGAGATTGCCGCAAACCACACTCAAGGAAATAATATGCATGAGTAATTGTCACTTCTGTGTTCTTTTGAAATGAAATACATTTTATTATTCAGCATATCTGTCATCCTTATCTTCTCTCTCAGATCTAGAAGTTCCAGCTTTAAGTACCTATCATAAATCATGCGTGTAAACTCTGATATTCCCAGCATCTCAGAGTATGTATTTTCCATATGTCTCAGCACATCCTGCATCATTTGGGGTATGAAACATATAGAATCAATTTGTCTTTTTATTGAACCAAGCCTTTAAAAACAAACAAAAAAAAATGGAGATACATGGTAAAAGGACCTATAAAAATTCCAGGAAAAAAGCAAAGACTAACTTATGAATAAATTTATCTCTATAAATTGTGCCTGCAAAGACCAAGTCAAATTCACTATTTTCTCAAAGGCAGTAGTGAATTCTAATATTGCATTTCTGTAATGTTTCTCCCAATTCTCCTATGCATTTAGGGCAGACACTTGACATAGTGTCAGCATAACAGTAGGAAAAAGGAAAACACAGAACTGTACAGATCATCAAGACATAGCAGCCAGCTCCAGCATTTCAGCTCTGACTATTTACCTTTTTGTTCTAATTTACTTTTTGTAAAGGTGCATCTCTAGTTCTGTTGTTGATTGAACACACAGTTCTCATTTGGGCAGGCAGCTGGCAAGCACAATGTTATACATGATGAAAGTGAAAACCAACACACTGGAAAGGCTTGAGCTCCAGTAAATGAATTACCAAATCTATATAAACTGAGCATTGACATCTGCACTCTGGACACCTCCTCTTCCTGACCCTGCCTCGGCATGTCGAGTTTACCAATGTGGATGGAATAATTTATGTCAAAGAAAAAAGGCCAGTTTAGATGATCTAATAGTCATTTTGAGCCTGTTCTGTAACTTCCATTAAGAGCACAAAAAACCTGGGTATGCTACCAAGTGAATTCACTGTTAGGAGCTATAGTTTCCTCATTATCTAACAGGATTTGGCTGAAGAACTGAAGTGTATATTTCAAGCAATGGTTTAACTCAGTGATTGCAGAGGCACTTTCCTGAAGACCCTGAAGGGCACCCTTTGATGCCAGCTGGACCGTTCACTTTGAAAGCAAAGGATGACAATCCTGAAAAATGTTTTACCCCTTAAATCTGCACCTCTGAGCAAAACCATGCAACTAGGGGCCATATCTGTAACCTGGAAGAGGGGGCAGAGTCATGTCATGGAGTAGGGAAATCTGGGAGGACTCCCAGCAACTATTGAGCTGCTGAAAAGAAGAGCAGGGAGGGGCTATTCAACTGCAGCAACGCTGGATGGAGAGGTTTCAAGCCTGCTAGCTTGCTAGTGAAATCCACTTGCTATTTTTCAGGAGATTAAGAAAGGCAGGCAGAGATGGGCAAAGCTACCTGAGGAAAAACTGCCTTTGGAGAGAAAGTGGCTTAGGAAATCCTGTCTTCTCAGAGCAGACTAGAGAGCAAGGTTTAGCCACAGACTGTCTGACAGTTTGGAGGTTATCAGAGGATAAGGAATTCTCCTGGTTGGGAAAAAAGGGTGGTTTGCAGGCTTGCAAAATGTTAAAAGCAAACAAACAAGCAAAACCACATGCATAAAACAAACTCATTCTTCAGTAGTTTCAGACTGATTAAGAAAGAATCTCCTGTTGTACTGGAGGATGGTGTATTATTGCATTAATTTGAAAATATAATCTCTACTCCCATTCTTCAATCAAGATGGACAAGCATCTTCAAGCTTTATTTTTGCTCCATATTTGTCTAAAGATGAAGACTGCAAAATCCTTATTAAATATACAGAATAATGAACTAGAGTTCAAGATGAAAGCAATGAGTGGACACCCCTTACTTTGATCTCCCTGTAACAGCTCTTTTTGTGTTCATATGAAGATGACAAATTAACAGGAAGGCTGAAATGAATTCATGAAGCTTTATATTTTATATCATGGAGTTTGTTTGCAAAATATCCAGTCTTTATTCCTCTACTGAACTGTTCCTTTCAGCCAAAATAGGAAGTTGCTGAACTATCATTTTAAAAAATATTGCTCATACTATAACATTTGACACATCTTAGGAAGCAAAGAAATACTGAGCAAAGTGGTCATATGTCAGCTGGAGACTTTTCTTTAAGATGCCTTTAAGATGCCTTGGTGACTGGGCCCAGAAGTATCACTCTTCACTGTTGACAACTGAGTACCCTGGTTCCTTTGAAAGGGTTACAGCCTTAGTGGTTTTTGATCTACAAGCAAAATAAAGGTCTACATTTCACCCACTAACAATTCTAGTAGCTGAGAATGGGGAAGAAGAGAAAGATACCAAGAACCTTGAGAAACCATCACCTACCCTTGGGAGAAAAGAAGAGAGACTGTCTGTTAAAAGAAGGATATTTTTTAATGTATAAATCCAGAGTTTTCCACACATAAATCAATTGACCTGATTAATCTGTGCATCAAATATTTTAATCAGATTCATAGTGACCATTTCTGGACAGGACTATAACGGTTACCAAGAGTGCTACTTGACACACATGTAGACACCAATCTCTGTATTCCCTCAGGGCACTGTAGGAGCACAGAGATCCATCAGCTTGAAGCTTTTGACATACAAGGGCCCCAGCAGTAGCCCTCACCAAGCCCCAGCAGGGAAATTGAGGTATTGGTGAGGAACTGGATACTGCAGCTTCAACATTTGCCTCAGTCATACGATAAGATACCAAATACTTGCGGAGGGATAGCAGTTTTTCAACAAATACAAGTTTGTTTTTCCGTTTCATTTTCTATATATTATGTCAGAAAGCAAAAGAAAATCTGTCCTGGCAGAAAAATTGCAATGACTGTTTTGCAAGTCTCTCTTAAAGGTCCGTGGGAGTCAAAGACTGTAGTGAAACAAGACTCAAACCTCATTGTAAGAATTTTAGACATCAGAAATTACTGCATATGACTGGAAAGCCCTTGGCTGTAACCATCACATATTTTCTACTTATCCTCATCAGGACGAAGTTTGCGTAGGACCCAAAATCTAGAGAGAGAAGTAAAAAATAAAACAAACGTCTTTCAGGTTATGTGGACTTCCTGATTCACCATTTTTCTTCATCATCACTAAATTTAAAGAGTTGCACCACCAGCAAAAAAAGGCAGGGACTGGTGATACATAGTAGAAAGAATATACTATGCATTTATTGGGTGTCCCCAAATGGAGATGCAACATATACAGGAGGAATATAGAAAGAGGGAGGCTATTTAAAAAGTCTTTGAACATTGCATTGCAACTTGCTAGATTCTTATGGTGCACCTACGCTGCTAAATCACAGAAGTTTTCCCACTGCTTATTTTCTGTTTCCTCACATACTTGAAGTCTGAATTTACTACCCTCTCTAAAAAATTCCTAGTCACTTTTCTGCAGACACTTCACTCCATAAAGTACAGACTGAGCCAAAAGGCAATAGAAACAACCACCATGTTGTGTGCTCTAACTGTTTCCCAAGTTTCGCAGGGTTAAGCGCTTGCTCCTTCCCCAGGGACTGCAACAGCCTGGGTACCACACGTGGAAAGGCTGCTCTGAAGGGCAGCAACACATTCCCCATGCAGGGCCCGGAGGAGAACCAAGGCCAGGTACCACCTTGCTTCCAGACAGCCAGTCTGCTCTGGAGAAGCTAATACTAAAGAAAATGGTTACGAACTATATCGAGATCCTTGGTTTTGTTTTATTTAGCAGCAGATGTAGCCTTAGTGTCTAAAAAGTCTTGGAGACAATATTTTGAGGATACAGACCCTTGCCGCAGAAGGAAAACAAAGGTAGGGTTTTGCCCTATAACAAAGGGGGCATCTTGGTAAGAATACTGAAATCAGCTCTGCACCATAAAAAAGGATCCAAACTCTTTTAATTCTGCTGCCAAGTTATGTAGGAGGATTGAGAAACTCGTAGGCAAACAGATTTGTCTGGGGAGAAGATGGTATTTTCTTGAAAAGGTTTTTCTTTGCTTGGTTCTCATTTTGCTTATTCGATGGACTTAGCAACCAAGTTGGGCAGGCCTGGATAGAAGTTATTTAGGAGTCCTGCTGAGACAGCTGCTTGAGGGCCTAAATGTGCTACAATAATCTTGATGAGTCTGAGTAAGAGTGGATGTAAAACCCTTAGAAGAGGGCAGTATCCCCAATGGGATCCTCAGAAGTTGGTGACTACTACCCTGTAGGCTATGTATCTTCCATGGACTTTCTTTGTGACATCTCCTTTGCCTGTCTCCCCATCTTTCACATCAAGGGACTTATATTTGCAGCCTTCAGGCTATTAAACTAATTAAAATACATAGTCTTCAAGATGGAAAGTCTGTTGATCTGGCTTCTGTAAAGATGTCAAAAAAAAAATCACCTTTCCTCTGAGTCAGAATAAAATCAAATTATACACAGAGTAGATTAGATTAGAGAAGGTCTGTTTCTTAAAGTACCTTATCTGTTCTGTTCTTATTGTACTCAGTCAAAGCAGGCGGATTCACCAAATGCTGTTTATGTCTGTGAGCTTCATGCTTGCGTAGGGATCAAATTCTGATCCGGTAAATGTTTAACTCATTCCAACAATGATATGTATAATCTTCATCCGACTAAAGCAGAGGATTTTAGCAAAAAAAGCAAGTAAACTGCAATGGGTGCATAAGTGCATTAATAGGTCCTACTAAGTCTCAGTGATCCTCTTACAGGTACACAGACTATAATGGATCCACAGTAGACAAGAGGCAATGCATAGCAAAGCACACACAGCTCATCCTGATGGCAAAACAGAAACAGTGCTTCTTGACAAGATGAGGGAATTGCACTTTTTTCAAAAATGGCTGTTCAGGAGTTGCCATGGAAGGTCTAGTGGGCATGAGTGGGATGAAAGTTCACGTTCAAAGGAGCTCAGTTGAGGACTCCTCCAGAAGGGAACTTGAGAGGGTATGTACTCCTGTTACCAGCCTGAAGGCAGTAGCAGCTATACCTCCACATCACGTGAGGAAAGCACAGTTTTCAGGAAGAGGCTGATCACCTGAGAAAGTCAGAAGTTGCAGGTGAGCTTTCAACTTCACACACCAGGGTGAAGGGTGCACACGAGGTCACCGCTTTTTGTGACTGAATCTGCTGACATTACAAAAGATAATGCCTTTCCCCGCAAACTGAGCATCCTTTATATCATTAAACAGTCACCACCATAACAGCAGCAGTTCTGTGCATGTCATCATCTTTCTTACTATTCTCTTCTACTACATGGGTGGGGATACTGCTCCAAGGTGTTTTGTAGTCTGGTGAAAAAAGCGTTGCCACTGGAAAGAATAAAACCAACAATTTTAAACAAAAATTAGTTCCTCCTTGGCCTTTTGATAGGCCACATCACCCTCTCAAGAAGTGAAAGTCTAACTATTATTATCTCCTAGTTAAAAGGCAGCTAATGAGATATCTCAAAGAGCGTGTGAACTGAAAATTCACAACTAAATCACAGTTGCATCTCTTTTCCATACAACCATATTTATCTTTGTCCATCCCCCCATTTCTGTGTTTTCCTGGGTTCATTTAGTTCTTTCAAACTTTCTGATTAACTAGACAGGCATTCAAGTAAAGCACAAAACAGAAATAATAAATATTACATAATTGGGACACAATTCTTTTAGTTCCTTTAACTATTGTTATCTTGCCTTACCTTTATAAGCTGTATTTTTGTCATTCTAACACACTAAGCACGTTGCTTTTAGACATTAATTTCTGAAAACTAAATATATTTAATATTTCATGAAAGCATTTCTTAAAACACAAAATGTGCTTAGGACCTGTTTTTTAAAGATCTTTCTGTCGAAGTAAGTTCAATGGCATAACATTGAGAGGTAGCCACTTTTTTGTGTGTCCTTGACATTCACACATAAAAACTCTCTTCCATCTAAAAATGTCACTGTTTTTAAGTGTACTATCTTTCTGATAGTAGACATCTAATTAGATAATATTTGCTATGCATATATCTAAGAGCTCTCAGAACTATAAATAAAATGTTTACCGCAGTGAAAAACTTTCAGAAACATGGGACACCAAACTTTTAATTCTCACTCACTTAGTTTGAACGTCAGTTGAAAATACAGTGGGTGGTTGCATATTTTGTACCAAGGAGGACAGAGTGCCATAAATTGTCAGAAGAAAGAAAATTATTTGTAACTGCGTATATTTGTTAAAGGTCAGTCACCTGAAGCAGCTAAGAGGTTTAGAATACTGGTGTCTTTGACGTGGACAAACTAGTGAATGGTTAACGGTGTTTAAGCATAATTCATCTTCTGCCTCTGAACACTGCCAGATGATTATGAAGTCCACAGTCTACTAGATGCTTACACACCACTCACCTAATTTATCCACAAAGAGTGCTCACAACTGCTTGTTGTGTTTGTGTTTAAGTTTTGGAACTTGTTCTTCTGTAACAGGAAAAAAAAGGAACTTTAATAACAGGACCTTTTATAATAGGAACTTTTTTCCTCTCTAATGGGAAAAAAGGGAGAAAAAATGTACAAAAAGAGAAGAAACTCAACACACGAAGGACAGAAAGATAGGAGAAAGGGATAAACATTAGAATCGACTTTTTTTTTTGTATTCTGAGAAGTCATGAGGATCTGATTTAGCTCAGAGATGAATGAAATCACCTGAAGGCTACCTCCTTCGTCAGCGATATCTTGCACCTTGCATAGGCCTTGTTTTAAGAACAGGGAAAATCAGATTATCGTAAGATAAACTTGAGTGGTGAGGACAAATAAATGTTTTATTAACTCAGCTACCATGTTATTTACTTCAGTTTATCTAGCCTATATATGTATATCCTAACAGCATAGATTGACGAGACCACTTCGCCTCAGCCCCTTCCCTCAGTGTAAAATTTATTTGAATGCCAGAGCAAAATCCGTTTGAATTTCTGAAAATGTGAGAAGGGAAAGGAAACAGTTCAAAGCCATGTGATTATTGTAGGAAGCATCTAAAACACTGAAGAATCTATGCAATGTGATTCGTCAACCTGAATCCAAGAAAGCAAACCTCAAAAGGCAACCTCAGCCTTTAAGAAGTGGCATTACAGTAAACTTATAGAGACCTCTGCAATGTTATGAAAGAGTGTCAGGGTCCTGTGAAAGCTGAAGAAATACAATTTTAACCATGACAGCAGTCCATTCCAACCCACCTTAAAGCTCAAAATCATCTCATAAAATAGCATTAGCATTTCTGCAGAGAAACTAGGCAGGCAACTTAGATAAACATTTTCACTGGCACAAAAACATTTTCAGCAAATAGCTACATGTTCCTCAAAACAGTTTGTTCATTAGAAGGCAGAAAAATTTGACTAGTTTTCTCTTGAAGAAAACGTTGCATACAACTTTATTTGCAGTCCTCTCTAAATCCTGCCTGCAGGGTGGAAGCCTACAGTGCTAAGGAGTCACATCAGATGCTCAGCATCATGCAGCGTACGCTTCAATAGACACAGCCTTGGGACAACTTAAAACTACAGAGCAACCAGTGCAATGAGAAGAAAGCCGAATTATTCTGACTGTAAGGCAGGAATAAGTTAATCTATCATAGAGAGTGACGGAAAGAATATTTGATCCCTCCTGGTTTCCTTTGGAGCACCTTCATTCATTTGATGTCCAGATGCCAACTATGATCAACTCTATTAGTATCAGCAAAAATTCACTTTCTCCAGAAACTCTCATAACACAGACTAGCAGACTTCTCACTGTATTATTTTTTTAAAAAAGCTTTCCTTATGAAATATATCTTAAAAGCAACAGACAACAAGGCACACTTTACTTCCGAAAAAGCTGTGATCAGACACTCTCATGAAAGCGGTGTTTTCTTGCAGCCTCCAAGCAAGAAAATATATTAATAAAGGAAAATCAAGTAGCACGATGTAATGATTCAGTAATCTCATTTTACTGGCCAAATCATTCATTTGTACTGTGATTACACATTGAAGCTCTTAAGCTGCAGAGATACTTCCCAGATGCTTCTGTTTGCTGTCTTTATCTGATTCAAAAGGTGCTCCAAGCCACGGTCACCTGGGCTCTGGCAGGCAGATCACTTCAGGGTCTGCCATGGACACAGCTCCTATGGTAGATCCAATTCTGTGCTGGCCCAAAGGGGCAGAAAATGGGTAGCAAATGTTGTTGGTCATTCAACCAGATAAACCCAGTCTTGCCTGTGGAGATGTACGGGGATGGTACTCCTGCTGCTCCTGCCTTCTCTTCCTCTCGCTGTCACCCAGGGGTGCATACGTATTTTCCTTCTTCCCTCTCCACTCCTGCTTTGGCATTATTTTAAATTCTGCATGGGACCAGTTTGATCTAAGCTCAGGTCACCTCAAGTCAGCAGAGTCTTTTGCTCTCCCTTCCCCAGTCCTCCTGCACAACGCAGGGGCAGAAGAGCTAGTGGCAGTATGGCAGCAAGCGAAGCACTGCCTGCTCTAGGCTTCCTACACACAGGAACACTGGCTGTGAACAAAGACCTTCAGATTCAATACTGAGTTATATTGCAGTGGTAATAAAGGGCTAATTTAGATGAGTTCTCATTTCCTTTTATTATAACACAATTTCCTTTCATAGGCATACGTTGCTTTCTCTCTGGCTTTGCAAAGCAAGTCAGACCTGTACCAGTGAAGAGCTGTCTTATGCACCCTGAACATTCTGAGGACTGTGCAACCTGGAAAGCTAGAATTTTCTCTAGCTGCATCTATAAGCTCTGCTTTTTCTTTCCTATGAATAAGATTACAAAGGCTCTGTGGACCGAGTTAAAATTATCTTACTATTTTCTTTACATCGGTTTTATAAGAAAATAGGAGATAATCAAATGCCGAAACTATCCTAGGGAAGAAATTCTAAAGGGATATTACAAAAGAGTTCCCTTTATCCACACGTGAGACATTAATACTTCATGAAAATAAAACTAAATCAGTATATCAGACTCTATGTAAAGATTTGAAATCTGCCTTTACCAAACACTAACTTTTCTTAGGCTTATGTTTAACTTTGGCAGGCATGGATTCGGTAGAGAAAATTTCTCAATTATCATGTGTTTGTTATAGTATTCTGAATTTTAATCTCTATTTCCTTAAAACTATTTTCTATTTCTTAAGTAACAAAGACCAAATACAGTTTTCCACAGAACACTGACCCTCTTTAAAAGGCTGTAGTGCACCCTCATCTTGTAAATCCCTGCCTGGCCTACTGCCTCAGCAAACTGCACAAAGCTAAACAAGCTTTACCACCTAATGGGTCATTTTTGAACTTTGCCCATTGAAAGTAAAATGCTACCTGATCTCATATGGGTGCTACTGAACTAGAAGTACAGTTTCCTGACTTAGGTTGGACTCCATCTAACTTAGTCTGGGTGCTTAAAATTAAGGCATTCACCTTTTTGAGTCAGGTATTTGATATTCATCTGATAAAAGACAGGCGGCTATTTTAGTATGCAGAGTATCATCTTCTTGAGTTGCCTTTTCCTTTTTATTGACTGTTTATAGGGCCTAGGAGAAATAGCTCACATTCAGTAGTCTTCCAGACATCAAAATTTAAACAAAATTGTTTCCACCCATAGTCCTTTTGTTCTCTTGAAGTTGTAGAGCAAACCCACGCCACACAGCAAAACATTTCTTCTTTGTTTCACCAAGATTTCAGCTTTTCTACAATCGAATTTAGGTGTTACAACACACAAGAGCAAACAAACATCTCAAGGGGCTCCCTTACTATTGCTATAAACAACAGAAAAAAAAATATTTTTGGAAATTTCAGGAGCACTCAACTTGCATTTCTTTTTTACCTATTTTGCATGATGTCCCTCTATGGATAGGCTACTTCAGGAAACCAATAAGCACTCATTTTTCTCAGGATTTGAGTAAAATAAGAGGAAAAGCATGACTTCCGTGGAGTTTGGGTTTTAAGATTTTTGTTACCTCTTATGCAACATCTGCTATATTTTTACAATCCACATAGGCTTGTTTGAAGTCTTTCTTGAAAACAGTCTGATACCATCATTAAGCTTTCAATTTTTGAAATCACCAAAGTAAACCAAGAAATATTTCATACTCCATGAAAGCAAAACAGTTATATACACATTTACTCAAAAGTACTTATTTAGCATTCTAATGTACATGTGAATATAAGCACCTAGCTGAATTGGGAACCAAGGACATGAAAAACTTAGGAATTGGCCCCAGCATACCACTTTGATGTTGAACATCGGCAACAAAAGGCTTTGAATAACTAATAAAACTGCAGCTGAAAATCTTTTCTTTAGTGTAGACCAGAATAATGATTATTTGTTATTTTAGGGGAAAAGTCTTAAGAAAAATCAAGTTCTTGTCTGAAGAAAGTGACAGCAGCACTGTCAACTACAGCAAGAACCATCAATGCAGGTAAATCATTACGGTAGACATGCAAAAACCTCCCCAGCAGTACTGATAATCTGTCTCAGCCATGCCTCAGTTAAAATACTTCTGAGAACAGACATTAACTCATTCACCATACCAGTGTTATCCTTGGCCTGGGCATGTGACAGTAAAAGCATAGTTTTATACATCTATAACCAAAGCATACCAATTATGGTCTGAGTTTAAAATTTCTGGAATGACTAACTGCGGGAAATGAGATAAAACAACTCTGCTGCAATAGAGTTCTTGAAAACGTTAGACTTTCAGTGCGAATAAGATGATTCTAAAGTTGTGATATCATCAAACTAGAGCTGTAGCCAAGTCTAAATTCTCCTATTTATTTTCAGTAAGCTGTACATTTCCTGGCCCACCATGTGAATGATTATTTCAGTGGTGTTGGTGCCTGTCCAGAGCCTATGTAAAATAGACAGTTTTTTGTCCGGCTCGACATGCCAAGCACTGTGCTGTGAAACACAAGAAAAATATCACAGAGTACACCTCCTTTGCACACATATCTCTCTCCATCTAGAAATTACACTAATGTAATACCTGAAGGTGTTTATGAGAGGAGTCTGAGGTTTACCAGGTAGGTTGGTTGGTACGGTAGCAGGAGCCCTGTCCATGTTGCACATGTTCAGTAAACCATAGGCAAACATCCACTACATAAATACAGAAAAGCTCCAAAGTGCACATGCATACATAGAATCATAGAATCATTAGGTTGGAAGAGGCCTCTGAGATCATCTAGTCCAACATGCATACTACATGCATAAAGTCTTCCTTTCCCAAGATGTTTGCCTATGCACTGAGCAGGCTGCGTGCATTTGGATGCAGTAAATCTGATGCATTTTTTTCACGTGTGAGACTTTCTGCCTATGCTCAGATCAACTAAATGGCACATAAACAGTTACTGCTATTCCAGATAAAACAGACTCATTCTGCAAAGGACTAGCATATGCTCTTGTATTTATGGCACCTGTATATTTTCAGTTCTCTGAAGTGCTAAAATGGACCTCAATATATTTTTATGCTGTTTAAAGGCACAGCATAACTTCCGCTGTTTATAACTGCCGAGGATCTCATCCTTTCCATCCAGGAAGGGGAAGAAAGGACTGTGGAGGTTTTTCTCAAGGAGCCCCATACAGTACCCTTTGCAATATAGTTCTGGTGATAATATCTGCTGAGGAGCTGGTGAAGGTACAAGGCAAAATCTCTCCTTGAAGATTCAGCTCCAAAATACGCATTTTGTAATTTTAACTATGTTCATCCACACTAAATATCAGGTAAAGAAAACAAATGGAAACATTGTGAACTTGCATATGACACATGCACTGCAAGGAAGTTTGTGAATTCACAGGAAGAAGCAATAAACTTTTTCTTCCAAAAGAGAAAGGGATTTTTTCTAAGAAAATAAAAAAAGAATAAACAATTTGGAATATGCCATATCTTCAGTGTTGTTGCCTCTCATCAGAGAGTGACGCTCTTTTAAAATAAATAGTATCTGTTTGAATTTTTAGTAAGAAAGGAGATGTAAGCAACCTGGTACCCTTATTGAAGAAAAAGGTGTACTCAACTTTCAACTCAGCCACTCCTGGATTTTGGAGGAAATCGAAAAATACAACTTGAGTAAAGTGACTAATATCAGTGATCATATCACTTTTATCTGTGGTATTCAAACCCTACCAGTATTAAGTGCTGAAGTACATGTGCCATGTTTGAAAATTAAGTATGCAAGTCCTGGACACTTAAAGTATACTTGAGAGTGGAAGATAAGCACCACTGACTGCTCAAAAAATAAAACTGAAAAGATTTATTAGTGAAAGCTAATACTCAGGATGTAGGCAAAATGGCTGCCTTTGTTTCAATGGATTTGCACTCTTTTATGCAAGAAAGTGTTTACTGATACCAAACTGCAAGTTAGTAAGTCAAAGATGATGTCTTTCAGGTTTTTTGATGACTGAATCCTTTTCTATACTTTTAAAACATCTTCTTTAGCAATTAGCGTGTGCCTTTCCTTAGCGCTTCACTGTGACTACCTTTGAATCACCAGATTCAATTAGTGGCATCATGTTACCTAAAGAGCAATGCTAAATCAGATCAAGAAGATAAGAGGGAGCATAAAGTGGTTTAGCGTGAACAAGGATTAGATGCATTTACTATAAAATAACTGCTGTTTTTTGGAGTAAGTCAGTGTCCTATGAGTATTAAAGCCATTTTGGGAAAAATAGGTATTTTAACATGCAATGCAAAAAGGAAAATTTTTAAATGTTGGGATTAAATCAGGAAGAAGCACATTTATGCATATTTCCAGAAAAAGCATCCGTCATTCAGCCATAGAATAATCTAGCAAGAGAAGAAATACAAATCTCATTTTCTGGAAGTTTTAAAATAGAAGTCAGTATTATTTCAATAATACAGTAATAATACAGTAATTTGTCACTGAAATATGGGAATGATCTTGTTTTTCCAGGAGACAAGCATGATAGATCCTCCTATCCTTCCAGCCACAGTAACACTATTGTGTACAACGGGACCATCTTCTTCTACCAATGCTGTTTGAGCAAGATAGGAATACCAGAGCTTCATGCAAGTCATACTTTTCTCCCCCTTCCCCTCTTTATGTCCCAGTGATACTGATGCCCAAAATGACAGTGTTTACTGCTTCCTTCTCTGCCAGACCCACTTGGGGATGTCTTAACGCACGACTTTTGTAAAGAATGAGAGAAAAGGATCTTTATTTACAGCCTTGCTGTGGCTTGCACATCAACACAGCACAAGGCAGAGCAAAATGCTCTCATCACAGTAGGTAATGGCCTACCTTAACATTCATATTAGGAGCTAAACATGCCATTTTACAATCTCTTTATTAATTCATTCAATTGTTATTGCACAGATGGTCTAGATACAATCTCCCATAACTGTATGATATGCAAGGCATTCAGATGAGTGACCAAGACTGTTACTTGTCTTATAATCTCCTGTCAGACAACCCAAAATTGTAATACATGAATAGCTCCTTCAAACTTCATATGTATGCCCCAGTTATCTTAGAAGATAATAAATGATGTGGTAGCTATTCAATAATCTACTTGACAAAAACAACAAGCTTTTACCAGTTTCAATACTTGAGATTAATGTGACAAATTTTACTATTTCCAAAAATCTGCTTTGTTTGAGACCATAATCTTGGTGTTACCTGCAGACCACAGAAGCAGCAAAGGCTAGTAAAACATTATCTATTTGGTTTCTTCTTTCCCTGTAAGTCCAAAGTGTTTTTGTATAAAGAACATGCAGTTCATTGTACTTTTTCCGTAATTACAAAATTAAAACCATCTGACTTATGCTAGGCAATCTTGCAGCAAACACTTTCACCTACTATACTTCGTTATTTACATAGAAGTTGATAGCTGAAAAAGATTGTGCTGGTTCTCTCATCGTGCTTTGGAGCACATGAACAAATGTGTGCGCTGTTTCACTACAAGACAGAAGTGAGAACTTGGACTCATCACACATGGTCAGGTGGAGCAGATGTGCTGAGCACTGAAGTCACCAACCCAGCAGAACTTCCCCTGTGCTTGGGATGCAGGACCAAGAAGAAACTAAGCTTGCAGGTGCACCAAGATAGGACTGCTGGAGGCCTTGCCTGCAACAACTTGCTTCCTGAGCTTGGCCATACTGCTAATCTTGCAGCTTGCATTGTGGTTTCTAGTAATGTTTTCCTAAGTTATCTCTCCAGGAATATTTGAAACATTCACTGTCACAGAATTACTCTGTTGATTGCTGTCAGTACTGCTAACAGTCTTGTTTCATCACCAGACTGAATTTTTCAAAATATCCTCTGAGATGATGAAAGTCAAGTGGAAAAACAATTTGAGAAATACTATCTGAATATACAAGTAGGTGTTTTCCCAGAATCAATTTATTTCCAAACAGCTTGGAACTGCTTCCAGTCCTGGCACACCTGCCCAGTTTTGCTAGAGATCAGTGGATGCTCCCAGGATCACATACAAGCAAATCAAATGAGCACAAAAGGATTTGGAAATGGACAGAACCACTTTCACATTACAGATGGATTTTTCTACAATTTTTAATGCCTCTTGTCAAGCCATCACAAAATTATGATTGTAAATCCCATGTCTCTCACCTTTTTCCCTGCCACATACACATCACCATCTCACACATGTAGAGCTGTATAGCTCAGCCAGTCTCTGCAGATTACTCTCCAAGGCTGATCTTCGAAAAGCTAGTAGATCCCACTTATTTAACTTGTCTTTTTGACATACATTTTTGATATAAAAAAAAATATTTTTCTAAAAATATGAAGTTATTGAGGCGTTATGGAAAATACAAAAGGACCTTAAGAGTCTAAAACATCCTGTGAAGAAAGAAAGGCGAAATTCAGTTTGGAAAATGCAGAGAAAAATAGAATGCCCGGAAGAAAATAACCTGACAGAATCGTTCAATAATACAATACCGACACTTTGTACTTAACCAGCATGGTTCATGGAAGAAGCTAATGTGCTTTACCAGATGTTAGGAATAATTTTTCCATCCTACACCTGAGGTAGCCAAGGTCTCAAAATGTCATGTGACTTGTTTAAGATAAAACAAAGAGTGAAGAAAAACGCACATAGTGGAAGAAATACAGGCTGTTGGGTGTCTTACATGCCTGGTCACGGGATGAAGGTCAAGGTCAGAGGAAGGAGGAAGGCCAGGGGCTACTTTAGTTGCGGTGGGATTCTTCCATCTACATCTTTTAAAACTGTTCCAAATTGCAATCAACCAGCTATTTTGTTTCCTTTGTTGTTTCTCTTTTCTGCCTTTGGGTCAGCTTGTGACAGACTCTGTTCCCACGTGAGGGAATAAAAGCAGAAATCTCCCATTACCACCTTAATGCCAATCTCTGCTCCCTGCATTTACCTTCTCCAAGGTCCAGAGAAGAAAACCAGTGATGCAAACAAACCTTCAGCCTCCCTGGAGATGTCAATAAATATCTGGACTTAGATTATAAAAACACCCAAGCCCACACCTTTTGAAATATCTCCTTTTTTTGTTTGTTTGGGTCTTTGGGGGCTTTCTTTTTATGGACTCACCCTTTTTCTTCTTTCTGGGCTTTTTCTGCCGTTTTTTCTGCCGCTCCATTTAAAAAGAATCTAGGTAGGTGTAAATATTATGTATATAAAAGACCTACAGTAAGACAGAGGGTAAGCATAAATTTAGTGTTTTGCTGAGCCAATAATCAGTCCCAGGCTAGAAAGCAATGTGAATGCCCTGTGGGCTACATGTTTACTTAGGGTATCACTGTTTAAGTCAAAGCTCCATTTTAGGAAGCACTAACCCCTGGTGTATGGAGAAAAGAGGCCTTATTTGCTACTTCTCTCAGTTGTTAATAATTATTATAATTCCAAGCAAGTTCCCAATTAGTGTGAGCTAAATGCTCAACCCTTCCCTTCATAGTTTCCTAAATGAGAATCTCTGAGCCTAAACAAACATAATATTTAGTTTCATTTAAATACAGAAGAGATTCAGTGCTTACTTTTAAAAATATTGCTAGAGCTACTGTTCAAATACCTGATCTTTATCTGGCTGTAACATCCATCTAGAACAGCTAAGCGTTTAAAAAAAGATCTCTATTTCATGGGTTCTTCTTTTAATTTTTTTTAATAAACTGTCACAGCCAGAATGTGGAGAGCTTTTAAATTTATTATATAACTCACAAAAAGATCCAGTCCCTCCTTAGATATCAGTAACAATATTAAGTGAGCAGCTGCAATCCACACACCCTTTTTTGCTTTTATCACGAAAACAGAATGAAATTTATCAGTTATCAAATACAATGCCTTCTCTGTATGAATAAATTATCTTATGGTTATAACTTACAAAATGTTCCCATCTCTATTCGTACCAAATGCATCAAGCCATTTAGATGACAGAACACTACAAAAATTATCTGAACTGTCAGGAAGCTGCAATGACTTATTGTATAAAGATTATTCCAATTTTTACCTACTCAAAACAGTAGCAAAGAGGGAAAAAAAATAAGTCTTTCCAGAATATTGGTCATACATAGTTTAGAGTGAATCACCATTGAAGAAATCATGTTCTTTCTAAGGAATCAATGATTTACATTTTAATGACACTTGACAGGAAAGTCATGATCTCTTTCAAACAAATCTCCCCACCCCCCACCCCAAAAAGCACTGTGTGAAATTTTGAAAGTATCAATAACTTTATTTCAACTCAAATAAATTTACAGTAACAAATACCTTCTTATGTTTCCCACTCAGATAATGTCATCCACCATGAAATGATGTAAAGCCTGAATCATTAAAGGCACATCTGATTTTTAGAATATTTTTACTTGACTCTGACCAACTGCACTCCAGCTGAAAGGAGCTCCATGGATAAGGGAGATGTATACAGAGCTTACTGATAGACCTGGAAACCAGAAGAGGTCTTTAACCTGTTTTTTTGTTTCTGCATTTGGAATCTGGTCAATGTCTTTTTGATAAATATTTGCATAACTGTAAAGAACGTCTCAATCTGTTAAAAAATCCTAAAAACGTTTTTTTCTGTCCATTTTAGTGACTATAAAGCTAGTTCAAGATTTAGGTTTTCACAGTAGAGCATGTATTTTCAAAAAGATTTTTCATAAAATAAAATTGCAGCTTCTTAAATCAGTAAAAAAAGGTTAAAAATAAACTACTGGGGTTTTGGATTTTTTTTTCTGAAGACAGCAACTTCTCCCTCAACTGCAAAAACTTCAAGCAGTTTTGGCTTGAGCTGAGTCAACACAGATTGAGCTGAAGCATCTGGTCCTATGAAAGCTGCTGTGAGAGTTTGCAGAATTTTAAATCCTATTTCGGGAGCATCGTGGTGACACTGTAATTATCACACTGCACTACTAAATAGACTGAAGCACCATTTTAAACACACGGAGCTTGTGCTCCAGCATAGCCCAAAACCAGTAAGACAGGCCTGGCCACTGGCCTGACTAGTCCAGCAATGTCTCCTGCAGCAGCATCCTCAGATCCCTTCAGAAGAACACAAAAGAAATCCTGAAATAGCCAATTATTAAATTAATCTTTTTTGGGGAAAAAATCTTCCTAATCCCCCAGCAATAATTAAAGTTTGGGTTATGCTTCAAAGTGCTGAGATACTGAATTTTCTGAGTCCCAGATGTGGATACTCAGCACGTAGGCTGGTGTCACAGCACTGAAGGCCATGCAATGGCCGTGGCTGAGCACTAGCCCAGTTACTGGTGTTTCTTTATAATCCCTGCTGTATGTCTGAATGCTTTACACTCCATATAAACCTTCAGTCATCCTTTTAATCCTAACTCTTTTCTTTATTGCTATCCGCTGGCACTGTAGATCACAGGCATTTATTGCAGTACAAATATCTCATCAAACCATACTTTAGTTTTCTTGCTCCTGCATCTCTGAGTAATCAGAGCTTTTAATTTGCCTTTTCCATTCTTTTGCATTCTTTACCAGCCATCTCCTTCCTAAACTGAGTAGTCACAATCTTTCAAATCTTTTTCTCCTTTCAAGGCTTCCCTCCTACTATTCTAGTCTGTTTAAAAAAATGTTCAGTCATTGATCTTCAGTCATATTTTTAACAATGGAAAAAAAACCCATACGTAGATAAACACAGAGCACAGAATCCCCCATATTGTTCCTGGCAAAAAAAAAAAGGCCTTACTGATTGACCTCACATGCAACAAGGTCCCACAAATCTCCTCCTTCGGGCTCCGCATAAGGAAGCTGGCACTGAAAGGGGAGTGCTACCAGAAGTATGGGACCTTTATAGCACTTGGCATGGGACCACGTGACCGAAAAGGGCTCATTCTGCCTATAATTTCCTAAGCAACATCTTGAAGCAGACAGCATTAACTTTTGATGTGCACCTACAACACGATCTTCATCCCCTTAATGTAGGCCCCAGGAATTTTTTAGGGAAGGCAGCAAACAGAACATACAGCTGAAAGCAGAAGAAACAGCATTTGACCTTTTTGTTTTTATTAATGAACAAACAACATACTGCCATTTCCTTAGCATAGCATATTGAAAAAAAGACCTTTCTGTGTCATACATTGCCCTTTCCAAAACCGGGGCCTGCCTGCCTGCCTACCTTCCTTCATTCCTTCTTTCCCTCCTTCCTGTTTTCAAGAAGGTGACTTGTATCTGTATAATTCCACACTGTATCTGTAGAATTTCACCTTAGTTTATTCCTGGACATGATCAGAAATATGTGTGGTTGTGTTGCTGTTGCACCAATTATTATAAAACTTTGATTTGTCAAGCACAGCTCATTTTTCCTTTTACTCTAACATTTTTCTTAAGTGATGCTCTCCTGAGTAACCATGGAATTAACTTAAGGAGTGTTTCTCCTGCATCAACCTTAACCCTGTCTCCTTTGATCAGACATTATCCAGACTAAAAATAAGATGGCTGAAAATCCTTCCAGATGATCACAGACAACATACAAAATTATGCCTTACAAAATGACAGATGAAACTATAATGGGTCTGGTCTGCCTGCATAGAGGGGATTCAATTAACATGAAGGAGGTAAAGTGAGGCATCATCTGAACTTCTGCTACTCTAGTGTACGGTTTATCCATGAGGAAACAGGAACACATTGCTGTGCTGGTGGAAAAGCAAGGTGGGAAACTCCCGTGACTGCCTGCCATTCACTGAGGTTGCAGATGTAGTACCTTAGAAAAAGACTCTCTGTAATGCCAAATGGTGTAAAAGAAGAGGTTTTCCATTAAAAGTCTGCATTTTTTTCTGCTAATATATAGGAGGAGTTCAAATGTTGAACCAGGTTGCCCAGAGAGGTTATTAGCATCCTTGGAAATATTCAACACTTGACCCTGAGCAACCTCATTTTGTTGAACCCACACTGAGCAGCTGAACCACATGGTCACTTCCAACCTAAATCACCCCACAATTCTGTAATAATATATCATAAATGCTTCATTTTAGATGTACTGAAAGGCAAGGCAGGTAGGTTTTCTGACCAACTCTGCCTCAAGCTTTCTTCCTAGAAGGAAGCAGGTATCAATGATCTACATATAGTTCTTACAGTAGAGAGGGTCTCAGATTAAAGGCACACAATCTATAGACCATCGAAGGCTACCGTGAGAATAAAATATTCAAATGCATGTTAATTCTTCCTTGAACCCACCCCTTGCTCAAGGGAAAATGGAAGACACATAAATTTACTACAAGCCATAACAACATATGCTTTTGAAAAACCACCCCTTGTTTTCAGATTTTGAAATCACAATCTATCTTAAATTTCAAATAACATCTTATTTGCCGTATGAGTTTCTTTTCTATTTCCCATTGCAAGTATCTAACTATCTGGCGATCTTTCATGTTATATCAATTTAATATATATTTAATATGATCAATTTAATATATATTTAATGTACTACCAGGGAATATTATGGAGTGGTTCATCTTGAGTGCACTCATATGGCATATGCAGGACAACCAGGGGATCAGGCCCAGTCAGCATGGGTTTATGAAAGGCACGTCCTGCTTGACTAACTTGATCTCCAATGACCAGGTGACCCACCTAGTCAATGAGGGAAAGGCTGTGGATTTTATCTACATGGACTTCAGTAAAGCCTTTGACACCATCTCCCACAGCATTCTCCTAGGAAAGCTGGCGGCTCATGGCCTAGAGAGGTGCACTCTGAGCGGGGTTAAAACCTGGCTGGATGGCCGAGCACAGAGACTTGTGGTGAATGGAGTTAAATCCAGCTGGTGGCCAGTCACAAACGGTGTCCCCCAGGGCTCAGTATTGGGGTCAGTCTTGTTTAATATCTTTATTGATGATCTTTATTGATGAGGATATTGAGTGCTCCCTCAGTAAGTTTGCAGATGACACTAAATTGGGTGGGAGTGTTGATCTTCTCGAGGGTAGGAATGCTTTGCAGAGGGATTTGGACAGGCTGGATCCTTGGGCCGAGGTCAGCTGTATGAGGTTCAACAAGGCCAAGTGCTGGGTCCTGCACTTGGGTCACAACAACCCCATGCAGCACTACAGGCTTGGGGATGAGCGGCTGGAAAGCTGCCTGATGGAAAAGGACTGGGGGGTGCTGGTCGACAGCCGGCTGAACATGAGTCAGCAATGTGCCCAGGTGGCCAAGAAGGCCAACAGCATCCTGGCCTGTATCAGCAATAGTGTGGCCAGCAGGACCACGGAAGTGATTGTGCCCCTGTACTTGGCACTGGTGAGGCCTCACCTCGAATCCTGTGTGCGGTTTTGGGCCCCTCACTGCAAGAAAGACATTGAGGTGCTGGAGCATGTCCAGAGAAGGGCAATGAAGCTGGTGAAGGGTCTGGAGAACAGGTCTTATGAGGAGCGGCTGAGGGAACTGGGATTTAGCCTGGAGAAGAGAAGGCTGAGGGGAGACCTTATTGCTCTCTACAACTACCTAAAAGGAGGTTGTAGTGAGGTGGGTGTCGGTCTCTTCTTCCAAATAACAAGTGATAGGACAAGAGGAAATGGCCTCAAGTTGTGCCAGGGGAGGTTTAGATTGGACATTAGGAAAAATTTCTTTGCTGAAAGAATGGTCAATCATTGGAACAGGCTGACCAGGGAGATGGTGGAGTCACCACCCCTAGAGGTGTTCAAAAAATGCATAGATGTGGCACTTTGGGACATGGTTTAGTGGGCATGGTGGTGTTGGGTTGACAGTTGGACTTGATGATCTTAGAGGTCTTTTCCAGCCTTAATGATTCTATGATAATATGGCTTGAACTCACGAAAGCCTTTGTTAAACCAGGACATATTCTGAGTATGCAGACAGAAAAAAAAAAAAAAGAAACTTTTAAGGGCCTAAAGGTAAGATTACTTGAAAGAAGGAAAAGTCTGTTATTCATTCATAAATGAGAAAGCAGAAGAAACTGGTCTGTGATTTTAAAATGTAAGAATAAATAAGACTAATTCTGAATTGTGAACTTCATATTCAAAGAAAAATCTAAAACACCATGTCAAGATTCAAATTTCAAGGAATGAAGGCATCAAATAAAATTACTAGATTTTAATGTGACCAGGCCTGTCTAAACATTCATTGGTGACAGCTAGACAATATTTACAAAAGCTGTTGCAACATGAGCCTGTATGCATAACAAAATGCAAATAGTATGAGTTGTCATTAATCACTTTTCATGCAAGTGGCAAGGTCACTTAGACACAGGCTAAACCTATGGCAAACACTATCACTATGGAGCTTTAAAAAAGTGGAGTGAGGAGGCTTTCAGTCAAGCAAATACCACCCCCTAAATCTGTCTAAAACAGGGACTGATTTTCTCCTGTGTTTCTCATCAGAGTGAACATTAGTGGGAAGAAATTACAGTACTGTGCAGATGCTTCTTCCCTGCCAAAATGAAGGCATTTAGGGGAGAAGAAAATAGAAGATGCCTACTAAGACATTTGTTTTCTTCTTGCAGTTGGATAGCAGTAGGAAAAAGAATTATATAACAGAGAATCCACCAAAAAAGTACAGGTATATTCTCTATCAGATACTCTAATGAATTATAGACCTTAAAAAAAAAGTGTTTGCATACGTCTCTGTAACCACAAGTTTAATGTTGTATTTTTAATTAGATATGATAACATAGTCAAAACTGATTCTAATGATTAAGAGAAAAAATTTCATGGATGTGAGTGTTGTAGTCTAAAGTGATGAACAGGTTCATTTACTCAGCTGATAAACATGAAAGGCGCCAGATGTCCTTGTTTCTTGTTTTCCCTAGAAATGGCTGCAGAAAAATGGTTATCTGACAAGTCCTTTATCAACTTTCTATCATATGAAATCTCAAAGATCCCATATTAAATAACAATATGTTCTAAGGCATGAGGTCAGAAGAAATGTGATAGGCTGTCAAAGAGTTTATAGGAAAACGTTACTTTAAAAACCCTGCAGCATGCAAGATATATCAAACAAGATGAAAGGCAACAAATGTGCTTCATTTAATAAAGCATGCTTCTTGCAGGCCAAAAAACCTACTTTGACTTTAGGCTGGCTTTTCAGTTACAAATGTGGGAAGATGTATCAGCCAAAAATACAGGAGTTCATCAATTCTTGGGGAAAAAAAGAAAAAACATGAGATACCATTAGAGTATCGGATGGAGAATATACCTGTCCTTTTTTGGTGGATTCTCTGTTATATCATTCTTTTTTCCTACTTCTACCCAAGTGAAAAAGAAAAAACGATTTAGAGAGATGGATCAAACCACTTAGAATGTTCTTAAAAATTCCCTCCTAGCTTCTTAATTCAAAACTCTAATTTGAGGCAAAACCTTGGATTTAAATAAAGCAAATTTGGTTTGCTTTATGGGGTTTGTGTGGAAAGTCTCCTGGGAACTCTACATTCCCAAAGCAGAGTGCATGGTAAGCACTGAGGTTCATGATGCCCAAAAGGAACAGGGGAGTGACAGAAAGGGAGGCAAGCTATAGGCAGAGTATACAAGAGGGAAATGCCTATGATACTAGCATCAACTCCTTACTTCAAGTAACATTAAACCATGGCAAAACACCAATTTTTTATGTCAGGGTACTGACCTAGCAAAAAAAAAACTACCTAGGGAGAGGTTATTCAGAGCATTAGCTATAAAGACAGCATGCCGACACTTTGCCTAGTATGGACAAAGATGAAGCAACCCCTTGCCTGTGCCCTAAGCAGTGTCTGGTGACTCAAAGAAAATTCCAATTTAGAAGAGCTACTAAACCAAATAATTTGTTTTTCACTTAAACATGTTTTCCAGAAAGGTACCCTGTCTAGATTTGAAGACATGAGGAGACAGAGAATATAGTTCTCAATTGGTTCAATCTATCAGGCACTTTCACCATTAAAAAATTGATGCCTGGTGTCTAATTTGACTGTGTCCAGTTTCAGCTACCAGACATTAGTTTCTGTTACGCCTTCCCTAGCTAAAGTAAAGAACAACTTCATTTCTGACATTTTCTTTTCACTCTTGTAGACTGTAATCAAGGCATACTACAAGGGCCTGAGCTCCCCAAGTCCCTTTCTGAAAGGTACATGTTCCAAACTTAAAATCTTTTTTGTATGTTTTTCCCCTGCATCTTCTCCTTTTGTTCAAGTCTTTTGAGAAAAGAGTGGCATCAGAACTGCACACACTGTACTATGTATTAGCAATCAGAACAATGTCGGTTTGCCCACAACATACTAACATGCTCAAAGACCAAATAGAGTATTTCTCACAAAGTATCACCCTGGTGCTCATGTTGAGGTGTTCGCGCACTATAGTTCCCAAGTCTTGGTGAAAGTTGCTGCTTTCTTGCACGCAGTCTTCCTTTCTGTAAAAATGGTCTCTGTCCTCTGCCCCAGTGTATATTTACTCTAGCAAACAAACCTTCTCAAACAATCCAAGTCACACCCTGTGATCGCTCTTGCTATGAGGTACACTTCTTCAGTCACGCTATCATTCTCTTTGTTTGTTTTAAATCAGAAGTGACTTTTAAATCTGATTTTGAAAGTTTAGGAAAAAGAGTAAGCAGCTTCCCAGGTCCTAAAATCCCCAAAATTAGAATGACGTGTAGAAATAAATCAACAGCTTTGTGAAACTGGATTTTTGCCTACACGGTTTTCTTTCAGTCTTTCAATCTAATTTATAATCCCTCCAAAATGAAATAAAGATTGTTTGATGAGACTCATTTTCCATAAAACCATGTTGACTGGCATTAATTAACTTCCTATCCTTTAAGATGTTAATAATCACAGGCAGGCTGGAGAGCTGGGCGGAGAGAAGTTTAGTGAAATACAACAAGGGCAAGTGCAGAGTCTTGCATCCGGGAAAGAACAACCCCATGTACCAGTACAGGTTGGGGACTGAGCTGTTAGAGAGTAGCGTAGGGGAAAGGGACCTGGGGGTCCTGGTGGGCAGCAGGATGACCATGAGCCAGCAATGTGCCCTCGTGGCCAAGAAGGCCAATGGCATCCTGGGGTGTATTAGAAGGGGTGCGGTCAGTAGGTCGAGAGAGGTTCTCCTGCCCCTCTACTCTGCCCTGGTGAGACCGCATCTGGAATAGTGTGTCCAGTTCTGGGCCCCTCAGTTCAAGAAGGACAGGGAACTGCTTGAAAGAGTCCAGTGCAGAACCACAAACGTGATTAATGGGGTGAAACATCTGCCTTACGATGAAAGGCTGAGGGAGCTGGGTCTCTTTAGCTTGGAGAAGAGGAGACTGAGGGGTGACCTCATTAATGTTTATAAATATGTAAAGGGCGAGTGTCAGGAGGATGGAGCTGGGCTCTTCTTGGTGATGGCCAATGACAGGACAAGGGGCAATGGGTGCAAGCTGGAGCATGAGAGGTTCCACATTAACACAAGGAAAAACTTTTTCACTGTGAGGGTGACAGAGCACTGGAACAGGCTGCCCAGAGAGTTGTGGAGTCTCCTTCTCTGGAGACATTCAAAACCCACCTGGACGCGTTCCTGTGTGACCTATTCTAGGTGGTCCTGCTTTGGCAGGGGGGTTGGACTAGATGATCTTTCGAGGTCCCTTCCAACCCATAACATTTTGTGATTCTGTGATTCTGCCCAGGACGGATGTCTGTTTATGGTTACCCATGTCAGACGAACTACCTTTCACTAAAGCTGGAGCAATGTTGCCCTGTGATTGTTCTCTCAAATTGCAATATTTTTCTGATATTTACTAATAATTAACACTAGATATCTTCCCAATCATATACTTAAAAGTTCTGCTGATTTAAAACTGCTTATCCCTAGCAGATGTTTAACATCCTAAATGTTTATGAACCAGGATTAGAATGACTAAATTATTTTCATGTAATAAGAATACATCATCCTATTTCTTTCCAACTACAGAAAAGAAATATTTCTTGAACAGTTTTGTTTGTCCTGAATCATACTAACTATTTATATTTTCCATTCCATATTGGACTGACACTTTGCCAACATTTCTTTTGTTCTTAATCTACTAAAAAGGAAAAAAAATAGGGCCTATTGCTGCTAGCTCCGTCAGGCACAGGTTTTTCCTGACAACTTCTTATTGAGATTTTCTGCTTTTACTTACAATTAACGTATTTATGTTACGATCCCTAGTCCCTGGACCCCAAATAGCCACCACTTTCAAGTCCTATGGTGAATTCATCTTTATCCATCATAGCAATGACCAAAGGATGAGGAAAAGGCTGAGGTACTTAGTGTCTTCTTTGCCTTAGTCTTTAATAGTAAGACCAGTTCTTCTCTGGGCACCCAGCCCCCTGAGCTGGAAGACAGGGACAGGGAGCAGAATGAAGCCCCCATAATCCAAGGAGAAATGGTTAGACATCTTCTACACCTCTCAGACACACACAAGTCTATGAGGCTGGATAGGATCCACCCAAGGGTACTGAGAGAGCTGGCAGAAGTGCTCACCAAGCCACTTTCCATCAGCAGTCCTGGCTAACCAGGGAGGTCCCAGTTGACTGGAGGTTGGCAAATGTGATGGTCACCTACAAGAAGGGACAGAAGGAGGATCCGGGGAACTATAGGCCTGTCAGTCTGACCTCGGTGCCAGGGAAGATTATGGAGCAGATCATTCTTAGTGCCATCAAGTGGCACGTGCAGGACAACCAGGCAATTAGGCCCAGTCAGCATGGGTTTATGAAAGGCAGGTACTGCTTGACTAACCTAATCTCCTTCTATGACAAGGTGGCCCACTTAGTGGATGAGAAGAAGGCTGTGGAAGTTGTCTACCTAGACTTTAATAATAAGACTTTGACACTGTTTCCCACAGCATTCTTCCAGAGAAACTGGCTGCTCATGGCTTGGACGGGCATACTCTAAGTTAAAAAATAGCTGGACGGCTGAGCCCGAAGAGTTATGGTGAATGGAGTTCAATCCAGTTGGTGGCCAGTCGCAAGTGGTGTTCTCCAGGCCAATTGTAAGAGGTTCAACAAGGCCAAGTGCCGGGTCCTGCACTTGGGTCACAACAACCCCATGCAGTGCTACAGGCTTGGGGATGAGTGGCTGGAAAGCTGCCCAGCAGAAAAGCACCTGGGGGTCCCGATCGTCAGCCAGCTGAATGTGAGCCGGCAGTGTGCCCAGGTGGCCAAGAAGGCCAACAGAATCCTGGTCTGTATCAGAAAGAGTGTGGCCAGCAGGACCAGGGAAGTGATCTTGGCACTGGTGAGGCCGCACCTTGAATCCTGTGTTCAGTTTTGGGCCCCTCACTGCAAGAAAGACATTGAGGTGCTGGAGCGTGTCCAGAGAAGGGCAATGAAGCTGGTGAAGGGTCTAGAGCACAAGTCTTGTAAGGAACGGCTGAAGGAATTGTGATTGTTTAGCCTGGGGAAGAGAAGGCTGAGGGGAGACCTTATTGCTCTCTACAACTACTTGAAAGGAGGTTGTAGTGAGGTGGGTGTCGTCTCTTCTTCCAAATAACAAGCGATAGGACAAGAGGAAATGGCCTCAAGTTGTGCTAGGGGAGGTTTAGATTGGACATTAAGAATAATTTCTTTACCAAAATGGTTGTCAAGCTGGTTGTCAATGGTTGAACAGGCTGCCCAGTGAAGTGGTGGAGTCACCATCCCTGGAAGTGTTCAAAAAATGTGTAGATATGGCACTTAAGGACATGGTTTAGTGGTGGACTTGTCAGTCTTAGATTAACAGTCTCAATGATCTTAAAGGTCTTTTCCAAACTAGAGCATTCTATGATTCTGCGACAATTTACTTTGTTCTGGAGGCAATATTCTCCAGCTCAGACATTACTTCCTATCTTTTTCAAAAATGTTAATGTTGTATTATTTGTTGTGTGAAACTGAGTATGTGCCATCCAAATTCAGTATCTCTTTCCTCACATTACACACAAATCTGTATCAGGATAGGGACAGGGGAGAAATCATAATGTGTACTGAAAAGTATGACAGCAGAACATCTGACATAATATCTGAAAAGAAACACACTGTGAGACAGCAGGGGTTTTATTCAAATAGTTTCAGCATCCATAATAAAAAAAGATGAATGTCAGCAAACAATGGGAGAATCTGAGAAACAAAACTAGGTGATTTAGTCTGCCTGGTAATGATATAAGACACAGAAACGCAAAAAATTACTATAGTGAAGATAAATATAAATCCTCACTCTATAACACACAGGAAAGGCAGAGATTTTTAGTGGAGGGAAACAGCATTATATCTGAAAAATACGATAAGAAATCAGTGAAGAGATATCTTCAACAGAGTATAAATTAATACAAATATATAATATAGTACTGGAACAGTAACTAATAACAAAGCCAGCTGACCAAGAAAAGGAAGTCAGTTGCACAAACTTAAGGGATATAAAGGAACAACTCCAAATGTCAAGTGATTATATTTCAGCTCCACATGCAAAATATGTTACATGTGCTTAATCCCTAAAATTATGGCTTCTCAAAACAGTTTATTTCATAGTATGCAGGACTCAAAGCCATTCCCAGTTTTCTCCTCTAAAACACACTGGAATTGGTTTAAGAAGTAACTACAGCCAAGCCACTAATTACCAGTGACACAATACAATTAAGTTCAACTTCCTCCATGGAGTAATCATAGCATAAAATAATACTGTCACCCTAATCTTCTGAGAGGGGTATTTTTTTAAAAAAGTGAAGAAGCTAATCAAAAAGACAGTAGAGAGTGAGCACACTGAACGTTTTAACCACAGCATGAAGAAGTCTCAGGA
This sequence comes from Leptosomus discolor, assembly GCF_034619465.1. Lineage (NCBI taxonomy): Eukaryota > Metazoa > Chordata > Aves > Leptosomiformes > Leptosomidae > Leptosomus > Leptosomus discolor. The sequence goes on from NC_141391.1 coordinate 61,526,638, forward strand.
TTTTTAAATAGTTTAGATGGTAAAACACCAATAATTCTATATTTAAATAGCATGGAAGGAGGAAGAAAAGAGAAAGAATCAGAAAGGGGTGAGTACTTTTACGCTTCAGAGAATAAGAACTTAATTTTAGGCAAGTCAATAGGAAGAAATTATAGGAAGTAAAATGTTTCATGGGAGAAGACCATGGACACCCTGCAGACGAGTTCAGTGAGGTCTTGTGCTCACCTTGCAAATCAGTAAAACAAACAATGCTGGGATGTATAAGGTACTGAACAGAAAATAATACTGGGATGATTATAAGGCTGGTACATGAACTAATACAGTCTTAACTGGAACACCATGTTTAGTTCTCTGAAAGCAAAGAGGAGCAACAGAGTGCAGAAAACTCCCCCCACCTCAAGCGTCTAGAACCATAAAAAGACCAGAAGATAGAGAATGAAGACATTAAGGCTTAAATGGGAGAGACTTCAGCGAAGTAGACAAAAAAAATCATTAAAAAAAAAAAAAAAAGACAAAAATAATGGAAAGGGTGCATGAGAAAGTAAATCTTCTACTCAGTTTCATATTCATAGTGATAAAGGGGTTATTAACTAGACTATTCACAAAATTAAAATAAAATTTTGAATTAAATGTTGAATAACTCCATAGTCTGCTGTTGTAGAGGCAGGAATTTACAGTTCACAAAGAAAGAGCACTTTTTACAGGTAACACTTTCATTATGCACATAAAGTTTTAGAAAGAGTTTTGAAGAAGTTTATGTAGAATCCTTTTGTAGCTTAAGGGACAAAGCCAAAAATGCTTGTTTGATAATTAACAAATGGAAGATATACTTGAACATTCTGAGCCAACTAGATCTTAACAGTGAATGACAGATAATATCATTAGCAACAGATAATGAAGGGCCTTGAGAGGGAAGATAAGGGGTGCCAGAGAGAGAGTCCAGGATTTCAGTCAAAGTAAAAGCTTAGTAAAACAACTTTGTAGCGGATAAATGTGTGTGTGGAAATATTGTACTCTGAGAGGTCTACCTCTTCTCTTTCCCCAAGTTTCCTATCGGGTACTCCAAATACAGGTGAATGAGAAGTAGGAAGCCTGAAGAGACAAACTAGCAAGCAAGATCATCAAGATCATATTGTGCCCCAGTATTTGCAATATACAATCATGAAACCTCTACAAACTTGTGTGGCAGGACGATATCACCTCACACTTTATAAACAATTCATTCAACATGTTCAAATCTCAGAAGAAAGCTAACATTTTAGGTAAATGCTGGAATTTGAGAACTACATTATATATATGGCAGAGGACTCTCCTGCAACATCTAAAATAATGTTAGGATTTAAGTTTTTGTGCAGGTGCATCATTGAACACTGCGTAAGATTCCTTGGAGGCCCCTCTGAGTTAGATATCTTAGTATCTCATGAAAATCTGCTTCCCAGGGGCTAAGACTCCAGGTAGAAATTTAATTACTGTTCAGAGGACACAATCCATGGTGCCACAAAGTCTGTTCATAAAACAGTCTTTAGGAAAGAGGTAAGTGGGAGAGTGTGGCACTTTAAAGCCCTGCTCAGCCCTCCTAGCCTGCCACAGTGCTGAACATGAACTAAAATGGTTCACTAAGTTAGTACTATTCTGCCTTGATTCTTTAAAGAGGATCTCTTGAGAAATAGTCACTTTAGATAATGAGGTCTCATGAAATGGCCCACTTGATCATTACAGAACATTTTTCTCTATACGTTTTCTGATGGATTGAATGGAAACAGTATGTTTCCATACCAGTGACCCTCTTTCTTTGTCTTCCAAAGCTGCCTTTTTTTGGTGAGGGAACAGTCTGACTTTGAGAACGCGATAGTTAAATATTGACTGGTCCTCATGTCGAGTCATACAGTTGCTGCAGATGGACCAGAACAAGATTATCATGATAAAACACGCTTCTTGATCAAGTCTGGATCAACATTTCCTGTCTCCTACAATACAGGTGAAATTCACCCAGTCTAACATAAGAATATAACCTTAAACATCCAGGTCTAAGTGAATCAGCCTGAGTACTCTGTATTCAATGGAAAGAAACTAGCATTTCCAAAGAGCAATCCAGCTCAGCCCAAACAACGTGTCTAAAAATGGTCAGATGAAGCACTTTCTGGAATTGTCCATTTCTCTCCATCAGCTATAAAATGAAATTAGAATTATCAGATCAGATTTAGAGGTTTAATTCTATGGCATCTATAGCAAGATAAGAAGCAAAACCTCCTTCTCATCTCTATATGTCTACCCAGAATACTCTAATCTTCTTTCCCTCCAGATTTTTAAGGCTTGTTATTCTGAGTACATGCTAATTGTCATAAAATTGGTCCAAGATCAACAAGGGAGTGGTAAAGAGAACACGCTGAACATCCATCTGCTTACCCCTTGCAGATCTTTGTAGGTTGTCCTGACTCTGAATAAAAATCTTGGCTCCAAAAACTTTGAAATTTCCCCAAAAATATCAAGACTTGGATCCTACTTTCTTATGCACATACCCTGATGCACATTTTTCCTAAGGAAATGCATACTGCATGTATTTATTCATTTCTTTGTGATCCAGTGATATACAAAGAGGTCTCATTTCAGTTACTTTCAGGTCAGCTTCTACAAAACATTTTTTCAAATGTTCTACAGCTTTCTGAAAGACAACTCATTTGCATTGATTCACTTGGCATTCAAGAAGTGTATGTCTCAGATGAGACAGTCCACGGAGCCCGGAGCCCAGAGTCTCTCAAACTGAGGCCTGAGCTCCACTGTGTTTTTGGAGGTGCAGGGTAAGACACCACAACTCTGAATCATGGATCCACCTCAGAACAACCTGTGCCGCTCATGTATCAGCCAATATCCCACAAAAGCCCAGCACTGCAGTTCAGTTAGCAAAATTAGACTGGACGTTAGGAAGCATTTCTTGACCAAGAGGGTGGTCAAACACTGCAACAGTCTGCCTAGAGAGGTGTTCGCTGCCCCAAGCCTGTCAGTGTTTAAGAGGCATTTGGATAATGCCCCTAACAACACACTTTAACTGTTGGTCAGCCCTGAAGTGGTCAGGCAGTTGGACTAAATGATCGCTGTAGGTCCCTTCCAACTGAAATAGTCTATTTTATTCTGTTCTATTCTATTCTATTCTATTCTATTCTATTCTATTCTATTCTATTCTATTCTATTCTATTCTATTCTATTCTATTCTATTCTATTCTGTTGTTTTGTTTTGTTTTGTTCAGTTTTACTCTATTCAAAATGTCCCTTCATTTCGCCAGTATGAATTACATTTCCACTTCTAAGGCATTTACTCCCATTATTCTTAGGACTTCCTGCAGAATGATTTTACTACCAGACATCAAGTCAGAACAGATTACAACCCAACTCATTCTCCCCCTCCCCTGCCTCCACAAAAAAAAAAAAGAAAAAAAGCCTCAGTGTGGTGACAAATTACAAAAAATTGCAATGGAAACAGAACAAACTGAATGCCATAAGGCCAATCTGCAGTGCTGTGCTGGCAGATCAGCTTAAGTCCTGTTGTGGAAAGGCCAGCGTTCCCCTATCGTTCCCTCATTGGTTTACATCTTGAACCAGGAAATCCTCCCTACTACAAGGAAAATCATTCTCTCTCTCCTCCGTGTTTGTTGTGCACCTCCTAAAGCAGTGCAAGAAAAGGAGGGAAGAAGATCTAGATAAGCCTCATAAGTAGTTCACAGCCCTTCAGATGGCTACCCAAAGCCAGTATGGTTTTTGGCAGATGCTGGCCAGATGGCTATGGCAATTCTTCTGATTTTCTGCACTAGCATCACACAGCTCCATGCAGCCAAGACAGAGAGAAGGCAGATTTTCTCCAGGTTTCTCTACAGGCCTAGTGACTAGCCATCACCAAGCAGTCAACAGCTGGCTGCTGGTAAGATGATGGAGGATGAAAAGCTGAGCTTGCAAATGTGCCATGCTCAACCACATAAATGCCTCAAACTCCTATCCTTGTTTTCAGAAGACTGCTGTATTGCCTGGCCTGCCCTATCTCTAGTGGCCTTTGCTTTTCTCCAGTTTTCTCCTCAGCTCCTTGTTCAAAAGCAAAACTTTGAAAACACCATTAAAAAATCCTTTACTTATTTTCATTTCAGCACACCTCTAATATCTTTGCTGAATGAACAATCGCTGGATGTTTCTTTTGTTTACAGGTATGCACTAGAAAAATCAGTTATTCAACTACTTATTTTTAACATTAGGTTAATTTTTAAAATAATTTCAATATTTAACATTAAGAACAGACTTCCCTGCACCACTACTGAACTCCAAACTAATTTATAAATATATTGTATATTCGAGTTTTGGAGAAAACCAACTTCCTTGCTTTCTTACTTATAGAAACTTCTGGTAAAACAGTATTAGTCTAAGCAAGGGGCAGCAGCCATGATTTGGCATTTTCTGCTTTTAACAGTCCTCAGTGTCTGTAGGTAACGATAATGCTGACGATCAACAATCTTCTCCTAATGAAGGAAAAAGTTTCATCCCACCTGGATCAAAAGTGGGATGTGGGAGTTAATCCCTGGAGAGGAAGAATTATAGGCATAAGAAGGTCCTTGAGAAAACTCCTGGAGTAATCATGCCAGACTTTAATGTCCTGTTTCATTTATTTATCTTTTAAGGAACTGAAATTCTGCTATGGGATTTCAATGGTAATTGTGTGGGAACAGCATTTGCTCACATAACTTACATTTGATTTTTAAAAAGTCAGAAAGTGTCTCTCCCTTTCCTTTTCAGATAAGTGCATTGGAAAATCATAAGAATGTGGCAACTTATTTTCTTTTGTTATGATTAAATTTAGGCTTCATTACAAACCAGCTTAAAGGCAAATATTTTTTATTGCTTACAGAACCAAACTTTTAATTGCTTCCAGCAAACTTTATGAATTACATCCTTCTAGCACCGAAACTGTTAATTCTATGTAATATTATATCAATTTCTGTATCTTATTACAAATGTTAGAAAATGTCCATAACTGCAATTTTAATTTATTTTTTGCTTACACCTCTGAAAACAAAAAATAATGGGGAAGCAAGATGATACTCAATGGATATATCAGTTCTCAATGATTAAAAAGTTGAATAGCTCAGTCCCATTTCTAGCTGTTCCCATTTAAAACAACAGAAGCAAAAGCATAGGCTAAGAATTGATGAGAAATCAAAGATTTTATAGGCAGATAAAATAAGGTTGGTCTTTACTAGATCTTAGTATGAACCTTCATTCCCCTGACAGAACATGAGAAAACCTTGGGCGGGGGGGGGGGGGGGTGCAGGCAGGATGCAACTATGTATAGATGGACTGAAAAAAAATTTTGGAACTTTATTTCAAAAAGTGCCGAAACTGAAAACATGGTTATATGAAACAAAGAAAGACATCCCAATGCATTAAGTCCATTCATTTCTTGACTATGAAGTTGCTTACACAGTCAGACTGATGGAACTTTTTTGGAAAAAAGTCTCCACCACTACTATTATTCAAAATTATTCAAAATACAGTTTTACTGGGAACAGCCTCAAGAATTTTTGTACTAACAGACAATGCACTAATTCAGGGCCAACAAAGATGAATTTTTTTTCTGGAAAATCTTTTCTTATCAACAGGTGCCTTTTCTATCATCCACTTAACTCCCATCCCCTAAGTTATCCCATTTCCAAAGACACATGGATACAATAACTGTGTTTTAACATGATAACATGATGCATCTTCCTTTTGAAAACTGTAAAGCACACAACACACGGCGCTACAAATCTACTAAAACACTTCTTTTGGGAACCTTTTCTGGAATTAACTATTCCTAGTAGATTTACTCATCTCTGACTAACTCCCAGTGATGTAAGGACAAAGTCATACATAACAGGAAAGAACAGGAGATCTCTTCTTTCAAACTGCTTGTATATGTGTTTAAATACATATGCATGTGTGTGCACTATACACAATGAGACACTCCTGTCACACACTACAATCTATGCTCAAAGGTGGCTTTAATCTTGCAAACGACAAACAATTGGGAAGCTTAAGCTCTGGAGAGAGTACTAATGAACTTCCATATTAAATGTCCTGCTTTGTGGCTATTTGACATCATAAATTGATCTTAAAAATATTTACCTGAATATTACCTGAAAATTGCTAGATACAGAAAATAGAAAGAATATTCTCTTAAAAACTGAAGAATATTTAAACTTACTTAAGCATTCCAAAGAAATTACTCGGATTTGCAATGCTAATCAGAAGAACATAATATTAAATCTTATAAGTAATGTTTGTCTCTTGGTAAATGCAAGGCAGTTTGCTGTTATCTCTTCAAACTTACCAGATTTTAATCTTTCTGAAAAGTCAAGCATAATTATAATTAATCAAGATTAATAACAATATGCACTGTGGCCAGCATTGAGACTCAAACCCACTGCCAGTTATTTCAGTGAGTTTTTAACCCAAACGGCCACTGACATCCACTGGGATTTTTCTGATGGTGACTTCAGCAGGGTAAGGACTCTGCAGTTATCCCATGTATGATTGTGCACTGTCGACTGACTGGTTCCATCTTGGGAAGAATTTCAGTCTGCAAGGTAATGAAGCGACCTCCTCTTTAACATGCCAGCAAGGTCCTGCTGTTGTGAAATGCACGGCCAAGATCTCTGGTTTCAAATCTTTGCTCACATAGAGTTAGTACAGAGTGAGGGAAGCAGATAACAGTTACAATTTCAAAAGTAGTACTACTGTCAGGCTGGGGTTTTTTCATACCTTCCTTGTTTACTGTTATAACCTAAAAACATCACATCTTCAGTATTTCATAATTTGGAGATCTAAGTCCCACTAATCAGTAAAATTTGTTCCTATAAACATCAATATCTTTTGACATCAAATGCTCAGAAATAACTCCTTTCTAAATTGTTTTTCAAGTGACTAACATTCGTGATTCTCAATCTCATGAAATCATGCTATCTCACAGTATTCAAAACCATCATTGTCATTTTCCAGGAGCCAAGGAGTCTTGGTTATTTTTCTAATCAAGGTTCAGCATCTAGAAAAGTACTTTAAAAATCCACTTTATCAACAGCTGAGATAGAAATTTCTTTTATATTCACACAATCAGCGGGCAGTTTTCAAGGCACAAATTTAAGAAACTGTGAGGATTCCAAACGATACATGATTTTCTATCATTGAAGCTGATGAAAAGAAAATGGAAGGAAAGAAAAAACACAAAGGGGAATATATTTTACAATTATCCTTATCAACACATGCTTCAGGTGACCAAAGCAAAATATGAAGGTAATATATTACCTCTGCCTAGTGATGTCTTGTCATCAGCCTGCACAAAAATCTGCTATGAGCCTGCATCTGATCTGAAAATACATGGAAGCTTACTGAAAGAAGATATTGTCTGCAAGCTGGGTGCCTTTGCTGCTCTTCTCCTTCCGTTTTACAGTGGAATACAGATACTGGGTTCCTGCCATTATTTGCTCTACCACAAATATAACTTAATTTGGTCTTAATTTGTGAGATGTTCTATTAATTCTGCTTTACCCCAAAAAAAAAATAAAAACAAAAGGCCAAATGTTTAACTCTATACATAAAGAAACTATTTTATAAACCAGACAACACTGATAAGTGTAAAAATATTCAACAATCACCAAGGGAAAAATAAACAAACAGCAGTAATAGAAAAGGTCATCTCAGCTCTTTTACCTCCTTCATGAAGGGAATTATTCTTAGAAAACTGTGCATATGTCACTGCAACAGTATCTGGCAAGATGATAAATATTATTTTGACCTATTTTGACATTAGTATTTTTAGACCATAAAATTCTAGTTTAAAGTAATCAATGAATGAAAGGTCTCAAGGATAGATGCTGAAGTGCAAGTCAGCACAGAAAAAAAAAAACTATCATAGATCAAAACAGTCCTTATAAAGAAAATATTTTACATTCTTATGACAAAAAATTACTAGGAATACTTTGCCAAAGATTTTTCTTTCCCCAGTAGCTGCATTAAGTCCTTCAACTTCTTATCACTCCAGTCTCTTTAAAACACTGGTTTCCAAAGCAGAAGTCTTTGAAGCTTGCTAGGAGCCTTAAAGCAGGATGGGAAGGAAAAGAAGGGTCCTCTGCAGGCAGCACACCGCCAGGCATCATGAGCCCTCGGTTGGTGGTGTTTGGACTCTAGATGGTTCCCTGTCATAGCCCTTCCTTCCCGCTGCCGTTCCCTGCTGCCAGACTGTGCTGCTCAGCCAGCCACAGCTCAGATGTGCAGAGCAGAAAGTCTGGTCCTACCTGCCAAATAGAGGTGTCCCCCAAAATGCTTTGTGGAGTATAGTACAAAGGGTAGTAGAGAACTGAACAGTCCCTGTCTGATTGCATGAGGGAGATGCGTGCGTCCTTGTGCGTGTGTTTCTCTATCAGGATGTAGCTCCACAAGCACCTTTTCTCAGAGGCAAAGCCAGTCTATGGGACTCCTACTTTGGCTTCAGGTCCCTGTGCATCTGCCACAGCTCTCAGATGCAACAGTTGTGCACTTTTTCTGAAAAGTTACTTTTAACCCAGATTATTTCCCAGTCCTGGTGTGCAGAGTGGATCCTCAGAATGCTTGTACCAGTACAATCAAAGTTGAAGAGCTGAGGTGGGAAGGTGGGAACAGGCAGACAAGACCAGAGATATCCTCAGCTGCCTTCACATGTGCAAATAGGTCCTGAAAGTGCACACGCATGCCCTCTTCAAACTCTTCTAAGCTGTTTTTACTCACACTATAAGAACAGAAGTCAAAAGAAATGGGGTCAAGCCTACCAGTGACGCACTGCTCATTGTTTCAGATTCTCACCTTCCAGTAACACCATTAGATCAGCAGCTACTGTGTAAAAATAAGTGTATCCGTGTCTATACAATAAAAGAGAAAGGTTAGAACAAGGAGAGAATGAGACAGCGCAGAGAGGGGATGGAAAGAAAGAAATCGAAAGATGTGACCTTTAGAAAAATAAAAGAAATAGAAAGGAAAAGAGGAAAAAGGGAAGGGAAGGGAAGGGAAGGGAAGGGAAGGGAAGGGAAGGGAAGGGAAGGGAAGGGAAGGGAAGGGAAGGGAAGGGAAGGGAAGGGAAGGGAAGGGAAGGGAAGGGAAGGGAAGGGAAGGGAAGGGAAGGGAAGGGAAGGGAAGGGAAGGGAAGGGAAGGGAAGGGAAGGGAAGGGAAGGGAAGGGAAGGGAAGGGAAGGGAAGGGAAGGGAAGGGAAGGGAAGGGAAGGGAAGGGAAGGGAAGGGAAGGGAAGGGAAGGGAAGGGAAGGGAAGGGAAGGGAAGGGAAGGGAAGGGAAGGGAAGGGAAGGGAAGGGAAGGGAAGGGAAGGGAAGGGAAGGGAAGGGAAGGGAAGGGAAGGGAAGGGAAGGGAAGGGAAGGGAAGGGAAGGGAAGGGAAGGGAAGGGAAGGGAAGGGAAGGGAAGGGAAGGGAAGGGAAGGGAAGGGAAGGGAAGGGAAGGGAAGGGTCCTATTTCAAATCTGCTTTCTTTCTGCATGCTGTCATGGACATTGTCATCCTCCTTATAAAAGTAAGTATAGTGAGCACAACCACAAAAATTTTTTTGAATAAGGAGAAGAGACGTTAGTGTAACAAACAAAAAGGTGGTTGTTTTCAATACTTTTCTCCACCAGTTGTAGAGTTCTTATGTTTGTTCCTTTGCCTTTTTGAATCATTAGACTGATCTTTCCTCCACACCACACACAGAGATTTTCCCAACAATTCTATTCAATGTTCAGCAGAAAATGAGCAGGAAGTGACAGAGAGAGACACGCCATGTTATGCAGACATCTCTAGAGCAGCACTAGGTGTAGAGCAGACACCACGATTTGTTTGAATGCATCTGTCCTGCCCAGTTGCTAACGTGCATAGTGCTGGCACTCTGCACACAGAGACATCACTGACCTGGTGAGAGCATTTGCATGATTATATCTAAGAAAAACATTGGTGTTTGGCATGATAAGATTAAATGAATTACGATCAAGTGATTTTACCACTGTATTTTTATTCCTTCTGGGGAAGGATGCATTAAGGACGACCAACGTTCACTGTGAGCTCTTCAGGTTAACAGTATTTCCATTAATACTCCTAAAAACCCACAGTCTTATTTTCATCAGCTAATGTGCAATCTGCCTGCCAATGGGCAACACCGCAAACCGCTGGCAGTCATGCATAAGGAAAATACATTCCGGCAGAAGGCCACTCTTCCTTCAGCTAACATGTGCCATTCTCTGGCAGACATCTGCATGCCAAAAGTCAGCGTTTTGTCAACCCTGCCTGATTTAGCAGAGGGCATGGGAAGCCCTGGATCTTCCCTTTCCCCCAGCTCAGCTCCACTCGCTCAGTAGTCAGCTCGCAGCAGGTACCTGTGGCCCTGAAAACTACACTGATTATTTTGTTGCCTTGTGCACAGAGCACAGCATTATTAAGGCTGACAGATAGAAAGACACTTCTCTCGCACACATGTATCACAGAGGTGGACAGATCATGCAGGAGATCTGTAACTCCACAGCTGCTCTGGTATTAGAGGCAGAGTGCAAGGCAGCGACTTACAGAGAGATCGCTAACCGCCCCTGGCACAAACACCTCCAAACTGTGCAATTAGGCAGGACTGGTGCTACCCTCCTGCACGCTCTGCAGATAGACCCACTCCCACTTAACTGCTGACACGTCCTCCTATGCTTTGAAGGCTATGAAGGGGAATATGCTTCCGGACAGAGAAGCAGCAATTTACCATGTATCATGGGAAGAACTGGCTGAAGGGCAGAGCTCAAAGGGTTGTAGTGAATCGGGATACATCTGGCTGGCAACCAGTCACCAGTGGTGTTCCTGAGCACTCATTCTAGGGCCAGTCCTGTTTAGCAAGTTTACAAACTGGGAGGTACTGTTGATTCCTTTAAGGACAGAAGGCCTTGCAGTGGGATCTAGATAAATTGGAGCAATGGGCAATGATTAACAGGATGACATTTAACAAGCTGAAATGCCAGATTCTGCACCTAGGACAGAGTAATGCCAAGCACAAGTATAAATTGGGAGAGGAGTGTCTGGAGAGCAGTCCTGCAGAAAGGGATCTGGGGGTGCTGGTCAACATGAGGCTCAGTGCGCCCTGGCAGCCAAGTGAGCAAACCCCATCCTGGGGTGCATCAAACACAGCGTAACCAGGCAGTCAAAAGAGATGATTATCCCTCTGTGTTGATGCTGCCTTACCTGGAGTACTGTGTGCAGTTCTGAGCCCCACAATTTAAGAAGGATGTGAAGGTCCTTGAATGCATCCAGAGGGCAACAAAGTTGGTCCTATGAGGAGCAGCTAAGGACTTTGGGCTTGTCTAGTTTGGAGAAAAGGAGGCTGAAAGGCAACCTCAATGCTCTCTACAGCTTCCTGAGGAGGGGAAGCCGAGAGGAAGGTGTTGATCTCTTCTCCCTGGCATTCAGTGATAGGATATGCGGGAATGGTTCAAAGCTGCGCCAGGGGAGGTTTAAAATGGACATTAGGAAGCATTTATTTACTGAGAGGATGATCAAACACTGGAACAGGCTTCCTAGAGAGGTGGTCAATGCCCCAAGCCTGTCAGTGTGTAAGAGGCATTTGGACAATGTCCTTAATAATACACTTTAACTTTTGTTCGGCCCTGAACTGGTCAGGCAGTTGGATTAGATGATCATTGTAGGTCCCTTCCAAGCAAAATAGTCTATTCTATTTTTTTTCTTTTGACCTATTCTATTCTATTTGATAAATTACAGAGGTGAAAGCATGCAATGTATACTTTGCTTTTCCTATATTCATGTGCCATATGCAGACTCTGTAAAGTATGGCTGTGTGATTAAGCAATCCCAGCTGCTAAACTGATAAAGCAAGGAAAACATCAAAGTATTTCTCTTTTTTTCCTCATGAAAAGTGCAGGAAAACCAACAAAATTTGACATAATTTTTCCATTTGACTGACACTTCGTTTTGCTCATCCATACGAAAACCAAATGGTTACATTAATAATTACAGCAACTAGCTTTTTCTCCAGGAACTGACTACCTTGGGCCCTGGAGGTGTTCCATTACCAGCCAGGAATGTGGTAGAAGAGCAATAGTACGCCTTACTGTGAAAGACAGTCTGACTTTTTGCCTTAAACAACCTGTTTTGCAGATTTTATGTATGTCTCTTGAACAAACCTGTTTTACAGTGCGGGGTCTATGTATTAGCCCTAAAAACCAGCCTGCTTTGCAGTACAGCCTGCTCCAGGGAGAGAACAAGCCCTGCGAAGGTGGAGCAGTGCTCCCTCCTCAGAGACAGGAGGGTGAAGTGGTGCTCCCTCCTTGGAGATAAGAGAGTGAAGCGGTGCTCTCCTTCAGAAACTTTAGTTGGGGTGATCAATAAAGGACAGCTTCAGTTGGAGCAGCAACCCAACCTCCCCTATCCAATGGACAAACCCTGCAGAAGAGGGGTGTTTCTGGACTTGAGGAGGCCCACTCCCTTATCTACAGGTGTACACTGGACTTGAGGAGGGCCACTCCCTTATCTATAGCAGAGAGAATCCCTTGGACCCCCCAAAACGTTGCATACTGCACCTGCATCCCAATTAGCATGGAAAGCAAGAAAAGGAGGGGATAATGTAAACAGGACTCATTAATATTAACAGAAAGGGACAATAAAAATGCCAATAATCAAGACACAGGTGTGCACCCACCATCACTGGATGCCAGCAGTGGTGATGTCTCTTTCTTTCTTTCTTTCTTTCTTTCTTCTCTTTATTTTGGTCTCTCTCCATATTATTAGATAGAATTAGGGAAAGCCATGATTTTATCTGATCTGTGAAATATTATTACTATCAAAGTGTGTTATTGTTGCAAATCTACTGACCAAAAAAGGTTATTAACTTGCTACCTTTGCCAAGCAAAGGGTCTCTGACATGTAGAGGAAAACCCCTTTAAAAGAGAGGATACAAAAGATTCACCTGCCCCGATACACATCGAGTGGGACGGGACATTTCCCTCAGCAGGTTTCTAGCCTCTCAGCCTTTTCTTTATTTCCCCACCAGAAAGCATATAGAGAATTGGGCCTCATTTGCAAATACTTTCAGAAATGCCCACACTGCAGCTGCCAGAGCCTTTACTCCCAGTTCCAGCAAAGCACACATAACACAGCTATGGCTATGTGGGGGGCAGCAATACACTAGGAACCATTTCAATGGGAAGCAGTGTTTCTCTTGTGAAAAGAACTGGTCCCCATGGCTTCATTCCATGCTGCGCCATAGCCCAAAGAGGATTATCTTCCAGGTAGCAGCTGTCACACATACATGTGTTTTGCTTATGGCTTCATGCCCCATGTAGAGGTCTTGATGATTAATGAGAAGTCTGTCTTGGAGTTTAAGGTGATGAGTTTTTCACATAAGGACCAATAAGCTGGCAGCCATTAGAGGGAAGTCCAGCCAGTGCTCTCCATGGCTTCTGACATGGCAGGTCCAGCCCTAATGCGTACAGTTCCTTACACATGGGCTATTCTCCCCTTTTTTAACTTTGAACAAACCCAAGCAAGAGAAACACTACAACAACATGCTCCACTGGTTTCCTTTACTTCTTTAGAATGCTTGTACTGGATGACTTTTTAATTTTTACTTCCTTGAAGTAGAAATAATCAAATACTTTGAAGCTACAGACTATTTCTGACACAAAGTAATTATATCATGTCCTTCTCTTAAGCACACTGACATAACCACTGATGTGCTGGATAGGCTAATTTCCTCAGTAACAGCAAACCAAAGCCAACAGTCAGCAATCATGTTGAACAGGCATACTGTTCGTTGTGGGCTACCTTGCCTTTACCTCTGGCATACTCTGGCAGCTCTCACTATTCAATCTGTCTCAATATTTCAAAAGCACTGTTCCCACACCTTCCTACATATACTTGGCACAGCCCTTTGACCCGCTTCATTACTAGAAACCTACGTAGATAGCACTTGATAAGAAGTAGCTTAAGAAGACTATGAAAAATATTTTTCAGTCTAACTAATGGTTCCCAAGCAGTCTGGACCAACAGATTGCTGTCAAACCTTGACATTTCTCCTGAACCACTACGCACTGTACTACTAAGCAATGTGCCTACCACCAGCCAAGGGACATATTGAGTTACAGGCAGAAGAGAAGTGATGACTCCCAAATGAGAAGGAAAGTACAAGTGTTCACCAAATGAGTTCCACACTGAAAAGAAGAAATCCACAGTACTCATTCTAGAAGACCATTACTGAAAATACGAATTGTGGAACAGGGTAAATAAATCAAAGTCATCTAATATAAACTGCAGGAAAGAAAGGCAAGAGATGTATAAATTTACTAACTTATCAAAAAAGAAGAGTCTTATAACTACATTTACATAAATAAACTTCAGCTAGAGGTCAGCCTTTTTGTGCTAAATCTACCCTAAGCTTCCCTAAAAATGTCACTTCTGGGATGAAGAGGGTGTCCCCTCAAGGAACTGAGCAAGAATATGAGGCATTGCCAGAAAAGCACTGCTCCAGGGCAAAGCCCACTTTTTATTACCTAATCACTAAAATTAAGCTGCTTTATTATAAATATGATAAGCTGTTTTCAAACAGATTCAGTCTAAGCTTAAACCTGATTTTTACAGCCTGTGGTTCCCTAAATCATGATCTTCTTTGGTAGCCTGTGAGACTTGTGCAGACAAAAAGTTTATTCCTTCTACCATTTCTTACCTGTGACTACTTTGTTCCACTTTTCTTCCCTTGATATCTCTTTTTGGTCTGTTCTAGGTGAAACACCAAAGCCAGTAACTTTCACAGTGTGCTACAAAATGTCTCCAAAAGTCACTGCTACACCCTTTTTAGCATATTAGAAACTTACTCTGTGTTTTTCTTACCTCTGTCTTACTCCATGTTTTTTTCATTTCAGCCAGTGGTATGAGAGAGTTTGAGAGTCTGAGGTACTGTTTAAGGCCTAAAGACTCTGCTGTGCTCTATTAGAGCCAGTGAAGCTGTCAGGAAAGACTGTCAGCTTTTTGCTTCCACAGGACAGCTTTGTACCACTTTCTGTAGCCTCAAAGACTTCCAGAGATCTGCTGACAACAATTCATCCTCATTTTTTCCTTGAACCCAACTCAGAATTATATATTACCTAAATCCCTCAACCTCCCCCTAGCTTCTTTGTCCCCAGATAGCGTTACTTGCATTGCCAATCTGCATTCAGCTGCTGAGACTTCCCAACTTTAAAACTGTGTCAAGACACTGATGATGTTTTGACAGTGCAGGCTGTAATGTAGAAGATTTGATACAGCTTAGAAAGAAGTAGAAAAAATGTATTTCAAATACAGCAGCAAACAGTTTTAAAATGTCTCATCAAAAAGAGCCAGGCCATCATGGTAACAAACCATCCATGGACATAGACATGCTGACTGGTAAAGTACATTATTTTAAGATAGTGTCTTCTTCATACAGGAACTTGATACAGAAAAATACACTACGTATTATTATGCACTAAGGCTCATATTTTTAAAATATGATTGTTTAGAGTCACTTCCTAAATCAAATGTAAGTGCCATACTTCCAAAAGTGCTGAACACCAGCAAGTCCGTCCTGCTGCAATGGTTTCTCCTTCTGTGGCATGTTGACTTGAGTATGATGAATACCTTGATAAAACCAATCCATTTATTTAACAGTCTCAATAAGGGCTGAGCTAGCATACCAAATTTCAGACTGATGAAAATTATTTTCCATCAAAACATGAAATGTCTCTGCAGTGAAAATGCTGACACGTTCTTAATAGCAAATCGAAATCCCAGAATAGAGTGCACATCTATCTGTTCTCAGGAAACAGTTAATTTCATTAAACCCATTATGACTGCTGTTTGAATTCCTTATTACAGGAGTGTGCAACACAACTTGGCAAGTAGGGGCTCTTTTTAAATGCATGTGTACAGTTCCTGAGCAAATGAGTAGATAATAGACATTTTTTTTCTAGAAGCAAAACTATGGCTAGAAGGTGCACTTAGAGCAGTACAAACACACAGCTTTGTGTGTCCAAGAGAAAAGTCAGGATTTCTGACATTTGTTTAAGCCATCCTCATCTCCAACGTATGACTGCCAACAGAGGTTTAGGGAGCAGAGGGGCAGGGAAGCTGAACTGGGCACTGTGAGAAGCAGAGACTCCTGTATTAGCAGATCCACAGTCTGCTAGGGCCTATCAAATCTCTACCTCTTTTTTATTTTAAGAAATAAATACAAGATACAAAACCTGCATTTTTACAAAACAAAGTATAGTGCAGAATAAGGACATATTTTGAGGCATAAGCAATGTGGGCATGTTTTTGACTGGCTCCTTAAGTTTAACTCATTGCTTTCCAAGCTTAGCCCTTGATTTTTCTCCTGCTGTTGTTAGTGGCTGCTTGGACACTTTTCATGTTAGCTTGCACTTTGTTTTTATTCCAGTAAGACACAGAATTGCAATAAGCAAAGTGTTAAGGGTGGATCCTTAGCAAACAATGAAGACTTGTATTTCGAAATAAGAAGGTAACATACCACCTGTGCCATTTACAAAATGTTGCATCACACTGTCATGAATTAACTATAATGTGTTGCTGAGACTCAGCGGAGTTTTTAGTTGCAACATACCCTCTGAGCCAATTGCTTGGACATAACCAGAAGGGAACGAATCTGATGATTTTTCTTTTTCTGACTAGCCACAGTGGGTAGAACATGTAACAGTAAAGCTATGGCAGCTAGAGTTATGTGCTGTGATAAAGCAATTTCAAGGCCATAAGAGGAATCAGACAGACGATAAGGTAATTCAGAATTAGTAATTTGGCCAACCTTGCCATACTTGTGACCATTTCACATATGCCCTTAGTGCATATGAAACTCATCCACACCACTGCTTAAATTCTTCGCTCTGCATTCAAGATTTTCATGCTTCTTTGGCAGTACACAGAAGGAATCAAGCAACCTTTACCAGGGGAGCTTACCAGTGACCATAAATTTGGTGCACCTAACTAGCTTCTGCACTATTCTGTCATGTAGCCTTCAGTGTAGAAAAGGCATGCTGGAAGTTTGCCAGAGTAAAAGATCTATAATGCAGAGGCTGGGAGAGGCAAAAGACCCTCAGCTCCCTCACTAACCCAAAATGCATTCTCTTTTCAAGAACATTACAATAAATGTAATACTTCTAATAAAGTATTCTCTTCCTCTCTTTCAGCTCATCTGCACGAAGCCCTGGAAAGATGACTTTTTAAGGCAAGAAATAGACAGACCTACCCGAGGGGATGCGATATTGGACCTGATGATCACAAATGCAAGCGAACTCATCAGAGATGTCAGGACTGGAGGCAGCCTGATGCAGTGATCATGCACTAGTGCAGTTCACTGTCCTAAGGGGTATGAGGCAGTTGAAAAGCATAGTCAGGACCTTAAATTTTAGGAAAGCAAAATTCCAGCTCTTCAAGGAGTTA
The DNA here is from genome assembly GCF_034619465.1 of Leptosomus discolor. NCBI lineage: Eukaryota > Metazoa > Chordata > Aves > Leptosomiformes > Leptosomidae > Leptosomus > Leptosomus discolor. Next base: position 61,544,116 of record NC_141391.1, read on the forward strand.
GTCAATAGGACCCCTGGGAAACAGTCCTCAGGGACAAGGGAGCAGAGCAGAGCTGGCAGATCTTTAAGGACACTTTCCATAGAGCGCAAGAGCTCTCAATCCCAGGTGTAAGAAGATGGGCAAGGAGAGCAAGAGACCAGCATGGCTGAGTCAAGATCTGCTGGTCAAACTAAAATGCAAGATGGAACAGCACAGGCAGTGGAAGCAAGGATGAGTACCCTGGGAAGAGCACAGGGATGTTGCGCGGTGGTATAGGTACGAGGTCAGGAAGGCCAAGGCACAGCTGGAGCCAAACTTGGCAAGGGATGCAAAGAAAAACAAGAATGGCTTCTACAGGTATGTCAACCAGAAAAGGAAGTTCAAAGAAAGTGTACCTCCTGATGAGCAGCAATGCTGAACTAGTAACAACAGACAAGGAGAAGGCTGAGGTTCTCAGCAACTATTTTGCCTCAGTTTTCACTAGCAACCTCTCTCCTCACAGCTCTCAAGTTAATGGACCACAAGATGGAGACCAGGGAGACAAAGTCTCTCCCACCGTAAGTGAAAATAAGGTTCGTGACCATCTGAGGAACCTGAACACATAGATGGGACCTGACAGAACGCATCTCAGAGTCCTGAGTGAACTGGCTGATGCAGCTGCCAAGCCACTCTCCATGATATTTGAAAAGTCATGGCAGTCAGGTGAAGTCCCTAGTGACTGGAAGAAAGGAAAAATTATACCCATTTTTAAGAAGGGTAGAAAGGAGGACCCTGGGAACTACTGACCTGTAAGCCTCACCACTGTGCCTGGGAAGATCATGGAACAGATCCTTCTAGAAGATGTGCTAAGGCACGTGGAGGACAGGGATGTGATTCAAGACAGTCAGCATGGCTTTACTAGGAGAAAGTCCTGGCTGACCAACCTAGTGGCTTTCTACAATGGAGTGACTACATCAGTGGACAAGGGAAGAGCTACGGATGTCACCTATCTGGACTTCTGCAAAGCCTTTGACACAGTCCCCCACAACATCCTTCCTTCTAAATTGGAGAGATACAGGCTCAATGGGTGGACTGTTCAGTGGATAAGGAATTGGCTGAATAGTCACATCCAGAGGGTAGTGGTCAATGGCTCGATGTCCAGATGGAAAACAGTGACAAGTAGTGTCCCTCAGAGGCCCATACTGGGACCAGTGTTGTTTAATATCTTCATCAATGATATAGACAGTGGCATTAAGTGCAACCCCAGCAAGTTTGCTGATGACACCCAGTTGGGTGGTGCAGTAGGTATGCCAGAGGGACGGGTTGCCATCCAGAAGGACCTGGACAAGCTGGAGTGGTGGGCCCATGTAAACCTCACGAGGTTCAACAAGGCCAAGTGCAGGGTCCTGCACCTGGGCTGGGGCAACTGCTGGTATCAATACAGGCTGGGAGAAGACATGCTAGAGAGCAGCCCTGTAGAAAAAGACCTGGGGGTACTGATGGATGAAAAGCTGGACATGAGCCACCAGCGAGTAATTGCAGCCCAGAAGGCCAATCGCATCCTGGGCTGCATCAAAAGAAGCGTGGCCAGTAGGTCGAGAGAGGTGATTCTGCCCCTCTGCCCTGGTGAGACCTCACCTGGAGTGCTGCGTCCAGCTCTGGAGCCCCCAACACAAGAAGGACGTGGACCTGCTGGAGTGTGTCCAGAGGAGGGCCACGAAAATGATCAGAGGGCTGGAGCACCTCTCCTATGAAGACAGGCTGAGAGAGTTGGGGTTGTTCAGCCTGGAGAAGAGGAGGCTCCGGGGAGACCTTGTAGTGACCTTCCAATACCTGAAAGGGGCCTATAAGAAGGCAGGGGAAGAACTGTTCACAAGGGTTTGTAGTGATAGGACGAGGGGTAATGGTTTTAAGCTAGAAAAGAGTAGATTTAGGTTGGACATTAGGAAAAAGTTCTTTAATATGAGGGTGGTGGATCACTGGAACAAGTTTCCCAGAGAGGTAGTGGAAGCCCCATCCCTGGAGACATTCAAGGTCAGGCTTGATGGGGCTCTGAGTAACCTGACCTAGTTAAAGAGATGTCCCTGCTTATTGTAGGGGGGTATAGAGGTCCCTTCCAACCCAATACATTCTATAATTCTATGAAAGAGGATGCTGTACTGCAGAATTGTCCATGACTGTGATGTTCCCGCTTGTACCAGAAACCCTTGCATCTGCTAGGCTGAGCATACCAGCTCTCTTGAGGGTACGAAACACTCTGCCTCCAACACGCACACATGAATAAAAAATAGCATGATCCAACTAGTATTAAAACAATGATTGTCACAAGAACCTACGAATAACTGTTTCCCAGTCAATATATTTTGCATTGCTAGTCCAGTCTCCTGAAGAACTGAATGTTAGGAGGACTAAAGTGATACCGGCAAGGAGAAAAGCAGATGGAAATACACAAATTCTTCCATAATAGCACTCGCCATGATGAATGTCTGCCATGAGATCACTAAGACCTTCAGTAACAAGGCTGTTCACCTGGATTTATAACTGTTTCTGAATATCTGACTGTAGCTGCTGCTATAAAGACACCTTCCACTTTCCAGGGATTAAAGAAGGTTGGACTTCATCTTGTCAAATGAAAGCTGAACTGTAATGCTCTCATATGTAAAGCCTCTTTATTATTTACATAGCTATAGCTCGAAGTAGTCTTTATAATTCACCTCTCTCTTTATGACACTTCTAATCTTTAAAGGAACTAATTCAGTCAGAACAGAGAAATCAATAGCATGTGATTAAGTACATCACTACCTGCCTGCCCTGTTAAACGATGAGTCAAATTCAATATCAAGACCTCCTCTTTAAAAGCCAATTGTCATGCAATCATCTTCATGTGATCCTCCAGAAAAACCTATATCCCACTACAGCAACAGGACTGCCATTTTCAACAATGAAATCCATAAAAGCATGAGAGCTTTTTCTCGATACCACACTCAGAGCTGGAATTAACTCCTAGAAGACAAAACAGATTCTCAGCCTTCACAGAAAATTGCAAAAGCTACTGTCCCTCAGGACATCTAAAGAATAATATAGTTCTGTTATTTTGGAAGTCAAAAAGAGAGAGTAATTGTCACTGACAAGCACTTTTTAGGTTTTGCAATGTACCTGAGTAATACGGAAATGAACCCACAGCAAAGAAAGATCTGCCTTTGCTCTTCTTTGTGGACCGCTTTGGCTCTACAGATCAAATAATAACCACAAGTAACTCGAACTGACTACCTACAAGTGAAGAGGGAAATGCATGAAGTGATGGATATGAATGTTGAGATGGGCAGAAGGTAGAAAGCCAGGAGAAAATCCTGTTGGCTTTTTCGATCCTCACTGAGAGACATAGCCAAGCCAAAGCCAGTTATTTAGTTCAAGCCATTTTTGTGATTTCTTTGGCTCTTTTTTCCCTTCTGTGCAAGGTACAAATCACATCTGTCATCACATTTCTTGTCAGAGCCTGAACTAGGAAAATAGCTATGAGTTTTCTCTCTTTTTCATAAATTACGGCTGTAGGAATGAAGGTGTTAAATGCCACAGAAGAAATATTTCCTCAAATCCACCAAAAAGGCCTTTAATATAGAACTGTTTTGAACTAAAGCAATCACTGCTATTTCAGTTACAGACTTCAAAATGTTCTTTTTAATCTTTAATACAAATTTATGGCTCCACAGTTCTACAACTTTCTCTAAAGAAATCACAATCTTTAGTCTTGTTACTATCAAGGTTTCTATGGAAAATTCTTTTCTTCTTTGGAAACCAATGACAGAATAAAGATTATATATATACACCCACATAAACACATTTGTTGGGTATATTCACCTCCTCTCTGAGAGAGATACAAAAAAGCCCAAGCATGGAAAACGATATGTGAAAGGAGGCCACTTGGAGGCTGTCTTGTAAACCAGGTATTACTCTACTCGCACATTTTCAAACACTCCTTGGCACTACTGTCATGCTTTGGAGCATTAGAACCAGATTTCCACAGGTAAGGGTGTATACAACACAGCCTGAGCTCTGCTAGCTTTGAGCCCTCTGACTAACTTCATCTCTAAGTTGCATCTGCGCGGCCTCGCCGAAATCAATGCCTGTGCGCCTGGCTAATTGCTGGTTATTTTCTCAACGGCAAGCAGTATTGACCCAACAGCAGCTACATGTTTGATCTTTCACTCCAGTCACTGGTGAAGATGGAAATACATCTAGTCTTCAGGCTTTTTCGAAAGAATAGGAATGAATGGTAGACAAGGCAGCTTGCAAGTGGATAAAGAAAAGAGGTTGCTGTTTTTCATGAATAATAAAATAATGAGAAACTGAGGGATACTATTTATAGCATACAGGTGCAAACAATTGCTAGTGACAAAGCCTGGCTTTAACCAGACAGTACAATAAAAATGATAATGTTAAAAAAGCAGCAGCAGTACCTACAGCAATAGGAAAGACGAAAATCAGAAATACATCATTTTCCAGAAAGGAAATTGTGACTGAAACTAAATAAGAAGCAGGATAATACACATGCTTTGCTTAGCAGCCTGCTGTGTAAGACCGTGCTTCGGTGACATGTAATTGTTAACTTAAAGAGTTGCTTTGACATTGTTTATATGTGTGTAAGAATACAATATTTAGCAGTATTTCAAATGCTAACAATGCAACTGAAATGAATTAAATAAAATGAAGAGTTCAAAATAGTATGAGTGTTTAGAAAGTTATGTGTTGATAAGAAACAAACCTCATATTAATTGCAAAGTGTTTGTTACTGGATATATAGGTTTGCTAAGCATCAGTAGTAGGAAATACATTTAATGTTGATAACCCTTAAATAACTGAAAAAAAGTTTAAAAAGAATAGCATATTAAGCATTATGCCACTCTCATAAAACAGTGGCTATTATATGTCCTTCACATTTTTTGACTATGCTATAAAATGCTACAGAGGAATTACACACTTAGAATTACAAGCATGTGGCTACTGCCATCATAATAAACAGATTACTGCTATGAATATTTAAAACATAAGCAGCATATATGTAATGGAATTAGTTCTGACACAGCATTGCATGACCTCAAGGCAATGCAGGCAAAGTACCTGCAATGCACCTGAAAGCTGCTGTACCTGTCAATAAATTGTAAGATCACGTGAGCTTTGAAAAGAAAGAGAGATATCCAGAGTCTGAAACAACCGGAAAACAGTACAAAGAATACATATATATACATATATACATATATATGTGTGCGTGTGTGTGTATATATATAAAAGCACCATTTTTCAGACTTACTTTCATTCTTATCCCTGTAAAGACTGTTGGCAATTCTCACTTTTATTATGTGCTTTAAATTAGACAGAACGATGGACATAACGCTAATAAACTACAATACATGCAATGCTTTGGCTGTGAGTGTACTCTGTATAAACAAAGTGTATACAAAGCAATTTAATTTCTTCACAGATCATGACATTTATAAATTGCTGTCTTACAAAATGAGATTAAGGTTGCTAAATGACCCGCGTAGGCACATTTTACTCCAAAATGAGATCCATAACTCATAACATGATATTGGTATATGAATACCCATACAATACACTGATCCTTTATACTACAGTGGGTTTCCAACAACTGTGCTGACTTCCATCATGGTTTTTTGTACCTTTCTTTAGTCATGGAAATACAGCATAGCAGCATTTCCAGAAACAGATTTCACATAACACACAAGTGATGCACAGAAATCCCTGAGGCATTGTTCCTCCTTCCCAAGCAATGAATGTGGCTCCCAGCCACAAGTCATTTCACAGCTGTGGCAAAAAAAAAAAAAATAAAAAAAATATATATGATCATATATATATATATATATGATCACTGTACTGTGAAGGCAAGAAGCTGAAGTCCTCAAAACTCTGCATCCAAAACCATGTACACTAATAAATATTAGCATTTGTCTGTATTAGAATGGCACTCTCCTACCCAAATCAAAAGCAACATAGTTTGCAAAAGTCATGTTATAAATAAAGGTAAAGATTGCATCTCTTCTGAGCACATCATCTAGCACATATTTATCTTTTCAATACCACTGTGAGGTAGAGAAGTGTCCTCCCCATAGAAGGACATAGAAGTGTCATAGTTGGGGAGCTAAGAGAGATGATTTGGTTTTCCCAACCTTCCAGGAAGTCTACAGAAAGTCTCTGACAAGTCTTTAGCAGCAAGTCTCTGATAAACTGGCAAGTACTTGCTGGTGAGAATTACCATTCTTTGGGCAGCTTTATCATCAGAAGTACAAACAGCTGTTCTTGAAACCAAGCTTTGGCTTCATTGCATTAAGCTTTGCTCACCATTCCTCTTTCCAACACAAGAATGGTAATGGTACACACTGTTTAAATCCCCTTCAATTTATCCTGTCGTATTTTATTCCAACAACATAAACTGTGATGTCGCAAGATACGGAGTGTTATAAAGTACTGCATGACTTTTCCTCCTATGAATGTCAATTAGAGTTCAATTTCTTACAAAGCTGGGATCTTTGGGATTTGGGTATATGTAACACTTTCAATCAATTACATCATTATATACTATCCAGAAAAATATAAAAATCTGTTATAATGGAGATGTAGCTATTTCATAGAGTCTGATATATTTATGATGCTTTTAAGCAAATCAAGGCAAAACACTTCCTGCATAATTTAACTGAACTTAGGAACTCTTTGTATAATGGAAAAGGGAAATTTCACTGGAATACATGAAAAAAAAAAAAAGAATCATAACACCTAAACACCACCTGACATGTACATGTAAAGGAAAAAAAAAAAAAACAACAACAAGTTTAGAAGAGCTTTATTTCAATAAAGGATTGATTTTATTTTCTTTGTGTCTGATGGCCAAAGGTATCAGCACCTGTTGATATGTGTACCTGTTGAATGATTTACACTGTAAGTATAATATTGTAACACTAGGACCTGAAACAAAGAATTTTTTGGAACAGGACCACATTTATATTCATCTGAAAGCCAAGTGGGGAAACCATTCTTGACTACTTATGTCAAACAAAATACAACTTAAATGAACTGAATGGGGAATAAAACCTATGCCTGAAAATTTTTTTTAAAAAAAAGAAGTTCTAGGTGCAACTAGTTAGCTCTGGCTAACCTAATGCAACGATTGCCAATATATGAGAGTTTTCTAGCTGAAATACAGAACAAATTGTGTGTTACTGCTTCCAATTACTAAGAATGGCATTAAAAAAATGGAAGTAATAATATTCCAGCAATATCTGTGGCAAAAAATGATCTGTCAGATCTATGACAGTCTGACAGCATTTTGAAAAACCCTGAGACTTTTCCAAGTCATGCTAAGATCCAGTTCATCCCTCATCAATGTAGTGCCAACACCAGCCATTTACTATAAAGAAGAGGCTCTATTTAGGTTGAAATTTGCATTGCACTGCTGGTGTGCTCCACAGTCCCAGTGGTCCCATGGCTGAAGTTGTGCGCCAGGGTACCCTTGGAGAACCCCTCCTGCTGTGTGGACACAGGGTCCTCCAGCAGCTGGTGCTGCCTGCAGGTAGGAGATTGTGCTACCAACTGCAAGACAACCTTGGGTGGCTGACCAGCGATCGGCTGCTGATCACCTATTAGGATCATAGGGTAATCTGGGCTGGAAAGGACCTCAGGAGGTTTCTAGTCCAACCTCCCACTCCCAGCAGGGTCACCTCCAAGATCAGATGAGGTCACTCATAGCATTGTCCAGTTCGCTCTAGAAGACCTCCAAGGATGGAGCCTGCACAACCTCCTGGGGCAGCCTGTGAGTTTAGGCACACAGTGGGTGCCTACAGTTGGCAACTGGCCTGAACTTCATTGCCCGTATACACATCATGTGCACTTTGAATCCTCAAAACAAAATGAATTGACCTTATCCTTCCCCCTCCTTGCTGCACCAGTCAGTAATGGAGATGTACACACTGTGTGCCAGATGAATCATAGTGTATGAATCCCACCTCCCCCTCAGATGTAGTAAATGCAGATCTGCTGCAGCACCAAAACTGCCTTTTGAGAGAAGTACCGTTTTAATTGGAACTTCAGGAGAAAGGGAAATCTTGAATTCACCTGAGTTACATGTTTATATACTACAAAAATCAATACTAATCATGTCTTTGGAACCTCTAGGGAGCACTTTTTAAAGCAGCTTCATGGATGATTTCATGTGCACAGGAGTGATTCTTTTGATATCACTCTCAGAAACTGATTATTTTCATTGTCTCTTAGAGAATTAAATCAGAGAGAGGGACAATGACAAAGGATCGGATCCTTATTTACAAAATAACCCATAAAGGCTTTAGTTAATATAAAAGAAAACAAGACTTTTTATGAACTTAACTCAGTTATTTAACGGTGTTTTCTAATTAAAAATAGCAAAAGAAATATACAATAATATTTTCATAACGCAGCTAAAATGTTAGTATGCTACCAGTTTATGTAAGACAGCTGCATAAGGGACATAAGGTTAAGGCATTAACAGAGAAATTATTTTGTTTGTAATTAAGGACTCCAACACACAGTCTGAAGGGTCTCTTTGCTTATGTCAACTGCACATTACTATAATGCCAGTGACTCCCCTCTGATTTAGACTTATTATTCCAGATTATATTAAATCAAACTCAAATCCTTAGTACACTGCCTAACAAGATCCCTGCACTTAGACAAATGCAGGCTTTTGAAACTCAAAATTAGAGCTTCATCCTTTTTGGAGACTACTTGTAATCCTATTCATTTGTTTGATGCTTCTCTGTCCTACGACTTTTCACTCATCTAGAGAAAGAAGATATCTTTCTCAACAATTACTGCAAAAACAAAGGCAGGCAGAAAGGAGAGGTTTTCCATGTAGGCTACATGCAACAGTAATTAAGCCTGCGAGTAAAAATAGAGATTTCAGTTTCTCCCTAAGGAAACCATTCTTGAAGAAAGCCTCATATAAAGACTACCCTTCTTCTTGTAATTGCATGAATAGAAAATGTTATAGAAAGACCATTTTAATTATAACTACATTCATTTCTATCAAATCTGCAGGTGTACATACTTACAAATGTAAATTCAATAAGGCTCACCCAACGTTTTCAATTCTTAACAGATATGAATAGCTAATCTAAAACCTCACCTTTTAATTGCACATCTTGACACATCAAACTGTGTACGGGTATTGTGTTCAAAGGCAGCAGTGCATAATCAAGCCGCGTATAACCATAAAGACTACCTTCCGCCATGTAACGCTACACACACACATGTGGTGGCACATATAACCTCACAGAATCCTTTCTATTGCCTTCCAGACTGGATTTGAAAATATGATGCATGTATATACATATACATGTGTGTGCATGTGTGTATATATACATAGAGACCTGCAGCACAAAAGACTGGTGGATACTTATTTGTCTAGAGAAATGATGACAACAGAGTTAACTTGGTTTCCTTATTAAACTGAAACTGTATTTCATTTACTTCTTAGCTGCTGAGTCCTGCACTTCCCTAGGGTGTTTATACTTTCATTACCACTCAGCTGCAGATCAGCAACTTGATTACACAGAAGAGCGAATACCAAGTAACACAGCCTAATGGAGCACATCTCCATACCTATTTTGATTATCAGACCTGGTTTTGGACTGCATGCGTTTTCCATGCAATACCAGGTTCAAGGTCCTAATCCTTATTTTTAAAGCACTCAATGGCTGAGCATCAAGACATCTAATAGATCAAAAGCAGTGAGGATTTGGCAAATAATTTCACCCTCCTGGCAGAATGGAACTTTCTATGGTAAAGTTTTCCTCAGTAAAATGCATCGACACCAGAGATGGCGCTCACCTTCCACTTCAAATGCAAGTTGAATTTCTTTGAATCTTCTCTAACAACCGTATGCATCTTTCTATGAAGCTAGAACAGTTAGTTTCACAATATGCAATCCTCATCTTAGGAAGAGGATGAAATGGCTTATATGATACTGTATATTATACACTATTATATTTATTATATTATTAACAGTTATTTATGTATTATTATGTTATACTAAACATTAATAACATTTAATACAATTCTGAAAGGAGCAACAACAAAAGAGGAAACTATTTCCATAAATAAGAAGTGTCAAGCACAAGACAAGGTTGTGGTCAGTCAGCTTTCCTTACTCTACAAATGCTTTGCTTTGTTCAGGTACAATAACTAATAAATATTATCCTACGGCAAGAACAGGGTAAATTAGCTAAGATATATCCAACACTATAGCTTTTTTGTATATCTTGTACATGCCCATCCACACGTGCCCACATCCACATTCAAAGACCTAGTAAAGCAGCTAGAGATGCATTCATCACCTAAATACAGTCTAATTTTTTCACTATACTAGCCTAAGCTGGATAGTCCAGTTAAGGCATACTGGTTTCTGCAGCCAAGAGAGCGACTCAAGAGAGCAAGATAGCTCCTACAGCTCCCATAGCACCTGACTCCCCTTGTTTCCCAAGCCCTAATGAGCCATTGCCCAGCTAGAACTGGATCAAATGAGCTGCCTTTGGCACAAACTCAGAGCAAGGCTCAGAGCAAGGCTCATACCCTCACCACTGGTTTCATGTACTGACTGCACTGCTCCATCTGACCTCATGCCATTACAATACATTAGAGTTTCTCTGTTTTTCAGAGAAGATTTACCAAGATATTTTGGACTCATCTTATTTTTACATAGTGTATTAGAAAGCATTTCTCAGTACACAATGAAATAAATAATTCTTGCTATTTTACTTTCTTTTCACTTAAACCCCAATTCACAAAATTGGGTCATTTTCAATGGATTTACCACATGAAACTGAGAAATAATAATAGCCAGCAATTAAGTCAAATTTAGCACTTATTACTCAACAAGAATTGCCTAGGAACAGAACATGTTTTCCATAAATGCATTCATTGTTCAAAATTCTTTTGAGCATGTTTTAATTCATGCACGTCCTCTCCTACAGACTTTTAATAAGCTGCTCATTGCAAGAATGTATCATAAGTTGGAGGCACAGTTCAAAATTAAAGTTAATTTGACAGGTCTCAAGCCAAATGTGTTTTTTGCTGATTACACAAGCATAACTCATCTGATCTGCAGTATGTCCATTCAGAAGCCTGAATCCCATCTTTACTTTTCATTAATATTCTCCAATAATTAAAAAACCTTGATTTTCTAACTATTCCTATGAGTAACCATGTTTTCCTGAACAGAGTCAAGCTACCTACAGGGGGAATCAGAGTGAAATAGCTTCACCCAGCTCTGTTCCTACTTTGAGCACAAATCCAAGAAGCTATATACTTGAAATCTGACTATAAAGTTCTAAACAGGAAAAATAGTGTCTTTGCCATGAAATGAAGATCATTCTGCTTCTCTTCTGTTTGATTAAAAGAAAAACATGAGCCATTGTCTCATCGTAAGTGCCACACACTTAGTGTGGTATTTATCAGCTTTGATATGCTGTCTGCCCTCAAAGACCTTTTTAAAATATGTTTTTATGGACCAGTTTCTTTTTCAAGCCATAATATAACTGCACACCTACTATAAAGTTACAGTTTGCCATCTCTTTTTAATTTGCATTATAACTTGCAAAAAAGTCAACATCCACTTACAATAGGAATCACTCAGGTTGAATACTCATTACGTGATCAAAATAGAAACCGAGGAGTTAGAATAGGCACACTGTATTTATAATGTCTTTTGACTGTATCTCAGCTTAGTTCCCCAGTACAGAAAACCAAGTCTTTAAGCTAAAAATAGTCTTCAAGTCTTTGGTCTTTAAGTTAAAATTAGCACTCGAAAACATTCACACTGCAGGAATTATAGCTCAAGCAACAAATCTCACCATTTCAGTTACAACATGTGATAACGCTCCTCTGCAACACACAAAAAGCTAACATAATGGGATGTTCCCTATTAGGTAGAGACTCAGGAGGCGTAGCAGCTCTGGGTTGGACGTACAGGGGACTCTGAGCCTGCAGCTAGAGCGTGGTGCCACAGACGCTGTACTACACATCCAGCCACCATCCCATGGACTTGGGGGAACAGTGTCAGGCTGACACTGACAGTGGCACAAGGCAACGAAGTCGATCTGCTTTAGGTCCACGTGGCACATCTCCAGCCCATACACTGTTTCAGTTGCCAGCCCTCCTCCCATAATTTATGCAGTTCACAACCGTGCAAAATGACAGTGCAATAAGCAGATAGATCAGATTCAGTATTTATGCTTTGCACAAATACGGGAGGCCTCACACCATGCACAGCTGTAAAGAAGCCAGCCTAACAATCCTCCAAGTTGTTTACCAGTTAGCTCTCACTCCTACATATTTGCAGATTGCTAAAAATGACAAGTTTCCTTCGTTTCAGCAGGCTCCTACTGGCTGTCTACCATGGTCTGAAATTTCCAGTCTGACCACTGAACTAAGTGGGAGACTGTAATGAAACAAGTGAGTCAGTGAAGGTCTGTTTCCCAGGCACCATTTGGCACAAACCAAAGCACTTGCATTGGCTAAATCTCTGTACAGACTTAATTTCCTGTGTTGGCTTGGATATCTGTTCACCAGAACTCACTACAGGTAACAATACTGGCTAACCAAGTTCTACTATTGTCTTGAAATAGTCAAGAACATATGCAAGAATGTAAAACAAAATGAACTATACCATACCTGTCTTCTAAATGCAATAAACTTGTGCATAAGATTGTTAATATGACTAATAATAGACTAATACCTGGAAGGAGTAATTAGGTATTTTGTCAAAAATCCAAATAAATAAAGCATCAAATTAATGAAGGCATAGCTACCTCCTCAGCATTTAAATATCACAGTAATGGAGAATTACCTTAAAATGCTTTATTGCCTCCTGCTTTCTTTCAATTTCCAAATTTCCTCAAATTATATTTGTGTGTATATATAGACGAATAAAGCAGTCTTATCTTAGCTTGAGCCATTCTTTGGAAGAGGTCACCTCTTTTTTTGTTTTGGAGTGTTTTGGGAAAACCTTCCAGAGAGACCTCCATATTTCTGCTTCTGTGAGAAGCTGGGGTTACTCGCCCTGGCTCCTCCCTCCATGTCCTGCTGCCTATGGCCCTCTATAGCCATGGACAAGCCCCCAGCCTTTTTCCTTCATGAACTCTAGCATCAGGCACTGCTCCTGCCCCGTTTCCCATCTCCTTTAAAACTGCTGCTTTCATTTTTCTTCACACAGCATTCCCAATTTGATGACCAGATGACCAGCTCTCTTACCCCCTACCCCATGGATATTATTCTCAAACTGTTCTTACCCCTTTCCTCACCTCACCTTTTCCCCCCGGGATCTGATTACATGCAAACAGGGGTAAGATGGGGAAATACACAGATTCTGGGCATCTGCTACACAGTCTCCCTTGCTTCTCCCTCTCCCACATCCCTGTAAGCACAGGGAGAGGGTAGGTAAGGAGATGCAGCAGGCTTCTTGGTTTGCCCCACAGGTTGCCGCTCCCAAGACAGCAGAAACCGGTGCAGGCTGTGCAACAGCTGCCTCAGTTGGAAGCATCCTGCACCCTAGTCCAAAGCCATCTTCCACCCTCCCACTCTGGCAGCCATCCCACCCTTGCAGCCAGCACTGAAGCAGAACTGCTGAGCTGTCAGCAACTTCTCACAAGAGGCCAATTTTTACGCCGCATAATTGTAGCAAAAAAAAAAAAAAATTCATGAGACTTGGCAACCCATGTTAAATTTGCATGCATATCTGATTAGCCGCATCTTTAGAATACACAGTCTTACAAAATATTGCAAAACTATTCATTTTCATTTTTTTAAAGTCTGGATTGAATTCTGTCAAAATATAAAGCCTGTTTTCTTCTTCCTTTCCTCCCTCCAAGTGAGTATAATTCCATTTTCCTTTGAAACTGTAACATTTTATTTCACATTGCTTGGGAGTTATGAACAAAAAGAGAAAAACAGTAATAGGAATGAAAAAGGAATTTGCCAGATTCGCCTTTATTTAAGCAGACAGAGAATGAAATAGGACACTTTCCTACAGTTATTGCTCTTTTTCCACCTACTTCCCCGGAAAGTATCTAGAAGGAAAGGCTCCAGGCTGGTTAGTCAAAGCTTATGGAAGTCAGTCTTAGGGCAGTTTTACACATCTCCTACATGCCCTTAGCCTGAGAGTTCAAACTACTGACATTACCGTACAGGAAAGGAGCCAGCACATTACAGATCTAGGCACTGATGGGAGACCTGCTCTGCCTCCCCTAGATAGACAGTGTCAGAAGGCCAAAAACGTAGTTTTCCAGGCTTAAGTGGAAAAGTTGTAGTGCACCAGCAACAGGTAAGATTTTCATTGGTTTGCCAGTCTGACTGGGACGTATTTTCTGAGACTGGAAACCAGGGTGTTGCAGGAAGATTCAGGGAGGGGAGTTGGGGGGTCACATTTTCTGACCCTGCAGAAGAACTTGGTTCTGAGATACTGCTGTTTCACCTTTGCTTGTGAAGGCTTGGATGGCAAATGCTGCATTTCAGGCTGTGGCCAGGGCTGCCAAACGTCCATTTCATCTGGCAATCTCAGCTTGCACCTTGGCCTCTTGCATCCAGCAATGCTGCCCAGGAAGGCAGCTGACACCCTTGGCATTGCTCATCATGTTACATGGGACCACCCCAATCCATCCCATCTCCCCAATGTATTTGGGAAGTCACAGTATGGAAGAACATTTTCATTCCAAGAGGAAGGACCCAGTCTTATTTCCTGCCCTCTTTATCTGCCAAGATACTGCCTGTGACAATCCCTTTCAAACCTACCCCGATCTCAAACCTGCCACAAAACTTTCTTCCTAGTCAAGCAGGAGTAAGCCCACTTGAGCCATCTTCCCAATCACTGGGTCCTCACAACAACCAGAAGCTTCCAGCAAGACACAACCACCTGCCTTCATCGCACCTTCACCTCACCTTCCTCAGTGCCTTCCTGGCACCCACAGCTCAATGAGCAGACTCTCCAGCACATGTCCAGAAAGGTTGTGGTTATGTGCAAATATCAATCCATGTACAAATTGGCATGATCACTGATACTATATGCCACACAAACAAACCCTGAAAGACTATAATAAACATGAAACAAAATGTGTATGTCTGTGTGCATGAACCAAAACTAAAACCTTTCCTTTCCCTTCTCTGGCTGTTCCAAAAGTATACATGCTTTATTCCATAAATATGCATTATATAAACTGCCAAACAATATACGAGAAAAGCTATGTCAAATTGGTTAAATTTTCTTTACAATATTTCAGGCCCCATTTTGAATGCTGTATTTTGCTCAGTGTGAATATCTGAGCACTTAAGCTACTTTCTCAAAACAATATTTTAAAAAGTTTTAGACTTCATTTCAAGACTTCTATACAACGTCCTGTGTGTGTCTGTATGACACTTTCTGAAAAGAACAAGAGTGCAAAATCCAGGCTTCTGTTCAGAAAATGCACAAAGGAAAATGTTGCAGTGGCTACACTGATTTTGCTTCAGTACTTTGATACATAGGTGCTTACATATATTTGACAAAAATAAGGCTTCCAAAAAACACTTCCTGTGAGGGGAAGTGTCATAAATAAAATACGTCCACTTCTGTGGTGAAACACCACCTTTCATTTTTCATTATCCTCTTACAGCTTTAAATAATGTGGTCACCATAGTTCATCTTCTTTGAGGTAAAACTTTATGCTCTAGTTCATAAAAATAGAGCATAAAGTTTTGCCAGAAAGAAAACACTTAGTCAATGCCTGGTCATTTTGACATAAAAGTGAGAAAGCAGGAACAAATAAACTACGAATCCTGCATACTTTTGTCAGTTCACAAATCATAGCTGTCAATTCAAAAAGCAACTGCAACCATTTCTCTTGTCAAAGTACACAGAGTCTCTGTAGTTAACCAGGTGGCAGTCCTCAACCCTGAAAGGTGTTTGGACACTGAACTCCTGGTAAGGAACTGGCATTTATGTTAACTACGCTCTGCACATGGAGAGGACGCCTTGTTTCCCCAGTTAGGCTCACACCAGTAACAAGATGACATGAAGTACCTGGCATCAGTCTGTGTTCATCGGGGTCTTTTAGCTCCAGGCGAGTACGAGTTTCAGACGAGTATAGACAGCTTTGGTTGGAGTCACTTGCATGTTTCTGCATTGCACTCTTCAGCACACCACGTAATAGGAAACATTATTCACTTGGACACGGTGCAGCACAAGTACACACAGACAGCTTGATTCCTAATCACACCTGAGCTAATAAGTCCTCCTGAGACTTATTAATGTCAGCTTGAGCTGTCTGGAAACGTCTTGCCCATATTTAAAAAAACTCTCAGTCATTCCTCTGAAAAGGTCTAGTGCATCCATGAAGTAGAGCAGACATCTGTAAAAGCACTACAGAAAACCTCAGCCTGTGGTTTTATAATAGACTTACTAGAATTTAGCAGGTAAATTCTCTGGTTGTGCTGTGCATGCTTCAGCCCAGGATTTTGATCGGTGAGCCGGGAAGATTTTCTCTTGGGTTGCTCCTAACACCTTTCTCAAGCTGCCTGGGAGGTACTCCCTCCGGTGCTCCTGCAGGGCGCAGGCAATGCTCAGTGCTCAGACAGTGAAGACAAAGAATAAAAACCAATAGGTAACCAAGTAATTAAAGCCCAAGTCTATCATAATTAATACATATAATGGAGATCAGTTAAGAAGAAAGTTAACTGCTGTACCAACAGGAGGTTTCTTTATACCCGGGCTTCTTATTCCTTCCTGGTACAATGGCCTACGAATTAAGGGATTTAATCCTACTGCTGCAGTTAAAGCATTACAGCTTTCTAAAGTCAAGTAGACCTAACATTTGAATGCTTGATTTTGCAGCTTCTTTTAATGACTTTTAATTTATTTGTTTGTTTTCAATAATGTATTGACAAATACTGTCAAGCAGCAACAAAACCAAGTTGAAAACAAGCACTGTGATTACATGCACCAGGTTTAGCTGCCTCACATCCCTGGGAGCTATTTACTTTTTTTCAGATATCTGGATGCCAGGGTATGAAGGCTAGTGAGCAAAGAATGGTTTTATGGTTAAGGCATTGAAAAATAAGATTGTGTTCTTAGAAAGAGTATTATACAAAAATATTAGGTCATTATGCTTTTCTATTCCCCCTTGCCCTATCTCTAAATAGAGGTTAGTATGACTCCCATAGCCCATAGAAATTTTGGAAATCCTAATTAACATCTGCAGAATATTTTATGTCATGGACGGATACAACTACTTTAAAGCAATTAATTTTTATTGGCTATCTTTTCTATAGTGTATCTGAAAAAACCTGTGTGTTGCAAACAGAAATGTCTATCTACCATATAGAAAGCAAAGTAATACAGAGCTCCTGGTAATGCCCTGTTCTCTCAGAGCCTTCAGCACACTACTGAATGAATGGATTTAAACAGACTTGATTTTAAAGGAAAAAAAGGACAGTAAAACTACCACACATCTGATAGTTTCCATAGCATCAATTGTTCTTTGCACTCTTCCTCCCCCCCCCCCCCCCAAAAAAAAAAAAAAAGAAAAATGCTTGGCATTATCAGTGAAACCAGACAAAAACTTTTACCCCTTTCTCCTTAAAATCACTACAGTCACAAAATATTCTGGAGCACTTTTCATTACTTCTATTCATACAGAAAGAAAGGTAATGCACTTGTTTCAGATATTATATTACATGGCAGTCCTTCTAGGAGGTAAGTGCTGTTGTGACAGAAGCAAATCTCCACAGCACCACTGATGTGAAAGAAACCCTTTCAGTTTTCATCAGATGAGACACTCTTCTATGGTGAGGGGTTTGGCTAATTTTTCTCCTGAGGCTGTGGGTATCTTGCTGCAGACTCAGTAGCTTAAACATAGGAGAACTGTCAACATTGTCCCCACATCACATACAGAAATGCTTATGACTCCTGGGCAATTTTCTTTCACGTGTTCATAGAGGGAAGGTTGCGGTCAGTGGAACTGGGGCATGACTTCTTTTCTTTGTTCTCCCACTGTCGTCTCAGCCCCCTGGGGGTCAATGTTGAACAGCGTTTCTAACCTGAAACAGGAAACTAGAAAACCGGTCGAGGAATGCATGTCTGCAGTGAAGATGTTTATTTACATCATATGCCCATGCATTAGCTTCATGCCATAGCCACAGTCAAGGAACTGGTCTTAAAAGGAAACACCAAAAATAAGGAGTGATAATTCTGCCACAAGCAGGAGATGGTTCTTTGTTCCCCCACCTTGTTGATTGTGGAAGTCACCCTCACTCAAGCATAAACAGCCGAAATTACATCCTGGTCTTTCTGCCTGCATTGCACGTGCTGTGTTCAGGTCATCTGGATATCAACCACATCCAGCTTTGAACAGGTGCTCAAAGTGCAGTAGAATAGGTCATATTGCTTCCACTTGTGTAAATACTGTATGTTAGCAACGCTATGTGAGTCACAGCTCAAAGTCTGAGGTGAAAGATGTTAAAAGACCTCACCATTCATCTACCTGCTCACACCCACAAGTAGAAGCTGTTAGATTTGAAATAACATCCTGTAACTTGTTGTTTTAATTTCTGCAACATGTGGCAGTAGCATACACTGTCAACTGATCAGAGGAACTGAGGAAAACAGGAGACTACTTGCAGTATAAGCAGAACTACCTGTTACAGCATAGGGACAAATGAGTGAGGAGCAGGAAGCACCTAACAACACTTCAAAAAAATATTGTGAACCACTGAGGTAGAGTTATCAATTTTAATTTCTACCTACGTTAAAGCAGAGCACTGGCTTTGCGGTTGTGTCCCACATATCATTAGGAATCCAGGAATCGGGTGCCTTTTTAATCAGCAGAATCACACGACTCCATGTGACATCAGAGATGGATTTGTTGTAACTGGAAGAAATTACTGGGGTATTACTCTATACAGGTCTGCCTCTAGCCTTCTGGCTACTTCAGAAAGAGCAGAGACATGGCTTTTCCCACCTAGTCAAGAATCACCTCCTGAACATCCCTCTATGCCATCCCTCCTGTGCCAGCCACTCCACAGCAAAATGATGAAGAGCTAAGTACTGCCTTGTCCTTGGTACGCCAAGTGCAGAACTAAGTATAATCTCGCCCTTACCATGTGAATAGCACCATTTAAATGAGTGCACAGTATTGTATGGAGATTTTCTTGAGATGCATCTGGCACAGTCAGCACATATTTTTAACACTTCTTTTCATGACCACGGCAATACTACGCAGATAAAGCAGAGGCACTCAATAATAAAATCCTATCCTTTGCCACTGCCCAGTGAGATGTTGAATTTGGGCAGAAAACAGTAGTACTATAGGGTCTTGGGATGAAGAACAGTGAGCATCCAAAACTGTGTTTTACCTCTATGATGACACTATTCTTAATAATTTTTGTCCCTGAAAAGGTATTTCAAGGAAGACAGGTTTCCAGTCTTGCTTCTAAAAGTGAAGACCATGACTTCAGTGCCTCCACTCCTATAGCTACTGTGACCTATCTATTAATAAGACAGAACAAGCAACTGGTAAGACAAATGAAGCATTACCTTACTTTTACCTCCGGAACATTCTGAAAGACTGATGAAGACTAAGAAAGAAATTTACTTGGGATCACAGCTGACTAGAGTAAACAATAAATAATTACTATCTGTTAAAAGACACTATCAAGATAGAAATAATTTCCTTATTTCCTACTTAAGTATTTTCCTATTTATGTAAGTAAAATCATCTTATGCCAAAATAGTAATACATAACATAAATTAAATAGAATTAACTTTTCATCTATTTCCATGCTGCTTATTAAATGTGAACATTTTTCTTAGTTTGGGCAATAAAAATACCCTAAAATCTTTAATTTTATTTCTTAACTGGTCTGCTCTGTCTTTGACGTGCATATGTTTGCTGCCTCTACTAATAAAGTCCTGTGTACTGCTGTATTTTATTATTTAATTATTTATTACATTAGGCTACTGCATCACTCCCTAACTGGGTCTTTTAGAACAAACTATACAGCATTTAGTGCCAGTTTATAAAAAAAAAATCTTTAACAAGTCGATACAGTTTCATCTATTTATATAAGCTGCAGCCTGAGACTCAATGAGGTGCCACAGATTGTGCAGCATGCAGCTCGCTATGAACATGCTATATTGTGAGTTGCTTGATGCAGTAAAATCAGTCCTTATCTAGCCTCTAGGAAGAGCCCGAACCTGTAGAGAGGGAGGAAAGGCAATCTGCAACACTTTTGTTCCAGTTTCCAAGAGCAGAGAGAAAAAGAGATGGGAGGAAATATACACAGAAATAATAACTTCTTGGTTTCTAAAGGGTAAATAAAACAACTGGGTCATTTTCACGAACAATGAATCTTAAAGACAGCAAATTTGTACTGGCTTTTTGCTACTAATCCTTGTAAAATAATCAAAGGTTAGCATCTTCACTTGTGTAAAGACTGAGATACAGAAAGGGCCTTGAGCCTGCAATTACTGAATTGATATACAGTTTTTGAATGGCTGAGCTCTTTGTGAAACCTATCAATATACTGAAAGGCATTGGTAAAACTATACAGTTGTGAAAGGTTGGTTAAGAAACTGAATGTTAGTATTACCCCTAAAAACCACACAGGCCAGGTGTGTTTTTTACACATGCACCTGGTTTTTACAGGCCATGCACCTTCCATTTTACGTTGCTGCTAATTGAATAGATCCCGTTTATTAAATAAGCATAGGAAAATTTTCTCTGCAACACTCATCCAAGCCAAGGGCAGTGTTCCCCCTTACTGAAAATACCTTTGGGCTGGAGTTGAATGCTCCAAACAAAAAGGGGTTTTTTTTTGCAACACAACTGATATTCCAAGTCACAACAACTAAACCATGAGCCCAATCCCACCATTAACATTGCAGACCTTTAAGAACATTTTGTGATCTGTTAACAGCAGAATGGGAATTTGTGTAATATGTATTAACTTATTTATCTCTCAAATTACAACTAGATCTTTCAAACTAAAAGTTGCCTGCAGAGAACCAAAATCTAATAGAACTAGCATCCACTGAAAAATCATTTATGCTTCTTTGTACATGCCAAACTCTGAGATGTCAGAGCAGTAGCGCCAAAATTAACCTCTAAGTGTTCTTTCATGTCCTTGTACATCCATCATAAATATGACTATTTGGCTCCTGTTTAGACATTGTCTTCTTAAATTCTTAATAGAGTATTGCCAAAAATGGAGCAAAGTTGAGTGGACACAGATTAAATGGCTGCTGCATGATGAAGAAAAACCAAAATAAAGGTAATTTTGTAAGTATTAACAGACTCATGGTACCCATTAGCCTGAAAGAGCTGGAAAGGAGAGGAGTACACAGTGAACAACTGTCAGTATAGTACACAGACGCGCAGGAAGTCTTTCTATAATAAAAATAAAACTACCTGTCGTTTTTCACCTCCTGTAGAACAGAAGAACTTTTAGTAAAAAGACCCCAAAATTTTGATATCTCAGCCACAAAACCTGAAGCTTATTTGTGGGACATCAGGGTACCAGTGGATTTACTGGCTTTGTTCTTTCCTCCCTTTCCTCCACTCACGCAAATCCCTCTGCACACAGGCTGGATGCTACAGTGAGCAGGGCCTGTGCTCTCTCTAGAGAAATTTCAGAAGCCTTTTCCCTTCCCATCTGTTATTTGAATCCACCCTCATTTGTTCTGAGCAGAGCCTGTTCTCAGAAGGGCAGTACCATAAACCCCACAGTACCCCACCAACTCAAAGTTCAAAACTTCTTCACTCCTAAAGCAAAGGTTTCTTCTGTTATGAAACATCTTCACCATGCTGAACCTCATCAGGTAGGAAGGCCAAACTGAACCTCACCAGGTAGGAAGGCCACACTGAACCTCACCAGGTGGAGGGGCCACACTGAATCTCACGAGGTAGCAGGGCCATGTGCCACGCTCCAAGGATGATGGTAATTGTCACTATGGCATTGACAGCAGGCACCGGATACTTCCTCTCATCACTGAAGGGAAATGTAGGAGAAAGACCATGAGATCTCTTACAGAGCATAGCAGAGGTGTCCTAGCTCTTAGGCTTTTTAAAATCTGTCAGGATTTAAAATACTCAGAAATATACAGTGCTGCCAAGGACCCATAGCAAAGGATGTGAACTCACAGGAGTTTTGTATTGTACCCACAGAAGTAGTGAGAAAGTCTGCTCCAAATCCCGTCCCCAGGTGGAAAAAAATCCCTGCTGGTCATTGTAAAGCAGGATTTTCACTCTCTCCCTAAAAAATTTAGCTGAAAGGAAGATGGGGAGAGAGAGCTGAAGGAGGTAGGAGGAGAATAAGCAGACTGTAGTAGAATCCATGGCACTGGCAAAATTAATTTTCCCATGCCTGTGTCCTCTGTGGGCTAAGAAGAGGAAATATAGGCTGAAGAGCTCTGTTACAGGGTAATCTCTAATTAGGTAACTATGCATCTAGGGGCAAGAGGAGTCCACCCAGGCAGCAGCCATGGAACATTATGACAGAAATGATGTCTTTTAACAGCGATATTACAGGAAATGTCAGGGCAACAGCTAATTTATGACCTTGAGAATAATGTGGTAACAGTTTGCCCAGTTATGAAAAAACCAGAAAGAAGACAGGAATGCAATGCACACTGATGTAAAATGAGCTTGTTAAAATATCTGAGTGAAAAAGCTTTTGGCATGAAAGTATTGAGTGTGATGAAAGATCTGGCTCCTCTTGAAGCACGGGTACAACTTGAGCATGCGAAGTACCACATCCAGACACTTCTACTTATTAGCACTAAGACAACTGTTAATGTAGAACTGCTCACCACTAATTTAAACAAATTGCATATAATTGGTTCCTATAAACCCTCCAGAAAACACTGCTTCACTACCTTGGCCACCTGACTTTCTCAGCGTATTCTCAGTTCAAAAGGCTTAGGCACTCACAGAGAGTACCACGAACACTGGGTTTAGTATCACGGCGCTTTTTGGTTTAACTGCCCTCCTAAGTCAAACAGCAATGAACTGAAACCAAGAATTTTTACATTTTGTTTCAGTCATGGACATTTATTTCATAATTAGTTGAGTGTACTGCAGTTCGCTGGACAGCACATTACGTACTGGCCTTCAACCAGGGCATTTTCAGAAGCTCTATAAACTCGTCATTATATCTAACCTTAAAAATATTAATATTTTTAGCCCTATTCTTTGAAAAGTACTGCTTTTGTATCTTATCTACCAATGCCATATATTTCTACACTAGATCTTTCTGTACTGGATTAAAAAAAAAAAAAAAAAGATAGTGCTCTGTCAGGGACTTAGGATACTCTTGTTGCACATCCCCCTCAGGGAGAAAACATTAGTGCCATGTACCAGTGGCAAGGAGACTACCAGGTGACCCGCTTACTAATTTGTATACTGCTGTGTTTGCAGTTTGAACTTTCATTCTGTGATATTCCTTTTTTTAGAAGTATTTTTTCAAAAGGATTAGAAATTCCTGCCAACTCAGCCTTCCATTTTACAAATTTCCTTCGAGGTCCTTCATTGAAGAAACATTGAGACTTGTGAAATCCGTTTGTGTAGCCTCCAGTTTGTTCTGGTTTCCACTGTCGCCTATACCAAATAGAGCGAAAAAAACCAAGAACTTTGGGATTCTGAGAAAAATCTCAATTCTCTTTAGAGGGAAAACCCAAGAGGACCGTGCCCACATGGGGGGAAACCGTTGTTCTGTCTCAACCATTCATTTGCTGCTTGTTCTGTTTGGTTTCTGTAGACCTAGATTTGTTTCATTATACATTAATGCCCTTGAATGCAAACTGGGGAAGACACGCTTGTTCTGCAAATTAGTCACTGTAAGTTAAAATAGACAAGAAGATGGAGCAGACTGAGGCTGATGCTGTAAGAATTATTCAAGTAATAGTAGATTAAGCGCAAAACCTATTAATCTGTACAAGAAAATTATTGTCTTCCACAGAAACAGAGGCCTCTGCTTACAGAGACCAAGAAGTGGTGGATCAGCAAGAGAGGATTTGAGTATTGAAATCTAGCTAGATTTTAAAAACCCAAAGCAGTGTGCTGAGGCCAAAAATACCTCTCCCTTCTTTCCCTCTGAGGGCAAAGATCACATCCATCACAAGAATGGTCCAATGTTCTGGCTATGGAGAGCATGATCCCTTTATCCTCCTGTAAAACCCCTCTTCAGAGGTCTTTGATGACCTAATCTGACAATGGAGCACAGCAGTGTAAAGCAAATAGCAAGGAACTTCCAGAAGAAGGATTAAAGCTGGTACTTTCAGGTAGCATGCCAAAAATAAAGACACTGTAAATGAGGAGACACCAAAACCTTAATTTCTCCAGCCTGGAAGAGGGAATGAAGAAAAGATACTTTCACTCTTGGAAAGAATCTCAATGCAGTTAGTCTGGCCCAAGTTGATTCAATTGCCATGCTGTGTAAAAGGTCCTGGCCATGTTACATTAATGTGCTACTAACTGAAGAAAGAGTTTCCAAGGTACCTAATAAATTGAGAAGTATTTATACTGAAAGTCTTTCACTCCTCTATTGCTAAAAAGACTTTACCAACTTAGAAGATTTGATTCGACTTCCAAATTTATAGAGTGGTTTCAGAATTCCCAGCTCTTTGTAACAAGCCTACATGCTGAACAAAGCCCCCCACTGTGCTTTATTTTAAGGCAACACAAAACTACTTCCCATGATCAGAGCTTTTCACAATTGGCTTTATTGTAAGCAATGAAAACACAAAAATCTCTGTTCTTGTTAAATGCAACACCCTCATCTAGCCCCAGACTAAGTCATGATTTTCAATTTGTAAAGGAAGAGTTACCTTAAGGGGTTTTCAGGGAATTCATGAAAAGAGAAGCATCCACTGCTTAAATTCAACCTTTTCATATTTAGCATTAAATGCAAGACTAAACATACCCGTTGCATCCTCAGAGAAAAGATTAAAGAGATTCCAAGTGCTATAAACTTGTTTTCCCTAAAACTATTTTAAAACAAACAAACAAACAAGCAACAAAACCCAAGCCCAAACTGTTTTATAATTTCTAATTTGTATTAATATAGGCAAAATACACAGAAATATACCGGATCATACTGTCAGACTACGAGCCAGACCCTTTCAATTCACAGATCATGACCAGATGTAGCCTGCCAAAATATTTAAAGCATCAATAATCAGTAAAAATGTTTCTTTACTTGGGCTTCTCACAACTATATAAGGGAAGAGAGGGACTGGCGGTCATATGGGGAGAAATATGTACCCTTTAATTAAAGGCAGATCAAGAAGCACATGTAGCAGCAACTCAGGTCGGTGTCCATATAGCTCTGCAGATAGAAGATGGGTGTGCAGTACAACAACAGGTTACTCAGATGACCAACAGTGTTGGCCAGTTTCATTGCACATGCTCACACAAATGAAGGGGTGATCCCTAGTAAGGGCAGTGATGAGGAAAGTCAGTGAAGAGGGAGAAAAAGGTTTTCTTTAGAGACAGATGAAACCTCCTGTCCTTCAGCTCCTCCTAACCCTGGAGCTGCATCTTCTTGTCAGAGAGAGGAGAAAGGGGAAATCTGTTGCAAGTCTGAGCCTCCTTTCCTGTCTGGTTCACCCTCCTCAGAAATTCAGTATGATTCATTACTTGCAAACTCAGGTCTCTGCTGCTCAGCTGGCAGCCTTACTCTGAAGCAGGGTTCTCTGGCCTGTTTGCTCCACCAGCTTTTCACAGGGTTAACCAAGACCCCATAGGAAGTCTCTTTCTAGGTGCTCCTTCCTCAAAGGATGAAGCTGGGATTCACCCCTTCTACTGAAGCTCTAATATTGCTTTTGCCTGCGTGGGATGGTGTCATATGCTGTTATTGGTGCAGGTGCATTCCCACCCTGAGGCTGGGGGCACAAGTAAATCACCCTCCAAGCAGCGTTTGCCCTAACTTTCCTTAGTGGAGGTGAAAGGAGTTTTCTGATCCTCTTTGGCTGTGCTCATGCTGCTAAATAAAGGAAGTGTTAGATCCCTGGTCACTCACACTTGTTCCTTAAGTCCCAGGCAGTTTTGGACCACTTCAGCTTGCCCTCTCCAAGCTAAATCTCCTAGGGAGGGTAGCAACTGCAAGTAAGGTGGACATGAGCCAGCCAGAGCCATTTGGACTTGGATCAATCCCTGGCCCTTTTTAATTAAGCAATATAAATTCAGTCTTAGGTTCCTGAACAACTAGGAGGAGTTTAAGGTTGGAGAAGGATATCAGTGCCAAAATGAAGGTGGACCGTTCCTATTCACAATTCTTACTTGCCATCTGCTAATGAGAAGAGACTGGCTCTCCCTTTGAAGTTACTGTAAGATCTCCAGTATATGCTTCTTGATGCAGACTTACGGTGATCTACTAAGTCTGAACAGCACCTAATGTTCTTGACCTATTTGACTGTGGTCTTAACGAGCTATTGGAAGAAAAAGGCAAATTAGTATTGAACCTATACTACCCTCCTTCACTGCACATAATGCTTGCAAGTGTGCAGAGATGCCTTTGAAACCTCTTGATAGACACAAAAGCTATTTAAATGCTTCCAGTGTTGGATATCTCTATAGTTTACACTGGCCAGTGCATGATGTCTGATACAAAGATTTACAAAGCTTAAGATCTGTAGAACACGCACTGCCTTTTTAAAGGTGTGCTATAAATCAGTTGGGGCAGGGGGGGAATAATACACTTCCTCTCACCAGCAGTTACTGTGGCAACTACACTGACTGTTTCAGTTCAGCTTGAGGGCCACTCTCGTGAGTAGACCCATGTGCCATCTCTCCTGCAGGTGAGCCTGCAGGTGTTAGCCCAGGCAGTTGGAGCGCACGTAGGACTCCACATGCCCATGCAGGTCCAAAACAGCAACGGCTGCCAGGCGTGCTCACGCAGACGGCTCGCAGACCGTGCACGCGACAGCAGGCAGGCAAGCAGGAGGCACTGGACACTCAGCCTAAGGTCACCCTGGAGGCCACTCCTTCAGAGCAGTGCAATGACAGCTGGTAGACTCATGAGAGTGTGGGAGCACCTTCATTTATAAAAGCAAAGCAACATTTACAAGGATATCTCACCTTTAGCAAGATAGCTATAAATGGAATAAATTGAGACAAGCTAGACTCTCAAACGTAACTCTCTTAGATATCCCTGGAAAAGAATCACTTCTAGAAATAGAGGTTTTCCATGAAAATGTCCTTAAATTTCAGATCTATTTGATCTTCGATTGATAAGTAGCTTAAACAATTTCTAAATTCTGCTTGCCTGTAGGACTCTCTATCACTAACCTGTCTAAATGACTACAGATTCCTTTAATCCCTTCATTATTTACTTTATAATTTCTTTTATCGTTCTGGTTTTTCATCTCCCTCTGAGAATAAGTGGGAGAGAGAGCATCCCACACTATTCATGTATCATCCACACAGCACTTGAAAAAAAACCTAATCTAATGTACTAACATTGCATTCTGACTTTTATTTTAACTTCATCAAGTTCCATCCCCAAATTCTTAACCTATATATATGAGTACAAAGGCTTGGTATTTATCTCTTCCTCATCTTCCATCTTAAATCTATTAGAAAGTATTCTTTTTGGCAACCAACTTAGACCACAGTCACATAGCCAGCCAGTGAAAGCCAAGGAAAATGGGCTTCAGCAAACATAATGAACCCTCACGTTGCTGTTTCTCCTGATTTTTTATTACAAAATTTTAACCTAGCCTGCACAACTTACAGGTTACTTCTGCTTTGGTTATAAAGTCCTAACCTTCTGCCTCTGCTTTCATCCTGATGGCATTTGGCACATCTGGAATAAAATCTTTCTCATCCAGCATCTAGGAGGCCATGAAACTAAATAGCCTTACAGTTAAACTACTGTGATACTCACCTGCATATCCTTAGGTTCAATTATTTGTTCTCATTGTGCTTAAAGACTTTTTTTAAATTGAGAACACCATATTTACTTAAGTAAGGAACCTCTTAGATTGTGTTTACCCCAGTGGTATATGGCAATGGTCAAAATCAACATGCGTGATATTGAAGTGCTAAGAAAGCCAATGTCTTCTAAGATATACGTTCCCTGAAAACCTTCAACGAGGAGTTATCTTCTGTGGCCCACAAATCACAGGACTCAGCTCCACTTTATCCAGTAATAGCCCAGACAGATACGTCATCTCTTATAAACTCCAGAGATGAACTGAAATGAGGAAAGACACTAGAACACAAAATCACAATGACTCCATTCCCACTACCTTGGCGCACATTCCTCATTGATTTCACCCAGATATGTATTACCTAGGAAACTACAACAGCTTTTTTTTTTTTCTCTTACAGTTTTACAACTCTACAAACATTATCAGGGTTTAAAGTCCACTTCTGAAACAAAATAAGGCCTCCTTTGAAAAATGTGGGTCTTCAATACAAACACTACATAATGATGTATTTGCTGTAAACCAATCCTGTACTGCTTTTAGGTGACCTGTTCCATGAAAGAAAAGCCCATGCTACAAGTTTCAAAGGTAAGGGAATTCATCTCTGACATGTTTCAAAACTTTACGCAAGTAGGCAGAGCTCAACATGTCAGAACACAGGGCTTAATAACACATACAGTCACTGGTTTTGGCCATAACGTACCTGGTTAGCAGGAGCCCTAGAGCATGTTGCACTAAAGTGGCATGTTACAGTCCTCTCATACAATAATGTCTCAAAACTAGACTATCAAAAGTGAACTCAATCAAAGGTGAAGAAGATCCAGACCACACGTTTGCTCTGTTGTATCCTGCTGAAGGTATGGACACATGGGGAATGCCTGCATCCACATGGGTTTTGCAGTTCTCTGGGAACAGTTCAGCAAGGTACCACGGCCAAAAGCTTCAAGGAGACACGTAGCACCCATGGCAAATCCAGGACCTGGAACCAATTCTCTACCAGGTCAAGTAAGAATTGCTCAGCAATATTATCCAGAAAACTTCCTTGGAAGCTGAGGAGTCCTGCTTTAACAGCAGAATACCACATAAAGCATTTTATCCTCAAGCAAGTAATATCCTCAAACAATCATCAAAACAAATGAAAGGGATAACGTTTGTTCTTAGGTCTTCCGAATCCTCTTGCTGATTTTACTGTCTTCTCCTAATTAATCACATTTGCTTTACTGCCTCTGCATTTATGTACTCCTGCTCAGTGCCACTAGTTCTGCTACTGTAAATCAGGAGAAAGTGGAAAACCAATCACTCATACAGCTCATGTCCAATAGAGAAAAGGATAGTCCATCAGCCTGCCCTTCATCCATTATAAATATCTATTACACCAGTAATAATCTGTACAGTCATACTGCTCACTGCCACTAGCTAATTATTCAAAGTGGTGGAGAGAACTTAAAAATAGCTGAAAAAAAAACATAATTAAGGGCTAATTCTCCAAAGAGACCCTAACACAAAGTAAAAAGGTGAGATGCCTGCACAAGCAGCAGGTGAAAGAACTGAAGGAGATGTGAGAGGCTACAATGGAGGCAACAATGCTCGGGATGCATCCAGGTCACATTCACGGAGATAAAACAGGTTTGAGTAAAGCCAAGAGGTGAGCAAATGTTGGTACTAAAAGTCCACATAACCCTATTGTTTGAGGTAGAAAGTCTCCTTCACATGGGGACAAACATAAAAAAAAATGATTTATACTGGCAAGGGGCTAGGAGGAAATCTCTTGGGGGCACAAGTGTTTACAAACTTTAATCCACCTGTTAGTGCTATTTTAAAACAGGGATTTTAGTGAAAGCTGAAAGAGTCCAAGCCACAAAATTGCACCTGGATTTTTGACATCCTGAAGTTAATTCACATCCGAGATCTTGGGTTGATCTCCTAGTGGGATAATCTGCCTAAATCACATTTAGGTTCAGTTTCTCAGGGACTATTAGCAGTCTGGGTTCGACTTGCAATTTCTAGTTGCAAGAAAATCAGAATTGTAAAGTGTTTTTTCATATCATGAGCACTATGAATTAATAAGCACTACAATTAATTTAACCATTATTAAGATATTCCTGATAGGATACTCTGTTTTAAGATACTGGTGTACTAATGGTTTAACTGATTTTTTCCAGCATTTCCCTACTCTACAATTTTTCCACACCTTTTTCTATATTTTACTCTATGTTTTGCACTGGTAGTTCCTGTTCATCTCATTCAACGTCAATAAATGTACTACATTAGCAGTGAGTGACCCATAGAAACTACTAGGCAATAGCAACACTCCATAGTGCACTTCTCTAATGAGAAGTGTGAACTAGGAACCGTTTAATCTGGACGTTTTGTTTAAATGTACCAAGTCATGCTTAGAAATAGATTTACTGAAAGAGTAACAAGTCTGGCAAACTTGCCTTCTTTAAATTAACATTTTCGGCTCAAACTTCATTAAAGGGCAATGAAATTCCTCTATATTTCCTTTGCTAGCATTGGTAAGAACCAAGAGATTTATATGTAAACAGAAGTCTTTGCTTTTGTATGCAAGCTCTCTCTCATGCTCAAACCATTCAACTCGGGTACAAAATTACAGTTTTCGGTCACACTAGAGCTTAATTCTTTATAAGTTTGTTCAAGGGAGCAATATCCTACTTCTTCCCTCAAGAGAAAGGACTTTGTGAAAACATGCCCTTTGCAGGAGACACTTCCTTATCCCATAGGCCTAGAAAATCCATAGGAATTAACTCGCTTTAGCTGGACGAAAGCAGAGCATACAAGGGGATGTGTCAGCTGCTGCTTCATCTTTGTCCTCCAAAGCCAGAGACATCCTATATCCTCAGGAAAGGCAAGTTATACTGCACAGGAACTGAGATGATAGAAATGCCCAGGATTTTCTGACAGTTCAAGGAAGGAGAAGGCACCATGAAGGAAGAGTTCTTCACCTTACAGATGAGATACTCACCCCTGAAAAGCTCCCCGTAATCGGTAATAACAAACACAGAGAAGGAATAGCAGTATTAGCCCCTGTTTTTCAACAGGAGAAGAACCAAGGAGTACCTTCTGAAAGTACAAACTCCTCCACACCCTTTCCATATAGCATGTGGTTACGTGGAGCTGCCACACTAAGTTTTTGATGCTCAAAATAGAAATGCTGTTTGACAAGTTAAGATGCATTAAGAAGAAGCTACTACATGCGGTGGCCTAAATAAAAACTCTGATTTAAGACAGTCTAGTGACAGGTGAAAACTGAAAAGGTAGATTAGGATAAGGATCACACCTAGATTTGCCCCGTGTCTTACGTCTTTCCTAGACCACCTAAAGGCCAGAGCTGGAGACAGAACATGTTCAAGAGCTAAGGCGCGAGTCCCACACATTCTGTATCCTCATTACGTTATCTTTCCAAATGACAAAGCTGCATGAAAAAAACATGGATGACATGATGAATTTTCGGAGAACAGCAAAGTCTATTCCCCTATCAGCTCAGTGAAATACAGACCTTTCTGGAATCTCCTTAAAACAATTTTTTCATAGAGGATTACAGCTTATTTGTCTCACTGCCTGAGAGCAAAAGCCAGAACAATTCCAATGGAATTAAAATGTTTAACCTTTTTTCGATTCTGCTGTCTGATGGGACACGGTTAATTTTAGTGACACAAAATGATCAAGCCAAGTAATTTTCAAGGTACTACCTTCAGTGTGCAAATGTTAAACTCATTCCACACAATTCCTTATACTCTTTCCAGTTAAAAGTAAAATAAGCAGGTGTCACAGTGAAAACACAAAATACAAAAATTAAAATTACACTACCAATTTCTGCCAGCAACTGAGTGTCATTTATTGTCATTTGACCCACACAACGATCCAATATTAACTCTCAAACTGTTAAAATGTTGCTTATGTTCAACACAGTATGTTTTCTAAACTAGTGCGTTGAATTTTACTGCAGAAGGTGTTATTCTGACTTCTGCATTGAATTTTACTACTGATATTATTATTATGACTTAATGCTGTCTCATCAGCAACTATTTACTGTCTTTGCTACTATTTACTGTGAGTGCTTCCAAAAGAGTATGCTACAGGCACACAAAACCAGCATTCCATTAATCCATTAAAAGCCTTTCACTTGATGATTTTTGAGGTTTTGCCTTCAACAAGATCCTCTTTGAAGTCAGCGTGCTCCTGATTTGAATAACAACTTTGTTATTCACATGCTATTTACCTTTGCTGCGGAGTGTATTAAAAAGAATATATGACACACATTTTGCCCATTGTGAGTTCAGGCCATCATGGTGCCAAACACCATCAGTTCCCTTTGCAATTACAATTTTCAGTATTTCTGAGTGGCTTAGGCCCTCTAAAGATCCACTTTGAGAACATAATAAATAATTTTTTAATAGCCAGACTGAAGATGAAGATAATCCTTTGAGCACATTATCACATGATCTCCAATAAAAAGATTTTCTTACCAGTTGCTTCATTTGTTCTGACAGTAGAAACACACGCTGTGCAAGAAGTGGGCTCTTTCTGGACTAACCATGGCCCCAGTCTTGCAAAGTTTATTTCCAGGTACACCGTTTTTCTATTGTATACGCTCTTTCTGTACAGTGGCAAGTCGCTCTCAGGTATATTAATTGTACATCAATTGTACATCAAGCCTTATGCTACACCACAGGATTTTTTTTCACAACAGAGACTGCAAAATTTTAAGATCATTCACTGCTTTGTTACTCAGTAAGTTGTTCAGTAAACTAGTACTTTGTCTTTGAAAAGCTATCATTCACTGAAATGCAAAAAGCAAACAAAAGGACCCACAGCACACTTTCGCAATGTTCAGACGTTGCCTACAATTTTTAACAAGCAGGGAATCAAGGCATAGGGAAGTTACAGTGTGTCCAAAATCACAAAAGCCATCTGAAACAGAATTAGGTACAGAAACAAATCACTGCTCCTGGAGCAACAAGGTCATCCTCAACTGAATGAAACATGCTCCAGCAGGACTTGGTGCTCACAGGCACATTTGGGAAACAACTGTAAATACTCAGCAGAGTTTAATTTGCACACAACCACTTCATTTATCCAACCACACTCTAGACTCACAGCATTTCATCCAATATGTTGAGTGATTACACAAAAACCTCAGTAGTGACCCTACCAACCCAGAATCCGTGTAATGCCATTTCCTATTTCTTTAGTTTGACGAAGTCCTCTTGAAAAACTGGGTTCCAGTTTCAAACAACTCTTTCCTGTCCATATTATATTTTTACAGGCATTTAATGGACAGAAAATCTTTGCAAAGGGACAAATTCTGAATGTCTACATGACTCCTTCGCTAAATTTGAAGTCAATATGAATTTTAGCTCAAAATTAATATACTTAATGTAATCAAAGCAGGTAAGTAGAATAAACATCAAACTCAAATGAAAACTGCATACACATAAATATTTAAACCAATGATATCTGTAAACAAATTTTTCATATTTTCCTTATGCCTAAGTCATCCTTTGTATATTTGAATTAATTTATAAATGGTCTGTCATTAGCACACATTGAATTAGGTGCAAGCATTTTATCACAGTAGGGAGATGCATGAGCAGGCATAAATTTCACCCCTTAACAAGTAGAATATGCAATTTAATTTGATCAAGAATAATTAAATTTGTATAAATTCAGGAAATGTATTCCATAAAGGATAGAACTTCAGTAGGTGAGGTACATGTGAATAGGCAATTTTACATTTGAGCAGGAGAAACACACCGCGGCTCGATTAACAGTACGGGAATTACAGCATTTAGGCAGTCAGAGCTGCTAAGTGAAAGAAACTTCAAGGACCAAATCCTGCAGCTCTTCCTGAGGCAAAACACCTTTTGTCTTTTAGTGGGAGGTTTGTTTTCTATGAGTAAGGAAGGCAGCGGGGAGGGGAAAGCAATTTACTTAGAATTCAGATAAAGACACACACTATATATTTTATGGGCAAGATCCAAGTTTCTGCTTTAAACAGATCCAGCCTCGCGTGGCTGTGCTTAGAAACTTTTTCAAAATTGTAAGCGACCATGAAAGAACAGTCTATTTTACGGAGAAGGAATTTAACAAGGGACTATGCAGAGATCCCAGTCCAGCCACAGCCTGCATCTCAGGTGCTTTTCTTTTTAAAAAGGCTTTGTGTTTGAGACTGATACGGGGTTGATACTAACAGAAACCAAATTCCTCTATCAGCAATATATTCATAGTAATGCCAATTTCCATCTACTCTCCTGTCAACATCCCTGACTGAGTCAGAGAGATGCCTCTCCTTGGAGGTAAACAGAGAGGAAACATGATACATCCTCTGTCTGCTGGGCTGCCACCAGGAGTGAAATAAGATACTAATTGCTGCCGTGGGGGCATCTAATACTCCAGCCAACTAACTCTTCTCCCATGGGCACCCTAACAGCTCTCATTGGGTAAAAAAAAAAAAACAAAAAACAAAACAAAACCAACAAAAAAACCCCACTTGTTGTATTTGCTTCAAAAAATAGAGATACCCTCCTTCCCAATCTCCCCTCAAGCTCCAAATCCTCCGCGTGACTTAGCCATGCCCTAACTGACCATACCCAGTTTAGAGACTCGGGGGTTGGGGGTGGGAAGCCACCAGGATGGCATCTTATCATTGCAAGCCCCAGCTCAGGCCTTACAGTCTCAAGTGATTTTTAACTCTTTGTGAGAAAAAGTCTTTTTTGTCTCACACTTTGTGAAGCCCTCTCCATGGGTATGACAAGCCAGAATGGCAGAGCTAGATGGAAATAATCACAAAAGCAAGTGAGGCCCAGGGAGCTTAATACACTGCAAACATTTTCATGCTGGACAGAATGCTGAAGATATGTGGTGCTTCATTACTTTTTGTACTGTTAAATTCAGGAAACCCCCCCAAAAAAAAACAGTCAGTGCAAGCAAAACCCTATCAATTGATTCTCAAAGTTTTTCTCCTTATGAAGATGTAAAGAGGTAAATAATTGTAGGAAAGGGAGGTCCTCTTTCTGAGATGTCAAATTTGAAACAAATTTGGTCCCAACAAAGTTATTACTAAAAAAAAAAAAAAAAACCCTCTGATGTAATCCTGCCAGAGACTTGCGCACACCCTACTGGACACACCCCGTCCCTCCCTGCCCTCCTCACCCCTCGCTCCAGAGCCCTACTCGATGCCGGTAAGCCCGGCAGGGCCAGCCGGACCCGCCAGGGCTGGCAAGGGGGCCCCGGGAGGAGGTCATCGCACGGAGGGGAGGGATGCAGCCAGCGGTGGAGAGGCAACGTAAAGCAGAGAACACCTGGAAATGAGCCACCTGATCCCGTTTCTGGAAAAAGACCAGCTGTTGAAAGGGACAAAAAACGTGCAGCAGGCCGAAAATAACTAAATAAACTGAAATCTCAGCCAGCGGTGCCTGCCTAACCTGCTTGATTTTCCGCACGGTTGGATCAGCGGCAGCTGCTCGCTCATGTGGTGCCTTTTGAGACTAAAAAGTCCAGTCGCTCCTGAAAAGTTTGGCAGGCAAAAGGGGCCGGGGGGAGTGTAGCGGAGCCCCGTGTGGCAGCGGGGACGGGGCTCTCCGGCTCCCAGGACGGAGCTGCCCGCAGAGGGGGAGCCCCCCGGCCCGGGGCGCCGGGACACCGGGCGAGGTAGGGCAACACGGCACGGGCTCCCCGCTCTCCCGCGGGCGGCCCCAGCCTGGATGGAGACGATCTGCCCCCAGAGCAACAGCGGCTATGGCCGAGCTACGAGCTAATCCGGCCAAGCAGGGTATCAGCCTCCCCAGGGGGGTTACCGCAGTTTAGCGCTCCCGGGAACGGGATGTCAGGACAGTGCATGCGGCTCGGCTGGGCTCGGCGTCCCGGCTCCTCCGCCGGGATCCCGTCGGACCACAGCAGAGAGGCGCAAACTGCGCGGGGCGGAGAGCCGTACCACGGGCCTGACCGGCGGGGACGGCAGCCACAAGCCCCCACCTCCGCGCTCAGCTCTCGGCCCGCCCTGTGCACCCCCGGCACTCGCGGCAGCGGAGCGCAGCCACCCCCCAGCCCGCCCCCCTGGGTTTCTGCCTCCCCCCTTCTGCCCTGCTTGCTCAGACCGGGTCATCTCCCCCCCCAGCAGGCACCCCCTGGGCCAGCTCAGTCCTCCCCAGGCAGGGTAGCAGTGGCGGCGGGGGCAGTGCCACTCCCCGCCACCAAAACCCACTCATCCCATGCAGGGGGGGTAAGTGCAGCAAAGTCCCTGGGGAAGGGGATACACGGTGTGCTGCGGTACCCGGCAGTCCGAGGAACACGTCTTAGCTTCAGGGACCGTTTCCTTACAGCCTCCCCTCCACAAGGAAATGACACGGCCTTGGGGGGGGTGGGGGGGTGGGGTGAGGGGTGTCGGGGTTGCATATCCCCCCGGTATGCAAACTGAAAGGTCTAGAAACCACCACCCCGCCAAGCCCTTCCTCCGGAGCATCGCCTCTTGCCCAGAGCACCAGGGTGCTGTAGCCGTGTCGTGACCCCCCCCCCCCCCCCCCTTCGGGGGGCTGTCGGCAGCAGCAGCGGGCAGGGCAGGCAGGGCCACGCCGCGGCGTTGCTCTCCCCCTGCGGTCACGGCCCCTGCATGCGCGGCCCGGGCAGGGGGAGAAGGAGCGTCCCCAGGGGCTGCGAAAAGGTAGCCGGCTGCCCTGCCCCTGCCCGCCCCATCCCGCCCCGGGGCGGGAGGGAGAGGGGGGGCGGGCGGCAGACACGGCTTGGAAGTTGCCCCCGGCCGGGGAGGTGTCTCGCTGCAGCGCCAAGGGGCGAGAAGCAAAGGGCACTTTGCGGGAGGCTGAGCGCAGCCTCCGGCGGGGCATTTCGGCCTCTTTGGTATGCTGAGAAGTGGCTGCTCTTCGCTGCTGCGGCAGCGACGGGGAGAAAAGGGGCGAGACGAGCTGGCAAACGGGAGCGAGGCGGGGGGGGGGGGGGCGGGGGGGGAAGAAAAAAATCGGCCGAGGTGCCCACCTCGACTCTCTGCACTGGCCCTTAGCTGGGCAAAGCAGGAGCCGGCACCCCGGCTGCCGGGGCGGAGAGGGGTGCAGGCTGCCAGGGCTGCTGCTTGTTGATGTTGGGGTGTCAGAGAGGCAACGAAAGCCTATGATCTACTACACTGCAGTGCCAGCGTCAGGAGCCTCCTGCTCGGGAGCTGCCACTGCAGGGCAGCCCGCACACACGCACCCCAGCGCTCACACACGGCGTCCCTCCCCTCCGCCCCGGCTCCAGTCGCTCTCGCCTCCCCAGGCACGCAAGTGCTTGCGGACAACCTGCCGGCCGGGGAAGGGGGGGGGGGGGGGACGACACACGACCCAGAGCCCGGTGTGAGGGGGCGGGGAGGGCCGGTATTTCCCCTGAAAAGCTCCCGGCTCCCCCGCCCGCCAAGCATCCCTTCTCGCCCACCTTGCTCGCCAAAACGCCGGCTTGGCCGCACGGACGCCCCGAGCAAGAGGGATGCAACAGCAGCAGCGTGACCCTCCGGGACCGGGCGGCCCAGAGCACCTGCATTTGCATTTCTTATGTAATGTACTGCAAGTTTCCCCCTCGGAGCCGGGCTGAACCGAAGCGCATGATCCTGGCTGCCAGGCAGACATGGAGACGCACGCAGAGACACCGGCGTGTGCACAGAGGGGTCATCCCGGCAGGGAGAGGCGGAGGAGAGACGCAGCCACCCAGGCGGTGCTGCTGCTGCCGCTCGGCGTAGGTGGCCGAGTTGCCGTCTGGGCACAAGCCCCAAGAAAGTGTCCACCCCCTTTCCTCACACCCCCCCCCCCCCCCCCCTTCCCGGCCTAAAGTTCCGGGGGGTGAGTGATAAGGGGGATAAGGGGGAGCCCCCAGGCCGGGGGCGGGGGGTGTCGGGCTTGACTTCAAAAAGCCGAGCGAGGCAGGTGGGTGGGTGTGTGTGGGGTGACATATTGCAAGCTAATCAGAAAGTGCTGTGCAGGACCTGAGCCCCGGCGCACTCACCCACCACAGGCAGAGCCGGCTCACACCACCACGGGAGACCCAGGCTCCTCTTCCTAAAACTGACTCGGGGTGTGCACGGGGGGGCTCACATCGAGGAGAGGAGTGGGGCGGTGGGGGCTCTACTGGCTTCCCCTCAATAAGGGCAGCGATATAAAAGTTTCCTCCTTGGAAATACCACATAGAAACTAGGAGATGCAGGCTGGGCTAGGGTCGCCTTTGGTATTTTTTTTTTCCGGGGTGACAGTGGCTGAAGCTAATCCAAACCGCTCCTTGCTTATTCATACACGTATGCACATGCATGTCCGTGCTGGCCTCGTTATATTTCCCCCTTCTCCCCTCAGCAGGATTGCAGATCTACCTCGGCGAGCAACAGACAGGATAGCATAAAAGAAAAACAACGCAGTGCAATGGATTGCTTACCAGTTTGGTTCTTGTTTTTCTTAAGACTCTTGCCACAAAGACACTGCAGCATATGCGATCCTTTGCTGAAAATGTTCCAAAGAAACCACATTGATTTGGGCGAAAAGCAATCCAGCAGCTTATACACCCTGAGAAAGAAGAGATCCTTGTGGTTGCATAATAATAAATTGAGACCAGTTCTCCTGAAGAGGGGCACCAGTTTTATCATAGAAAAAATGATTATATTCCGATCTTCTCCCAGTTTTTTTTCCTCACGTGGTCTATTTCTTTGAGACTTTTCAACGGATGCTTTTTTTTCAGCCAGGCTGAATGGTTATTCCCCCTAGATCAACATTGGATTATAACCAAAAGCGTGGAGACAAAATCAAAGAAATCCCTTTTTTCAGCATGAAGCCAAACGAAAAGTAAGGTAGTGAAATCCCAGCCGAGGCCAAAACCTCATCAGAGACACCGGCAAAACGCGGAAGAAAGATCCCCAGAGAGAAAACCATAGCCTGGTACTTGACTGCTAGGAGGATGGGTGGATCTGCAGAACAAAAGCCACGGCAGGATCCATCCTACTGAACGACTGCCATTGTGCAGCCCCGCGGCGGGAGAGCGCACCACCGGCACCCGGCGAAGCCCGGCTGAGGCGCAGACACCGCTGCCGGCCGCGGGCGCGGACCCCGCCCGCAGCCCCCGCCGATGCCCCGCAGCCCCCGCCGCCGCCGCCGCCCCGCGACGCCGCCCGCCCTCGCCCGCGCGGGCCGCTCGCCTCCCGGCCCCGGCTGCCGCTGCGCCCCGCACCGCCGCGCAGGAGGCAGCACCCCCCGCCCCGCCGCCGCGCCGCCCCGCGCCGCCCGCCGCAGCCTCGGCGCCCAGTCGCCGGCGGGCGCCGGGGGAGGAGGAGCCGCCGAGCCCCGCCGGCCCCGATCGCCGTCACGTACCCACGTGCGGCCCGGCCCGGCACGGCACGGCGCGGCCCGGCACCGCCCGGGGGGGGGAGGACAGGAGGGCTGCCCCGTGGGGCAAAGCGTCGCAGGCCGCTGAGCGCGGATCCCTTACCCCCACCTCACCCCCCGCCCAAATGTCCTGACCCCTGAAATCCGGCCCTTCCCCAAGGCTGCGTTTTGCCCGTCTCGGTCGCGGCGTGGTCTCACAGAACGCGAACGGCCAAGGCAGCCGCCATCCGCATAAATCAACCTGAGAAGGGTGTTTCTGGATGCTGGCCCTGCTGGCGTCGTACCTAAAAAGTGAGGTTTGGGGATTGCCCCAGCAGAGGCAAGCACCGTCTGTTTCATGTTGGGATGGTACCACACACGGTGGAGTCCTGGGCCATGACTGGGGCTCCCAAGCACTGCAAATATCTGCAGAGGCAATGCTAAAGTAATCCCCCCAAGCACCTGCTGCACAGCCAAGTTGACAGGTCCACAGGCAGCCGGACCAGCTCCTGAGCAGTTCCACTGGCTGCTCTCCGCAATCCCACCCGGGGAGCACTGCCCTCTCACCAGCCCTCCCCGGTCTCTGCAGCAGGGCTGCACCAACCAAGCCCACAGCAGTGGCACCCAGGCGTGGCAGCGGTGGTGCTGGAAGAGCTGGAAGCTGATGCCCATGTGCTCCCTCTCCCATTTAGATGCTCTGGTGGGCTGAGTGGATACTGGAAGGTGTTGGAAGTGATGGGACAGAAAGCATGAATAAATGAGGGAAAAGAGGATGAGGGTAGTACTAAAAGAAGCTGCTGAGAGGAAGGTGAAAGGAGAAAACAGAGGTGATGGAAATGGGGCAGTGAACAGCTCTCTCTCCTCTCCTGCTCTGTCTCTCATTGCCAAAGTCATCTATAACCACCTTCATGATCATCTTTACCTCTTTGGACAAAAGTTCACACTTTGACCATTAACTTTTTCCAGTAACAAAATAGTACAAAATAGAAGTACCAGGACACTGTTTTTACCTATGACATTTATATTAATATTTGCATTCATTCAGACATAGTCAGATGTTGGTGTTTTCTCCTGGAGCCATGGAAGCTGCCGTTGCTTCAGGAAGTGTAAGCAAGTGTATGAAAACACAGAGGTTTGTGTGCGTGCTTTTCATGCCTTGCCAGGATCTCCGTCTGGTTACCAATGTTTGAGAAACTTACAGTGAATAATTGGTCAGCACACCAACAAAAGCACTGTGAAACAAAAATTTTCCAATGGTTTTAATTTCAGCGAGATGCTGGGTTTACACATAGAGATGAATTGCTTGGTTGCCAGATCTTCATCGTTATCCTGTTTTACAGAGATGAAGAATGACACACAAGAATGAAGGACTGTATTGTGAGAAGTGGTCCATGGAATTGGCAGAACATTATGGGGGCAGGGGTAGGTGCCTACAAATCAGCACCCAAGTTCACAAAAATAAAAATAAGCAAAAGTTGATTGATAACATTTAAGAAAAGTTAGAAAAAGAGTGAGGCAAAGGTCACAGAAGAAGTTCATGCTAGGAAGTGGCTTGGTCCCATGTCCCATCCTCTTGGCTGTTCCACCTGTTGAGCTAACGGCCTGTCCTTCCTGGAGTGCAGGCATTACACTGGCTGCTGGGAAGATGAGCTGGCTCGGCCACCTTGCAGCCAGCTGGCTGGGAGTTCACAGCAGCCCCAGTGCTATTCATGGTAGCTCATATGTCACAGCTCCCTACAAACATAAAATTGATCTACAGTCTTCCCAAAATATCTGAGATCTGTGTCTATCTTCCCTTGACCACAAGAGCCAACGTTATATAGCCGGGGACAGTCTGTGATCTGTAGAAAACAAAAAAGTAATTTACAAGCTTTCCACCCAAGTAATTGGTTTGTATACCTAACTCAGGCTAGCATGTAATTCCCTACTTTCTAAATGAAAGTAAAACTTCTCTTTAGCACATCATCATCATTTAGATGTCAGGAATTGTGGCTACAGAACTGAAGGGGGCTGGTTCTGATGGTGATACATGACTTAAGGTTTACCGGAATTAGAACAGAAGCAGAAACTCCATATCTCGACTGAGAAAACTATCATTCACCTTGCTTGCCTGGTAACTTAATGCCCTTGAAGAGGTCTCCAAAACATGTCAGGCCTGCAGAGAAATACCTGAGTAAAAGCAAGAATTTATTCAGAGTTCTTCTTTATGCAAAGTCAAAGTCATGGAAAGATTAGCCTTTCAAAAGAATGGTTGACCTAATGTGGAAAAAAACCAGGGGAAGTATTCTCAAGTGAAATATGTATAACAACCTTAAAAAGTCGAAAACATATACTTAGACCTATTTAGCCTAAGTATAAATTATACTTTTCAACACTTTAATTAATTTATAAATGTCCTATCATTAACCGATACTGAACTAGGTGTAAGCATTTTATCACAGTAGGAAGATTCATGAACAAAAATTAATCTCGTACTTTACTGCATACAATGTGCAAGCAATGAAATCAAAAAATGACCTGGACAAAGAGAAGGAAACATTCCCTCAAGGGTTTTTATCTGTTTTAGGACTATGGAGTAAGATGACTTTATTGAAGAGGGATATATGCATAAAAGGTGGGCAGACATGTGAAAGAAAACATCATCTACATAGTCCTTGCAAGGCAAGAGAAGTGAAAAACCAACAAGCGATACTTGGTTTAGCTTTTCCTCCAGGGATTTCAGGTTCTGTGGTGGGTT
Organism: Leptosomus discolor; assembly: GCF_034619465.1. Lineage (NCBI taxonomy): Eukaryota > Metazoa > Chordata > Aves > Leptosomiformes > Leptosomidae > Leptosomus > Leptosomus discolor. The sequence continues at coordinate 61,586,153 of NC_141391.1, forward strand.
GACCCTGGCTGGATGCCAGGTGCCCACCAAAGATGCTCTGTCACTCCCCTCCTGAGCTGGACAGGGGAGGTAAAATACAACAAAAGGCTCATGGGTTGAGATAAAGACAGGGAGATCTCTCATCAATTACCATCATGGGCAAAACAGACTTGACTTGGGGGAAAAAACCTTTAATTATTACCAATCAAGTCGGAGTAGGGTAGTGAGAACTAAAACCAAATCTTAAGAACATCTTCCCCCCCACCCCTCCCTTCTTACCGAGCTTAACTTTATTCCTGATTTCTTTACCTCCTCCACTGCAAGCGGCACAGGGGGACAGGGAATGGGTGTTGGAATGGGGGTTGGGGTCAGTTCATCACAGTTGTCTCTGCTGCTCCTTCTCAGGAGGAGGACTCTTCACACACTTCCCCTGCTCCAGTGTGGGGTCCCTCTCACAGGAGACGGTCCTCCACGACTTCTCCAGCGTGAGTCCTTCCCACGGGCTGCAGTTCTTTACATACTCCTCCATCGTGGTTCCCTTCCATGGGTGCAGTCCTTCAGGAACAGACTGCTCCAGCATGGATCCCCCATGGGGTCGCAAGTCGTGCCAGCAAACCTGGTCCAGTGTGGTCTCCTCTGTCTCCATGAGTCTGCAGGTCCTGCCAGGAGCCTGCTCCAGTCTGGGCTGTAACATGGGGTAACATCCACCTTCAGGCATTCACCTGTTCCAGTGCAGGGTCCTCCACAGGGTGTAGGCAGATATCTGCTCCATTGTTAACTTCCATGGGCTGCAGGGGGACAGCCTGCCTCACCGTGGTCTTCACCACAGGCTGCAGGGGAATGTCTGCTCCAGTGCCTGGAGCACCTCCTCCCCCTCCTTTTTCACTGACCTCGGTGTCCAAGAGGTTGTTTCTCTCACATATTCTCACTCCCCTCTCCAGCTGCAATTGCTCTTGAGCAATAACTTTTTTTTCCCTTTCTGAAATACATTATCACAGAGGCACTACCGCTGTCACTGATGGGCTTGGCCTTGGCCAGTGGCAGGTCCACCTTGGAGCCAGCTGGCATTGACTCTATCAGACACAGGGGAAGCTTCTAGCAGCTTCTTACAGGAGCCATCCCTGTAACCCTCCTGCTAGCAAAACCTTGTCACACAAACCCATGACAGGTGGAAAGGGAGAAAGCAGCAGTGGAGTATTCTGGTAACTCAAGTTGTACCAAGAAGACCTCTGATTGACGGGGACTATTTCAGGTTTGCGGGAGAGGAAGAACATAACAAAATGAAAGGTCCCTTGCTTATATAGTGTGCCACCAAGCGTCCCTGACTTCTAGATCAGAGAAAAGAAGTCATTACCTAGGGACTCCATGTGGGAGGCCAGGGTGATGGTGATGGATTCCATGTGATCCATCCTCATGGGGTGGTGGCATCAGAGGACTCATTTTTATGTGAGGAAAATTAAGCAAAGCCTTGTTCTGGAAGGCCTTTTGAGAACAGAGACAATTTTCCTAAGAGGTCAAAGCACCTTACCGTATAAGCAGCTTGTATATTAGTCAGTAAGACTGTGGGCTGAATAACTCCCTCAACCCAAAGTTTTGGTGTGGATTGATTGCATGAGTAAGTCAGACAAGGTTAGCTGTTTACAAATCAACTGTAAACTCCTTTGTTTTCTAAAATACAAAGCCTGCAGAATTCCCATAGAAAATACAAAGATGGTAGCTACCATTTAGTAAGACTGAACCTGTAGAACAAGACATCTAGATGTCTACCTGTGAACTAGATGGTTATACTCCATTATAGTCCCTGAAGATCTGGAACTTGATTTGACTGCTGAAACTTAGACATCTGAGATTTCCTAGGATATCTTGCAACATAAGGCATGGCAGATATGATTCTGGATCTATGTGAGACCCAGGCCCTTATGGAGCTGCAAGCGGAGGCCACATGTACGTCCTAGAGCACCTCAATAGGAAAGTGATGGCTGTCTATGTGTAGGCAACTGTATAGAGCTCTTAAATCCTTATTGATTACCCTGGAGCTTATATACCCAGTTCACGGATTTACACATACACAGATAATTCGGTTTATGCATCTTACCCACAAATTGTATCCCAAACTAAATGTTTGTAACTGTAGACTCTTGCCGTCCTTGGAGACAGCTAGTTCTGAAACCCTCTTCATCTCTTCCTCTTCTATGCTGAGGTTAGTGTCTAGAGGAGTAGATGAGGCTGAACTCTTCATCATACTTCATGGCAGATTTTTTGACTATTCCACATAGAGGACATCAGAAAGGAGTGCCCAAGTACAAAGAGCAATGGAGATAAAGGGATCCATCCTTTTTGGAAATGTCACCTTGCTCCTAGTGGGAAAAGGAAGAAGAAGGGATTGTCATTCTCCTTCGATTCAGCATACGGGTGCACTCACCCTGAGGGAATCAAGAGGATGAGTTTGAACAGTGGATGATCTTACAAATTAGAACATGCTGATCCACCAGTTCTAGCCCAGTGCCAGTTTCTGTAGGAAATTGTAGGAAAGGGTGACATTAGTTACCTGAGAAAGAAAGGGACACGATGGGGAATAGACCATATTCTCACAAGCAGATGTTAGCCAAATCCATAACTACACACATACAAAAAGAAGTTATCAAATATCAGGATTTCCCTGTTGTTCCAAGGTGATGAAAGAGCTGCTGGGAGCTCTTGGGGCAACTGAGGTGAATAGTGCCCTAAATTGGCGGTGCACTAGTGCCCTGTGCTGGTGATGCCTGGTTGGGTAGCCTGGCTACATTGAGGTCCTGGGGTTGTTTTAGGTTACTAAGGCAAGTGGATATTTTCATGTGCGCGAGTGATGTCCTCTATTATCTGTCTCTATCCTATCAGCCTCGTATCTCGTGATAGCATTGCCTATGGGGGAAAGAAGCAGCTAACTGAATAGGAGAAAAAAGGGCCTTGAGCTGCCTGCTCAGTAGAGGCCTACGGTCCTGATGTTCAGCAGGAGCAATTGTGGGAGGAACCCTACTGTTTCCACATAGCATAGTGAGATTTCATGAGAGGGTAACTGCATGATGGGTGGGATGTTGGGACAGCTCAGATATTGTCCCATAACAGACAAAATTTAATTCATTCATCAATCTGTAAAAAACATGAGGGATGTTCGTAGAAGCACAGAAATGCTCCTGCATTAACGGTATGAGCATCTCCCCCAACAAGTACGAGGTCCAGTGGCCATAAAAATGTATCAGTCCACCAGGGTATGTATTACCTCTGCTTTTTCCAAGGGAGAAGCTAAATGCAAATGGTCTGACAGAGCACAGCGTCAGCAAACAGGGTGACATATGATGTGGGAGGGACCCATGTAGGTTTGTATGTAGGATTTGTCTTCAGGAAGCCTGTTAAAATTCCCTCCATCAGACTTGTGGCAGACATGCCTGAGCAGGTCGTGATGGCTGTACTTCCCTCTGCCTAACCTGCGGCAACCAGATGGCAGTGACTGCCTTTAAGGCACTTGGCAGGGGTTAGAGACAGGTGAGGGATTTACAGATTGAGCTTTTCTGCCTGCAGCCATCTCCTGGCTGTGCTGTTGGGGGCTGCCCTGGTACCAACTCCAGCCAGCTTCAGCACAGAGGCTGGCTCAACTAACTGAAAATTTGGAGAGCAGAGCCCTGGCCACTCCATGACATACAAGCAGCTGTAAAGCACTCTGGTTATGGCAGGGGACTGGGCAACATCCCTGTTTAATTTGTGGGGCTAACGCTGCGGTGGTTTGCTCTGTGGAAACACAAGTCAGTCATTGCAGAGACCATAATCGAGACCACAGATTGAGAGCAGCCCTGCAGAGAAGGACTTGGGGGTGCTGGTGGATAAAAAAAATGAACATGAGCCAGCAATGTGCTCTTGCAGCCCAGAAATCCAATTGCATTCTGGGCTGCATAGAGAAGTGTGGCCAGCAGGTAGAGGGAGGTGATTCTTCCCCTCTACTCTGCTCTGCTGAGACCCCACCTGCAGTACTGCATTCAGCTCTGGGGCCTCCAGCACAAGAAAGATATGGACCTGCTTAAGCAGGTCCAGACGAGGGCAATAGAGATGATCAGGGGGCTGGAGCACCTCCCCTATGAGGACAGGCTGAGAGAGTTGGGGTTGTACAGCCCGGAGAAGAGAAGGCTCTGGGGAGACCTTGTAGAGGCCTTCCAGTACTTAAAGGTGGGGAGGGATTCTTTTATCAGGGATTGGAGTGATAGGACGAGGGGTAACAGTTTCAAACTGAAAGGGGTAGATTTAGATTAGGTATTAGAAAGAAATTCTTCACTGTGAGAGTGGTGAGACACTGGCACAGGTTGCCCAGAGCAGCTGTGGCTGCCCCCTCCCTGGCAGTGTTCAAGGCCAGGTTGGATGGGGCTTTGAGCAACCTTGTCTAGTGGAAGGTGTCCCTGCCCATGGCAGGGGGGTTGGAAATAGATGGTCTTTAAGGTCCCTTCCAGCCCAAACTATTCTGTGATTCTATGATAATCTGTAGGAAATTTGAGATTGTTGTTGTCATATAAACAAAATACAGCTATGGGTACTAGAGGAGAAGGCATTCATTTTTAAACAAACCTGATCTTGGCACAGATTTCAAATGCAAATCGTGCCTCTTTTCTTTCCCTTCAATAATAGAAATTTCATAAAGTGCAAGATCATGTACTACAGGGCAGAGGTAGTAATTTGAGAAATATAAAAACATTGAAGAAGCAGTTACATTTAAGATAAAATAAATAGACTGCAAGAAATGTCTCAAGGACTTAAGGGCAATGGCACTGAAGAAGCAATTAACTGTGAATCTAAGCAAATATTGCAGATTATAGGACAGAGGAAAGACTTAAAATAGCATAGTCTAAGTTGTTTAGGTGATACAGTGGTTTGGTATCTGTAGTTGCTTGATTTAATTTCAGATACGTGTAATTGCTATGAAGACTGACTAGTGAAACTTTTATAGTTCTTAAAGGGCAAAACATTTGTGTTACAGCTCTGTGGCTAAATTAAAAATTTGTCAGTGAAGGACAGCAAAATGGTTTGAGTGGTTTAAGTGTAACAAAATAATTCTGCTTCAGCAGAGCTTTTGTATCTCAGTTTATATTTATTGCAATCGAAAGATGTGAAGATATCAAACTATTAGGGAAAGGAGAAGTTACTGCAGTGTTTTTTCACTGACCTGAGCAATAGAAGTAACAAAGTCTCTGAATGATCCTTAGAACAGAAAAAATGAAACAGCAAACACTGGTGAAAGCAGAAGTAAAGCATAATACCTTAAACTTCATGCTATGATCCAACAAGGAATATATGTTGATCTAAATGAGTGTAACTGATACAGAAAGCAGAGGTCAGTTCCTGATGAGATAGAGAGAAGTACAGTGGTGACAAGCTTGAACGTGTGTTTGCAGAATGTTTATATTTGCCTTGCTGCCATTTAGCAGACCACCCTGAGGCAGCAGCTGCATCAGTTAAAGTGGTGGGCACAAAAGGTGGTGCAGTGCCCAGCTATTTAAACAAATTGCAGCAAAATGTGTAGACAATGCAGCACTGTGAATATGAGGAAGGATCACCAAAGAACAGCAGAAATCTGTTTACCACCACAGCAGAGCAGGGGAATTTGCAAATATGTACCTGCTGGACACAGAGGACTTTTTTTCTGAAGTGTTTTTGTCTGCAGTATTTTCATATCAACACGTACGTTCTTTGAAACAATAATCATCATCCACAGGAGGAAATGAGAGTCCCCCAAAGGAAGAGAATTCAAACTGTTCAAAACCTAAATCAAGTACACGTGTTTTCCCTTAGAATAAATTATTTTCCAGTCTTGGCTTGTTATGTAGTGCATTGAACTCAGCCAGCAATACCAAACTGTCGTAAGAAAAATGGTACCCTTCATCTAGGTAAGTAAGAAATAGTTGGAGATAGAAGTCGATTCACCTCTGTAGTTGCCTGACTTAGAAACCAATCTCACTGAAATTGTAGACACTCAGCCATGGGAGACAAGAGGGGAAACAGAATCTGCCCTACCGGAGTATCTTTATCTTTCCATTGATTATGCAGATAAATGAATCCAGCACACCCACAAAATTAGCTGGTCGCCAAAGTTGTAGACCTGGAAGCAGGAGACTCTCTTCAGCCTAATGAAAGTGATTATCTAATCACTAGATCCTATCATTCCATTATCTATAACAGTCCCATACATCAAAGCATACATGGGCCAGGCATTCCATCTCTCCACCTATCTGAAGGTCTTTGAGCCCTACAGTAGATTCAGGCTTTTTCTTCCCTGATATGACCACAAACATGTCAAGCTCAGGAGAGAGCTGGGGCAGATTTCTAGTTCTTCCTTTGTTTTTTCTGGCACGCTTCAGGGACGTGTAGATTTTTCCAAGTTGAGGTAAAAATGAGAAGCAAGTTTAAGTAGCCTGATGGAGAACCATGTCACTGTATTTCTCAATATGAACTTAAAAGAGATGCAGTCACCACAGCACTGCCTCTCCAGATGTGAGGGAAGGGAGAGCTGTGTTCAGCATAAGCAGATGGATGAAACATGAATGTTCAAAGGAAAACATGCTATTGAGGAAGGAGGTAAGGAGCCTTCCTTTTCGTTTCCCAGGTCATGACAAAGACCGATACCTTCAGAGGCAGGGCAAATCTACAAATGGAGAACTGTACTGGAGAGCTGGTGAATGTCCCTCGTTCAGGAGAGGGAAACATAGAAATTGTGAACATTCTGTAAAAAATTGCTCATTGTAAGGAAAAAAAAAGGAGTACTTTTTGTTCTGTTCCCAGCACAGTCTCTGACACTGTCCTTCCTGGCATCGACATAATGAACAACGAGAAATTTCTATGCACGTGTTTTCATGAGTGTTAGGACAAAAAGTAAAAGAAGCATCCACTAAATTGCTCACTGGAAGGAGCTATTGACACTACTCTTCTCCAGTCTTTTCATGTCTATCGATAGGGGCTGCAGCCTTACCATTGCAGATATTTAGGTATTTCCCACTGAAAGCAATACTTTGAGGACTTGACCCAAGGTCATAATGGTATGGTCACTGACTGAAGCTTTTTCTCTGTTGTAAATTGTGTCTATGTCAGATGCTATAAACCAACAACTTGTGAATAGCCCAGGTAAGTTAGGCGAAAAACAGTTAAAGGAATTAAAGAGCTTAGTAAGCAGAGACAGTGCCAAGAGCTGTTGTGGTTTTTTTTCAGTGAGAGCTTTCTACATGCCAGATTTCATTATCACTAAACATTTCCGCAGCAGAAGTGATCAAGAAGAACAAAGATTTTTATTCTCCTTTATTTTTTCCCCTGACCACAAAAGTAGCCAAGGCTTACCCAAGACAGAATTAATTCAGACCTAGCTTGAGTACTTTGACTGGCAATTTTGCTGTGCTATTGAGATACAACTGAGATTCAAAATCTGTCTTCCCAGGTGATCCACTTTTGCTTTTTCTTCCTGTCTAAATAAAGAAAAATCTTTTGTTGGTAAAGACTACACCAGGAAAACTATCCATTCTTTAGCTCCAAAGCCATGCTTTCTACTTCAGAAACTGTTTATGTTTTCTATGTGCTCTGGTTACGGGAACTTATTAACATACAACTACTGCTGAAGACAGCTGTAATAGGACTTTTTTTTATATCTAGGAATGTGATTATTCTACAATGGATGGATAAAATGACTAATTAAAACTGAATTCAAATTTTGATGCCTGATGATAGTCCTAGCAAGTGGATTTCAGCTCCCAGTTTAAAAGACCTAAATGTAAGATGTTTGCGTGTATTTACACATAATCTATATATGTCTATGTGTGAGATAGCTGTCTCTGTTCTCAAGGTTGTCAATGAGATTTCCTCAGCACAGTGAATGGACTCCAAAGAAGAGTAGACTCTAGAGTTGTTCTGCTAACCTCAAAACAGATACCAGGTCAGCTTTGTATCAGGTCAGCTGAAAGACACTTTTGATTCCACTGACTCTACTGACTAGCTTCCCATAATAGAGATTACATTTAAGAGCCTTAATCTGCAAGTTGAATCCAATCCTTTGTTACACATGGGTGATATGCCAATAAATGGAAAGTGAAAACTAGTTGGGTTAATTAAAAAAATCAGCATACTTGCAATAAAATGAATAAAACAGTAGGTAGGTCAGAAATCCACTGATGAAAAATACTGTGTGTGTGGACATGCTGGTTTCTGCACGTGCAAGTTAAGCTACATTGGTTTAACTTTCTACCATGATCACCACCCACATAAACAGCTTGATCTTCTGAGGTGCTGAGAATTCATACTTTCTAGAGCCAAGAAAAGCTCCAACAGTACATCAAATCTGAAAATTGGGACATTTATTTAGATTGCTATGCAGCAATGTTGATTTAAATACCCAGCTTGAAAATGTTGGCCACAGTGAGGAAAGAAAGCAGTATCTTACCATCACCAGTGAAAGGCTCTTTATCTCATCCTACGATATTTTTTCTTGTTCTTCCAGTTAATATCTTCTTCCAGTTAGCATCTTTGCTTTTTTCCTAGTTTTTCCCCTACAGGTTCTGGCATGGTATTCTGCTTGTTCACTGTTCACTAATATCAGTGATGGCCCCTCTTTGACACTTTTGGCATTTCCAGACCTTTTCTTATTACTGTCATTGTTAAAGGCAGAGATTTGCACCACACAGAGTCAGGTCCTCGCTTGCCTTTCTGCTTGCGCTATTATGTATACAAAGAGTTGGAAATGGTTGGATAATCAAGACCTCTGATTTATCGTTATGTTACATTTATTCTGCTTAGGTGAAAGCAACTATACAAGCAGTGTAAGTGGCCACAGAGCAATGGAAAGCAAGGCTTTTCCAAAGATGTTTACAATCCTCATTTACACTCAGTCCCCCTTACTTGTCACTCTAGTGTATGAAAGGTTTTAATCTGGAAGAATTCGCAGTTGCACTCACTCTAACATCTTGTATTATTGCAAGAAAAAAGTAGCAAGGTCTATCTATGAATGAGAATTATGTCTCAAGTCCTCAAGATTTTGAAAAAAAGAAGGGCCTGGAATGGGTTCTTTTTTGCTATACCAATAAAAAATTAGGTACTCCAATAAAGATGGTGAATGCAAAATAAACACAATCTTGCCTGAGGATAAAAGGTACTAAATAAAACACATACAACTTTCTTCAAGTCTTTCTCTTCATATCAATATCTAGTGGATGCTTGTGCTGAACAAACCATTAATCTAGAATATCTTTCAAAGCTGCTTTTTTTTTTTTTTTTTTTTTTTCTACAAAGGAAACATATTCAGTAGGAGTTGTTCACATTTTTTTCATATTTTTTCCCTAGTCAAATTATTAGTTTCAGGTCTAATCTGGGCAACTCACCCTCTCTTCAGCTACATTAACTGCATTAACACATTAATTTTTGAGTAGCCACTTGTACTGCACAGAGTTTGCACATAGATCACCAAAATCATTTCAGTTAAAGGCTTTACTTTGTACTTGGAGCACAGGCCTTAGAGGTAACAGTCTACTATTTAATAAATTAAAACACATAGTGATGTACTTTTGCACTGCAAATGAATGAGAACATATTATAAATAATAAATTACAAGAGAGACTGACAATGTATCTAACATACATCTTAGATCTTGCATTTATGTTACACTAAATACTACTCTGTGGCTTGTGTCATGGAACTGTGGAACAAGGTACATTAAAATGAGATGTATTAAAATGAGAGTGCTGTTAGAAAACAAAGCCCAAGTTTGTTTCCCATCCTCATTCCTGATAATCTGGAGTAACTGTCAAATCACTGGAGCTGCTATTCATTATTAGAGATACAAATAAGAGCAGACGATGGTTTAGAATCATCCTCTATGGAGACATCTGAGCCATTCTGCTATTATTTTTTGAATAAAAAAAGGACTGCTCAGGGGCAGGTTTCATTAGTTTTCATTCAAAAAAGAAAACAATAAAGCATTAAAAACCAGAATTAAAGCTATTTGTTTTAACCCATTTACCCATCTGAAGTCAGATCTAGAGCAGCAAAATCAAGAAATCTAGAAATCAGCTTAATCAAAATTAATACAGGTTCAGATGTTGCAGGAGCTGCAGAAATTCTGCTATTAGTTCTTCAGCTAAAGCTCATTTTCACATAGAATGATGGCAAGACAAGGCTTGCAGAAGTAATTTCAGAGTGAACAGGTTACTGATTATATTATTAAATCCTTCCTCCAACATGTATTAGGTTTCAATGGAGTTCTAGAGAGAATCCAACTCAGGTGGCAGCTGGCAAGGATGAAAATGCTGCTGTGGAAAACTAGGCAAAGCAGAAAACAGTTGCACTTTTCAATAAATAACCTAAGGTCCAGTATTTTTGGAATATATTCCTAATATATTCCGAATCCCATCTCAGGACTGCCTGAATCTGGGCAGGAGGTGACATTTTTGATGCTTTCCCTTCTGCAGTGGTAGAAGCTGCAGGAGCATCTGCTGAGACCATAGGAAGTAAGAAACTTGTCTAGATATCTAGACATCTAGGGTCTAGCTGTCCCTGGAATGTATTGGATTTACACAGAGAAAAGTAAATAGTCAGCACAAGCTGATTCAATAGTTTCCTATTCTGGTTTATGCTAATCTCTCTTTACATCATTCATAAACTCTCATGGGATCACAGAGCGATGTAGAACGCACTACACGTATGGGAAAATCAGATTTTGCTTCATTATAAGTATTTTCATAAACCCGTTATTACAAAGAAATAAAATGTCATTAGAACTGGTGAGATACCAAGGAAGAGAAATGAGGCAGAGCCTCTACTGCAGCATGCCATGCCAGCAAGGAGTGCCCAGAGCTGGTGTAGGCATATTGCTGTTTCTAAATGTGAGTGCGTGCTTTGGTTTAGGAGTATGAGGGCCCTATTTCTTTCTTGCTATAACACACTATGCAAAGAAGGTGAGTTACGCAAGCACAAGAAATGTGGTTTGATAACATGAATGTTTAGGTTATCCCTGATCTAGGCATAGAAAAAACTCTCATGTTTCTCTTGATTTCATCTGAAAGAGCCAGGAAACTAAAACTTGTGTTAGCCAACTGGAAACACCTGAAAATCTTTCACTAAAATAGCTACTATAATTGTAATTTCTTAATTATTTTATTTTACTATTTAGGTACCAAATCTAAGTCTCATGGTGTTATTGAGGTAATTTCCAAGTTATCTGCAACAAGGTACCATGAAATTGGAAGGCTTCAGTAAGCCTGTTTAACAGACATCAGCTGCCAAATAGGGCCAAAACAGGGAGAGAAGAGAAAAGAAAAAAAAACGAAGTTCCTCCCTCTAGCCACACTCAATGCTAGATGCACTGCTTTTTGTCATTGTCCATCAAGAGAAGTAGAAGATAATGTTCCACAGCACATTAAAAAAGGACACTGTCAACCTAGCTTTAATAAATTAAATCAAAATCTAATAAAGCTACTTTCTCAAAAGGGCACCTGCCTCTGAGATCATCTCCTTTATATTCTTTCTCATTATTTAAACTAATTTAATCTAATTTAATTTTTTTATTACTTTTCAATTCTCTGCTACTGTGAGACCATTTCTTCCCCCTACACAGATGCAAGCAGCTTGCAAAGATTCCCTGAGGATTCCTGGAAGTAGAACTGAGATTTCAGGGTCCCTTAATGCATAGCCATGTCACTGTGAGAGCTTTATGCACCCACATGCACCCACCTGTCTCTGTTGCTTCTCCTCTTCCTTAGCTTCAAGCAGAATGAGGCAAATTGGGAAAAACACTTATGTCTGATGTCGTAATTCTTAACTGCCCTTGCTTAGTTGCTGCATGACATTAGGATGCTTAAAGACATTACAAAGGGGATTTGAAAATCCTGAGGCAGAGAGGAGATGGTAGTATTTGCTTCCTGAGTAGCTGCTCTGTCCACTACCATATCCTACAGAAAGGGAGCAGCAGCAAGTAAGTTTTAAAAGGTTGCAGCAAGCCTGCCCAGCTTCAAAGGGAGACTGAAGGACCCTTCCTTAAAGACATGATCCTGTGAGAAGAAAAGGAAAAGGGGTGGGATGTCCATGTGAAGACTGAGACGGAAGATGTACTTGAGTGTATAGCATTCCCATCTTGACTCTCACCCCACAACCCTGCACTCAATAACTTGACTTCAGGCATGTTTCCACTCAACGTGGTAATTATTTGGATCCCATATAGAGATCTGCCTCAATTACCTTCTTCTTTGCAACATCTAAGTTTGTTCTTGGATGTGTGCTTAGGATTCTCTTTGCCTTTACCTTCGTTGACACCATTGAAGTCTTCGAGGCCCTCAGGATTCCACAGAGAATCCATTGTTTATGTGGTAGTTGGTTTTTTTAACCAGAGGTGTCCCAAGAAAACACTAAAAATCTTCTTCCCAAATCCACATCATTCAGACCCTAGCACACCAAATAAAGTAAATAGGTCATTTTCCATGGCAGCTTGGCAGTTATTCTGTGTTCCCCTTAAGTCTTTTGGGTAGGTAGAAAACAAAAGCTCCTTCTCACATCCATTGGAGTAGTGACTTCTCCAGTGATACCTTCTGTTCCTACTTCTTTCTCAGGGCATCATGAAGACTGACCACATGCTTTTAAGACAGGGAGAAGCTTCTTAGATAAATAGTCCTTTCCCTAGCATCTGCAGGAATTCAGATCAGAGAAGTACTCACCAGCAGCTGCATGGACCTACACATTTTCTGAACACTCTAAAAACATTTCAGAATAACTAATCCTAGTAAATAACATTTTACTACTATCATCTAGCTGAGCTCTGCAACTTCAGCCACAGCTCAGATGCTTTAAATTTATGCAGCCATATTTACAAGGTCTAGGTTTTCATTCCAGAAGAAACATGGCTATTGAATTCTCATTTCTCATCCCTTAGACTAGGGCATGACACTGACCAAAGGGACACTCATTTCATGTGCAAAGAAATAAATTGGAAATCGTTTCTCTCAAACTGAACAGTTCTGGGAACACAGGTCATATTTTCCAACAGTGGCGTTTCAGAGAACGTCAGCAGTGCTCTGCAGAAAGCCAGGGCCACTTGTGACAGCAGTGCTTGTCTCTAGATCTAAGCCGCGTCAAACAAAGCTAACTACCCTTTTGACACACTCTATTAATGATACCTCCTCCATGTAAGGAATTTTAGGCCATTGCCATAAAGTGCAAGGGCTTTGGAAAGTGGCCCCACAGTGGCCCAAACCGTGATTCAGATAACCACATTTCCTAATTCCCACCACTTCCCGGTCCTTATCTATTCCCTCCTGCCTGAGGGTGGCCAGCTGGCTCAAGTAGGCTACACTGCTCCTCCTTGCCTCTCTCCTAAGGCAGCTGATGCCATTTGCATGTACAGGTGCAATTAAGCCACTGAGTAGGCTGGTCTGAGTCACTCACCGTGCTGACATTCGCACACACACACAACACTCACTGCTCATTTCCTCTCCTAGGACAGAGGCTGGTTTGCATGGGTCTTGCCTATGCACACACTTCTCCTTTGTTGTTTCTGCTGCCTTCCTATCTGGTCTTGAGTCTTGAGTTTTGCAGCCGTTCCTCTTTTCTGCCTGACTTTCTGCTCAGATTCCACTTTTAAAGAACTGAATGTTGTTTTAAGTTTGATCTGTTTCTCAGCTTTTCTGGAAAATACAGTAGGACTTCAGGTTTCCTGCTTTCCCCAAAAAATAAGTATAAATGTTAAAGCTTCCCTGTTCCCTTCCTTTCCATCAAAGACACCCTTTTCTTCACCCTGTCACCTTCCTGTTGAGCAACCACTGGCCCACACCACTGCGGTGCTGGCAGTTTAGGAAGATGCTGATGCTCTGGTCAGCACCGTTTGCACGGACAGAGCTTTCCTCTGTACTATGACTTGCTGACTTTAGGGTGAGCTTCACCTGCTTCCAGATTAGCAACACCAGGACCTCTATCAACCCCAGGTCTGTTCTCAGTGCCAATTTATCCTTATGTGAAGCATCATATCAAAAGCAAATGCTTATAAGCTTTCTGCTGTTGTTGGTAACGCAGGCCAGATGTGACCACACAGGAATAAGGCTCTGTTATCAGTTTTAGTCTACTGGCAGTTTATAAGACAATTCAATGGCAAATCCAGGAACATCTAAAGAAGTCAATGAACTGAAATAAAATTTGCTGCTTATGGTGCTTGTTTTCCAAGTCGTCTGTGTATACCTAAGAAACATACCGTATGCTCCACCACTTACATTTGTGTAGCTAGCAATCACAATTTGGTTGTAAAGTGACAGATGTGGAATGAAAGCATTGAAGAACAATAAAAATTAGAATCCCATAAAACCAGTTGTACATGATGATCACTTATCAGAACGTGGCTATATTTTAACATATGGCCCATAAAAAAAACGTTACTGAGTGTATTTTAAAATCTAAGAGAATGACCTTTTTAATTGGTGATAAAATTGGCTTGCTCCCCAGGCAGTGCAGTTTTAATGAAGCTGTAAAAAAATTAACTGTTTTGTGACAAAAAAAAAAAATAATGCTTAGATTATATTTCCAGGAAATAACACAGATTAAAAAGGAAACTTAGAAATATGGTGTGACTTTTCATTATAATTTTTAAAAAATTCATAGTGAGAAGAAGTAGAAATCAAAGTTATCATAAGCCACCATTATAAACATTAATTCAACTGATTAAAAATTACATAAATAATTTATCCAATTTTATAATAGAATAACAGACTAGGGTTGATGAGCTAATAATACAAAGATTCATCTACAGACAGAAACACATTATGCACAGGCTACATCATTTTTCGTATTCATAAAAGATCCATTTATCTTCTTATGAAAAGATTATAAGATTTGATCTACAGACGCATCATAGGATGCCCCAATGTGGCTGATGTAAACCCATCACGTTAGCTATACCAGACATGTTGATTCATATCTCTATCTTATTTTAACCCTGTTACTTTTCAAATAGTCATTTGTATAGCATGACACGGGGCCCAATGATGTCTTTAAAAATAATTTTTTCTTATATTAAATGTCATAAAAGCATTTTCTTGTGAAGAGATCATAGCTCATTTTACATTTCTCTTAACAGCATTTACTTGACGACTTCACCACTTTGGAGTTACAGCTGGGACTGACTCATAAGATATTTATATAAAGAGCTGTTTTATCTTGTAGCTAAATTCCCATATACAGACAAACTCTAACCATAGATAGAGCAGGACAAGATTGGTACCAAGCAATGTGGATTTATATTTAGGATTGCTGAAGCCTCAATTTTACAAAAAGCCTCTGAAGCGATCTCACTATTTATTTCCTAATAGACAAACCTGAGCTTATTTCTTGGCAGAAAGAGCCTGTGAATCTTGAGGAAAGAAGACCATTGCTTTTACAGTCCTTTTGCTACCTTCTTCTACCCAGAACATGTGGTAGCTACACAGCTGTATTGATTTGTTCCTATCATAGTATGCTCAAGACGGTATCTCAATTATTTCCTAACAGAGCTAACTGAAAAGTGTTGTTCTTCTTTAGATACACTTTGATAAATTTAAAATAATATTTTATTATTTTTCACTGAAAAACAAAACAAGAGCATTTAATGCTTTGACAAGATGCATTCTCTTCCCCATATCTAAATTTTTGCCAGTGAGGTAAACCAAAACCAGATAACATAAAAATCCCCAAACAGTAGTCAAGACAGCATAAAAAATGAAAACTTGACAACAAAAAAATTTAATTTTAGGGGGGAAAAAAAAAAAAAGACAGTTTCTACTGGAAATTTTGCAAATTCCCTTTCCCTTACTGTCGAATCAGGGGGGACACAGACTACAGCCAGTATCTGCTAGAAGGCCTTTTATCACTGAAGCCATTCCTCTTAACAGAGGCAGGCTGTTCCCATTAGTAGCAGGCAATTATGCATTTACCACCCCACACACTTGCTCTGGGGGCTGAGGGCCACAAGATGGGCCCTGGCTCACCATCATCCAAGGGTTCTGGCTCTGCGGGGCAGATGTAAGCACGCCCATAGCCTTTGCAGGACAGCAGCCGCCTCCTCCTCCTCCTCTGAGACACCCCACTTGCTGCTGAGGCCGGTGCCCGTCGGCAGCCATTCTCGAATTTGGCCAGCTCATGGTGTTATAAGATTATCAGTTCTCGTGGGCTTGGGGGAGGAATGGTTGACAGAGCTTATCAGCGCTCAGGAGACCCTCACATGCCCCTTCTCAGATTCATCGCCTGCTTTCTGATGGCTGCTTTCAGTAACTCTTTCTCCATCCATATGAGTACATCCCTGTAGAGCCTGTCCACACAAATCTGCACACAAGGGGCTTTTATGACAAACTGGCTTTTATTTTTGGCAGGAGAAGGAAGGAAGGAAGGAGCCTCCTAACCTAAAATCTTGAAATAATCATTGTATTTTTCTCCTTTGCAAAAACAACTTTTTGCTCTGGTTCTCTGCTTCATCTTGTTCATTACCAAGTTCATTACTGTGGAAAATGTTGCTTTATAAAAGCCTCAGATCAATATGATAGATACGTGCTTATGTTCCTAATAGTTGGAAAGACTTGGAGAAAGCCAGACGATAAACTTGAAGATAGCACATCACTACAAAGTGGAGATCAGCAGTCCCTGCAGGGTAAGTGAGCTACCTCTGTTAGTAGCTAAAACTCAAGGGTTACATTAAATAAATTTAAAGCTATATTGCATGTATTATGCTCTCCTCCACCCCGGTGTCATAACCAATTCATATATATTGGCAACTTTGTGATGTGGCTGACCACAAAATTACAGACGTTCAGCTATTTCTTGCAACTCAGGAAGGGAACAGTCTCAATCACATGACATATCTGTGTTATTTCCAGGAAAAGAGGTGGGAAAGTGTATCAAAATGGCAGAACTCATACTCAAAAATCTCTGGATGACAGTGTCCAAGGCAAGAAATCCTCTGCCTGTTCTTTTTCACCTGGTAATGTGTAAACTTTTCACCTTAGAAGAAGGGGTGGAGATTTTCTCCCCTACTTAGTACACCAGAACCTGTTTGTTAGGAGATTTTCCTAGGAAAGATGTAGACAAACTTCCCTGGGTCTATGAGGGTGCACAACCAAGGCTGTCTCACTCTGAAGCAAGCATTTTCATCACTCTGTTAATATCTACATGATAGGAAAGTGGGACACCGTGGTTATAATTTTCATTTTTAAAAAGATCTGGTCATGCTTTATTAGGTCCATATCTTCAAAGAGGACTACGCGGAATGGATTCTGAATAGACATAGTCATCTAACATTTAGGTCTCTGTGCAATTAATGAAGAAAGATAAAAATCTGACTTAGTGAGGCTGCATCTCCCTTCTACTATCTACAGAGACACCTACCCCACTCCATTAACTTTAAAGAAAATGTAGGTACTTTCTTTTCTCCTGCCAGGTCCAAATACCTAAAATTTCTGCAGATTTTTGCACATCAGTTAGACACACTGCATTTCGCTTGCATAGACTCCCCTTCAACAGGACTTACCATAATAATTAAAAGTTGCAGTGTAAAACAACTGTGTCACATTACATGCATTTATATTTGGCTCTTTCAGGATACAAGGAAGCGATCAGTTGACTTCCAAGGGATCAAGGAACCAACCTGACTGTCCACTCCTTGTACTTTCTTTGATCTGTCTGTACAGCACAAACTGAGTGTAAAATACCGTCTACCAGAATTCTTGGCTTTTTTAAGCTAATACTCAAATAATTGTGTCTGTGACATTGCAGTAATTTATTCTGTGTTTGTACCCTGTCTAGCTCAAAGGAGTCTTGGGCAGGGAGTGAAGATCTGGGATGCTATGACTAATGTGATTGTATATGAGGGGGGTTTTTTTCATCTCAAAATGTCTTTTCTTTTTTTTTTTTTTTTTTTTTTTCCCCCCTGCCTGCAAAGTCTATTCCAAGAGGATTTTAAAAAGAGCTTGGAGTTAGATTTTGAAGGTGTGACCAAAAGCAAGTGATGGGACTTTGGTCTTGTGGGAAAACGGATGGGATACAATGCCCCAAGGTGAGGGTGTGGATCACCCAGGTGGAACAGGTCCAGGGAGAGATGAATCTGAGGTGTTGGACAACTATGCTATGCTGGGGAGAAGTAGTAAAGCAGACCTTGTTACAGATTGTTTCATTTTGTGATACAGCTGTTCTGAAGGTGGTGGACACCTCCCTGCTGAGTGAGAAGGACTGTTCCTCTGTTTGCTTGCACCTCCTCCATTTATCTTTGCCTTCTGAACATATTTACAGCTTCTGGAAGCTCCTCATCTTGGAACAATGGGGACAGGCACTCAAAGCCTGTTAGCTACTGGGCTCCTCCTGTTTTGCCCAATAAGATGCGACACCTTTCTGCTGGTGATACCTACGAGCCTAAAACCCTCGGCTCTGAATGGAGGCACCAGCTCCGTGTTCTGAAGGATGATCTGGGGTCTTGACCCAAGTGCTGCTTTCCAGATATTGCTGAAATTGCACGTGGCTTGGTGCACCAGCTCCCTGCTCCTGTCTGAGACCCATAGGCTCCCCTGTGAGGAAGCAGAGAGGAACGAGGGCAGGCAGAGATGGGCTGCCTATCCATGCTGGCAGGATGCTCAATTGTAGCAGAGACTGAAAGGAGTTGGGGGTAAGAAGGGCCCAAAAGCCCCTCAGTAAGCAAAAAGCTTTGGGGTAACAAATGACATTTGATGGCTGGATTTGATTCTGTAATCATGAGGGAGATCATTAACAGAAGTGGTGATTTCATCTTTTCATGGAGTATGTCATTTTCAGAGGCCAGAGATGACTGTTAAATTACTTAAACTGACTTCTCATGTATTAAAGGCATGTAAATGTCACCCACACATTCCTGTACTGAACACAATGACTTTAATTAGACTCAAATATTTCAATCCTCAGGCAACTAAACCCTTTTGTACCACAGAGAGGGAACAGAAAAGATTGAGGCATCAGTCTACAGTGAAGGGGATCTACTACAACACAAAGGTTCTGTTTTTCTTTTACTTGAATTGCAAAAAGTGTCATGAGTCCTTCCAGTATGGAGATATTTTTCATCCCAGAAACATTTCTTTATCATCCCAGATTTTATGTTCAACCTGGACTTTGAGTAAATGTCAATCATCAGTCTACTGACAGGTGAGTCTCAGAGTACCAGTCCATCTGCTGTCCTGCATCCACCTCCAGTCAAAGACTGATGTTTTAGAGTAAGGGAGAAAACTGGAGAAAACAAAATTTGGCCAGTCTTTCTTATTCAAATGAGGAACCTTGAGAACAGATTACAGTAATTTATCACAAAGCTGTCAGTTCTGTGGGACTGTGCAGGCAAGACTGTCAAACCTTCCTTCACCCAGGGATGTGTGGCTGAAAGTGGATGGCAGAATGGTATTTGGAGCCACACGATCCAAGGCAAGAAGGAATACAACCACCTAGGTTTACCTAGGTACCTGCCTGTGCAGCCTTCAAGCTCTCAGAAGCTGAATCAAGTCCTATCTTTAGGACAGCAACTAACGTCACCTTCCAATTATAGTGACTGCACCACCCTCTAAAATCAGTGTTAATTTATCATCCTCCCTGTTAGAAAACTGCATCATATGTCAAGGTGAATTTGCCTGACTTCTGCTCATTGGATCTCATTGTCCCATGTTATATAAAACTGTAAAGACTTTCAGTTTTACTTTCTTTCCTAAAAGCCAGAAGTACACACTTTTAGATCCTTTTTTTCCCCTACATGAGTATGAGTAGCTACACAAGATCTTATCTCAGCCTCCTTTCTATAAGCTGAATAGGACCAGCTTCTCATCTTAAGAGTTATTTTTAGCGGTTTCATTTTATGACTCTTCCTCTTGAAGTGAAGATAGCAGAGCCGCTATGGTAGTCCAGCATACTACAGTAGGACAGCATATTACTGCAGCACAGCAGTACAGCTATTGCAGAAGTAGAACTATTACTGTGGTGCGTTGCTCCTATGTGCAAAGGCAATATGGTATCCCCCCCCCCTTCACTTTGATACTCACTCTTTTTTCCTTGATCAAGGAGGAACATCGCCCTTGATCAAGGGTAATGCTGATACTTCTAAGGACAGTGTTAACACTGAGAGCTAACAGTAAGGTGATGAAGACGGCCAGTGATTAAGCAAAAAAAAAAGGTTCTGAATTCTGGAAAAAAAAATTATTGAAAATATTTCTGGGGCAAAATAAAAAAAAGACTTCATTTTTAGTCATTATGAAAGTGGAGAACTAGAATGTTTATATATTATATTTTAAAAAGAAATGGGAATACACTACCTGACCAATACATGTCTTGTCATTATGGACATATTACCACTTCACTAAAAAGAAATTACAACATTTTAAGATTCAAGGACAGGACAAGGAGAAAATTGAACAGAGAAAAAATATCCTGACCACCTCACCCTTCTTCTCAGAGTGAGGCTCAAATCTGAAAGGAAGAAAAAAAACAGAATACATGCCACATTTGACAGCAAACATTTGGTCAGGGGAAGTCCTAAAAACACATTCAAAACCTGTAAGGTGCACATGCTTACAGGAAAAGGTGTTTAACTCCCGGATTAAGTAGGTAACTTAAAATTTAGATGCAAGGTTCAAAAATGTCCTGATGTGTCTGAAATATATCACTTCAAAATGGTTTGAAGGCCATTAAGAAAAACAGATTCATGCTGCTAAAGTTATCTCTCAAGAATTTTTGAAAGTATAGTTTTGTTAATAACCAGTTATATCAGAACAGAGTAAAATATTTTTAAGTGTATATAGTGACCAAAGAAAACCTATTTGGAACTATCTGATAAAATGGATATATCTTACCCTCAGGGAAAACACAGAAACTAATTGGACATCGCTACTTTGGAAAAGAAAAAGTCAGAGAGAACCATTTATGATAGATATTTCAGAACGTTTAATGGACACCTACATGAAATGTAAAGAACATGTCTCTTCTTCAATTATTATCAGCAGCTAAATGAAAGGAATATTTCCAAATTAAAAAAAGCATATTACATGGACAGTAAAATAGCCATATAAATAATTTATAACCATTTCAGATTGCAGTACAATACGTTGGCCTAAGCAGGTCATGAAAATTTTCCATTTATACTTGCAAATTGAATAACTGAATATTCACTGAAGAGGAAAGTTCCATAAGATACAAATACTAGTTAAGACACATGATTTCCACCATCTCCTTATGGAAGTTAGGTTCTTAACTGATTTTTGCACATTTAAAAGTCTTTCTTGCAATCATCTGATCTAAAAACACAATTACTTTTTTTTTTCCTTTCTACGATCAGTGGGCGGTATCATTCCCCAGGATTTTCAGCTCTCAGAATGGGAACTTAGCATCTTGAAAGGATCTGATCTCTGAAACCAAATCAAAGCAAAACAAATCAAAACAATAGAGTTGACTCTACCATCCAAATTTGGACCTGAGCTGTTATAACTGTGTTCTGGCTTTATTTAAGGACGTATGAGCAGAAGTCATAGAATCACAGAATGGTTTGGATTGGAAGGGACCTTTAAAGACAGTCAAATCCAACCACACCTTCCACTAGACCAGGTTGCTCAAGGCCCCATCCAACCTGGTCTTGAACACTTCCAGGGAAGGGGCAGCCACAATTTCTCTTGGAAAGTCTAGGGAACAGGGTAACCCAGGTATTTAATATTGTGGAGAAGGTATCCAGCTATGAGCGCTGGGGGTTGAAACACCAATCAGAGTTGGTTGTGAGTAAGCTGGACCAGGATGACACATGAGATTGCTCAGGAACACAGTTCCTTTGACTTTAGTGTTCTGAGGTTATTCAGTATCCCTCTGGCGTGGTTTGAGCCTACCCAGCTGGCTCCAAAAAGCACCACGCAGCCACTTGCTCACCCCTACCCCATCCCCTGAGGGATGGGGAGGAGAAAATACAACCAGAAAAGGCTTGAGGGTCTCAGCTCTGCTCCCTCTTCCCCCCCAGCAGCGCAGGGGACAGGGAATGGGGGTCACAGTCCGTCCGGCACAAGGTGTCTCCGCGGCTCCTTCCCCCTCAGGGAGAGGGGCCCTCGCAGCCCTCCCCTGCCCCACCGCGGGGTCCCTCTCCCGGCAGACAGCCCTCCACCCACTGCCCCAACGAGAGTCCTTCCCGCGGGGCCGCAGCTCCCCAGAACCCCCCAGCGCGGGTCCCTCCCGGGGCTGCCGCCCTCCCCCCGACGGGCGGCTCCAGCGCGGGCTGCCTCGGAGTCGCGGCTGCTCCGGGCCCGGTCCCTGCTCCTCCGGCCCGGGGCCCTCCGCAGGCTGCAGGCCAACCTCTGGGCCACCGCTGGGCTCCAGGGGCTGCAGGGGCTCAGCCGCCACCCCAGCGTGGGCCGCAGGGGAACCTCTGCTCCGGCACAGCTCCCCCTCTCCTTCCTCACTGACCCGGGTGTCCGCAGGGCTGTTTCTCTCCCGTCGCCTTTCACTCACTAACACAAACAGACAAGACGAAGAGAGCTATCAATTGCTTCTTTCACTCTTAAATAGTTATCCGCAGAGGCGCCATTGGTCTGGCCTTGCCCAGAGGCGGGTCTGAAATTGGAGCCGGGGGAGCTTCTCAAAGCCTCTTCCAGGAGCCACCTCTGTAGCCACCTCCCTCACTACCAAAACCCTGCCAAAATCCCACCAGACACCAAGCCACCACACCCTCTTACAAGAATGGGTTTCCCTTTGAAAGTTTCCAGTCTGTATAGTACAATTATTCTTGATTCTTTATGTTTTGCCCTCCCCAGAAGCACTTGTCACTGACTGTCAACATCCTGATGCTACAGCCATTCACATAAATTGAGTTTCTTATTCTTTTGTAGAAAGCTAAATATTGGTGGAGATGACACCAAGGTGAGTGGTGCGGTTGACACTCCTGAGGGAAGGGATGCCATCCAGAGGGCCCTGGACAAGCTTGAGAAGTGGGCCCATGTGAACCTCATAAGATTCAACAAGACCAAGTGAAAGGTCCTGCACCTGGGTTGGGGCAAGCCCCGGTATCAATACAGGTGGGGGGATGAAAGATTTGAGAGCAGACCTGCCAAGAAGGACTTGGAAGTACTGGTGGATATAAAGCTGGACATGAGCCACCAATGTGCTCTCGCAGCCCAGAAGGCCAATTGTATCCTGGGCTGCATCAAGAGAAGCATGGCCGGCAGGTTGAGGGAGGTGATTCTGCCCCTCTACTCTGCTTTGGTGAGATGCCACCTGGAAGACTGCATCCAGCTCTGGAGTCGTCAGCACAGGAAAGACATGGACCTGTCAGAGCAAGTCCAGAGGAGGGCCACAAAAATGGTCAGGGGACTGGAACACCTACCTTATGAGGAAAGGCTGAGAACTGAGATTCAGTTCAGCCTGGAGAACAGAAGGCTCCGGGGAGACCTTATTGCAGCCTTTGAGTACTTAAAGGGGGCCTATAAGAAAGACAGAGGCAATCTTTTTAGCAGGGCCTGCTGCAATAGGACAAGGAGTAATGGTTTTAAAATAAAAGAGTGCAGAATTAGGCTAGATATAAGGAAGATATTTTTTACAATGAGGGTGGTGAAACACTGGAACAGGTTGCCCAGAGAGGTGATAGAAGCCCCATCCCTGGAAGCATTCAAGGCCAGGCTGGATGGGGCTCTGAGCAACCTGATCTAGTTGAAGATGTCTCTGCTTACTGCAAGGGGGTGGGACCAGATGACCTCAAAAGGTCCCTTCCAACCCAAATCATTCTATGATTCTGTGATGATTTGGGCCATATAATTAAAAAGATTTATGACAAATCATAACACCATTCAGCCCCACATTTTTCCACCCTCATGAGTTTTGTTCTTTTCTACTTCAGAGAAACTAAATTCATCTTTCTTCATGGTCGCTTGGATAAGCAGCAAAAAGAGGTTTCACTGCAGCCTGTGTTTTAGCCATGGAGACAATCTCCTGTGATATCAGCAAATCTGACAAGCCTGACCCCGAAGGTTACTCCTGTCCCAGCAGACCCTGGAGAAGGTTGATGTGCTATCTTAGGCCTTCAGCTAGTGTTTACTAATCTAGTATTCTACACAAGAAAAGATAGGTCAGAAACTCCACTTTTTCTGTCTGTGCTCTATTCTTGTCTCACGGGAAAAAGCCATTTTCCTTTTCTTTGTCCTCTCTTCACTTTTGTGCAGGGGCTTCTCTGTGTCTCAGCAGGTTCTAACACAGTGGGGACCTTTATGAGAGCAACTGAAAATAAATACATTCAGACTTCCCTGAGCTGCAAAAATTTCCCTCTTGTTCATCTTCTGGAAATCACAAGACAATGTAGAATTAACTTTTACTTTTTTAATGAATAAGAGAAATACTTGTGTGCAACAGCTCCTTTAGAAAAGGTTGAACTCAGATGTAAATCCAGAAAGCCCTTAATTCCTTCAGCTGCTGGTTCAAATCTGCCTTCCCTCTGGTCTTCTTGAGGGATTATCTTTCCTCTGAGGAAATGTGTATGTCAGTGGAGGAATCTGCCCTACCTGTCTCCAGCTTCTTACTGTTCCTTTCAGTAGAGGACTTCCACTCCTGACCCTCTGCCTCTACTCAAAAATCTGTTTCCTTGAGCAGTTTTCCAGATTCTTTCTGCAAACTGAGTTTCTTTCTGATACATGCTGCTGTGCCATATGGACACCAGGAAATGTGCAGAGTAGCTATTTTCTAAGAGCCTAAAGGTATTCCGGCTTGGCTTATGCTGGTAAATCATCTTTTAGATAATGTCTAGGATTGCTTGGGTAAAACAGTATGTACAGTCCCCAAAGATGAAATTCCTGTGCCATTTGCTCCCTGCTACCAGTGCTGAAATGCAACTTAAGAAGCAACAGGCCGCAAAACTTTTGGGTCCATTCAGGGAGGTTTTGGACCTCTTCAGCCCTTCACCACCTTCCAAGGACTGCGTGACAGCTGATGGTGCTGTTGCAAGAGATCTCACTTGATTACATGGATTTTCCATTTTTCTTGCAGGACCCTGGGCTTGAGTTGACTGACGGTGGTAGGTGTGGAGAATTGCCAAATGTCACTGCATCTGGGCACTGTTTGATCCCTTCCATGCTTAACTTCTCTGACAGCCAGTTCAGCAAGCATCAACAAGATGTAAAACAAGTTGCACCAGAATTGTGAAAATTTTCCAGTATTTGAACTGGAAATGAACTTTGTGTCAAGAGGATGGGGCCGGGCTCTTCTCAGTGGTGCCCAGCAACAGGACAAGGGGCAATGGGCACAAGCTGGAGCACGGGAAGTTCTACCTCAGCATGAGGAGGAACTTCTTTACCCTGAGGGTGGCAGAGCACTGGAACAGGCTGACCAGGGAGGTTGTGGAGCCTCCTTCTCTGGAGATATTCAAAACCCATCTGGATGCATTCCTGTGTGACCTGCTCTAGGCTAACCTGCTTTGGTGGGGGAGTTGGGCTAGATGGTCTCCAAAGGTCCCTTCCAACTCCTACTGTTCTGTGATTCTGTGAAAAAAAAAAATCCATTTGAGACTGGAGCTTAAACAAAATACAATGAAGAACATATAAATGGCTTAAATGAAACCATGTTATGAGAAACATAAACATCCATAAACAGTAGGAAATCACATTTTTTAATCAATGAATGAATTTTGATTGTTTCACAGTTTTTGCCTTTGCACTCAATGTTTGTGTGTGCATTTGAGAATGATACCATCTTCCTTGTTGTGGTTACTTGGAGGAGAACCAAATCATGCCTCTCCATGAGTTTTCACAGAAGTGAGAACACTGCTTGTTACATGACCTTCAGAAGGTGGATGGTGTGGAGGAGAAGGCAGAGTAGAAGGACACAGTTTAGTGTTTTGTTTTATTTTACTCATTAAAGCTATATTTCCTGCTTCACAGACCCCCTTTCTGCAGGGGAGAAGGGGAAAAAGTAACTGATTCACAGTTTTCAAATGTGATTATCTTCTGCCTCTAGTGGAATTAACACAGTGAGTTGGGTCTTCCAGCCACTGTGACTAACAATAATTCTTTTTAATGCATTCTTGTATTGAGTATTCATTCACTCTCCTTTTGTTTATTCTTTGAAAAATAAACTAAGCCTGCAAATGTTTGAGCCAGTTTGATATTGATGTTGGGTCAGGCTTCAGGTTTTGATATTTATCATTTGTTCAGTGAAATGGAACTTTTTAAAGACAGTTAATAAATCACTTTGTCAGCTGAAAAGTGAACCAGCAGGAAAAGAATGGAAGTGGTAAAAAGACTTTCAAAAATATCTTATACATATTCTGTGACTTCCTGTGAAAACTGTGTTGGGAACATTTTCAGTCAGTCTCCTTCATTCCATTACTGCTTGTCCTCTGAAACTTTTTATGCAGCTGCAGGATCTAGCATGAAATATATGTGCACATGCCAAGCTGAAAGATAAATGTGGCTCCTTCTTCTCACTGGTTCCTCTGGATAAACCCAGTACATTGTAATGGAAATACCTGAAGGACCTGCAGTTCACCTCTTCAGGGTAGTGTGAAAAGATGTGTATATCTGGAACTGCCAGAACCAACATGACATTTCTGACAATAGACTAACACCAACAATTAATGAGTGAAATTGCCAGTGAGGTAATTAAATGGCCATTTCACTTGAACATTTGTCTAAATGCCAGAAAATTCAAAGCATTAGGTTACAGGATTCATGCAGTATGAAGAGACAGGGTATCCTTGGGATGGGCATGTAGAGCTCATCTGGGCATGTGGGCAGATGATAGGATGCCACGGGGAGCAGGCCGGGACCACTGAGCTCAGAGGTACCCCTGCATCCTCTCATCTGGGTACAGCCATGCTCTTGCAAGGTCAACTCTGAGGATTTCTACTAGCAAAGCCTGAACTGAATCTTTGCTTAAAGCTTAAATACGGATTCCAGACCCTAGTCTAGCCCAGGTGTGAATTTGAATGCTATTGCTCGATTTCTGCTAACAATATAATCATACAGAGATATAACTGTATATCATGAAAGCCTTGAAAACTTAGTCCTAAATTTGCATCTCTTCTCCACATAAAAGAACCCATCTGTGTGAGGAAGCAGTCCAGTGTGAATTCAATTTTATTAGTTAAATTTCCTTATATGACCCGAAAACCACAGATTCAACAGATGAAAATATTTCAGAAGGAGCCTAGAATGTCTTTCATGACTGTTATTAACATAATCAATTACATTCTGCAGCAAAGCCAATTTATTCAACATTTACTGTATTGGACAACAGGCATCTTCCATGTGTGACGGCAAGTAACAAAGTGTAGCACCTTTAGTAATCAATTTTTTTACATCAGTGACTGTTTTGGAGCATGGGATTGAGTGTGCAATATTCATGTCACCATTTTCAGCAATTTTACCCAAAGCCTAGTGATTGTTTTTTTGTAACAGCTGAAAAAGCATTTCCACTTTACTAGAATTTGTCATTGGAGTGCTTTGACAATTATGGGATGTCCAGCACATGCAGGACAAAACCAGAACAAAACTAGAACTGTCGCCCTTTTTGGGTACAGTGTTCTTCTTTCAATCACACTGTCATCTATATTCAGCACTTCAAGTAGTGGGACGTTGTGGTTTGCTTGCTTGTTGTATTTCAGTGCCTTCATAAAGCCAAAACCACACATTTAAAACCTAAAGGAGTGATGAACTACAGAGCCAACGTGAGGAACCTGCTAAGGTTTTATCAATGCGCTCTTGACTGATGTATTAGAGCAGGGTAACTCCATTTATTTCTGCTGTTTCAAGAAGGTGTTTCTGACCACGTCAAGCAGAAGTGGGCCAGCTAGTCTTCTTGAAGTGTGGGGCCTAAGACATCCTGGTGGAGGTGTTTATGTGCTTCACCCCTTTGAGGAACGTACTCGAGGAGAACATAGATACTCACAGTCTAATTCTCATTTAGAATAAGGCCCTCTCACGCTGACCTAGCTGTCCATACAGGGGCTTTAGAGCATGACGAAGGTACAGCCACACTTATTGTTTATACTCTGTCATACCATGAAAATAGAATTTCCAGATCCTTGCCCTGATGCGCCAATAAGGCCAAATAGCATTCACCTTACTTGCACGTTTAGCCTCATCTTCTCTATATGGTTTCATCCCATGAGTAAAGGGAAAGGATAGGTTTTAAATTCCACTGATCTCGGTATAAAGGACTCTGTAGAGAATGAAAATTTGAGGCCCTGATCCTACAACCATTTTCTTGTTTGGGGCATTTTACTTCATTTGTCCCTTTGTATTCCTAATCTTCCCCACCAGCTGCTTCTTAGGGTTTTGTCACACATTGATCTCTCATGGGAAGAACAGCATCCCTGCCAGGACTTTGTTTTTAAGGCTGCTCAACACAAGCCCAGCTCTCACATCTTCACATACAATGAGCCTCGAGGTCTCACACACATCTAGTTTTGTCTTTCTCAAAAGTCCTTGAGAGAGAAAAGTAATGAGCATTCCTGCTCACTTATATAAGCCTATGGTCTTATTCTTCATATTTTATTCTTTTTCTCCATGTTCCCTCCAATTTGGTACCAATGAGGTTCATTGATTTGTTATGTCGCCAGAATATAAGCTCTTCCAAGCACATGTGCTGTCTTTTGTACTTGTATAACATCTGACTCCAGGATGCCCAGTGCAATGGATCCCAAATCCATAATAGGGCTACTCATATGTGCCACTGCATAACAGATAATAACAATATTAGCAATAGTCATAAGAACATATGACTAGTGCTGCATTTTTGTTTGTGTAACTGTGAACTACAGAACTCCAGTGTTTTTTTCGATGAAAAAAAGCCCTGTGATTTCAGCAGTAGGTAGGCTGATTTCATGAGCAGGTATTACAAGAGCAAATTCATCCCAGAGTCCTGATCATCTGGAAAACCTCTTGCTTTTGATACCATGACATGACTCCTTTGTGAAGATATGAGTTCTCTGAATACTTATTTTCAAGAAATGGCTCCTTTTAGTGAGGTGCAGGTAATATGAAAATATAATAATACATTATGCAAACACAAAGCCTCAGTTAAGTTTTCAAGAGCAGTATATAGCCTAGTTTTCAATTGCTTCAGTTCATTCCATTTTTATTGAAGCTGTGTATTCTCCAGAATGCTTCCTCCAACCAAAGAATAAAAACATTTCCATTTGGCTTTAGTTATTCTATTTCTTTTCATAAAAGAGCAGCAGTCTTGGTAGTGTTCTTGCTCTGCTATTAAGGGCTAAGAAACCTTTTCCTTAATTATATTTTTTCAGAAAATGCCTTCATCCACATTTCCCAAGGCAGATAATGCCATGTTGCAACACATCAAATCCTGGCACACCAGCCACACACCTCATTATCCCGGGTCATGGGATGGAATACAAGCCTGCTATAAATGGATGTCATGAAGCACAATGTAGGATGTCAGGGATGAGCCCTTGACTTGCATTATTTTTCTGCAAAGTGTAGCATGACAAAAGAGTGCCTTTGCTTAACTCTCCAGCATCTAAAGTCAACAAACTGAAGTATGTGCAAAAGCATAAAGAACTCCAGACCTTGCTAACTTGCTTCTTTTAAAAATCTTCTAAATAGAGGTGATTACCTAGTTAAAGATGCAAACAGAAAAGTTTCAATATAATGGGATCTCAGATAATAAGAGTCTCTTCCTGCTTCTTATCACTCAGGATCCAGGCCGTTCAGCTTTGAGAGACAGGATCTCTCTCCCTCTAGAAACCACCAAAGTCAATGACACATCTTAATTGTCTACACAGGAAAATTTGCCCCTTACTTCAGAAGGATTGCTTTGTTAGACACCTAAAATGAATGTTCAAGCAAATTGCTAAATTAGGCAGACTTGATACAATCCTCCCTTTTATTTCTTGTGTTGGAAGTATATTTGCCTTATTAATGACTAATTTATTGAATGTATGGAAATAGTTTACAGTTTAAAACATAAATACAACCTCTAACAAATTATTTTTATTATGTAAGAAGAGAATCTGATTATTTTAGTAAACTAATCAAGATATCTGTGTCATTTATTTATAAAAACTGTAGCTAAAACTTCGTGTAATCTGAGTGAAAGCAGAAACTAATTTTGCAACCAGAATCCGTTTTAAGCACTTACACATCCTGTAGCCATTAGGGGCAGGGTACGCGTAACAGGGGGACTGAACTGTAATAAATGAAAATAGCTTGTTCTTTGGGAAAAAGAAAAGCTATCAGCTCTCCCAGGAAAAAAAAAAAAAAAGAAGAAGAAGAAGCAGGACTCCTCCATCTCATGTTCTATTCATCAGCCTTTCACCACCTCTGGCATTCTTGGGGCATATTTCTATGGTGTTGTCTCCAGACTTGAAATGTGTTGTAATATTTTGATGGCATGTATAGTGCTCTGAATCCTCTAATTCATTCTCTCAAGGTGATACGGCTTGGAGGCAGAAGGGTTTGCTATTTGTAACAAGGAAGAAAAGGATCACTCAGAGCAGAGTACTCCGAGTGTGAAAGTATTTTGTGCAAGAACCCCCAAAATTGTGTTGTTTCAGCTTGAATGGGCCTATATTTTTTAAGCTGTTTCACTGAAGCCTGAAGTGCACAAATGGAAGCAAATTTTAAAAAACCTTTGCTTTCTGGGATTTTTTGTAGCTATTACATGAATTATTTAAATCGGTTAGATAAAATGGAGGAGAGTGAAGAGGGTTCATTTGCCGTTTAGTGCTTTCCACTGAAGGGAGTCGAAACTCCTTCCCAAAACAGAAGTGCAGTCCTTCTGCAGATGTGTGACAGAGGAGTGTAAAGCTCAGTAAATGCTGCAGTTACGTGCCCATATGCTCGCTGTTTTGTCCTGAAACAAAAAACGTTTGGGCTACCATTCTCTGCTTTATAAGCCTGCTTCATCTTGCAAGAGCCAGCGATGCTCTTGCAAAACACCGTACATACTCTGGTGCCACGTTCCCCTCCTCCGTGGCATGGGAGAAGGTCATTTGCCTTGTGCTCTGCTCCTTCCAGTCTCCTTGCTGGGGGCTGACCTGTGGTTGGAGGAGCTGTGAGAGCATCCTTGAGCACTAGCAGGCTCCTGATCTGCATGTAGTGCTCTCTATGTGCAGCACTGAGTCAGGCACTTTGGGATTACGAAGTATTATATCAATAGAAGAGGACTGTGTGCACACAGTATGAGTCTGTTTGTCTTTCCTAAAACTTACTGGTGTGACTCATGACTGGCTTTTTCTATGCCATTAATGAGATAATTGAAATACTTTTCCAGTGGTCAATTTAACATGCTTTAAACCCAACAGTAAAATGACAGGAATGGCAATTATACTCCCACGCACATTTTGTAATTTTTAATCTCCACAGGCTGGGCAGAATATACGCTTGTTTTCTAAAGCTATGGCAGTTTGCGGGTGTGAACCGCAGCGCCGCACTCTCCCAATGGCTCATGCAGGATTCCAGTGGGCTGTGGGCTGTGGCTGGGATAGGATCAAGTCTGCCTGTGTGTTGCTCAAGCCAAGATGGCAGAGAGGTAAGGTAAGGAAAGCAAACAAACAGCAGCAGAGCAAGTGACGTGAAGGGACATCTGCAAATGTTATTAATGACAAAGCAAGAAAAAACACTTATTAAACATAAAGTGCAGGGTGGTACTAGATGGATAGCTGGAAAAGAACAGATCCTGACCTGAGGGATAAGTGAGGAGGACAGACAGATGAAGTGAGAGACAGTGAAGTAAACTCCTTGGGTTGGTTCAAAGACGAGAGAAGCATGTGCTGTATGGAAATGAGAGGCTAAAGGTGTCCTGCTGCCTTCCCTTTCATTATATGACAACACTGGCTGGTGACAGAGGAGCAGCCTCACAGAAGACGCAAGCAATAGTCCTCACTCCAGAGCTGGACAGCCTCAGGCAGACCTACAGGCATCTTGCAAAGCAGAACAGCATTCGTCGTTTTTGTGAGAGGTCTCAGCAGCCAGATTTGTGGTGATGACAACACACTCCAGGGTCAGTCAGCCTTGTCACACAGGCGATGCTTGTCATAATCGAACGGTTGCTCTTGGTCCCTGCTAAGAAAGCAAAAGTTGTAAGCTGTTGCATCGATTGTCTGAAGAGTAACTCTGTCATTTAGGGAATAACCTCAGTTTCTGCAGCAGGGGCATGTTTGTGACACTATCTAAGACTGAAAACATTTAGAAGAAACATCTTTTAGGGGTGAATGCCCTCCCTGGGGCTAACTAATTGTTTAAGTTACAAATGCTGCGGTCTATAAAGTACTATTCTGATGTAAGTCAGCTGGTGCAAGACAGCAAAATGAGGGACTGGAATCGGACCTGATTCCTTTGGGTTGCTGGCAGAAGAATCAGATCTGAGCTTCCCTTTTTCTGCAGTTTTTTGACATTGCCCAGTGCAATGACACACACATCCACTTGAGACTCCTCTCAAGACTGTTATCTGGGTGCAGAAAATAGTAGTTTACACCTGTAGAATGCTGCGCTGGTATAGCCATACAGCTTTGGTTTGCATGTGAGTCCATTCAGACCTGGATCCAGACTCTGTGCAGAACAAACTTTCTTTGACTCCCATAATTTCCTCCTGTGTCAGCAAGAAAGTCACACATGGATGTTAATGGGAGCTTTGTACACGGGCTTTGCTGGGTGAGGGACTTCACCCAGTGACATTATGGCAGCTTCCTGGTTATGTGTTAAAGTAAGGACAGAAGACTTTTTATTTTAAAAACTGAATATTAATATCCTTGGAAATACCTAACTGGGAAATATTTTTTACAGCTAAATGGAGTGATTATAGCACTTTAAAAATCAATCACTGTTCCCCTTTTAAAAGGTTCTTTGCATTTACCAAGCTGATGAATAGCCTAATTAAATTCAAAGGAGTTAAAAAAAAACAAGTTCAGAAACTGAAGCATGCCGAAGTGCTATTTTGGGGAACACAAAATATGACTATGTCAAAAGCCTGTTTGGTGAAGCAGCATGTGATGAAAACTGTCTTACTCAATTGAGGCTGCTCTCTTTCTATCTCTCATAAAGATTTTGAATGAAGAATAGCAGAGATGTTTTTTCAGGATCAGAGCTCCTGTTTCATCCTCACCTTTTTCACTTCCAGTAGTGATGTAAAACAGGAGGAAATTACAAATACAGTCGTGTAAATAACTGTTCTTTTTTAATTCTTTGTAGAATTGTGGATGCATAATCATTTTTATGGCTTATTTTACTGTCCAGGCAGAGCAAAATTCTGTTGTGCAAGGCACTATGCAGAGCATAAAGAGGGTTGAGTTACTTTAGTGTAAAAGGGACACTAGAAAAAGAAAAAAAATCTTCTCTTGAACTGGTAGATTTAAGGGATACTACTGCATTGCTACAGGTAAAATATTTTCATTTTTGTATCTTTAATTATGTAACTAATTTATAACTATTTATTATCTGTTTATACTTATTAATAGTTCATATCAATTTATGATCTATAATGAATTTATGTCTTTTTTCTTCCTTACACTTCAGTCCAGTGAAAGAACAGAGGGGTGCTACAGACATTTACATTTGCTTATTCTAAACTCCTAGTGAAGCCTTCTTTTAGTTTCTCAGGCTTGTTTAGTTTTCAAATACAACAGCAGAAGTTTATATTTCCTTAAAAATGGTCAGTGGATCTTCTATATCAGAAGTTACCTGATCTGGCATTGGGATGCCGCAGAACCAAATTCTCTTTTCTGCAAATGGATCGGCTGTTGGCCCACCCTCCATGCAATAGTTGTAGGGACCAGCTGTACGCAAAATTTTGAACTGTTATCTCAATTTAAATGAGACAAAAGCAGCAGAAGGGACAGGGAGTATTATTTTTACTCCAAATTTGAAAAGGCTGACTGCAAAAGAAGAGTTTTAGGTAGAGGAAATGATAGAGAAGAAAATATGGTTGTGTTTAGAGAAAACGTACCATGCAGGCAAATAGAGATAAGGTCCAGAAAGAAACTCGATAGGTAGGTGAGAGGTGGAGTTGAACCAGGGCTGAGGGCTAAGTCAGAAGATGAAAGAAATAGGAGGCAACTGAGGCAGAGACTCACAGCATTAAACCCAGAGGCAGTGGAGTGAGGGAGGAAAGTCAGAGGACTGGAAAAAATGAAACTGCGGACAGACATGAAGTGTCAAGTCTAAGAAACACAGAGAAGGAAATGTTAGCAAAGAGTTTATTACAGCATCCAGTGAGAGAGAAAGGAAGAAACAGCAGGCATGGAGGAGTAAAATCCAGCTCTGCCATGGCCTGAAGTGTGTAGTGTACCACAGTTCAAAGGAAGGGGCAGGTGTCAGCTAATGCGAGGAAAGGGACAAAGCACAAGGGGAGGGCATTGAGCTACAGTGATAGGTCTGTGGGTTTTAAACACTGTGCTCAGTGAAATGCGAGTTGACTTTTCTTCAGACTGTCAGGATTTGAGGCATGTTCAGGATTACCCTTTGCCTTGGAGGAGAGAATGAGAGATTACTCTGATTTTCTAGTTGTATATCAATGCTTTAGAAAATTAAAAAGAATTTCAAGTAAAAAGAAAACTGCAAGCAGCACCTTTTCTTGTTTGGATTTCTTTTTGCTAGCACATACTGGAGTTTGACATTACTTTCTCTTTGCTTCCAGATGCGTTAGCATATACTTTTCTACAAGAATAGTGTCACTGGCAGGTTTGCACTGACTTCTGTTACTGACTGACTTGGAAACTGAGGCCTTCTCGGGGAGATAAGCTTATAAGTAGTTCCATAAAATTGCTACTTGTCTCTTTTTTTACATTGTCTGGAGGTTATCAGGCAGTCAAAGTTCAGTCACTCTCAAGTACAGTTCACAGCTTCGTTGCCAGAAGAATTTATTGCAGTGGCACAGCCTGATTTCTGTGTGAGAATGTACCTCCAATGAAAAATTCATAGCATATAGAATTTGGAGTTTCCAAAAAAAGCAGCTCACAATGGAAAGCTGAAACCTGTGATAAACTTAATAGATGGGTTTGCTAACTCTTTTGTTTTGTAAAATATCAATCTCCTGACCATTTTATTTAGACATTACAGTTGTCAGTCAAACCCTCCTTTTTCTTCTTGTCTCTTCTTTTTTTTTTTTTTACCCTTTGTGCCTGAGTGGACAATGATCTTGGGCTAGTACTAAAATACAACCTTTTACCAGTAACTCCTGGCAAATGGCTGATATGTCTCCATTGAGTAGTAAGTACAGTTGCACGTTTGTTCAGCTGAATGTTGGAAAGTTTTAGAATCTAGTTTTGATCCCAGGTAAGCTGAGCCACATTTACGAAACCATGTGAGGGTAACCACGTTAGCAGGATGATTATCACTTCCTGCTACTACTTTGTGCTGATCCCACAGGGTGCCTCGCTTATGTGTATGTTCATATAAGACATCCACACTGCTCTTCCATGTTTAACTTAAAAAGGTATGTGCTAGTTGACAAAACTGCTTCTCTGTTCCTACGCTTTATTTTTCTTTCGTCTTGCTTCATTTGTAAAACCTATGCTCTGTATGCATAAGGCATAAGTGATCTCTAGCTTTAGTTTCAGGCGTATGAAGATATCACCCAAGGTGCCCAGTTTCATCATGGTATTTTCGTTACTCAGCTCCCGAGTGCAAAAAGCCGCATCCCTCTTGACTCCCCTAAACTGCACACTGCTGGGATCAGCAGCAGAGAACTGCACAACCATCTAGCACTGGTAAGTTTCATTTGATATTTGTCTGGATATTTGAACTTCTACGTTTCCGAATGTTCATTACTACCTTCTCCTGTATTGAATGCCATTTTATTTAAAAAAAAAAACCAAAAAACAAGGCTATGTTTAAACACCATTATGGCTGCCCACCAACCATCTTGATGCGGATGGGAGAGTTTATGTGCTAACGGTATGTGCTGTTACTTACACCAGAGCAGGGTCTGTGCCAGGGAACGAACATGGCAGGTGCTGCTAGGAGCAGAGGGTGACAGTGGGGCAGGACCCTGCAGATACCAAGTTAAAGGATAGGTCAGACTCCTGTCTCTGATGCAGCTCCTTCTCAGCCATCTGCTGCCAGCTGACAGAGCTGGACTGTAGCAGATCTGGCTTGAGCATGGGCAGCCAAACCCAAGGGAGGTGAGAAGAGGAGGTGGAAGAGGTTGCAGAGCCTATTCGTGCATGCAGGGTCATGAAGCAGATACTGATTCAGAGAGGCTCATAGTCCTGCTCCCCAGTCACCTAAATCAAGGAAGATACTGTGGCGTCCTAAGGCTCCTGCTCAGCCTTTTCTTCCAGTGGAAGTTAGCCTACAGGCAGCAAATGGAGGAAACACAGCCACAGCTTTTATCTTAATGTGCAGTCCAGACATGGCTGGGGTAAGGGACCTGCCTCCAGGAGCTGGAAGGCAACCTGGCCTTTATTGTTTAGGCATAGATATCGAGGAGGAAAGTGGCATAAGTGCCTACTAATTTTGATGCCTGCCTGAGACAACCAGATTCTGGTATTTCAAATTTGTTACTGTTTTGCAGCCCATGACATGCAGGTATCAGGGCCAGTTTTATAAGAGTTAATGTGAGAGGCTATTGGAAAGAGTTTAGAGTGTCAGCCAGGGAATACTTTTCATAATAGCATCACAGTGCTTGCTTTGGGATCTCAAGCCAGCATCTAACCATTTCTAAAGTGAAGCCACCATGCTCATTTTGAGGGGCACAGAGAACCCTGCAGTTCCATCTAACCAATTCTTACACAGATAACATCTTCAGCCACTTCGATGCTCAAACTCTGTTGCCTCTACTGCCAAACTGAGCATGTTTGGTAATTTTCTAAATTTTTTATATTTGTGCAGATCCTTATGGAAGAGAAAACATACACCCTACCAATAAACTTGAAGGTTCTTCTTTATAGCATGGGAGCATTAGTTCTCTTCACAAAAATGCTTTTAATAGCAGAAGGACAAAGAGCTTGTCCCCAGTCTCATTTTTACCTAAAATCTTGTAAGAAACTACGAATTCCCAGCCTGGGAAAAAAATTAGCCCAGAACTTTGGTTAATCTTTGGCAGCATTTTCAATAACTGGAAACAGTCTTCTAATGGAATATGTCAAGCAAATTGAACTGTAGGAGGGACTGTCAGCTATGCCTACGATTTCTTATACTCATCTCCTATTGGAGATTCTGCTATATAAAAATCTTAAGATGCGATTAGCATGAGCACTGCACCCTTCCTAATAGTTTTCCTTATTTGAGCCTGATAATTGTCCATTACATCACTGTTACTGCAGTTAATCATACTTACCTTTCTTCACAGGTTTGCTTTCTTTGCAGTTCAGTTTTACCTCAAGTAACAGTTCTTTTTAGTGTTGTTGCCTTAAGATCTAGGAACATCCTAGTCCTTGTTTCTGACCTCTTGGGACATTCAGATAACACAGATGTCTTGATCTAAATCCAGGAGGAGATGTGGTATGAGACCCTTTACCACTACTTGAGTGACTCTTCTGCACATATCTAGATTTTAAGTGTCTAAGTTAGATGAAATTAATCCCATTCATAGTTATTCACTATTACCTTCCTCAGATCAGATGAAGGACAAAGAAACATGAGCAATTCCCAAAAATCTTCACCTTTATTTGCAGGTGTTATCTGAGCAGTGAGGATACTATCCTGAACCAGTCACATCTGCCAACTCTGAGGACTAACCAAGTCTAAAAGCTATATTGTCATCCAAGGTCATAACAATATAAAGGAAGAAGGATTTGTAAGCCATCTTTAAGCATAATATGGCCAATTTTTTATTTAGAATCCTCTTTAAAAATTAAGGTGGTGATTTCCCTCTAATTCAGTCCAAGAATTTCTCATTTTTATCACTTTCCAGAAAAGTGATCCAAAACAAAATCCCTCATGGCTCTGACAGAGTATCAGGTCTCCCCTTCTCAACATGTTACACATGGATTCTTATGAAGCTGTTGGCTTTCATCCATGCTGGAGAAACCCTTCACTTGCATTCTTCAAGAAGTAACAGTCTGATAAATAACAGAAAGTCATTCTTTCCCATCAGCTCTTCCAACTGCTTCAAGCCAGATGGAGCGTTGTCTTTCTGCTTCTCCCACCTTTGATTTTGGAAACACTGAACTATTTATTGTTCAGCAAGAAGCCACAGCTTGTCTTTCTCTTCTCATCATATTTTGTATCTCCTGCTACTGTAAATAGTTCCAGACTGTGACTATGACTTTTCTTCAAAGCTTCTCCAAGGTTATGGAGGATGACTCTGACCCAAGTTTTGTCAGTTGCTCAGTTGTCCCCAGGGATCCCAGCATTGCCACTGTCCACAGATATCTCAGGGGTACCAATTCATCTTATTCTAAAATAGACACCTAGGACAGATAAAAGTACCAAAGACTTCATCCAACCATAGCACTTGGGAAAGCTGGAAGCAGTAGTAGAAGCACTGGCAGCTGTGTGCCCATAACCTCGCGCATTGCTCTGGTCATTCCTGCTTCATGTTCAGGGGGTTTTCATCTAAACCACACAGGCTAGAGCCTGTTTATTTCCATATCGATATTTAAATAAAGCTAAAATTCTACGGAGTTTGATAGCACTTGTTTGGAAGAATTAAGGTTAGAGAGGAGCTGTTTCGTCAAGTCTTACATATTTAGTAACTGACATCTTCTACTATATTTAGCTTGTGTACTGAAGAGCAGACAGCTGATTATGCAACAGATTGAACTTTTTCCGGCCTCTTTGCAATGAGCAGGGCATTGAGCACCCTGATTACAACTGTAAACAGTTAATAATTATTGTAATAAGGACTGTTATCATTAATCTCACATTAAACTTCTGAGATTTTCAAAGCATTTTACAAAATAATGGAGACTTGAAACAGTGCTGTGAGTTAATTAAGACCTGACATCCTTCTATTTTTTTTTTTTTAATTTTTTTTTTTGGAACTGAGGATTAAGGGCCCAGTCTGGAAAGGAATGTAGATGATACTGATGCAGGTTTCAGTTTTAGTATTAATAATATTGATAATGTTTAATTAAGTGTTTAAGCTTGTGTAGCTTACATGCTTTAATATCATAACTGCGAAGTTATACTAAGGTACTGTTGGCCAGACTTTTCCAGCAGCTTCTCTTGCTATTTATGATGAAGACACAATTAATCCGAGTGTTAATGAACTTATAAATGTTGCTAGTATAACATTTGTTAAATGCGTCAGGAAAAAGAGGAAGGCGGGAAGAAAATTCATGCAACAGAAAGTCATTCAGGCTTTTTTAATCCCTAGTTAATGGTGAACCAACCATGTAAGTATCAGACATAAGGACATTATTTTTAAGAACGATATTTTTGTCAATGTTTAATTTCATGTAGTTGGCACTTCCCAAAGATGAACTGAGGAAATAGATGACATCAGGACTTTGAGATCTGAAGAAATTTCCCCAAATACCCGGGCCTTTCGTCTCCCAGCATTCTCCTCTAAAAAGTAAATCGCCACCCTTCAATGAGAGAACAAAACAGATTTCTGAAGCATCATTACTGTACTTTATAACTCCACAAGTAAATCAGGAAAGATGCTGCACAAGAAACAAACATCATACACTCTTTGGTTTCTCCTGAAGTGCTAATTATTAGTGCTATGATTAAAAAGTCTCTCTGTTCTTCTTTTCTTCTAATCATTTATAGATTACCATGGTAAAAGAATGGCTTTGACTGGTTAACTGTGCAGTAAATTGACTGTTCTTAGTCAGCAACATTTCTTAATGCTATGTTTATGTATATAGCTGTAAGTGAATTGCCAAAGTAATATAGTAAGTCAATAAGGAAACCTGCAGTTCTTCTTTCTGATTTCACCAAAAAAAGCCCTAGTATTCACATTTGAAATAGAGAAAAATGCAAACAAAATCTCTGTAGCTGATTCTATTGACTTATTGTTGTTTGATTCATTCATGCTTATGCAACGTGTGGGCGTAGCTACAATAAGCCTTCCAGTATTCACCCATTTAAAAACCGCATAAATTACTGTTGTTTAATTAATGTATATTTTATCATCTGCTGAAGTGTCAGCCCTGGGGAGATGGATTAATTTATATTCTGCATTCCCTAAGGGACCACATATTACCTGTGTATTACCGCACATCGGACACAACAAAGCAGATCGATTTTATCTGAAACAAGCTGTATCTCCCAAGACAGCAGCATTTTGCATTTGACTTAGCATATACTTGTGTAAGTATTACTGCATGCAAAATTAATTGATTACTTTTGTTTTTCTTCTGATAAAGACATCAAGTCTTTCACTTCCCTTCTCTGATTTATTGACATTTTGATGTAACTTCTATTGTGCTATCTTGTATGTTCTTTTCTCTTTTAGGAAACCAAGTGCCATTATCTTTTTGACATTCTGTTTAACCGTAACAAACAATAACTTCAGATTTAGTAGAACTTCAATCGTTTCTCCTTTAAACATTGATACTCCATTGCAAGCTACTCTTCCAAAGGAAAAACACATCACAGCTAAAGAGTGGTAAAAAAATTGTCCAGTTTCCATGTGATCCCATTCTACCTTAACTCAGCCATGTAATATCACCTGTCAGGCAGTAAGGAGGCAAAAGCATTGCCCACCAAATGAACGATAAAACACTACATAACCCCTGTCCCTTTAGTTTTCCAGTCTCTTTCAGCATCAAAGGTAAAGAAGTTTTATGCTCTTTTCTTTCCTTCTGTAGCTGTTTCTACACTTTTGTGGGTTGTGCGGGATTTTTTCCTAATAGCAACTCTTGGGATTTGGAGAGTGATGGATTCGTTGGCTGATCAGTTTCCTCAACTTTAATACCCATGATTTCTCTTACTACGCAAGAGGAGGCAGCAGATACAACGGCTGGAGCCCTGACTGCTTTGTGACATTAACTGGGAAGCTGACACAGACGCCAGCTCAGATCAGAAGCAAGCACAGATGTGCTGATCTCTGAGCTCAGACTCATACAGCCACAATAACTGCCTGATGGCTGACCCACGGTCACTGTTGACAAATGTGCCCCAGCTCACAACAGATGCGATGCAATATGATTTAACTCAGACCACTGTGAAGAAGCGTAGCCACAAGTTGCTTCCCATACATTTGTCACAGTCTAGGAACGCGTGCATTGATAGCTCTTGCTTCTCAGCAGATATGCACTAACTTTTTACCCTGCGGCAATCTGGTCGTGTATCTGAGCCTAGTGAAGAAAGCAGAAAAGAAAGTGCTAACGTAGAAAAGCTTGGCTACTGTGAGCTTGGAAAGAAGAGAGTTGTAGTTGCAAAGTGTTCGGAGTATTGTTAAGAGGCATTTGGCATACCACACTTGGCTCCTGGTGCACATCTTCCCAAATGTGTTCAAAGGCTTAAAAGTTTTAATTAAAACACTTTATTGAAATTACTGATACTGAGAGTGTTAAGAATTTTCTGGGTGTCAACTGTATTGCTTATGGTGGCCTGCTCAGTTACCAGTCAGCGATAACATTAACTTCATACGATGCTAGAAAACCATGGAATATCATGTGAATCCATTTGGGAAGTCACTATCTCAGAGTCTTACTGAGATTAAAATTCAGCTTTGCATAATCATCTGATATACAAGCGCCAACAGATCCTGAAACTTTACTAATTTCTGGATTACTGTTATTGGTCAATTTTTAGTCTGTTAGGAGTATCTCAACACACACGTTAATCAACACAGATGCCATAGTTTAGTATCTTACTCATTCTTCCATTTTTTAGCCAGTAGGCCTGTTATGAAAAGCGCTATATTACTTTTAATCTTTTATTCTATTTTAACCTAGCACAACCCACTGCCTTTTGTTCACATATGTGGCAGAATGTCACTATGGTAATAGCTGTGCTATTTTTTTTCAGCTGTTTTAATGGTATGCTAACGTTTGTTGGAAGCTAGAGATTTTGCTGCGGTACTGTTTCTCACATCTGGAGCATATGCCCACTGAGGTTTGTATTGTTGATTCAATTTCTGATTATAAACCCAGACCTAAATTTTATTTGTTCTCCTTGGCTTTCACTGAGTGAACTAAATATGTGGCTTTATATTCTTTATGTGTAATTTTCCTTAAGACAGTCTGTGAAAATCACTATGTAAGCACAATTTGTGCTGCATGGTGTTATTAAGTATTCTCTTTTAAGTTGTGCAGTGAAAGAACTGTATAATTCATTTTGTTGTAGCTTCCCAAACAAATATATTTTGCTAAAATATTTTTGATTAAAAATTGATGTGTCATGTAGCTACTTCCCACTGGTTGTAAAATGAACACAAATATGATAGGCTGGAGGATTTTCGAAAGATGTATTCCTTTCATGTATTTTCTTTGGATTGAAGCTAAGAACGCTTCCACTGGTAAAACATCGTTTCAAAGTTACATGTAATTTCCTGTGCCAGTCTTCCTATGGAGGTCAAGATTTTAGAGTCAGACCATCAATAACAGTATGTATACTTCGTATTTCAGATATGCAAATCAACCTCCTTTCTTTCACTTTGAATTTTATTATAATACAGATCATAGTATAGAGAACCATGGTATGCAGTACTGCCTAAAATATTCTGCTGGTGAGAAGGCAATGTGAGAACTGTTATTTAAAATAAAAAATCCATTTTTTCCATCAGACCAGGAGGTGATTATGCACTGCTACTTCACAGTTCACCATAACAGCAATGAATAGTGGATGACTGCCTCGAAAACATGGGTGGCTGAGTTTCTAAAGAGATTTTAACCAAACTGCACCTCCACAGTAATCACGTCTGGTATATTAAACATCTAACAGTTTTTTGTTGTACAAGTATATATTATGGTGTAAAAAATTCTGGTTTGTTTGAACAACAGTTTTTACAGAATTTGCCTTTAATGCTTTGCAGAGGGATAGCTTTGTGTATGGAGCTGCAGCCAAATATTACTCTCAGATCTACACGATCAGCTTTCATTTATCTTCATAGTATTGAAAAATGTATATGTGATCTGATCCAATTTCATCACGCCATAGCTTACATTGGCAAAAAAGTTCAAATTCAAATAAATCCTATAGATTGTATTTTTAATAAGCATTAAATTTGAATCCAAACACCACTGAAACAGGAATATCTCCAGTTTTCAGCATGCACCTGAGTTCCATTGAAAGTAATAAAGGTAATCAATCAAATCCAAATGGAAATACCCTTCAAAGTGGGCAAGTGAAATTTAGAACTGGATCTGAGTTTATGTGACTCAAACCTGCCTTTAACAGTTGAATTACCAAATTACAGCTGTTTCTTGTTTTATTGACATATGCAGGGCAGGGCAAAACTTAACATCCTCCGCTAAGCTCTACTGTAGTCCAATTTTGACTTGTTTTTGAAGGAATCGTCATCTTTCTGAGTTACTGAGGTGCAATAGAATCTATTCTGCTCTTATCACTGGCTCTCACCAGTTTCTCTCTGGCTCACCACTCTTCAATGTCCTATCCTGCCTGCTCTGTAGTCTTTCCATTCCTCAGTCAACCTATTGCTGGCATATATTTTTATTTTTCCTACTTCTCTAGAATCTCACTTCCTGAGAGATCTAATATGTGGCAAGGGCAGATCTAGGCTAAGTAACTTGAAGACTTGTGCCTAAATTTTCTGTTCCTCCTTCATCAGTCCTTGTCAACTGGATGAGTCTCCTGTATAGCTAATGGAGTGACGAGTGTGCTTTTGAGAGCCTTCAAGAGTAGGCCCTGTCTGTCCAAAATTTAAGTGCAAGTTAAAAAGCCTAAATTAGGCACACTGTGTGTTGTGTTCCATGACTCTCTGGACGCAGAGAT
The DNA here is from genome assembly GCF_034619465.1 of Leptosomus discolor. Classification (NCBI taxonomy): domain Eukaryota; kingdom Metazoa; phylum Chordata; class Aves; order Leptosomiformes; family Leptosomidae; genus Leptosomus; species Leptosomus discolor. Next base: position 61,629,892 of record NC_141391.1, read on the forward strand.
GGGCTATTGTTTGGGCCTGTACTTCCTCAGCTTAAGACTACTAAAGTTGAATTTTCTTTCAACTTATCCCCCTTTTATGTTAAAAGTCATTGTCATTGACATTTCAGTAATTCGTATTTCCAGATGTGCAGTTCTCTGACCTGTCTTATGCTTCTTGTGGGCAGCTTTACTTTTCTAACATCCTTCAAAATCCACCATTTTCTTTACATCTCCACCAGCAAAACCTCATGTAATTTTTTCTTTTATTTTTTCCCAGTTTTTCCAAGGTTACAGTATCCTTCTCTTCCTCCAGTCTCTCTCACTGAACGTTTCCTTCTTACAATTGTTCAACGTGCAACATTCATTCAATTCTGCTCTAATGACTTCCGAGATCGCCAGTTGGGTCCTCATCTCTTGCAAGATAAAGCATTAACTCTGATGTCTCCTGTTGAGAGAACCCACTCTAAGCTGCTGCATTACTGTGGTTCCTCTCCTCATTTGAGTGCCCTTTTGCCCTTGTACTCCCTCTCTATTGTTCTCCGTCCATTTTCCTACTTTCTTTCCTTCTTTGCCTTTTCTCCCTCTTTTGGTGGTTTTTCACATAGCTCTAGCTTAAGACGGCAGAGGTGGGGGCAAGGCAGAATACATGACGGTAGTTTCCTGTTCTCAGATGGCCTGGCAGGACTCTCTTCCTCTCTCCATTGACTATGGAAGGAGGCAAAGACAGACAGCCACCCAGTGTCTTCTCCTATACTCTTCCCTCTGCTTAGTGATTTTCTCATATTTCATTAAGCAACATGTCTCTCTATAACTCCTTCCTATCCAAAACCTATTTCTCTGTCTTCAGCCTTCCAGTACAACAATGATTCCCTGGGACATTGACTAGTGGATAGGGACAACAGTATCCTCAGGTTGGATTGCTATGGAGAGCAGAGGAATTTATCCTTTTAAATGTGAAGAATGTTGGTAATTGCGGCACTTGTACAAGATGTTCTCACGTGCTTGCTTCAAATTGTATTTTTCACATAGCTTTTATTTCTACAAGTAAGATTTATTTTTAATAGCAAAGAATTCATGTCAGGAGATGGTTTTTAACCTTCCTTGGTTTTATATTTAAACTGCACTGAGAGTAGTATTTTGATTAAAATATTTGTCTTAGACTTGAATGACAGAGCAAATATTAATGAGAGATTCTGCACCACGAGAGCTACAGAGAATGAAACAATCTTTACAAAACACATTTTTTGTCTTGCTCACTTGAACAGTGAATGATTATGCTACCTGTCTGTGAACGGCACTTTTTGTCCTAATTATACTTTGAGTTCCCAGGAGAGGGTCACAAAGGACAGAAGACTAGCATTCATTCTAGCATGTGTCAGTTCTAGTGGACTTCCACTCCACATAAAATAGTGTGAGCTCTTTCCCACAGAAATCCATTGCACTTCTGTGCATCTACTACCATGTCTCACTGACCAAAAATACTGGCCTTGTTGAATTTGTATTCTGTCTAGAATACTATTGAGAGGAAAAAGCAATAGAAGACTTTAGTTACGTGCGTCTTCCTTTCCATTCACAAAAATCTTCACTATGTTCACTGGCAGATATGACTAGGTCAATTTGGAGAGAAGGATCAATCCAGTATTTATATTCAAGGTTAAAGATGGAAAAAAAAAAAGGACAAGAAGACTTCCTATGATGTTTTCAGCTTATTCCACTGCCATTGCAGTACTTTATTTCTGCCACACAAAACTCATAATGCTTGCCCTGTCTGACTTCACATGACGGATTACTTAAAGTGAAAAATTATTCAGAGATAACACCTCACATCACTCCAGTGCAATCTCACATGAAGATAAATGATTGAAGAGCTCAGACTTGTCAAAAGGAGAGACTGAGGAAGTTCAGCAAAAACAAAAGCCAACATAAATGGGCTTTCGACAGAAAGATGAGTGTGGAAGTGTGAAATAAGATGTTACAGCACTCTGATAGAGAGGACAAAGCCTCATTTGTGTCTGATCAGTGGTCCTTGCAGTCTGGGAATGAAAGGAGAAGAAACATGTCTATAAGACAGTTTCATTTGAGGAGTGAAGTAAAGCAAAACTAAATACTAGACAGCCAGATCCCTGGCAAAGAGACTAACAGGACCAACAGTTTCCTTAAGATCTCCTCAGCACTGGAAGTTTCCTTTACATGGATAACTTCAGACAGAGACTTTCAGTGTTTGTTCCACTGGGTTTATGACATCCCCATCTAAAGCTGATGTCAAAGGTCTTGGCCTTACAGCCATGACTGTGATCCTAGGATTTCTAATGTCTCCTGCAATTCTTTCCTCTTCTCCTACTGGTCTGGGTCACCTCAGCGGTCAAAAGGGCACAGCTAGTAAATTTGGTTCAGTGTTCTGGAGTGTTCCCACACTGACTTTGGGTGATGGCCTAGAGGTATCTCTCAGAAACACAGCAACAAAGGCACAAAACAGCATGGTGCAGGAGCCAGGAAACTGTGCTCCAAAAAAGCAGTCTGAGAGCTAACAGTCAGAAGTAGTTCCTTCTCCAACCAACTCTTTGCACACAGAAGTTTCCTAAACACAGAAGCTTGCATGGGCCTAAGAGGAACTGGAATTTGGCACAGGCTTTGAGCACTTACAGATACTGAGGCATCTGAACACCCCATCGACAGGAGAGTTTCCTTGCACAGGTGCCACTACTAGCTCTGGCAGGGCCATGCATGACTCCACAACTCCTGGAAAGGTTTCATTCAGTTATGAGTATGGAGGTGAGGAGGGCTTTGAAGACATTCTGGAAGGTGAGTGGGAAAACCTTTGGTAGTCAGTAAGTAGGTGCCCTGCTTCATAGTGCCATTCAGCCATGGGGTCCTCCTGACCCCATATGAAGCACCTAACCCCCACAGAGCTTTCTCCACATGAAGAGAGTGCCAGCTGGTTTCCTCCTGGAAACTTGGACTTTGCAGGGCTTAAGGCACATATGGAAGGTGGGCTGTGGGATTAGAGGGGTCTATCCCTCTGGCAGAGATCTGTATGTAATGGAGGCTGCCAAGGCGTTAGTGCATGGTAAGAGGAGGGGGCCTGAAATTATCATGTGCTGACTGCCCCTGGTGGGGCCACTCTGTGTCATCCAGCCTGTTCTGAATAGTTTTTCTGACATGTTTGACAATGCCCATCATTTGTCAGGATCAGTGTCACCTGCAACTTAATTCAATTGGCCACACTTATGCATCTAGCACCATTCCTGATACCTTGGAGTGCCCCACTTGGTCTCTAATTATCACCCCAAGAAGGGCATGGATCCCTCTCAGTTGCTACCTTGCATCTGCCTCCCTTGTAGAGAAGTTTCAGACATCCCAGGGTGTCACAAGTAGCAGTAAGTGTCTTTGTGTGCGCAACTGAACCCAGCCCCTGGGTCTGTGGTGGCTCAGGTAGATTTGGCTTGCTTGGCAATGTCTGTCATAGTATTTAGTCAGTGATACTGAAGTTCCCTTTGTGGAGGGCAGGGTCACACTGGACTATCCTGGTGCTCTCCAGGCATCACAAGTCAGGCTCTGGCTGCTGTAGAGATGTGGGTTGCCCAGCATTAAAATTTCTGTGTAGCAGGTAAGGGAAGGAGTCCTACCTTGCAATTACCCCTCTGATTAGCATCACTAGCACCCAGAAGTGGAAAAGCTGCATCCTGCACTTTGGACCTGTCAAAGGGAGTGCTGTGCATGAGAGTATGGGCCCTAAACTAAGAGGGAGGACACAGGGACATCCTGTGGATGTGGTAAATTCCACAACATGAGGCTGTTTGAGAGGACCCAACGGAATGCCAGAGACCAGATGCCCACCTGTACAAAAGCAGCCCCTCCTGCCTCTCTGCAAGACAGCCTCAAGGCCACACAGGCTGCACATCTTCATGTCTGGAAGATGCTCTTGGAAATTCTCCTACAAGATGTCGTAGACGTGGCCCATATAAGTCCATTTTGAATTTTGATGCTATGCCAACGTATCTATTTGAATGCTTCTTCCATCCTTACAGATCAGTTCCTAGGAGAAGATGCTCTCTCTCCTCTCTGAGGAAACACATGTCTTCATCTAAAGTCAAGCAAGAAAGTGGAAAAGAAAAGCAATAAGCAACTTTAGTTCCTGCCATGCAGAGTTGTTTCAGATGTCAACAAGCATTCAGTTACCACTCTCCAGTTAGAGTATTTGGAGTCGAAGAAGTTTCAACCTCAGATTGCACAATTAAAAGAAATTAAAAGCCAATATTCCTATCCAAATTTTGTTTCAAAACAAGTAAGTTTTACAATAGCTAATCTGACAGTCAAAATTTCTTGTATAGGAAACTGATGTCAGATCCAGCTGTAGTCAAAACCTAAAACTGACAGAAAAGTTTCTTTTCTTGGATTTTATGACACGCTAGAGTAAACAGGATTTTGACTGACAGCTTCTCAGGGAGACAATCTTACCATCTTTGTATTGTGAAAAGTATGTTAGCAGTAGAGCAGAGTAAGTGGTATATGTGCCAATATGCAACAAAACCTGTTCAGAATTTTTTATGCTACCTGAAAGCAGGTGATACAAAGACAGCTTCAGCTTTTCTTTTTTTGATGCATTTATAAGAACATTAGAAAAATCAGATAAACCTATTTAAAGTGTCTAAATTCCTTAAACTATCGTAACTGTTTTCCTGAAATGTTATATTTTCTGATTTTCACATTAACAGATCTTTGATTTTACAATGTTTTATGTGGTACAAGCCTCATCTTTTTTCTGTTTTGTTGTCACTTTTTGGACTGCTTCTACTTCAGGTGCGTCTAACAATATATCTGAGCTATAACGAGGAGGCCAGAACTCAGCACAGTATTCATGTTAGGGACCTACTACTATTCATTATAATGTATTTTTTTAATGCATATTTTCCAGTCTTCTCTTAAGCAGTCCTTATAGCTTTACACAGGCAAGCTAGGCTTTTCCCAGTACTGTACTTTGCAAGATGACAAATTGGCAGACCTCTCTATTCATCACCAAAGCAGCACCACTCTAATACATAGGTTCTGTAGTTGAATGTAATTAAGATATGCATTATTGATGTGGCTCTGCAAGAAAAGCAGTAGCAAAAATGTGTCTTTGTCACCGGGATCAATCTGAATATGATGGCATCTGTGGATATTAGTTTTACCTAGTACCTTACAAGAGCAGTTCTGCTTTAATGAACTGTCTCAGGTAGTTGTTTCCTCTATTTGTTAAACAGGCTTCTCTAGTTTCCCTACCAGGATTTCTGCATTCTCTTTTCTCATTAATCTCTCTCCACATAATCTGGTAGTAACTTTATTTTCTTTCCCTGAATATAGCCCAGTCTTTTCTCTGGTCAAACTTAGCGCTTTTTTTATCCATTCTTCTCCTATGAACTCTTAATTACCATTTCCTTAAAAACATGCTCCTCTTTTCCCAACTGCTACAACCTATCCATTTCCAAAATTTCTTCCTTGTGAAACATCTGGAAAGTTAAGTCATTCTGCATTTGAGGACTCTCAGCTGTGAGCACTTTCTTTGCTTTCTCAAGCACTTCAGGACTACCTAGAAGACTCTGCTGGGCTCAAGGCTCGTTGCAATGCATGATCCATTCTATGAGTAATATAAATGTCATGGTGCTGAGTAGCATTGCCTTTCAATGAAGAACTGAAGTGCAGAGATGACAGCCTGCCCATGCACGTTCACGGCAGAACCTGGAGACAGCGAGCAATTTAATGCCCTTAGCACAAAACCAACTTACCCCTGTATCTGGTAATACTGAGTCATGGTTATCAGTCACAGAGGAGTATAGATGATTCAGAGGTTCATTAGCGAAGCACTTTGACATGGCTGGAGGCTATACTAATTAGGTTCACAGATAGAGCCTGAAGATTCAAGAATCTTGTTGTTTCCCTTTGCGTGCTTGTTATTGGTGTTCTGCAGTACAGCAGTTTTCCATGCTAAGGGATTTATTTCTAGTTGCTACAGAGTATTACAGTACCCTTTAATGTAACTCTCTGGTGACATTTTTAAATGATTCATACACATTTTATATGTACTAGCTTATTTTTAAATGGAAGATGTAAAGGAAAAACTTAAAAGGCACATATCTGTACTGGGAGCCTTGCTGAAGACATTGCATTCAAGGACTCGGTGCCTTGGACAGGCCACGTCTGCTCTGTAAGGGCTCATACTTAGGGTTCAAGAAGCCCCTATGTTATCAATATAATCTGCAACTCAAAAGATAGCTTTGGGAAAAGTAAACTCTACGTGGATCAAGGGGTGGTATGTATTGATCCTGACTAGGACAGGGCTGCTTATCGTGGAGCGAGCGAGCCACATCACGGTGAACCCGAGCAGGCATAGGCCAGTCCTGCACGGGGCTGCACATCCAGCATGGCCTTCAGGCTGTGTTGTGCTGCACATGGCCCTTGGCTGCAGGATAAGCTCAGCCAGCTGCTTGTACCAGGGGAGCCTGCAGGCAGCTCCCACTTGGTAACAGCGATCACACCACGTGCCTGGCCTTGACTTCATCTAAAAGGGTAGCAAGAAGTTCTTGTATGAGCATCCCTTAGGAATAGGGTTGTTTTTTTGTATACAATACAATTCTTGTACTACGCAATATCTCAAATGACCACAAAGGGAGAGCTTCTCTCCACAGACAGGATATGCTCTGTGCAACACTGGGGGAAAATCCATCCAGGCTACGTCCGATGCTGCACGAACGCAGGTGCCCAGCATCTGAAGGGACATAACATTTACTCACTATCTATATTTCTCTTCCTGTTCTGTCTCATTAAAGCTGTTATCTTACTAAGCCTTTTGTTGTCAGCCCTTTCCTGTTCAGATCCAGGAAAAGCCCTGCACTGGCTCACCCTTTCTCTCAACCTCCCCATCACTCCCCTTACTGCTCACACTGTGCAAAGTCACTAAGGCTCTTAAACAAGGAGTAACCTGATTTTTAAAAGACAGCTAAAGAGTGAAAGCTGAAAGGGAAAAAAAGGGGAGAGTGAAGCAGCTTCCACTAGCTGAATTCAGGACCTCTTTCTGAATGATGTATTGTTTTCTGCAGTCACTGTCTACAAAAAAACAGTGTTTTCATTCATATAGCTTAGTAACAGGAGGCAAAGCGACACAGGGAAGGAAGTAAAATTCATGGTATATTTCTTGCTAAAATATTAGTCTGAGCTTGGAAAACCAGCACCTGAGGACTTCTGATTTTTAGGCAAGAAATTTGGTGGTGTGTCTATATGCTTAGAGTAATACTTAGATTTCTCAGGCGGAAAGTCAGATGATGATATGATTAAATCATGGGAGCATAAATCAGGATTCTCATCCAGGTGACTTTCATGAGAAACTTTAATTAAACTTTGATTAGGTGTAGATTCGAGAGAAGTATTTTTGTCTTGCCTATCCACCTCTGTGTTCACCTCTCCTTTTGTTCACTGTCTAATGATTTTTGAACCTGGCAGCCGATTTCAATCAAATATGACAGACTGGTTGAAGTCTTAAATATACTGGGCACCAGGCAAAGCAGCAGCTGGTTAGAAAAGGGTCCCAGTTGAACACTGCCATGAAAAGAAAGGTAGCAATTTCTCAGCCTCCTACCAATCCCCACAAGAAGCTGTCCCCTGGCAAACAGCAAGTGCCTGAGGGGCAGCTGGCCAGGGCATGACAGCCCTGAGCCTGGCAGAGCTCAGACTAAGATGGGAGCACAGTCTGCTGCACCAAGGGATGGGGAGGATGAGAGCTGGGGTGGGGAAAACCAGCTCTTGTCCCCTTGCAGCGTAGGGAAACCCAGAATGGACCAGATCTGCTGCTCAGAGAACTATTTGCTTTTTCCTCACTCTTTTTTTTTTTTTTTTTTTTTTAAATCTTTATGTTGTGTAAGAGATGGAAATGTTTCCGTCCTTTTTGATCAGTCCATAAAACCAGTTAACCCATGTTCTATTTCCAGCAGCAGCTGGAACAAAAAAAAAGCATTTGTACAAGTACAGAATTGCCTGTCCACAGTGGGACCCCTATTCCCGCGCCCTCTCAGTTAATAGCTGTAGCTTGGCCTGAACATGATGTTTTACATCCCTTCTGTTTTCTAGGTTGACTTTCTGAAGGCAAAAGGAATTCACGTGATTGCTCTGCTTACCTGCTTGTGTGTTCGGGTGTCTCTCACACCCCCCAAAAACTATTGAACCCACTAGCTATTTTTAGCAAAATCTGAAAAGAATAAGAGAAATCCGTGATACACCATATGAAAATCAGTGATTCTGGAAAGGGGCTTATATTAACGTTCCCACTGATAAAAAGGTCTGGCAAAATTCAGCTGCGATACACCCAGTTTGGCAAAAGCCTGTAAGCCAGCCCGCATGCAGAGAGCTACAGTGGTGCTGCCTCTGGCAAATAAGCATCGTGGGCTGGGGAGTTAGGGCTAGGGCATATTGGGGGAAAGCAGATGAGGGGACAAAGGATACAGTAAATCGGTTAGATTACTGTTTACAGAGAACTTGCTTCAGAGGTTGTTTCTTCTGTAATAAGAAAAAATGTAAAAAAGACTCATAATTTTTGTGTCAGTCTCTTCATATTAGTTATTCTGGAGGAAAGGAAGAAAATGCTCCCTGGCACCACAAGAATGTATGCACAGAGCATTTGCAGGGAGTGACTCCATTGTACTAGCAGAAGCTTTAAACAAAATGACTGAAATGTTTATGAATTTTTTAATCCATGTAAACCAGAGTAGTTTAATTACATATAAAAAAGGGTTGCACAACCTCTGCAAGGTGTTGAATATTTCATCTCAGCCTAAGGATGCTAGAGTGCTCCATTAGTTGAAAAAGCCCTCGAGGACGTGTGAAAGTGGTGTGTGAGAGTGTTTCTATGTATGTTACATCAGGAATGCATACGCACATGTATATGTATGTGTGTGTATGTATAGGGGAGGAGAGAAAATAATTATGGACAGTGTAATATTGTGAGGAGTAGGTTGTATCTCACTGAGAGGACGCAGGTATTTATAGAGAAAGATACAATCAACTTTCATTATAAGATCCTATTTTAATAGTGTAATAATTTTTACTTGAAGCATTGTTTTGCCTTGAGTCTTGTCTTTGATTGCCTTTAAAGAGAAAAGGGGATGCTTATGTAAAGTCTGAATAACATTCATAAACTCTTATCTGAGTATCAGGATGTTAAACAATACCCTGTTTGTAATACTTGGCATTTGCCTAAGATGTCTTTGTTTTTATGCAATCAGCTTGCTGCTGAATGTTCACACTCCTTGTGGCTATTTGAAGAAAACAAGGTTTAATTTAGCAAGGTATTTGTTGTTAATTTGTTAGATAATTTGGTCTCCACTGACGTAAAGAGAGTTTATTCATTCAGTCACTTATTTTGCTCCTGGCTTCATCAGAAGCACACTATAAAACATCTGAATTCTCCTAATTGCAATTCAGAGATGGTATATGCTACACTCCCTGCAGCTCAGGATTACAGGTACACTTTCTGAAGAGCACGGATCTGAAATGAGCTCAGCGCCCAGGTTGGGTAAAGGTAGGTTCTGCTATCCAGCCACACTCGGTTAAGCAAGAACATCCCTCTCTCCGTAGATACTGGAAACTGTTGCTAATATGTTAGCTTTATTGATCTTTCTTTGCCATGTCTCCTAGATTAACCCATTAATAGCATGTAAGAGTTTAACCATTTAAAGCTGTGCCGTATTTAGCCCTTATAAAGCATAACACTTTGCTTTTCTCATCTGTCACAGACCCAGAGCCAAGGTCAGCTCTGAGTTAGGTAGCAGCATTTAGACAGAAGTATTTTAGTGATGTCCAGAAACACAGGGACAACGTTCCTCTGCAGGCTCCTGGTCCAGAACATGATGGAGGCCTGCCTGGGTGCAAGGATCACTGCTGCAATGTGGCAGAGGAGAGCAGCTGAGGAAGAAGTTCAGCAACCACTGTGGTCATTTACAAGGCAAACTGCAGTTTGCCTCCTCTGTCTAACCTCCTAATAAGCTCATCCTCCTCCCATATGTCTTCCCTAAAAGACAGAGCCACTTGTGGATTGGGAGTCTGGGACAAGCTTCATGGTACAGGCACTGAAAAATCTCTCTCAGGAGCCATGTGGCCAAAAAAAATAATTAGTTTTATAAAAAAAAGCATGTTTAACTAAAAGTCTGTAAACATCCAGGGAAAGGGTTAAGGTAATGAACGGCTGATCTTTGCCATTTCCCTGTGAACATAAAGAGTTCTGACAAGCAGTCACTCTCTTCCTCTGCTGGAGAACCAGACTGCTGCTTTGCTGTCTCCTCTTTCATTTAGTTCAAGCCGTCCACAGTGCTCCTTGGCCCACTTTCCATTCTGGTGCCATGAGATGGAGGTTCTCCTGAGCTCCTCACCAGGAAGGCCCTGTGACCTGCCTGCCCTGTGTCCCTGTGTGATGTTTCCTCCAAAGCAGGTGGGGTGAACAGCAGACCCAGCTGAGCCCACCAAGCCCACCCCTTTTGCACTGCAGGAAAGGCAAAGCCCATGCTAAGGGGCAGCAGAGGCCTGGGCTTTCCCCTTTAACATGCCCCAAAGCTCCTCAAAACCCTGAGCCTTCAAGTTCTGGTGCAGGTGCAAGACAGGCTTGGGTCCAAAAGGACAAGAGTCCATGCTGAAACACAGTGTCACCTTAACCTTGTCCATTCAGTATGACCTCAGGGGTTTATTTTATTTGACAAGTTTAGTTTTTAATGAACTTTGGCATGGGACTCAATCACAGAGCCAAGCTTTTCTGAGGTAACCCTCCGAAATGCCATCAACATACCCACGTGACAGAACTCTCTTTTCCCTCTTGATGAGGGGTCAGGAGTTGTAACTTTCAGGGCTCCCAGTCAGCACCCGCCATATAAATGTACTGGACATCTTCTCAGCAGCAACTGCATCTCACTTGACTTCAGGGTTCATCCCCTGTGTTAGGTTGTGGTCTCACAGGCGGTTGCCCTGATATAATGGCTTGTCACCACCAAGAAGGAGAGGACTTACTGCTCTGACATGCTTCCTTCCCACAACAAAAACAACAAAAAAAACCCACAAACAAACAAAAACCCATGCAAACAAACAAAAATAGTTTGCTTTGTGCTGGGATAGCAAACTGATTTAATTTCCAAAAGCTTAGAAGGAGGAGTATGCATGCAGGAGAAGGGAGCAAGGCAGGTTGAAAAGGAAGCAAGACCTCTCAGTTGGCAGTGGTGGATTTTAAATCCATTCACCCCATCTTATGAAAACTAAGCTATGGCTGTGGAGAGATGAGTGGCTTCTAGCCTAGCGACTTTAAAACTGATCTTACCTAACCCCAATCCAAGGCAATTTAACTAACAATTCAGTGTGTTCATTTAAAAAGCTAATTGCAGAGAGATATTTATTGAGATTTTTCAAGGCAAAGTGCATCAACACTTTAGGATTGCTTTGTCGGTGCCTCACCCTGTCTGCATGAGGAACACACCCTAAATCCCTTTTCTCCAAAATGGATGCTTTGAACTCTCATTTTTGCCTTTAAAAAATAGCTTTATCAGTCCTGGTTATCACCTGGAAGATATAATTTCACTCAACGGATGTTATCTGTTCCCACAACTCCTCTAGGCAGTTTTTCAACTGTGCTCTTTCCCCTAATCCTTTTCTTTAATGCTGTATAATTAAACAGAATACTAACAGTTAGTCAAATTACAGTGCAGATGACACTCCATCAGCCAGAAGGAAGAAGAGGAATTACAGAGGCTGGTCCAGACACATGCCAATATCTAATTAGTTTACATCTGTGAAATCCTGTGAGATTTTTGGAGTGTGGGGGTAGGGAGTAGAAGAAAGGAGGGTGCCAATAGATATTGGTGATCATTTTTTCCAGGAGTGTCCAAAGGAAGCGACTGATCCCTTGCCTATGACTACTTTGAAAATTGTCATGGGTAGAGCATTTTTCTATCTCTAAGTGTTTTCCATCTCTATATGGAAATACTTCAAAGTTAATTAGAGAATATTTGTAAAACACTTTGAATATTCAAGTGTCATGTAAGTACCAAGGTATTATTTAACTATGACCCAAACTAATTACCGAGGAAGTTTAGACTCCAACAGCACCAAGCAGGCAGTGCTGCCAGGCTGAGTTAGAGAAGAAGGGAGCTGGATCGGAAGAAGATGGTTTCAGAGATGTATTGCAAATTCACCTGAGACAGGTGAGTAGCAACATGAGGAGGTGGCCGTCTTAGATACGCTAAACCAGCAGTTGCTGGAATGGCTTACAGGTGTAACTGTCCCTTACTACAGGTTCCTAAACAGAAATCTCTGCAGTGCAGCATTAGCAGTTACTAGTTCCTAGTTGGGATGAACAACCAACAGCTTCCTCTTTGCTACACTGTTCCAGTCTCTTTCCATATACAGGATGAAGCACTCAGGCCTTTTCATGTATGACCATTTTCATGCTGACTTTTTTGATGTTAGACACAGAGCACCTCACACATTCCCAACCCAAAGGGAACAGCTCTTCTCCTGAGCTTTTCAGCTGGATCTTGTATCTCACCTGTCCACGAGAACAAGACTGGAAGTGACAAGAACTCTGTGATGCTTTTCATGGTTTTTTGGTAACTTCCCACCACCCTGAGATATATGAATAAAACTCAGCAATGGGCTGCAGCTCACTGAGGGAGAGAATCTGGAAGACTTCTGGGTGGATACATTCCCAGTATTATTCCTCCCCAGTTGTGCTGCTAAGCTGGGTTACATAAGTTTGAGGGAGCAGAACCTAAGGCCAGGGAAAAAGAGCTTTCTTATAGCAGTCTGCTGCTCCATTAATGTTCACGCTTTCCAAAAAAGACATGGTTCTTTTGAAATCCCTCCAGCCTCGTGTGGTTTGGACCAGAGATCTGGTGACACACAATATTCAATTTTGAAAAAGAATTTATTTCTACCATTTCATGGGTCCACTGAGAGGCAGGTGAGCCACTTTACTTACCTTTACTCTTAAGAGAACAATGAAGATCCTCATGGGGTGGATTCTTCACTCACTTGAAGTACACTATGAAAACTGTGATTGGTAGCTACCACCAGCCTGTGCAAATGTGTCTTACTGCATGTGCAATGGTCTCACCATCCATGGGAGCTTTGACTGGCTAGAAGGTTTTAAAATCAGGCCTTTTATGCTCAATGAACCTAAAATCCGTAACTTTAGGTACCTAATAAAAGTACTCAGAAATCCATTTTAGTGCACAGCTTGTTGTAATTTTCTAGCCTTTCTTATTCTCTGCCATTGCTCTCAGCAATTTCTGGAAAATTCAAGGGAGAAGAAAGGGATAACAAGGTTAATCAAAAAAAAGAGAAGCAGCTTCTCTTATAGAACATTAAATACATTAGAGACAATTTTATATTTTATGTAAACAATGAGGCAAAGTGAAGGTGATGTGCAGGACTCTGAACACTGTTAACACCACCAGGACAATTGCCACTGGTTTTAACGGTATATGAAGTTACCTAGGCACTTGCAGGTGGTGAGCATTGCCAAAATTTTTGTTCTTAATTTTAAAAGCCAGGAAATTGAATATTACATATACCAGAGTGATTGAAAAGGAAACTGAAAAGGTCTCAGGGTTAGGAAACGTGCATTTAACATCTATTAATTAATTCTACATCTTTTCTCAGGGAACAGGCAAGCAGAATGCCCACACTGATCCCTGGCAGACTCCACTTGACCAAAGAGAATCATGCCTGCATGGTGCAAGTTGGGCAGTTGCCACATGGCCATGCTTCAGCTTTGCGCCATGAGTCCGCAGACTGATATCTGAGCGTGTTCGTATGGGAAGGCTGCCGTCCCCAGCCTCTGCAATGCAGCCAGCCAGTGCCTCGCCTTTCTTGCTGAGCCACTCCACCTGCCCGTCCAAGTTTTACTGCTCCAGGTGATGAGCCCTGGATATTTTAAATGTCCAGTAGTGCTTAAATAATTCATTTGGCCTTTTAACACTGCTCACAGATGGGAAGGTGCCCTGGGTGGTGAATCACTTCAGTTCCAGTTGGGCTTCAAAGGGTCTAGTCACAGGACTGAGAAATACTACAGGAAGTGCTGGGATTGCACCTATTGCTCATGCTGGCAGGAAAGGAAAAAATCCCTACCTAGTGACAGGGTAGATGTCACAGCTCACAAGGTTGGAAGACCCTCCACAGGACATTTGGAAAAAAAATGAGTTTTAAGCAAGCTCATAAAATGAAGAAAGTAACTATTGATTTTAGCAATGGGTAAATAACAGCATTTCTTTTTGCCCCCACTTCTGAGTGGCAGTGAACACTGGAGCCTACATGATGCGGAAAGGAGTGACTCCTGCCCCTTTTGGGTATGGCTGTTGTGATGCAAATACTTACCTCTCCTGAAGGATATTATTTAACTATATGAACATCAGGGTTTAATTTTTAGACATCTAAGAATACCAACTTAACAGGAGCTCAAGCTGCCAGCCAGAATCCCATCAGATCAAACTGCAACACTTGGGCAATAACTTGAATGAGTTTAAACAAAGGGTTCTGCGTTAACAGAACTTTCCTTGAGGGAGGTATGTGGGGAAGAGAAGGCTGGCTAACCTTCTGTAGTGCCAGCCTAGGAAACCCAAACCATTACTAGCCCGTGGGACTGCTGCTCTCGTTTCCTGACAGAAAGCGGCAAGCATCCCTCCTCTTCAGTCCTTCCATTGTTGTAAATCGCTGTTGAATCACCACGTACCACCCTTCTTCATGCTTATACGCACTGAAACCTGGACCCCAAATATCAGGAAGCTCTGTCTCTCATCCCTGCTGAACGGACAATGTGTAGGGGCCCCATTCCCTTCCTGGGTAGCTCTGGTGTCTGTTGCAGCTCTGCCACATAGTAAGGATTCCCACCAGGAGGTTTCCTGCAGCAAGTGGCCATAGCCCCATTTAACAACCATTTCTGTCACTGCCACTTCGCTCTGGTTGCTGCCTGCGCTCCTCCAACTGCCAGAACTCTCCTCTTTGTCAGTGGCATCATCTACAAAAGCCATCATTTTCCAAATTCTTTCATTTGTTTTATTTTAGAAAGAAATAACTGCAATACAGCTCCTGCCTACACTTTTGCCACAAAAAGGGAGACAGCCTTTGATGGCCTGTTCCACTTCACTTTCAAGGCCACAGCAGCTAACTCTGGTAGCTCCTTCCCCTACACATCTTTACCATAATTCTCTCATTCATATATTTTCCAGTAACAATACAAATGTATGACTCATCATTATATGTATGTGTGTGTATATATATATTTATATATATAAACTTGCATCTATAATGGTGTATACATTTAAATGGTGTGTGTGTATATATATATATATATGGTGTGTATGTATATTCTATAAAATAGTGTATATATATGTAGAAATGGTATGTGTATATATCAAGCAGTCATTTCCAACTGATAGACTAAAACCCATTTTTTCAGTGTAGAACCAGTAGAATTACATATTTGCCTGTAAGAGGTCTTGCAAATCATCTTGGAAGCCACATTCTGGTACATTCTGGTATCTCCCACTCTCCATTGCAGTCTTCTAGTACTGATGGTTATGCAAATCTTAATTATAAGGCAGCCAGTTGCATTTAGTCTTTCAAAAATTATTAAGAAATAAAATTATTAAATTAGTAATTACTTGTCCTTATGATGCTGTATTAAATCCTACTTTTTAAATTAATTTGTATTGTACAATTTTGTTACAAAATTATTATTTTTTTTCTTGTAATACAATTTTATAGGGACTTCAATAGTTGGGTAAGTAATACGCTTTTGAATTTGCCTGAAGTAGGCTTTATCTACAGAAGTCCCTCTTCATTCCTTCATATTATCCATGTTGGCTAAAATAATGGAATAAGAGTGGCCACACTGCCTCAAACTGGATGTCCCTTCAGCCCAGTACCCTGTCCTTGGCAGTAACCAGGGGAGGATGCTCAAGGAAGCACAGAACAGGACAAAGATGTAGGATGTTTTTCCTACCCGATATATTCTCCAACTTTTTGTGGCTTGTACATTTAGTGGCTTATAAGCATTTAATAACTGCTACTTGACTAAGAACCGTGAGGTGTCTGAACCCAGAAATTTTTCATAGCCACAACATCCCATGAAAACAGATCCTGCAGCTGAATTATATACATCCAGTTTTGTTTGCTGCATGCGAGGTTTCATACTGGGAGATACACAGAGGAACTTAGTGAACTTATTCCTATTCAACCTCAACATGCTACTCAATTGTTTACAGACTTCTGCCTTATCCCCCTCATTTCTCTCTTTTCCACACTACTTCCAGCGTCCCAGTTTACTGGGAAATCCATGAACTTGCTCATCTTTGTAGCGCTTCTCTGAACTTCTTCCAGTTCTGTTTTCTTGTTTCACCTGTCGGGACATTTTTTTTTTATTATTCCCTTTTTTGAGATTAAACAAGCAGAGCTGCATATAACAAATCATGGAGCTGTGGCATAATGACATTCTGTCTTATTCTCTGTACTTTCTGCTAATAACTCTTAATATTTAATTTGGTTTTTGACCTCTGTCAGGCACTGATTTGACATCTTCACCAAAGCACCCAGAAAAATCCAAAATTGCATTTCTGAGTACATCTACATATATATGTATAGTTATACATCTTATGTGTAAGAAACACTGCTCCTTTTCCCTCAAGTCTCTGAATGATTTAGTATATTTGAAACCTCTTACCTCGTCACGCCCCATTCTCCAGGAACATGTACATGTCCCAGCAGAGATCCATGCAGAATTCACTTATGACTTCCTTCCATTTAAAGAGCTGAAAACTTATTTCTATGCTGTGTTTCCTATTCCAACCAATTACTTCAACACCAGCCACCAGCATCTCCTGGCAGCAGAGACAGACAACAGCATCCAGAGCTGCATCAGCAGGAGCACAGCCAGGAGATGAGGGAGGCATTGGTTATCCCCCTCTGCTCATAGAACACATCTAGATACTGTGGCCAGTTTGGGTCCCCCCAATATGGGAAAGACATTGATAAACTGCAGCGAGTTCAGCGATGGTCAGGGCTGGAGCAGTGCACTTGAGAGCCTGGGGCAGGGGGCTTGTCCAGCCTGGGGCAGACATGGCTTTGGGGACACCTCACAGCTACCCCAGTGCTTATGGGGAGGCCACCGAGGAGATGGGAGTCAGACTCTCCAATGTGGTGTGTGGTGGGAGGATAAGAGACAACAAGCATACATTTAACCTTCTCTGAAGTTTCGCATTTTCTGCCAACCAAAACCACTTTAAAACCTCTGGACTGTCTGCACTGACTTAAAAAACAGTATGTTACACCCATGCCTCAAGGTTTCTTAAGGCTCATAGAAAATAACTCCTTTATTTTTGAGGATTCAGAAATCTTGGAACCCCATTCTGAACTGGTTTTCACCTCACAATGACCTGAAAATCCCCTTTGTGATTCCACTTTCCTCATCATATTTATATTCCTCACAAATTCATGGGCAAGGATAAGTAGAAGACTAACTCCAGGAGACATTTTGGGCTAGTTATCTGGACAGGACACATAAATGTTAGGCATTCCATTGCTGTGATTCAGAAAAAAAAATCAATAACTTTATTGAGTTTATTATTAATTAGGCCTAAGGGTTATTTTGGAGTTGGAGGAAATAAATTAGCAATTGAAAAGGCATGTTTTCCAATTTCCCAGTTCTAGCTGAATGGTAAAACATTGCGAGCATCTAAACAAATCAAAGAATCAAAGAACATCTAGCAGATCTTCCCTGCAAAGATCTACTAATTTCTTTTTCTACTACCAAATTATTTTTCTAGAAAGAATGTTTTTCTTCTAATACAAAGTTCTAATTGTTTAAGACTTCAGAATAATGAAATAATGTATTTTCATTGCTCTACAACTTCTATGGTGTAATTTTTAACAGAAATGCTGAATATTCAATGTCTACAATTAAGGACACAGCACTAGAAAGCTATAGGGTTATCCCAGAAATTTTTTTAAGGGCCTACAACTTCAGAGCAACGAATGATGCTTCAACTATGTTTTCATAGAGCAACAGTCACACCTAGTGGCCATAAAGTTAATTATTTCTATATACTTTTCATGGCTAATCTGAAAGGCATTTTTTAACACTGAGTATCAGATGCTATTATTTTCTATTTACATTGTATGCATCTTAATAAAATTTGAAATACTCATGTAAGGAAAACAGACATATATCTGTGTAGAAATATATACTTTATAATTCTGAATTGTGTTAAGAGCAAAAAATGCTACAATAATAACAGAGGGAAGAAGTTCAGAAGGCATTTAAAGATATTCAGACGGGTAAAGAAACCATTTTGATTTTGGCATGGGATGATGCCATTTATGAATCCAATAAAATGTAACATGTAAAATGGTAACATGGCCAGAACCATCAAGGATTTGAGGTTTTTATACCCTTGAAAGCAGAAGGACCATCCTGAGGCTTGCCATATATGACAGCAAGCAGATATGTACATTGTTTTATTAAACCAGTCCTGCAGGGCATGTCAGAGCGTATGCAGAAAAGTTTTTCCTCTCTTGGCTAGCCTGGATAAGTTGCTCTTCTGGTGGAAGAGATACCTGCCTGTGAAAGAAAAGGAAACCTTCCTAGAGATCACACAAGGGCTCTGTGGCCGCCACTTTGAAGGACTTCAGGGAAACTATACTGATTTCCCCGGCTCTCCCAGCACAACCACTTACCATGGCACCTGGTCTTCCTGTCTGCTCCATGCGGGGCCACCATTGCCTTAATTCCCAGTAAGGACTGAGCAGCAGCATTCAGACCTTGAGTTCCTCAACCGAAAGAGAGGATATGACACTACGTATGGTCAAAGGATAGCTCTGCTCCCCAGCCCAGCCCTATGCGGGGATCCCTTCCCCAAATTTCCTCTGCCTTATGATGAACTGATCAATATCACCATGAGCAAAGAATCTAAGTAAATGTAAATTACGTGGGTATTTGAGGTATGCAATTTGGATAATGCATCCAGAGAATACATTCTTGCTACAAGTACTCCTGTAGAGTGCAGTTTGGTACAAATCAGCTACATCACACTGAGAATGATTTCCAGCTTTCCTGGGAGCTGGAAATAAGCCACAGAACAAGCAGAGGACAATCAAACTCCTTTCATTGTTCCTGGGACCTCTGCATCACTCTCCAAGTTTGAGGGCATTATGTTTTCTAGTACATGAAGTGAATTCAAGGGAAGCAGGTCATTCCTGGGTCAGGCATACTTTCTGGGTCAAAAGCAATGAGAAAAGTTCTGAATCACAGAGTTTCTATTAATAAGATCAATGTAATAGCAAAATGCAACATGCCAATGTGCATTTGTAGCATTGCCAGCATGAAAAGTTACACTTAGATTGTCTAATTTACTCTTTCATCTAGCTTCATTCAAAGATTACACAGAAGCCATAATTATCTTCAGTAGTAAATATAGCACTAGTTCAAACTGTTCTTGATAACTCTTTTCTTAATGAATGAGGAAAGAAAGATTGTTCTTTTTAGGCTTGCACTGAATTTGATGACAGTTAAGAGAGTTTGCCCACCGTTGGGGCAGCACATTGCACCGATACAAGAAGCAGCAACAGCAGGTGTTGCGTGGAGGTGCAGAAATACTCCCTGAAACCTGTCACAGACCTACTGACCACCGCAATAATTTGCATTTACCTGTTCTGCAGCATGAGACTGAGCTGAAGAATGAAGCCACATGTGAGACACACAAACAATATACAGGCAGACCCAGCACGTATACTAGTAGGTTTTTCTGTCTTGTTTGTAGTTGTTTCCTTTCCTCTGTTTGAAGGCATAGCACTACATCCATGATAAAGTCATAGGAGACGGAACATAGCCAGAGATGTCATTCATCTTGGCTGAGTATGTATGAATATGGTCATAAATCACCAGAGCTGTCCAAGGCACCCGAGCTCCTCACACAGCCTTTGGTTAAGCTCCTTTATTATGAAGCCATATTTAAAAAGCTAATTTTAAACTTTATCACACATGACTGGCTTTAGTTGCCACAACGCACAGAAAAAGAAAACTACTTCATTTTTAGTGCATGTCCAGATTTTTTCACCTGACCTTACCAACAGTGTGGAGATTATGAAGTGTAGGATATGTTTCTACTTCTCAGTTACTGTGTTCTCAGTTGGTTTACAAGGTGAAGCCTTGGTTTAATACACTGTATTTTTCACTTAAGCTTTCAGGCTTTGTCCTTTATTGTAAGAGCTGTAGAGCTGTAAGCAGAGCTGTACTCTGAACCATGGGGGCCAATGCGCAGGCTAACCCTGGTCTATCTCAAATTCGGGATATTCTTTATCACATTGTTAAGAAACGTGAACAATTTCTAGTTCTGAATGTTTGCTGCCCTCAAGAGGAGAACTTTAACAAATATCTAATTCATTACATTACTCCACCAAAAGCAACGACTGAGGGGTGGGTTTTTTATGTTTTGCCAAACAAAACCACATCCTAGTCATTGTATCTTCAACTACCTATGCCTTTAAAGAGTTTTCAGAGTCTGAAACACTTACCTTTAGAGTTATTCATATTTTTAAATCAGATTAAAAACCATGTGCTAGATAGCTGTAACGCCACCACCACCAACATACAGTTTCAAGTGGGGATTAAATATGTATTTGGAAGACAGATCCGTGTAAGGTTACTAGACAAGCCTCATCAGGTTCAGGAAGTCCCCTGAGCTGAAAATAGTAGAAGTTTAGGAGATTACTCATAAATATAATTTATGTTTGCCCAGATCTTACTCCTCCCTTGGTGTCTGCTAATGGTCTTCACTGGGAAATAGGATACTGAATCAGATGGATCAGATGGACTCATCCACCACGCTTAGGTGCTGAAATACAGTCTTCAAGTATTGGTTAAGTAATCTAGGAAATGCCTCTGAAGAGCCCAGTGTCCTCATTATCTCCTGGACAGAGCTCTGCAGCTCTTCAAAAAAGGTATTTCCTGGAAGCAGTCAAAAACTTTCCAGGAGATCCTTGGTGGTTTGTTCTTTTAGCAAAGCTCTACAAATTTCTTTGAAATTCCCATTCAGCCACATCTTTGACTTTCTGGGAAAATTGAGGAGTAATAAAAAATGGAATTAGGGAGCAACTTCAGAAAACAAAGAAACAAAAGAAATAGTTTAAGTGTTTAAACTCAGAACCAATCTAAATAGTTTCAGAAATCATTCAAGCCTTCTTTTGTGAAATACATTCCTTAATTGCAAGATGTTCTTTTAGCTTTATGCTGCTCAAGAAATTATGTTAAAGGCTTATATGCCATATACAGTTAGCACAGAGAGTGTGCGTGTGATACTGCTTAGTTGATGGGGATTTCAGCAGAAAATGTTGTATCAGACATCTGCACCTGCATATAAAACACTGGAGGTTGAGACAACTGTACCATAAAAGTCAAGAACAGCATAGGTTATGCTGTTCTTTGTCACCCACCGGGAAAAGGCCATGACCTTGTACAGGATCTTGTAATTTTCTCTTGTGTTTCCTTTTCTCTTGTCAGTCCAGGTTGTCACATGTCTCTTTGACCCTGAAGAGAGACAGCAACATCCCTGCTGAGGTCTAATAATGTATCCAAGTAGTCATAAAAAAAAAAAAAAAACAAAAAAAACCAAACAAACCAAAACAAAACAGGGAAATTAATTACAAGATGTAAAAAGTTGCTACTAGTTTGTACGAGGTTTGTAGCTGCCTCTGTTTTAAAATGGATGTAGTTCTGCCACTGCATGGTATACAAGAAAGATTTAAGTGGGGGGTATGGACACCTGTAGCTTCAAGAAAAGAACTGCTCCTCTTTGGAGAGATTTCACACAAAAGATACCCCCTATATTAAAGGAAATTCACTGCAACTTCTTTTACTTTAGTGAAGATTTCTTTTTGTTTTCTTTCAGGACAAGCTGATACTTAAAGCACATTCCTTAATCCTGACTACTGGAATCCAATAGCTGCTGCTTATTTCCTATTGTATAAGCTGAAGAAAGGTACTTGGTGTTCAGATTTGTCCCTTAGAGACAAGGATTAGAACTTCAGAGGTCAGATTATGTCTCCATTTTACATCAGGCTCATCAATAATAAAAAGCATCACCACGTTGTAAAAGCGGTTGCAGGAAAATATGGAAATATTCCTAGTTGGCCTATTGTGTAGTTCCTAAGAAAATACAGCTTCAAACACTTCTAAATAAACAAAGCATTTCTCAGACAGAAGTGCCTGAGTTCCATTATAGGGAATATGTATATATTTCATACATGTATGCAGATACATGAGATATTTTTCACCTTTTCTAAAGTGGGGCTTTAGGGTTTTAGCAGATATAGGAAATCTTCAGAAACAGCTTGTAAGAATGTATGATTTACATTCCATCATAAATAAGCATGAACTGCTGTACTTAAATCTGTAATAGTGTGTGCTGGTTTTGGCTGGGATAGAGTTAATTCATAGTAGCTGGTGTCCTGGGTTACAGTGTAAAATGTGCCAAAAGAAAAAAAATATATTCTATTACCATCTTCAGGAGCTGTTGAGACCAGGTGGGGCGGTGCTCCCTGCCTCCCCCCCTCTGGACTATCTCCTGTCAATGGGCACAACAATGCCTTATCGCCTGACCCATCGGTAACTCGCTCCTGGGCTATCTCCTGTTAATGGCCCATCAAGGAACTGCCTCACGACTCCCCATCCCATTGTGAGATACTCCGCCCGGGGAGGGGGGGGGAAGGAGCCAAGCAGTCCATGCCAAATAAAAACGGAGATTTTGAACACGCTAGCCGCCTTTCTTCCACTGGATTCCCAGAGGAGCTTTTCCCCCCACCTGAGTTCCAGAGGACGAGAGCTACCTGCCGACCACTGGACCTTCGGAGGAAGACCAGACTCTTTTACCTGATTGCTGCTTCCACAGAACTACACCCATCACTTCAGGAGGACTGCAGCCAGCATCTTATCGGACTGCTACTGCCACCCTAACAGGGTGTCAGGTTGTATTCCTGACTCTGTCAGTGTAAACCAGTGGGTTGTTTGTTTTTTCCCTGCCTTGTGTTATATATATATATATATTAGTAAAGAACTGTTATTCCTATTCCCCATATCTTTGCCTGAAGGCCCGTTAATTTCAAAATTATAATAGTTTGGAGGGAAGGGGGTTGCACTCTCCATTTCAAGGGAGGCTCCTGCCTTCCTCCACAGACACCTGTCTTTTTCAAACCAAGACAGCTGGTTTGGTGCCATGTTTTGAATTTGTGATGAGAACAGTGTTGGTAACACAAGGATGTTTTAGCTGATGCTGAGCAGCGCTGGCACAGCGTCAGGGCCTTTTCTGCTCCTCACCCCATCCCACCAGCGAGCAGGCTGGGGGTGCACAAGAAGTTGGGAGGGGATGCAACTGGGACAGCTGACCCCAACTGACCAAAGGGATATTCCACACCATAGGATGTCACGTTCAGTACATAAAGCTGGCGGAAGAAGGAGGAGGGAGGATGTTTGGAGCGATGGCACTTGTCTTCCCAAGTAACCACTACACAAGATGGAGCCCTACTTTCCTGGAGATGGCTGAACGCCTGCCTGCTGGTAGGAAGTGGTGAATGAGCTCCTTGTTTTGCTTTGCTTGTGTGCGCAGCTTTCGCTTTACCTATCAAATTGTCTTTATCTCAGCCCATGGGTTACCTCACTTTCACCTTGCTGATCCTCTCCCCTATTCCAGCAGGGCTAAATGAGCAAGCGACTGGGTGGTGCTCAGTTTCCAGCTGGGGTTAAACCAGGACATAGTGCAACTTGCACAAAAGTATTTGCATTCATAAATTTAAGAAGAAACATTGTTGTAGTGCCTTACAAAATTCGACTTATTAAAAGCCTAAAAACCTCAAAGTGACTTTCATGTAACAGAATAAACACTGTTGCGATGCTGACTGCTTTGACAATCACACTATTAATACAGTATTCCTGTGGTTGTAGAAATTTAATACAACCAAAATCAGTGTGAAATCACATGGAGGAAGAAGGTGATGCCTATGTTAAACAAAACCAGTTTTGGTCATTTCCATTCATTATCTCATGGATTGTTCTCCTGCACTCACACATTCACCTGCAGCAAGATGTGTGTGTCCCAGTGGTCTGCCCATTTTCACTTACACATGTCACGGTGGACAAGGGACGTCAACTCCTAACTAAACCTCTTGGATTCCTCTTGCTGACAATGGGGTTTAGACATAGGTTTTATTCACTTTGTTAGTCACTACGGCATAAACTTTTGCCTCAGAATCTTGCTTAAAGATTCCTCCTCCATAAACTTTTGGGAAGGCAGCTACCCATGGTCTGTGTATCCTCATTTGTGCATCTTTGTGTCCACAACCTTGCTGCCACCCTCCTGTTATCACAGTTCATGTCTTCTGCTTAAGCATCATCATGCTGTAGCCCCATCAGAGCTCAGGCCTTCTGGTCTTTCTGTAAGCAATGCATTCCTTGGTGTTGACCGCTCTGACTGATGTTAACCATGTCCTTGGTTATCAGTATATGATGTTCTTCAACCTTTGCTTGGTATTGTTTCTTCTGGTGCTTTTACATACATGCATTTCCATCTGCACTTCGTTCTACCAATCTTTATATTTCGATTACAAATCTCTGCATGTCATGCAAGGCCAAGTTTGGGAGAAAAGCTCAACTCCCTTTCAAGTTTCAGAGAAACCTGAAAAATGAATCTGCCTGCTCAGCTCTAGAAATAGCAAGTATTTATATTCAGCAATTTCTTTGCTCATTTCTGCAGCATAGTTAAAGAAGACCCCACAGGCTTTCTTGCATCCCAACGCATGGCTGTCTCATTTTGTTCATGCTCTTAAACAGAACGTATTACTTTAGCTTGAATGCTCTCCAGCTAAAAAAAACAGATCATGGAGGCCACATTTCCTGTATCCTCATCATTCTGTGTTATACCATTGCGAATCTCAGGTGTAGGTTAATGAATTACATTCTCTCATTCCTTTAACTGCCTGTCTCATCTCCCCCATGTGGGGCAAAAAATGCACGTCTAATTTGTTTAGGGAAGATAAGTTTCTAGAAAGTCACTCTGCAACTGGAACACGACCTCCAATGGTTTGGGTGATTCTGAATTAGGAATTCAGAGAAGGAATCCTTCCTGTCAGCTCAACTGCCAGCTGTGTTGAGGGCCAGTGGTGGCCCTCAAGGCTCTTAGACTGGGGGTGTGTCAGAGCCCAAAACTCTCTGAGCAGGTTCTCTGAGGTATTCCACATGAGGAGGGCTTCATGTTTAATACCTTATTTCCTCATTTGTAGATATTTGATGCTACACAGGATTTTTATTTAGCAGAGTGATACAGCAATGTACTAAAATCACAAGTGCAATACAGCAATTGCATTAGGCAGGTGGATCACAATACAAACCCGATCGCCATTACCAGTCCCTGCATGCTCACCATTATGACCCCGGGCATCCCAGCCTCTAGGGGGGAAGGAATATGTGAGTTGAAACTGGCTCAAGTCAGTTGCTCTCTTCCAAGTTCATTTTCTTGGTTGTTCAGTTTTTATATTTTTAGGTTTGGCTCAGTCGCCTACACACTTCTCCACCCATGCTGTTTCTCTCCCCTAATTATCTCAGGCAAGGCTGTTTACACAACTCCAAAGCCCACTGGTACAGCTGGATATCTAAAACAAAGGTCACCCTCCACATCCTTTGTGCTGAGGTAAGTTCAGCTTTCCTTACGATAACTGGTGGCCATTCGTTACATTCTTCCCCGAGTTCATCATTCTTGCCCATCTCCTCTGAGCCTTCTTTCATTGTAGGCGTTTGTTGTCATAGGGTGTGATTATCTTCTTTATTTTTTATACCAAAAAACCACAAACTCAAAAAACATTCATTAGTTGCATTGAAGATAAAAAATGAGTATGACATTTGGTTTTGTGCCTCTATTCTCAAGGAACTGCTTTTAAAAAGCAACCCTAATACTAATTTTGCCACGGAAGACCACTAGATGTTTGAGGTTCAACTGGTACTGAACTTCATCTGCAGCTTTTTGCTAAGACCAGTGTCTTGCTAAATGAACCCTATCTTCTTAAATTTTCAGGACTAATCAGTTCTTTGAGCAGCATTATTGAGAAAGTGATTAAAGCAATATATGAACAGCTCTCCATATGGATGTCATTTCAGATAATTTTTAACTATTTTGTAAATTACAATATAGCCTAAAACCACTAGCTGGGCCTCAAGAGTCTGTGACAGAGAACAATAAGAATTCATTAATTTCAGCTTCTGCTAAATCTGACAGGCATATTTGAAATACAACTATGTTGGAGAGTAACAGCCAGCTGTTGTTGACTAATGATCTCATCATTTTGTGCATACAATGATCTTATTTTATATTTATCAAGGGACATGCATGGCAAACTGACCCAACAAGATAGATAACTTCATGAAGACAAAGCTGAGGATACATTTTCCAGGAAGGATGACTTGTTATCAAAACTAAAAGACGGGTATGTGTTTTCCTCTCTATGAAGAAAGAGTGTCAAAGTGCTCACTGCATCGATCTGATACCTTTGTCCACGCTGAACCGTTCTGTACTAATCGAAGAAAAAAGTACTAGGATTGAACCTCCTCTGAAAATCTTTATGAAACAATCCACCAAAAAACTTACTCAGGCTTGCAGCTACCCAGGCACTTTGTGGAAGTCTCGGTACAGGGCCTGGCAAACAAAAATCTAAATCCTGTAAACCCAGTTTCCCTGCCAGAGTGTGTTGTGGACCTTGCACAGTGGCCAGGGCTCCCAGTGCAGTGCCGTAGTCCCATGGGCCATTTAACCAGGGAGTGCCAAGCTGTGAAGGACTATCTCCGCTCTGCACCACCACAAGCATGACAAAGGTGGCACAGGAACCTGTCTCAGGTAAATGCTCCCAACTGCTTCCATGGGGTAGTTTTCAGCCGGATTTATTCCTTGATCTGCTCCACCACAAAGCCACAGCAGCACAAGTGACTGAGGAAGCAGAAGAACAAGAGTGAATGGCCAAGGATCAGTCTGGGAGGGAGTGAGAAACTGTTCCTTCTGGAGGACTTGTGTTGGTTTACACGTACAGGGGAATAGCAAGAGCCAGTGTGAAGGGAAAGAAGACAAAAGGCAATGGCAGGAATTAAGTACATCTTGACGTCCACCTCATTCAAGGTTCACCTATTCCTGTTATGACCTAGAAGTTAAATACCAAAGCTAATCCTCTCTCATAAAGTGGGAATGAAGAGGAGTCTCTACTGAACACTGCAGTAAATAACGAACTCACTCAGAATACTGAAGTGCCGCCCTCGCCTAATGTGACTTGATCAAACACCTCCTCTCCCGGTCTAACTGGTAGGCTCATTCCTCCTCTCAACATGTTGTAACTAAGGCAGGGTTGAAAGAAGACATGAGTGGGTGAAATCTCTAACACGGTGACTAAGGTAATTGCTTGAAACTGAAATTTAAAGAGTTCTTGTGCTCAACTCCAGTTGGCACTTTGCATGTAATAATTCCATGTTAATTAGACAAAGAATGAAAACCCCAGTACTTCTCCATCCATGTCAATGCCTGCACTAGTAAGATATTAGGTCATGTTGTCTCCTGTTCACTTTGGGATGCTTCCACGCAAAACAAACGCCCGACTCTGAGAGAACCCTGCAGCAGCTTGAGCATTTAGTTTGCAGAAAGATGCAAGCTCAGGCAGAAAAGAGATTTGAATCCCAGCATCTGACTTCTGGACGCAACGTTGGCCAGAAGACGCAGTGAGCATCCTCAGCCTTCTTAGCTGAAGTGCGTTAGGGCTGCACGGGAAATCGAAGGGGATCGTTGGCTCAGCTCTGCGTTCTGAACAGCCTAACACACAAGCAAGGTGGGGGATTGCTCAGGGCTGTCAAGACTGAAGCAGCTCTGCCAGTTCTCAGAAGCAGACCTAGAAGCGCATCCGCATGAGGAGTATTCAAGGCTGAACCTGGATGGAGCATCACATCCCCATGGAAATCTAGCCACCCGTAGACATTTAGGTGTTGCCAGGCTTAAAACCTACTTCACAGTAGAGGAATGGTCATCAGGGAAAATGGGCAGCTCTGGTTTTCAACACTTTCAAAGAGATCTGCAAATCACGTGCACCTTTGAAAATCAGTCCTGGGATGTGGCAGCAGTTGGTTACTCTTTCGCTTTGGCTCAGTCCCCAGATTTGGATACAAACAGCCGAAATGGTTCCTAATATGGAGGTGTGAATCTATTTAACACAGCAAACCCAGATGAACTGCTGTACAAACTCAGATCCCGAGAGAGGCTAAATCATTACTGCAATGACCAAACCATATTGGCTCAAGAAGTTTTGTGACAAACTCTTCTTCTGAGTTTTCAACATGGCAACTTTGTGGAACAGCAACAGTATTACTTAGAGCAAAATAAAGCTCTATTTATGAAAATTCAGAAACTTAAGATACAGTAAGGGGAATCAATGTCAAGTGTGCATATTATCATTATAAAATAAATATATTGCAGAATTATTGTAACAAGCTCTATAAGCAAACTAAACATCAGAAACCTCAGCAGCTCAGAATTAAATGTAAAATTCCAAAAGTCTCAGTATGTTCAGCTCTGCAAAGGGTCAGTAAGATGCACAACCTTAACCTTAAGCCTGTGTCCTAACACAGCAATTGTATTCATACAATCAATACAATACGGTTAGGTTTTAGAGACAGTAACCAAAATTAAGTTTTCTTTCTTCTCTCATCTTATTGCTTTAAAGTCTGTTAGAAGATGTTTGGCACACCTTCCACAAATCCTGATTTTTCCTGCAGAACTTGCCCTGCTACTTGGCCATGCACATCATTGAGTTACACACACCTGTACAATTAAAGTACCTGACAATTAAATGAGTTGTTTGTGGTATAACTCTAAGACCAAGGCAACAGAACAGAGCAGAAATTTTCAGGGTTAGTAATAAGTGTTTCGAAATTGTAACACATGGCTTGTTTATTGAATGGGATGTGAAACAGTTTGAGAATTTGACGCAGCTGAGTGTCTCCAAATATACTAGGAATAGGGTATATTAGACTTCTGTTGACCTGAACGTGTTGCCAGAAATACAAGCCTCTCCCATAAAAATGCATTAGCAACGATACGCAGAAGGAAAACTAAACTCAAATGGGCAGTGAATTAGATATTGGACAAGTGAATAACCACCTTGTCAGAATAATTCTCTCCCCTGAAGTAAGATCAGTCAAGTTTTTATGTAATCCTAAAAAATCTGAACATGGCTGTTGGAGACCAGCAGTATTCTAAGAAAGTCAAGCACATGGTATCCAAAAATCAAAATGTAAAATTCTGACTTATGATTGAAAGCCAAAGACTGAAGCAGATTGAGTTACATAGTAACTACATATGGTACAGTTTTGACTTTTCTTTTTTTTTGTAATACTTATTTTTAAGACAACACTTTTCAGATTTATTTTAGTACTTTACTTGCATAAAAACTCTGTTTATCTCTAAAGCCACTGATGAGTTGGAAGATGAGAACGGGGAAAATGCACTATTTGCTAGCAAACCACCCCACACTTCCAAGGAAGAACAAATGCCAGATTTACTTCAATGGAGATTAATGTGTGACAAACATTCAGTAATAATCTCAGAGCCATGAAACAACAAAAAAAGTACATAAACAGAAAAATTCTCAAAAGCCAAAATCCCTTTTGCTTTACAGTGAACATGTTAATGTATCCAAATTTCCCTTTTTCCCCCCAGTGTAACTCTATGAACAGAAACTCACCTGAAGAAAGCAAAGTGATACCCAAGTATCCAACCAGTTTGTACCCTTATTGCCAGTTAAAACAGCTAAAAAGCCATGTGTCAGACACTACAAATAAGACATCTTTTTAAAAGTTCCCTGTATATTTGGTTTCAGATACTTGCCAGTTCACCTTTCTTTGCAAGTTTATATGTGACCATGAAAGTTAGAAAACTAGCTTTAAAACCCCTCTTCACAGTTGAGATTTTCCCTTGACTACCTCACCAAAAATTTTATTTGGGGCTCGCCACAGCCTTTAGGTAGCCTTTATACTGTTTTCTCTTTGCTGAACAATTGCACACGCGCCAAACTGCCCTGCAACGCATTACAAAAGCCGCGTCAACCGACAGCAACGGAGACACAGCGCTCCTGCCGGCACCGCCACCACGGAACGTGTTTTTATCCCGGACAATGAATCAGCAAAAAGATACGTTACAAAAGGAAAAAAAAAAAAAAAAAAAAAAAAAAAAAAAGAAAGAAAAAAAAGAGGGGCAAATATTTGCACATTGGTTCCGTTTACGATTCCCAGGACTTGGCCCGCGCTGCAGCACTGGCCCGTCCCCTCAGCGGTGTCGGAGGGAGGGAGGGAGAGAGGAAGGAAGGGACGGAGGGAGGCGACCCGCCACCGCCGCCCGCCGCGCGCGGACAGAAGCCCTCAGGCGGGACCGACCCCCCCCCGAGGAGGCCGCAGCCGCCCCGCCCCGCCCCGCCCCGCCCACCGGGAAGCGGGCCCAGAGCTGCCCTCAGCGCCCACCGGCCTGGCCTAACC
This sequence comes from Leptosomus discolor, assembly GCF_034619465.1. Taxonomy (NCBI): domain Eukaryota; kingdom Metazoa; phylum Chordata; class Aves; order Leptosomiformes; family Leptosomidae; genus Leptosomus; species Leptosomus discolor. Next base: position 61,660,469 of record NC_141391.1, read on the forward strand.
GGGGCCTAAGCCGAACCCGCCCCGGCCGCACCCCGCCGCTGCCCTACGTGGCCGCCGCGGCCCCGCCCCGCGCGACACGCCCTGCCCCCGCGGCCGCCCCTCGGGGCCGCCAGTCTGCCCCTCAGTTCCGGCGCGTGTGCACGTCGCTTCTCTGATTGGCTGTCTGCACGGTGGGGCCCCGCCAGCTCCGGCGCGAGCGCCAGCCCACTGCCCGGCCGTATAGGTCGGTTTAGCCCGGGCGCTCTCGCGCCGCGGGCTGAGAGAGGGTGCACCTCCCCGCGGATTGGCGGGGCGGCACGGCGCATGCGCCTCCCCTTGGCCTCGCACATTCTACTCCCTCCCGCCGTAGCCGCCGGCCGTGCTCTGGTCTCGCGCGGCCCCGTGCGGCCCCGTTCCCCCTCCCGCCATGGCGGCCGCCGCGGAGGAGCCGTTCCCTTTCCACGGCCTCCTGCCCAAGAAAGAGACGGGCGCCGCCGCCTTCCTCGCCCGCTTCCCTGACTTCGATGGGCGGGGGGTGTTGTTGGCTGTGTTGGACACCGGCGTAGACCCGGGGGCGCCGGGCATGCAGGTAACGGGCAGTGGGGAGGAGCCGCGGCCCTGAGTCACGGCGGCGGGGGAAGCACCTGGGCCCTGCCGGTGCCGGGCTGCCCCCGTGGCGTTGTGGTGGGTGGCCGCTGTGCTCCCGGGGGGACGAGTACGGGGCCAGGGTGTTTGTCCGGGAGCGGCCATGCCCCCCGCCCTGGGCGGCCCGAGGCGTCGGCGAGAGCAGGGGAGGCCCCTGAAGGGCTGTCCTGGGGACTTGTTTGTTTGCTTACCGTTCCCGCTAAACGTACATTGGCGTGAGCGTGGGCTCTGGTGCGGGAGGGCGGAGGAATCCTATAGAGGGGGGGCTCCGCGACGGTCAGTTCGGGGGTTTGTGTAAGGATCCTCCTTTTAAGCCGTTCACAGGCGTTTTATGGTACTTAAACCTCTTTGGCTGTCTTCTTTCCCATAGAACTCATTGTAAGAGGTTACTTCGGTTTTTTGTTAACCTTAGCATTATTTCAGCCGTGCGTAGCTTGAGGCTACAAACAGCCGCTTAGCTGTTTTACATGGAGAGTGTATTTTTGGCAAAATTTTCATATCTCTCTTTCTCGGTGTATTTTTAGTGCGTTGTATTACAATAACAGTCTGTATCAAATTTGTTTCTGCCAGCTTCTTTTGGATCTGCTCGCTTTGTAGCTCAGATCGTAGTGATTGCCATTATCGTCTCAATCTCAGTTTTGTAAATTTCTGTGACTTTGATTTTGGCATTTCTCAGTACTTATTTCTTTTAATTCTTGTCCCTTAACATTTTTCTTTATCTTGTAATTTTGTATGTGGCCTTTTATGTCACTACTGCTTCCAGTTTCTTGTCAGGATGTGTTCTCTGAGACGGGGCGAAGGAAGCCTTGAGAAATGATTCAAAGAGAGTTGTATGCAACTGACATGGATACCGCATCCTTTATTTTTTTTACTGAGCAGGGCCTGTGTTGGTTTCTGCTCTTTCTTTGGCACAGGCACAGATTTTACTCCTAAATGACTTAGTTCAGGAACCTCACCCTGGCAGATCTTTAGTTTAGTGTTCTGAACTGACTCCCTGTGGTGTTCGGGTAAGTGAAAGGATGAGTGAAGAGGACAGGTAGAGTGGAAGGAGGAACTGAACAGCTGCAACTTTGATTGATTTAAGCTGGAATGAAACTGGTGCTTTTGGTGAAAGGTTGTGGGTAAGTGGAATTGTAATTAGAAAGCTTAAAGAAAGCTAAACAAAAAGCAAACGGAGTTACACCATGGACAGACCAGAAAGTAATAAACGACAATTAGGAAGATGTGAATATAAATGGGATGTGCATAGTCCTGAATTTTCATGTATGGAGTCAAAACCCCCTAAATCTCTAGAGGTGAGGAGTGATCAAACAAAGAAAGCATGAGTTTATGGGCACTAGAGGGAAGCTTTGTTCTGAGATAGATAACCCAAGGCTCATAAGGGATAATAAAGGATACCTGTGAACCCTCACAGTCTTAGTGTTGACCACACCAATTTTCTTCAACCTGTTTTCTTGATGTGGAGGATAAAATTTCAGGTAGTGTAGTAAAAGATTTGTAGAGAACTTTGGGGTGCATGTGGGTGGAATTCATCTTGCAATGGGTCAGAGTGAGCTTGCAGGGATGTTAGAGAAAGATATAAAGAAGCTGTGTGCTCTTTCCTCACTGCCTGCTTGATGTACCTGACGTCGGCTACTTGCTAAACTACAGAAGGGAGAGGCTTATTGTACAGGGAATTATGAAGGAGATGTAGGCAGTGCATAGTCTACGGAGTAGCTTTGTAGTTGTTGTTTTTTTCAGCAAGAAGATGTATTCACTTTGTGGAGAATTGAGAAGTTTACATTTTGCCTCCACGGAATAAGACAGTGTCCTGGGCACATATTGCAAGACAGTGTAGCTGTACTGTGACAAGTAGTTGCTAACCTTGGGATGAATGTTTGAGGTTTTTTTTAAATGTCTCTGTCTTCTCTGCTGCTGCTTTTTCTTATTGTCAGGTCTTGGCCTGGCATGGAGTTAGAACTATGAGAATAGTGTCAGTTGCTTAGAGGGAGGAGAAGGCATTATACGTAGCAAGGTTAATAGGTATTATAACTTGGAGTTCAAGTTAACATCAGTAATGATTACAGACCAAGATGACCTACCTTGTTTTGAATATAGTGGGGTTTTTAGTCAAAACAAAATGACTCATGTTCTGTTGCTCCCTAGTGTTAAATTCCTGGGTAGGGTTCCTTTGCTTGTTGATATTATACTTCGGTTTGTAAACACTGGCATCCTAAATGTGTGGCATATGCTCACTTGCTGAGGGACAAAAAGATTTGGGGACAGAATATAACAGGGAAGTACCATTGTGCCTGTGTTCTTCCCTGAACACTTGCTGCTATAGAGAGAATAGTTACTGGGCTTAACAAACCTTCTTGCATCTGTTTCATTTTTCTACTCGTTGGCTTGCTTTGCCACACGCAGTGTTAATCTGAGTTGGACTTGCTTTCCTTTTCTTTCTGAATCTGTTGTAGCCAATGCCATCTAGGGAACTCTTTTCACCTTGTCTTCCATTGCTTTTCACTCCACCTGTTGATGCCAGCTGTGAAGTTCAGTTTGCCTACTGCTTTTGTGCTAATTTTTTTCCTCCTCAGCCTTCTTGGTAGAATCTATTTCATATTGTCATCTGCCAAGTCATGGCTTGTAATTTCTCATTAAGGCTCAGCAACTGATGAAATTTTAAGTGGGCAGATAAGGTATGTTTAATGGAGCGTTGTGGTTGTGTATGTATAGACTTTGTTCAACCCCACCCTGTCCTTTCCCTGTTGCTGCTGTCACTTCTTGTTATGTTTCATGATAGGTAAGTCAGTGCATCTGCTTCTTGCAATTTTGCTTATTTTGTGAAGTGCCTGTTGGAATTATTATTTACTAAAATTAACTTGTACTTTTATGAGTATAAAAAAAACTTACTTGAAAATTATTTTATTTGTGGTGATGATCAGCTGTCCCGTGACCAAAGTGCTGAAGAACTTGTTCATCTCTGGTTGCTGCAATATCTGTCAGTAGCAATCGGTTGTATAGTCTGGCAAAAACATGCTCAAATGCATTTGGCTTTGCCTTTTAATTTGGGATTGTCACAGATACTGGTGCTCCTCTACTTCTGTTACACTGATCAGCTGCCAGGATTATGCAGATAGATTATTTTTAATGTGCTCAATTTACTAATTTATTTGTTTAGAAAGTCAGAGCTGACATGAAAGTATATTTTTCAAACTAAAACAACAAAATAATTTTCAGTTATAAACTAGTAGACTGATTTATTTTTTCAAATGTCCGTAGGCAAACCATGATACTAAAGGTAGGATTGGGGATTTTGTAATACACTCTAAAATATTTTTAATTGTATAAGTTCTTCATTTTTTTGAATTTTAATGGGAAAGGTAGTAAAACATACCTTCTATCTGTAATAAATTACTTACTTTAGGATTTTTCTGTTCACACAAGGGAGTTGATCAAGTTCACTTGATGTTTTGGTTTTGTTTTGTTTTGTTTTGTTTTTTTCCCCTCAGAATTACAAGACTTGAGAAGGAAAACCCAGTTGAACTCTGAGTTTCACTGTAGCATTACTGCTGAAGGGCAGTATGCCAAACAATGGTTCAGGTCTGCAGAAGAAGCCGTATTGGTTACTTGCACTAAATGACTGTGAACCTGTCTGGATCGCTGCCGTTAGGAATTGAACCTTGGACCTTTGCACCTGAAACTCTTGAGTTTCTTGTCTCTGGCTGAAATACTCTGATTTGTTAATTCCAATTGTACAAACTTACATGCGTGTGTGGACCTGCTGTTCAGCTAGGGGGCAAAGCATCCTATAGTGTAGGAGTTGCACATTGTCTTTCTGGCTAGGAAACAACTTCTAAAACTACCCAAGCTCACTACAGCGTAAGTCTGTGTTCTGGCCACCACTTGCAGTATAACTAGTCTACTTCAAACAAGTCACCTTGGATTACGTTTTCATTCTTGTTTTCTTGTGCTTTGATCACTGAATAATTCTCTTTCATTAGAGGCATATTGAAAAATGTCCGATTCTGATAATCTCGGGTTTGGCTTGCAGTTGCTTTGTTATTGGAGTAGCTCTTGACTTTTCTGTCAGTGGAGGCTGGCATTTCAAGGCGCTAATTACAAACACTAGAAAATTACATGGTTTGAGTGCCTACGTACTATATTTCCCAAGTAATTTTTTCACTACTATGTTAACTGTTGTTCAGTAGATGTTTTAGCAAGTTAATGTGCTTTAACAATTTTCTTAACTAAATATGAATTTCTATGAACAGAGTAACTGTGTTGGTTTCTGTAATGGAAGTTCTTCCTTAGCAACTCTCTTCAAAAGCCGTATTTATTACCTTCTAGGAAATGAAATTGATGATTCCTTTTCATGGTTGCTATGGGTTTGGGATGCTTAAACCTATTTTTGTTGGGGGGGGAGGTTGCTTTTATTTTTCTGTTTGTTTGGGTTTTGGGTGGTTTTGCTGAGTTTTTTTTGTTTGGGGTTTTTAGGGGGGATTGTGTTTTGGTTTTTTATTTGTTTGTGGAGTTTTTTTTAAACCATGAGAATTTGAGACCTTGAAAGTATTTGTCCTTGTTTGTTGAGTTGTGATAAAAGCTTGACCCTGGTTGTCTTTTTGATAGCAACAGAGTGGCTTTTATGGAACAGCTTGATCATACTGTTAACTTCCAGCAGCTGAATTCACAATTTCAGAGCGTGATTTGAGCAAAACTACCTGCCATCTATGTTATGTCTAGCATCAAAATTATTGATAGAGACTAAAGACAACAATACCAAATATTTCAGTAGTCAAAACCAGCAAATATTTCTGCTTTTCTGAACAAGAACCTTTTTTCACTTTCCGTGTAGTTGGTGTATAGGAGATGTTGGGAAGATTATTGATGTATTTTTTTCTTATTTTAAATCAATCGTTAATGTGGAACTGTAAAAATGGGTGCGTGTGGCTAATTCATAGAATCACAGAACAGTTTGGTTGGAAGGGACCTTTAAAGGTCACTTAATCCAACCCCCCTGCAGTGAGCAGGGACATCTTTAGCCAGATCAGGTTGCTCAGAGCCCTGTCCAGCCTGACCTGAAATGTTTCCAGCGATGGGACTTCTACCACCTCTCTGGGCAGCCTGTGCCAGTATTTCTCCACCCTCAGTGTAAAAAATCTCTTCCTTGTATCTAATCTGAGTCTACCCTCTTTTAGTTTAACACCATTACTTCTTGTCCTGTTGCTACAGGCAATACTGCATTTGCTCATCTTCGTATGGATTGCTTGATATTTACTTTTCATATGTCTTTATGAATATTCTCTATAGGGGGTATGTACAGCATTTTGTTGGGGGCTTGATAATCGCTTAATTACTCTTTGTTCAAATCAGTATCTATCTGTCTGTCCCCACCTTTCCTGCAGGCCCCCTTTAAGCACTGGAAGGCCGCTGTAAGGTCCCACCAGAGCCTTCTCCAGGCTGAACAACCCCAACGCTCTCAGCCTGTCCGCACAGGGGAGGTGCTCCAGCCCTCTGAATTCATATCACCCTTCAAGGAAATACTACTGTATATGGAGTATAGTTTATTTGCTGAATAAAGTCATACAATACCTACTAGATAAAGCATGTTATTACACAAAGCTAACATTGAATATTTTTGCTAATTGTTTAAAAAAAAAAAATCATACTCTTAGTAATCATGTAGAAGGTTCCTCTAGGTGAAAGGAACTTTAGTTACGTTTGTGGTTTCTTGATGTTGTGTAGTTGCCTACAAGTACTGTCAAGTCAATCAGGGCTAGTTTTCATTTAATTTGAGGAGGTTTTAAATTTATGCTTGTAAATTCTTCTTAGTTCATCAGCTCTCCTCACTCTGCTAAAAATACTCCTTATACAATATTAGGTGTATATAGCCATAGCTCCTAACACTTCAGATTGATTAAAGCATGAAGCAAAATCCTTAAAACAGGAAAAATAAGATGAGGTTAACTTGTGTTCCTTTTAGGTTTAAGCTTAGGTGAGAGACTCAAGCTTGTGAGTGCATGTGCTTCACCATGTTTCATATTTTTAGTTGTGTGCTCATTACTGTAAAAGTTGGCCAGAATGGTGGGATAGAAGCAATGCAGCAAATAATTTGAATACAAATAGTAGTTTTTGCAAATCGTTTTGCAAATTTAGGCTTGGTTTTAAATTGAGGCTCCTGTGCTTTATTGATACAATGTTTTTACTTCTTTCTCTTCTAAATCCTTTTTAGAAATGAGTTAGTGAATTTGTATCAGCCAGAAAGATGGACATGTTGCTATTAATTAATTGAAAATTTAACTAATTTCAAGTTGAGTTTATGTCCTTCAGTTAAATGTTGGGTGCTTAAGAAAGTTAGTTGGTAATTCTGTTAACAAAAATAAAAAATTTCCTGGTTTGTGTGCTAAAATAATCAACTACATTTGCTATTTTTCTGTGCTCCTATTTTCAGGTTACAACTGATGGGAAACCCAAGATAATTGATATAATTGATACAACAGGCAGTGGTGATGTAACTACATGTACCGTTGTGGAACCTAAAGATGGGGAAATTGCTGGTCTTTCTGGAAGAACTTTAAAGGTGAGTATTTGGTGGTACAGAGACACCACTGGGCATCTTTTTCTTTCTTTCTTGTTTAACAACTAGTTTAGCACCTATTTTGGTTTCTGCAGAACTTAACTTCCTTTTAACCAGGTCTTATTCAAAACTAATACTGCATTTGCTCATCTTCCTATGGATTGATGTTTACTTTTCATATGCCTTTATGAATATTCTCTATAGAGGGTGTGTACAGCATTTTGTTGGGGGCTTGATAATCACTTAATTACTCTTTGTTCAAATCAGTATCTATCTGATATAGCTCTGGAAGTTGGCTGAAGAAAACATGTAACATGCTTTAAAAATATCAGACACTGTTCTGTCTTTACAAGTGCTAGTATTTTCCACATTTGTATAAACTACAAGAGGAATCGTGTTAATGTTTTGGTAAATAGCTCTAGAAACTGAAAAATCCGTGAGGACTTAGTTGTAGGCTCATTGCATTCTCACTATGAATAGAACCAAAATGGTGCAGGGTTTTCAGAAAGGACAGGATGAGATCTAGTAGAGGTGTCGGCTACACAGAGAACTGCTGGTGTTACTGGCATGTTCTTGATTGACCAGTTAGATTGATGAGGTCATAAGGGGACATCAAATCTTGGGATCTTTCCATGCTATCAGCTTGCTCCTGAATTTTGCACAGAATATGATTGTAAGGGTCAATCTGTTTCTCTCTTTTGCTGCTGATCCTAGAAACAGTGGATCTGATATACTGGGAGTCTCAACTGCAGCAAGATAGGAAATTAGTCATTCAGATATGTTGTGGCCTCTAACCATAATACCTCTTCATGCTAGGGTGCTTCTTTTCATTTATAGTGCTGTTGTTTCCCCAGACCTCTACCCAATACAGTCACTGCTGGAGCTGTATGTTTAAAAGTAGAGTGTCAGGGTAACTGATAGTTAAAGGTGTTCAATGGCAGTGTCACAGGAATTGATGCTGATTCCTTTGGAACTAGATTGAAATTGCCCTGTCGTGTTGTTGAAACTTAGTGCGGTAGTTACTGTCATGGAGACAGGGAATTTTAAATTGATGATATTTGCAAATCTCTTTTGCGAAGCTGTCTTACACAGTGTTGATTTTTTTTTAAATCCATTAGTTAACCTATTTCTGAATATACTTTTCTGTAGATTCCATCAAACTGGGTAAATCCTTCAGGCAGATATCACATTGGCATAAAAAATGGCTATGATATCTATCCTAAAGCCCTTAAGGAGAGGATTCAGGTAAGGAATTATATTTTCCTTCTGGTATACAGTCATATCTCACTGTTCTGATTCTTAAGTTTTTCTAGGAAAACAGAGTATGTGATTTGCTATCATACATCGTCTGCTAGCCAGCGCTTGAGAGCTGTTTTCTCACTGGTTTTAGTTTAGTTTTGGCATGATCCATTTCTTCTGTGATTTTTTCAGAACAACAGGAGGTGGCCTGGTCGTCCTCACAGTCATCCATTGAGGCAAAAAGCCTAGAAATTACTGATGCTCTTTTTTGCTGTGTAGGAATTGATGTTTATTTATAGCATTGTATTGACCTTTTTTAGCCATTGTGTCTCAAATCAAATTATTTTTGTAGTCTTCATACTTTGACGTATGTATTTGTCAATATATTGAGGAACCTGATTTGATTTTACAGAAAGAACGCAAGGAAAAGCTCTGGGATCCTATTCACAGACTGGCTCTAGCAGAGGCCTGTAGGAAACAAGAAGAATTTGATGCTGCTCACAGCTCTCCCTCCCAGGTTTGTATAAATTAAATAATTTGTGAACTTGTTGTTTGCAACAGTTTGTTAATGGTTGAGAGGATTGAAATATTTCATTAGATGAGTGAAGGAAAGATACTGTTATCTGTTAAAATAATCACAAGTATATCTTCTGATTAATTTAAAAAGACTATATACGGATGGTTGTTTGATTTGCTTAGTGTTAACTTTTTCTATACTTGTCAAATATGAAGAGCATTACTTCAAATACTTCATAGCATATTTTTAGTAAGTTTTAATTTAATATGCTATTTTTTGAGGCTGTCCTCCTTGCTATGTTCAAGGTTGGAGTCTTCTAAACATAAATGTTACGATTACAGAAATTGGAAATAGTTATACATAATAGGCCAAAAATATGTAGTGCTCTATTGAAGACCATTAAACTTCTGGATGTTGTAACTCCTAGAATAGTCTTACATTCTTGTTGAAGTTACAGAACGAATGTATAGCATCAGAAAGGAATATAAGATTACCTGTCTTGCAATAATTTTATAAATACTCTCTATTTTTGTTGGCTTATTAGGCAAATAAGCTAATAAAGGAAGAGCTTCAAAGTCAAGTGGAACTATTGAATTCTTTTGAGAAAAAATACAGTGATCCTGGCCCAGTATATGATTGTCTAGTATGGAACGATGGTGAGACCTGGAGGTAAATGCCTAAACTTGTTTAAAATGTCTTGTTCTACACAAAAAACAGCTTGCATTGAAGACTGTTAGCTTTTAAATCTACCCTCTTTTTGTAGAGGTCTTAAATATTATTTGCTTTAAAATAATCCTGCTGTATCACTTGAGTTTCATGAGAAAGTTCCAATCCCAAATGAAGATGTAGAATGAAGTCTTATTAAAGACAGCATGCTATAAAGAGTAAGCTTGTGGGATTTTTCTCCTGAGACAGAGGAAAATTGCTTTGTGTATCCATTGGTAATAGGAAAAAAAAAACAAACCCAACTAAAACAGAAGCCTTTGCAGAAACTGCAGGATATGTAATAATGGCACTTTCTTGACTGATAATATGCATCATACAAAACAGTGGGCAAGATTGCAGTAGGCAAGACTTCAAATGTTTGTGTACCAGCACTGAACAGCTAGCTTTAGTAAAATTTCTTCCTATAAGAAATTGTCTGAATTTCCATATGCTTGCTTTTCAAAGACAGATTTATTTGAATTTAGTAGCATTTGAAAATAAGTTTATTTAGAGAGATCTTTCTGGTTTCTGAATTGAAGTGTAAACAACCAGGTTTAAAGATACTGACTTAAAGAACTAAGATACTGTAAACACAGAACCAGACTTCCTGAAGTCTTTGTGGTACTGTTTGCTGAGGGAGGCCAGGGGAGGGAATAACAGAAAGTTTACAGCAGCTGGACAATTGCCTTTTTTTTTTTTTCTTTTTGTCAACAGAGCCTGCATAGATACGAGTGAGAGTGGTGACTTAAGTAGTTGTATGGTACTGAGAACCTACAAAGAGGCTCAGGAATATGGATCTTTTGGAACATCTGAGATGTTGAATTATTCTGTGAATATATATGATGATGGAAACCTTCTTTCCATTGTGACAAGTGGAGGTAAATGAAAGTAATATTATGAAAATTTTGCTGCTGAGTAGGTATCATGAGAAGCAGCAATTTGTATTTGGTCCTGATTCTGATACTTGGGATGGCTCAAGGCAGCTGTCTTAATACAGTGTGTTCATTACAATACTCAGATTTCCTGAACTAAACCTATAAAGACAGCTTATTACCAAACTTGCTTGCATTTCTGTATGAAATATTCTGTATGAAAACTTTGTGTTCATATGCATGTGTACATACAATGCATATACTTATGTGCTATTTAAGATGTTCCTGCATCTTAAAACCTGAAACAGGGAGAACCTTCTTTCAAAGTAACTTTTTGTTTGTTAAATACAGGGTGATGATTGAATTTTTTAGTTGCTGTCCTTTGTGCTTATATAATTCAAGAATCTTATTTAAGATATCGAGCAAAAGAGGTATTAATCTTTATTTTGGTGTAGCCAAACTTTTTTGTGACGGCAGATGTCACTATAGCTGTAGCTCCAACCACTCTGAACCATATTTGTATTTTCTTTATATAATCATGTTTTGGTTTTGAAGCATCCTGAGTGGTTGTGGTATGGATGTATATGATTTTGAAAAATGCTCTTGATTTCTTATAAAACTGTCCCATCTTGGTAGAACTGCAGAAGCAGTTCTGGTTTCTAAATCGATAGTAATTTTTTTGAGATTGCTTTTTGTACTTCTATGCAGTTTTATTTCTAATGTTTTTCTTAATCCCATCTGAGGTATCTAATTTTCATAACTTTGAGCAGGAAGTGTGGAGCCTTTTAAGTAACTTTTTTTTGGTGGAATGAAGTTAATACTTCCTTTCCCTCTGCCTACTGCCTCCTTTCTCCCCTCAAAAAGCTGATTTATTTTGTAGATTCCTGCTGTTTACTGGCTTTTTTTTTTTTAGTATAATATGACACTTATTAAAGTGATTGGAACCCTGGGCTCATTTTATAGATTCACAGGATCATTTAGATTGGAAAAGACCTCCAAGATCATTAAGCCCAACTGTTAGCCTAACACTACCCAGTCCACCACTAAACCATGTCCCTAAGCACCACATCTTTGAAATACTTCCAGGGATGGGGACTCTTACCACTTCCCTGGGCAGCCTGTTGCAATTCTTAAGAACACTTTCAGTGAAGAAATTCTTCCTAATGTCCAATCTAAACCTCCCCTGGTGCAAATTGAGGCCATTCCCTTGTCCTATCACTTCTTACTTGGGAGAAGAGACAGGCGCCCACCTCACTACAACCTCCTCTCAGGTAGTTGTGGAGAGCAGTAAGGTCTCCCCTCAGCCTTCTCTTCTCCAGGCTGAACAACCCCAGTTCCCTCAGCCACTCCTCACAAGACCTGTTCTCCAGGCCCTTCACCAGCTTCATTGCCCTTCTCTGGACACACTCCAGCACCTCAATGTCTTTCTTGCAGTGAGGGGCCCAAAACTGCACACAAGTTTCGAGGTGCTGAGTACAGGGGCATGATCACTTCCGTGGTCCTGCTGGCCACACTATTGCTGATACAGGCCACGATGCAGTTGGCCTTCTTGGCCACCTGGGCACACTGCTGGCTCATGTTCAGCCGGCTGTCGACCAACACCCCCAGGTCCTTTTCTGCCTGGCAGCTTTCCAGCCACTCATCCCCAAGCCTGTAGCGCTGCATGGGGTTGTGGTGACCCAGGTGCAGGACCTGGCACTTGGCCTTGTTTAACCTCATACAATTGACCTCACCCCATCGATCCAGCCTGTCCAGATCCCTCTGCAGAGCCTTCCTGCCCTCGAGCAAATCAACACTCCCACCCAACTTGGTCTTGTCTGCAAGCTGACTGAGGGAGCACTCAATCCCCTCATCCAGATAATCGATAAAGATGTTAAACCAGACCAGTCCCAATACTGAGCCCTGAGGGACACCGCTTGTGACTGGCCACCAACTGGATTTATATACTAATAGCTCAATAAGTGAAACTTGAGCTGTAGTGTATTAAATTGGTATAAATTAAGTTCACTAAACATACAGTGATACAACTTTTCATTTGCTCAGGAGCACATGGAACACACGTGGCTAGTATTGCAGCTGGATACTTTCCGGAAGAACCAGAACGAAATGGTGTGGCTCCTGGAGCCCAGATTCTTGCAATCAAGATTGGCGATACGAGACTAAGTACAATGGAAACTGGCACTGGTCTCATAAGAGCTGTGGGTATTTCACTAAATAGATTAATCTCAGCAGTGTGACTTAATTGTAGAATATTGTGGAACACTTCCTGCTCTACTTCCTTGTTGAATGTGTGTTTATGGTTCTAGAATATTTCTAACAAAAAAACCCCGAAACGACCAAACAGACCCACACCCCACACCTCTCAAAATAAATCCAAACCAAGCAAAAATAACCCAACCAGAAAACCCCATAAAATCAACCAGAATGTGTTTTAAAACATATCTTAACACTAATTTTTTAATATAAAACAAAACTTCTGTTGCATAGAGCACTTACAGGGTTTTTCAGACTGATAGAGTTACAGTCTGGCTATTCATGGGCTAAGTTAATTGTATGCTTGTTTAAAGTTCCTTATTCTGTGTTGTGTGTATTTTGTTGCGGTTTCTTAGATAACTCTAGAATAAAGACTAGTATCCGCCCATGTGGCTGAGTTTGGTTTATCTTTTTCTTAAGAGTGTGGAAAAATATCATTCCTTTTTAATGATGAAAGGCCCAAGACCATTTCCATATAGTGAGTTGATGGGGAAAAATTTTACACAAGAAAAGGAACTGAAAATAGAAAATTATGTTTGTGGCCCATAGAATATCTTGCGATAGCAACATGAAGATGTACAATAATGTTTTTGTGACTTTTTGGAATTCCACTGCACTGCACAGGAAAGAATTTTATGTTATTGAGGACAGACACTTGAGAATATTAACCATGTCTGCAGTTTTCTCTTAGGGTACTGTCTTAATTTATAGTTTGAAATGCAGCAAGAGTAAGACTGTTCAGGGAGTGGGGTTTTTTATTCTGTTAGTCACTGGGAAAATACCACTTTAACTGATTGACGTTTCTTTGTAGAGTCAAAAGAAACTTATCCCTTTTTCCTATGTCTGTAGCAGATCAGTTTAAGCAGATTTTTTTGCCGTTCTTGAAGTGACTTGCTCTGACTAGTATGTATTTTGGCTTTTACTTTATCAGATGATAGAAGCAATAAAATACAAATGTGATCTTGTCAACTATAGCTATGGAGAGGCAACACATTGGCCAAATTCTGGGTGAGTACTACTGCGGTTAATGTAAAATATTGTAATATCACTGAAGTAGAATTACGTTTGTTGAGCTTTGTGTAAATGAACTGTCAGTAAGAATGAATTGTTCAGGCCCAAATGATTCATATACGTTAAACTGTAGCAGTTTATATTTTTTAACTGTCTTCAAAAGTTAAGTAAACCTATCAAAAGTGCTATTGATTCATAATACAAAGAATATTTTAGAATAATAAGGAAATTTTGTAGTTGGAACACCACAGAATCTGAGGGATTTTTTTTTAAGACCTAATACTGCTATGTAACTGATACTCTTCTTTAAAAGCAGAAGATTTTTTTTTTGTTTGTGGTCATCTTCTGTACTGGAACAGCCTCTGCTAGGTGTGGGAAGCAGGCTGTGTATAATATTCCTCATTCTGCGACTGGTCGCAGAGATTCTACTAGAAATGGGAGTTTTGCCCTGTGGGATGAAAGCAATATTGTTGATTAAATTACTTTTTTTTTTTTTTTTTCCCTCTCTTACATCAGGAGAATTTGTGAAGTGATTAATGAAGCAGTGTGGAAACACAATGTAATCTATGTTTCAAGTGCAGGAAATAATGGCCCTTGCCTTTCTACGGTAGGATGTCCTGGTGGGACTACATCTAGTGTAATAGGTAAGTAATTAGTTTTGAAAAAAATTTTGACAGTATTCACCTTCTGTGTTTTCAAGCTTTGTACTTGTGTTATGTGTTTGAGATCATCAGTTGATTGCTGAACTAAATCTAAAAAAATATCAAAGACTACTGATCTACAAGATTAATTGTGAGGGAGGCACTTGCGGTAAGCTTAGGTATAAAAATTTAGATTGTTATGTTCTTACAATTCAAGATCTTACTTATGTAGAAAACAGAGGTCGGAGGTAGATGGTCTTGATTTGGTGTGGCTTTGTATAAAATTCGCAAAAGAAATCTTTGTGGTCTGAGCTATTTGAAGATTCCAAGATAATTTTTTTAACTGTAACTGTATGAGCACACCACTTCACTCAGACCGTTAGCTGCTGGTAAATGCAACCTAGAAAAAACATAAGGAGGTTGTATACTAATTAATCTTCTGGAACACTCGTAATGCATTCTGAATTGTCAAAACCACAGTTTTAGATCATTTGTCTTCATCAGATACTCTAATTGTATAGTAAATACATATACTCTAATATGTAGTAAAACGAAGCTTTTTAATTTGGATATAAAATAATTTCATGATGTGACCTAGCGAAGTCCTTCCAGGGGAAGAATTCTTTGAGCTGCAGCGCCACTTCTGTGCAAGCCTATTACTGGCATAAAAATATGTTTTTCTGATGGGCTGGTGTATGTTTTTGATATTTCAGTGAAAGATTGAGGTATAAGACTTAGCAAAAAGTCTAGCATTCGGGGGGTAACTTCCCTAATCTTAATTTTTATATGAATCCTCTGATGCTGCATTACACAAGATGCTTGTTAGATCTCCGAATTCTCATGCAAGGAGGCTAGTGTGTAGACTTGAAAGTTGGAGAGACGCTATTTCAGGACAGCTAGTAGAATTAACGCTGATTGCTTTCTAAAAGTTCATCTGCAATTACTCCACTACTGAGACTATGGGTTGGAACTGGAACTAAACAAGCTCGTTTCAGGTCTGCATTGGCTTTGCTCTTACAGTGCATCTGCTCTGTCAGTTCAGCTTACTTGGTGTATCACTGTAGTGAGTGGGTGATCATTCATTCTACATGCAGAGTAGCTTGCTCCTTATCCTCCATCTGGAGTGAACCAGATAGGATTTGTTTGGGTTTTGAGGGTAAAGCAAAATACAGTTGATGGGTTGGCATAGTTCACACAGACAGTATGGACATGGACCTTGCCATATTTGTTTGTCAGCTTGGTATGGTAGTCTTCTACCATCCTGATAGCGCTTGTGCCGTAAAGAAAAGTGCATGGCATGGATGCGTTGTGCATCCTTGACATAGTGTTCTAAAATACAACTTTATCAGGCTTTGACATAGTTATTTAGATGCTCTGGGTACTTTGAACTGATAGATGGGAAAGTGATGGCTGTCTCATCACTGTGTTTGAGCTGCGTGGATGTGGCCATCTGCTCCAGGTGCTGTAGCTGTGAGCCATGTGAACCTCAACCAATTCCCATAGACTGCTTTGAGGTCTGGTTGGTGTAGTCTGTAACAGTGTAAACACAGCCAAAGGGATGCGGGAGAGAGTGGAGACTTATGTAAAAGTGATCTGTTGTGGAAGAAATGTAGGAGGTGAATACATTCTATTCCAGTTGAATACAAATGAAACTTTGAAATTTGCATAATATTTTAGTATTATACAGTATGACCATCAGCATGGTTACTGCATAGTATGCTGCTTTACATTTGCTTTGTAAGAACGTCTGGATTTAATGTGATGAAAGATGTGTGGTTCCATTTTTAAATGTCAAGCAAAAGTTCTTCTCATAATGAATTTAAAACGCAGAAACATTTTATTTTTTGCTTTTAATACAAATTAATTGTATGTTTAAAATGCTTGAATGATTTTTACAGGTGTTGGTGCCTATGTATCGCCTGATATGATGGTTGCTGAATACTCTTTAAGAGAAAAACTGCCAGCAAATCAATATACTTGGTCATCCAGAGGGCCTAGGTAAGTTACGCTAGAAGAACAAATTCATTACTTTGGTGTTCAGATTATGTAATTCAAAATCTAAAAATTGGTCATTAATACCAGAATAAAAGTATTTCTTTTGCATGGGAAGAGTGTAGGTAGCCTTCAGTTCTTGGAAGTCTTGGAAGCATGTTGGACTCTAGAATTGCTGGGGGAGGGGAGAGACCACTGAACTGCCTCAGCACAACCTGTGAGTTTCAGAAAAGTGTGTTTAATGAGCGCAAGCCTATTCAGAGACGATAAAAGTTATTGAAGAGCTGTCTGGACAGTTGATCTTTTTCTGAAACTTATTTTTTCAGAGGATTTTTTCCATAGCATTTATGGCATTAAATTAGTGTGGTGAAGTTAACTGTTCTATTAGTGTTGAAGATTAAAAGAAATACTGTTACTGCAGTGGTGTTACTTCTGGCTTCATTGACACTGCTGTGATGGCCCAACTAACTCAAAGATTTTGCTGGAGTCCAGTAGAGGTGTGAGTAGGCAGAAAAAAAATGCTTTTCTAACTCACATTATTGAAAATTACCTCAAAGACCTATGAAAGAAAATTTAGGGGCAATGAAAACTTAAGTTTTTATTTCATGTCTCAGAAGCATTCGATAGGCTAATGCGGTAGCCAAAAGAAGAAAAAAAGAATAGCATCTCTTCCTGAGTTCTTGCCTGTGTTTAAACTTTGGAATTGTTACTGCAAGTCGTAGAGCTGCTGTATACAGTCTTTAGGAGTTTAACCTACAATAGTATTGGGTGATGGAAAAAATAAGACATAGCTTGACGTTGGTCCTTGATTTATTTGCTGATTATATAGCAAATGCTTCCCTATTAGCATTGGTCTTTCAAGTTAGCTGTTGTGCTGTTTGTACATTTACAAGCAAGTGTATTTTTCCCAAGAGCCTTATTACCTAGAGCTGTCATGTTTTGTGTAGGGAAAAGAGAAATGTGATTTCTGCCTTCAGATGAGAGAGGGAGAAAGATCTGTAGTTAATATTGATATACATATACACGCACACGTATATCTATATAAAAGATACATTTTGTGTGCTTTCTCACTTTGCATTGTAAAATAGTCAGAACCAGCATATGTCAGCTGAAAGACCCAAGTCTGGCCAAAGGAGATTCCCCTTGTGTAGGGTACAACACACAGGTGACGGGAGAGTTCCTAAAGCTTTGCTTGGAGCAGGCTTGGGGTAGGGGAGCAGTCTGTCCAAGTAAGGAGCAGAGGCTTTCGGGCAGAGAGCTGTGCACTGCTTGGCCAGAAGTGTCATGTTACAGACCTGTTGTTTGTATAGGGCTGTCATAAAATATGTCCAAACATTACAGTATCATACTAAGAGTACTCTGATTTGAGACGGACTTTAGACATATGAAGCTGTTAGTGTGGGATATAAATGCCCTAAAATAGTCTGCCCCTCTGCAGACCTTAATAGCTCAGGCACAATGCTGTTCTTATTCAAGCAGTGCAGTTTTTGTTCAGAGCAAGGAAGATGGAATATATCTGGCTCATACAGTTGAAAACTGGGTGCTGCTTTAACTGAGCCATAGGTACTTGGTCCATTCTTAAATATGCTTGGGCAAGACAGAAAGGTGGCTTAGACCCAGCTGTTCCTGATCCACCTCTTGACATTCCTTTTTTGTCTTCTCCCCTTGCTCTTGTCTCAGGTTCTGTATTGTAATTCAGAATGTGACCTGGTAGTGAAGTGGCAGCATGCAAAGTCAGAGATCTGGGTTTTGGATCTTTTCTAGTCTTCCTCTCTCTTTTAACTATTTTTCTTTAAAAATAATAACTGTTGAATAAGCAATGTAGAATGCTAATTTGTGTGTTGAAGTGTTTAATAGGTTTGTTTGCATGTGTTTTCTAATTCAAATCGCAGAAGATATTCTGCTGACTGAACTGAAACCTGGTGAGGAGTGTTGAGGGAGTGAAGGTTTAGACAACTTTCCCTGTAAAACAGGCATAGCTGATGATTAATGTGACATTTCAAATTGCTGCTTATTGGCATGCTTTTTTTTGGGTTCAATGGGTTAATAGAGGTAATGTACTTGTGAATGTTCCTAAAATTTATTTTTTTTAAGTGCACAGATAACTTCAGGATAAAGTGTGCAGAAAAAATGTTTATTTTTCAACCATTCTGTTTTAACTAGCACTGATGGAGCCCTTGGAGTAAGTATCAGTGCCCCAGGAGGTGCTATTGCTTCTGTTCCAAACTGGACTCTGCGAGGAACACAACTCATGAATGGCACATCCATGTCTTCTCCCAATGCGTGTGGGGGCATTGCATTAGTATTGTCAGGTAATGTGCTACAATGTTAAATATCAATGCATAGTCTAAATGAGATTAGATACTTTTTCCTCTAAAAAAAAAAAGTGCTCTCACTTTCACATTTTTTTGCTGTATTCAATAATACCCTTATTTTTAATTTCAGGACTCAAAGCTAATGATATTCATTACACTGTTCATTCTGTCAGAAGAGCTTTAGAAAATACTGCAGTGAAAGCTGAAAACATAGAAGTATTTGCACAAGGACATGGTATTATTCAGGTACTTGCTAGCAAAAAACCAAAGATAATATAAATAACTGTCAGTGGAAACTTAACCTACAAAAAAAAGAGCAGCTTTCTATATGAGCTCACTCAGTTCGTTCCGGTGCTACTTGATTCTCAGATCTGACTGAGAGAAGGGGTCGTAGTGGGAAGGGAGGAGGAATGAGACTGTTCTTTCATTTTCTGCATGCAGTTACTGTAGAATAAATGTGTTAACTAGACACATTCTTAGACTGATCAAAAAGATATGTGGACATAAAAGTGGAATGTGGGTTTTTATCACCCACATGTAGATTTGGGTGTCTAAATTCTGTCCTAGTGTCCAAAAATGTTTTTTATACTGTTGTCAGAGAGCGCTGAACTTGTTCTGTGCAGACAAAAGCTGCAACTGTAAGTTCTGGGCAGTGAAAATACAGATACCCACGCTGGTTCACAAAGCAGCACAGCTGCAGTTGTGCAATGACTTTGCTCTAGGCCTGAACTGAAAAGTCTTGCATGTTCATTGTATCCTGTGGATTTCTAAATAGCTTGGAAATCTGTGATGTGATCCTTTGTATGATGAAGCATAGTGAATGACAATTTCTCTGTGCATAAGCTTAGGTTCTTAAAGAGCTGTTGCTGTTTTTTGCCTACAGTCACTCCCATCCTAGCCAAATAGAGGTACTGAGATTTTGCTCTCATGCTTAAAGACGCTAGATATGAAGTGCTTAGCCCTAAACTCACTTTGTGGAGATACTGGAACCTAGTATGTAGCATCTGCTAAGCACATCTATAACACTGAGTTTGATACAGAAAGCAACAATGGTGGTAGCCATATAAAAAAAAAAAATTGCCACAGAAAAATGCAATGTGCCAGTCATGTCCTATAATTTGGTAGTCTGTGATTAAAGCATGTGTTAAAACATGTTGTTAAAACTCCGATCTGGGAGATCGAGGCTCTTGTACGTCCATTTGCTGCAAAAGAGAGTGCCCTATCTCTGCTGGTCAAGGTAGCTCACTGTGAAGCAGAAGAGAATGTAGGATTTTTGGAGTCGGTAGAACAGAAAGTGAGACAGAAGGTCTTTTTAAAACAAAAAGGTGACCGTGCCATCCAGGTTTACTGTGACAGCTCATTTACTTTAAATCCAGGGCTGGCTTTCATGACCTGATGCTCTTGTTTCATATCAATAAATAAAACTTAGATGAGCATCCCATATTGCTTGTGTCTTTTCAACTGCTCAACTTCTTGTATTATATAAAAGGTTTAAATGTTTACATAGTGTTGCTCCACATAGAGAGACACTTAAATTAGTATAGTGGATCTGGGCCTTTGAAGTCCTCTTGTCTTTGAAGTCATCTCTGAAAACTTTTGTTATGCATCTTTTGATGGATTTGTAGCAAAGGAGGTTTGTCTTTTTTTAATGTTCTTGGCTTTCTGTGCTCTGTGTGGCTGTTGCAGGCTGAAAATATTGCCTCATTTTCTATACTGAGTACCACGTAAGGCGCAATCAGTGTGGCTCAGGTAGCATGTGAGTTACTGTTGCTGTGCTGGCTGAACACTTCATATTGAACATAATATGCATAAAGTACTATTAAGTTGAAATGTGTTAATTTAGAATGTGTTCTTTCTAACAGGTTGATAAAGCCTATGACTACCTCATTCAGAACTCATCATTCACCAGTAACATAGGCTTCACAGTTACTGTCGGCAGCAACCGTGGAATCTACCTCAGAGATCCTGCCCAGATAGCTGCACCTTCTGATCATGGGGTGGGCATAGAACCTGCCTTTCCTGAGAATACAGGTAGGAAAGAGCTTTTGTATGGGGGGAGTGGGGGAGGATAAAGTGTAATCTTTAAACAAAAAAGCTGTGATGATAAGGAGTGGTAGGAATCTGTACTGTAAAAGGAGTAAGTGTGACTCTAAATTTCATAGTAAATGAAGGCATGCGGCTAAACAACTTTTCCGTTCTAACCTCGGCGTTACAACTGCAGCAGTTCTGTGTTTCAGGGGTTCTGTTGCTTCATGGTTCCTCTCACTGAAAAAAGGGATCTCTCTTTGTTTTGGAGAAGTTTAAAGCAAAATTGTGGGGCTAGGGAAAAATACAGAAAAATATTCAAATATCCCTAATGTTTCATGAATTTGTTGAACTTCAGAGTTTCTGTTGTAGATAACTCTTGACAAACAGTGGTGACTGTTCTAAAGGTGAAAGAACTTACCCAGAAATTAATTTCTCAGTTATTTAAAGACTCTAAATTTTAGATTTGGACTCAAGTTTCCACAACCTGTGAAAAATATTACTTTAACAAACTAGATTTACCTTCAATATCTAATAATAGATAAACATACATGTATCTAAAGTCAATAGAGGAATTGGTACAGTTTTAGTTACTGACAGGATAAAAGTAACTTGTGCAACTGAAAATAAGGTTTGACTTATTCACCATATACCATCTTGCCCTGCTTTATTATATGCAAATTGGAACTCACTGAGAGACTGAATTACATTGTAGTCAAAAAATGATCTGAGAGCTTGTTACAGAGATTAATTCCTTTCCTAAAACCAGTGATCCCCCAAGAAGGTTGGCATGTCACAAAGGGGCAAGTTTTTTTAGGGGAAGACGGTGTGAATTAGGATGGGCTACTGACTCAGGTTACCTTAGTTGTTTGACAGGTTACATTGCAATCGGTGCTTTTTAAATGTACCGTGTGACATGAACAAATAAAATAATTGTGTGATAGTCTTCTGCAGGAAGCAAACAATCTGAAAGCATAATTAGACATTTGTAATGAATGACTGGCTGGTAGTATGAGGTTGTCTACCTAGTACCTGTCCAGTTGTTATTTCTGTGCTGCATCTGGTGTCTTCAACAAGACTGAGTTTGAGAAAGTGTAGTAAGGTGTTAGAGGAGGCTGATCTGCTCAATCTGTCTGTTGCAGTTCTCTTTGAGCTTTTATTGCTACTCATGTACCCATGAGGGAATTACATCTGATAAGAGTACTCTTTTCTCTGCTTAACAAAGATGTAATGAAATGTCTGAAAATTAAGCTAAGGTTAATTAGGACTAGGAAACATGGACATTTTTTTCAAAGTGTCATTAATCTTTAGAGCAGGAGAAAACTGGTTTTTAATCACTAAAACATTTCAGCTAGAGTTGGGTGCTTTTCTGGAAGCTGTGCTTTGACCCATAGCTTTTTTGACATGGAAGTTAATTTGCTAAATTGGCTAAATTGACTGTTTGCAGCATCAGACTAGATTGTCATAGTAATTTTTTAATAGACTTTACCTCTCGCTTAGGTTGCTCCATAATGTAATTTGGTAACTAGCATAATCTTCAGAATCAGTGCAATTGCTTTTTATTGTATTTCTCGGCATTAGGCAAGACTTTGTATCTATACAAGAGAGTTTATACCTGCTTCCAGACTGTTGTGGGTAACTGAGGCATTGCTTACTAGCCTGTCTTTGACTTTGTCATGTTTGACTGTTTCAGGGGGGAAAATTTCAAAGCTGGGTACAACCTTTATTTTACTATACACTGCTGCTTATTCTGTTTTTCTCAAGTTAAAAGAAATAATACAGAACCTGTCCTTTATGGAGAATCTGACATCCAGGGGCCCTAAGGAATTTGTTCCTATTACATTTTATTGTTGTGTACATTTTAATGGCAAATACTGTGTTATAGTAGAATGTGAGCACATATTTGTGTTATTGAACTGGTTTTTAAAATTTGTTTCTTGACAGAGAACACCGAAAGAATATCTCTCCAGCTTCATTTAGCTTTAACTTCAAATGCACCGTGGGTCCAGTGTCCTAGTCATTTAGAGCTTATGAACCAGTGTCGACACATAAACATTCGTGTGGATCCACGTGGCCTGAGAGAAGGACTACATTATACAGAGGTATTGAAGTATTGGTGTTCTAAGCAAGATTGGGTGCCCTTTTATTTCGTGTGGTCTCTATCAACTTCTTGTAAAAGTAGTTTTTAAGGAAATAAAAGCTGTGTGCTGTACAGACCAGAAAATACTGCCACACTTCATTTCACTCTACAGGCTGAATCCAGGGTTCAGTGATAGTTATGCTGTAGTGTTACATAGCACATGCAAATGGGCCTTGAGTATCTCTGTTTAAAAAATAAAAGCATATAGAAAATATAAACCAAATAACCATTCATTAAGTTTTTTCTCTCTGGATATATTTTCACCTTTGACTATCTGGCTCAGTCCTGTATTATTATTGAGGATAGAGATTTGTGATTTTATGAGGTCTTAAATATTTCTCTCTTTCTGTGGTGGCTTAAGGACTGGCCTGGCTTTTGTGGTGTTGCCATGCAGTCTTATATGGACTCAAGATTTGCTTTACCTTGAAGAGTTGCTTGGGTACAGTGATGCAACCTATTTTCTTGTTTCCACACCTCTACCCCATCCCATTTTGGAAGGTGAAGGAGAAAAATGTGTGGTAATGTCTGTGTACAGCAGAAGCATTTCGCTGACTTTGAGCCGCTGTGTTCAAATTTGGACAAATTTAATAAGAAAGCCATTAAATTTCTCATTTTCTCTTCCAACCATCCTCTTTCAGTCCTGCAAAAGAAACTCACCAACAAAAAATGTTTTTCCTTCCTCTCCATTCTCATTCAGAACCTTATATTAACATTGAAACATTTCCATTGCATTGTAGTTGATCATAATGAAGATATCAGCTTGCTTTTCAGAAGTAACTTGCTTAAGAGGCTTAGAGTTGCAAGTCTTCTATGGTACCACTGAGAACATTTTAGCAAGGTGATGGTGGAACAAATTTTCAGAGATAGCATTTAAAGCTGGGCCATGAAAGGCACAGTAGATCAAACTGTATTTTCTCAAACATAACCGTCGAAGACAAGGATTAAAATATTTTTAATACAACAATGAAAAAAATAGCTGAAATAAAATAATAAGGCTGTTTAGGATAAATTCTGAGTTGAAACTAGTTGAGCTTTTGATATAGGGACTATCAAATCTGAGTTGAAAGCTTGAAAACTGAGGAGAGACTGAAATGGGTGTAAAACTAATGAAAACTAATGTTTTGTGTTCTTGGTGAATGTTGCTGTTTTACTATTTCTAGGGCGACAGTGGTCAAATGAAGATTGTTTGGGTTTTTTTGTCTCAGTGATAACTACAAAGATTCAAAATACTCTGCAACTAGTTTAGGTTTAATGTGCTCTGTAATTTCATTTTGACCAAAGTTTTTAAGTGGCTGTATTTTATTTTGTTAGGTGTGTGGATATGATATAGCAATGCCTAATGCAGGCCCTCTCTTCAGAGTTCCAATAACTGTTGTTATACCAACAAGGTCAGTAAACCCAGGCTTTTTCTACATTTTTGAAGTTTAGTTTAGTTTTCTTTACCCACTTGTAATTTATTTCACCACCTTCTTTCTCTGGTAGTTCTTGAACTCACTGCTGACGTTGTTAAGGGAACAGATTCTCTCTTTCTGTGGTGGCTTAAGGACTGGCCTGGCTTTTGTGGTGTTGCCACAGATTCTTCTAGCAGACTTCCACAGCAGTGGCTTTTTTTTTTTGTAGTTTTGGTCCTGGCAGCCAGAAGGCAGTGTGTTCTAGTGGGCTTAGCCACAGTGGCAGCAGCTTCCAGGTCCATCAGAACACAGATGACTTCTGGGTTGTTTACCAAAGCATCAATCAATATCCTCACAGGTGCAAGTCAGCTGGTGTTCATTTCTTCATTTCTAACTGGTGGACTAGAGTATGTAAAGGCGGGGGCAGGTAAACATGGGGATAAGCTGCCATCATGGCTTTAATACAGCAAATTTAGAGTTAGTATTGTGCCAATCAGTGATTTAAACATGTAACTTCAGTGATGTTGATGAGGAAGGAGAGTGGCTTATTAAACCTATTCAGTGGATAATCTACCCTCAGGAAAAAAATATTAACTTTTCTCTAACTTATTCATAGAAATATTACTTCTTATTTACTTCAGCTCACTTTAGTGGGAAATTACTCAGCCAGGAAAAGCAGGTCCACCGAAAGCTAGAATTCTTTGATACTGACGTTTAAGCACAGTAACTTCGGGGAGGTGAGGAGAGTGTCTACATAGTGTGGTGGAGCTGATGTTTTAAATCTTTTGGGTATGGTGTGCTGTCAGATTCTGTATTAGTACAGATTAAAATAATTGGTGCTGAGGACTAAATATCCTCATTGTACACTTTTTTGACAGTATTTTTGCATTTAAAAATACTTTTTCTAAAAAAAAAAAAAGGGCTTCACAGCATGTTTGATTACTGTTTGTATTTTCTTTTTGACATACAGAGTAGATGAATCATCAAGCTATGACCTGACATATACAGATGTTCATTTTAAACCTGGTCAAATCCGAAGGCACTTCATTGACGTTCCACAGGGAGCTACGTGGGCTGGTAAGGAAAATGACCACGTTAATTAAATAAAAAATATCGCATCTGCCAGACTTGACAAAGTTGTTTTGAAATCATTTTGAGTTCTGTCTGAATGAAAACTGAAGGATTTGACCCATGAATACATAAAATACTTATTTGATTTTAAGCTCTTAGAGGAGTGATTTTTTTGAGTTATCTCATGGTTTCTGATATAGAAAAATCCTGATTCTTAGTCTTCTAGAAACCAGCAAATACCGTAACTGGAGGAATACCCTGTTTAGGGAAAAGTACTAGTGTCTGAGGTTTCTCTAGTTTTTAACGTGTATGGATGTACTGTTGAAAGATGTCTTAACTGAAGATAATGTGATGTTCATAACGGGAGAGTAGCTCATAATTCTGCAACGAGCAAAAAAAGGGGTTTTTTCTCATTTTTTCTTATCTTCATGTGCGAGATTACTAAATAAGGATCTTTCATTTAGATTGAAGTTAGTGATAAAACTTTTAATTTGGAATTCAGCAGCAGTCTGTCCTGTACAGATTATATATCTGTACTATCTGATTCATTTTCACTATTTAGTTCAGTTGTTTCTCTTAACTGATCTCTCAATTTTGCTAGTTTTCCTTAATCTGAAAAGGTCTTTGTAAATACCTGGTATATAAGCATGATTCACATATAGTTTTCTGGTGAATCTCTGCTTTACTTCTAAAATTCTTGGCTCTTTAAACTAATTTTTTTTTCTTTAATCTAGAAGTGACAGTATGTTCATGTTCAGCTGATGTGACTGCCAAGTTTGTGCTTCATGCTGTTCAGCTAGTCAAACAGAAAGCGTACAGAAGTCATGAGTTCTACAAATTTTCTTCCTTACCAGAAAAAGGATCCGTGACTGAAGCATTTCCTGTCTTGGTAAATGACCCTGGGGTGGTGTGGGGGAAGAGGGAGAAAGTAATATATCAGTGGAGTGTAACATAACTTATTTTGGATATTTCTTTTTTTCCCCAAAGAAAAACCCCAAACCCAAGAAATCATGCTTTTGTTACCATATTCTGCTTTTCAGTTTTGAAAAGATCCCTAATAGCTTACTAGTGTTTCTTAATCATTTGGTAATGCCCTTATAATATGTGTTAATCTCTTCAATTTTTTGGTACTTGTTTATACAAACTAGTTTCGGATAGGGTCTGTGGCTTGTTGGGTGGATGCAGTTCAGCATATTTTGCCTTCAGTGCTTAATGTGGTAATCTGTGACCTCTTGATGTTGAAGCCAGGTGATAACCGACTGGCTTACATTCCTACTGTTTAGGTGCAGCAGGCTTAGCTTGAATAATGTGATCTCAAAGTCCAAAACAGAACCAGGGAGTGAGCTAGGAGTTCAGTGGTGTGGATGATAGTGTCCACTTCTCCAAGTTTGTCCTCTGTCTTGCTTGATTTAGTTGTATAGCTCTAGAGCGTAAGAGTGGTTATGATTTCTGTGCTGTTCAGTCCCCTGCCCTCTGTGGAAACATCAGTTGGGGGACCCTAAGCTAAGTTTGTCCCGTCGACACGTTGTGAATTTTAATTAAAAAATAATAAACAACAATAAAAGCCCCAACCAACCAACAACAACCACAAAAAAAAACAGCTTCACAAGCTTCATGTCATCTTATTTAGGCAGAGAGTGGAATCTCTTCTCATACACATTTTCTAGGGCACACATGTTAATGTCCTCTATGAACTAACCTGTCTGCCTAGTTTAAAGGATAGAAAAGGAAGACATAACACTTAAAAGCTGTACCTTTCTCTGTAGGGTATACCCCTGGCACTCTTTGATGTGGTCATCAGTCATCCTATTTTGTTGGAGCTGTCTTGTCTTTTCTAGAGCAAGTATAATGTCTTACTTGGTGCTGTGCAAACCTATACAAATGGAGTCAACTGGACCTAACGGGGTCTTTTTTGAGCTATACTCCAATTTTTTGGGGTTGTGATGAGGGAGGCTGGGGTGAATAGAAGGGGAAGATGGGAGCTTGAGTCTAACCTTGTGCTTTTTTTACCCAGGCTGGAAAAACCATTGAATTTTGCGTTGCTCGGTGGTGGGCAAGCCTGAGCGATGTTAGCATTAATTACACAATTTCTTTCCATGGTGTACTTTGCGCTACTCCTCAGCTAAACATGGTAAGTTTTCCAGAGTGTTTATTTTGAATTATTCTGAAGTCCTGTGGTATCTTAGAATAAAGAAAGCTTTTCTTCATTCTTGCATGTATTTAGAAAGACTAAAAGTATCTTTATACACCAGGTGTTGATGTTTTCTATTAAAAATAGGTAGATAGGAGTTCAGTCCCACAGAAATGCCTGTTACAGTTATTTATGATTTTTCCTATGACTTTTCATTACAAATCAGTAAGGGGAAAAAAACAGAAAGGAAGAAAAAAAAACCCAACGAACCTCAAACAGGAATCCAAACCCAACACCAGTAGAAAGAACATACTAAAAGGCTGAAATTGCAACTGTACGTACACTAGCAAGTGTTTATGTGAATAAACTTTGCTGGGACCACAGTCCTTGAACTTGACTATTAGACTGCTATTGCTAAAAGCCAATACTTTGAATACCATTTTCAGAACAAAATATCATTAAAATTTATTTTCTGTTCAGTGTTTTATGGAGTTGTGCCAGTTGGCTTGAGATTGATCATTTAGGGTAGTTGAAGGCACAGTGGATGGGCAGTGTCATGATTCCTAAGGCTCTGTGATACTAAAGGATTGAAAAAATTGCTAAAAACACTAATATCATAATATTTACAGTACTTTGTCTTGCTCCTGTGTTGTTTGCTCTCCTGTGCAATGTGGCTTGGCTTGACTTTGCCTCCCTCAGGAGATGGCTCGCTTTGGGAGCTGCGATGGCGATACCTACAGGAAGCAGCACCATGCTATTTTATCTTGGCTCCTCCCTTTTTTTCAGCTAAGGGCCAGAGCAAATTATAGCTGTCTCGCAGGTGAATGTGGATGTACTCAGGCTCTAAGAGCTAAATAAACTGGGGGGAAAAAAGAGTGGGTGCATTGTGCTAAGTTACCAGGTCTTGAACCAGTAGAGCAGGAAAAGAAAGAGCTGGTGGTGTTGGTGTGCACAGCAGCTCCCCCCACCCCAGCAGGATTACATCAACTGAATAATGGAGACTTAAACATCAGAGAATACAAAGAGTTTTGCCCTTCCTTCCTGAGCATCTGTAATTTTCATAAAATAAATTTTAATTCTGCTGATGTAATGGTGGATTTGTCACAGGATACTGCTAGAAGAAAAGTTTTCGAATTATTTTGCCCATCACTAGCCTGTGTACGTAATATTGCTTCTTTTTTGCAAAGCTAAACTATTCTGTAACAGTAATCCTAAGCAGAAGCACCATAAAATACTTGGTTAAAATTTTAGTTTAGTAATACTTACGATTTTCCTTTGAATACGTAATTCAATCACAAATGCACTGACAAAACCCAGCCCTGCCCGAAGTGTGACTTGTGCAGTTCTGTAATTATTCAGATGGGAGGGGCGGGAGGGGGGGGCGGGGAATGTAAGTAAGACTTTAACTGCAATTGCTAAAGTTTTGAAAGTCCCAGTATATCTGCTGTTGTAAAATAGAGGTAAGCTTGTGACAGTTTCAAACTCATGCAGTATTACTTCTCATAGCATAGATAAATACAGCTTGTGTTGCATTTGAGAGGGACATATCAGATGATCCACACCTGACATAAGTGCACAGAAGCTTAACTGTTATATGCGCTTTTTTTTTTTAGCATGCTTCAGAAGGCATTGTACGATTTGATGTTCAGTCCTTGTTGAAGTATGAAGATATTGCTCCATGCATAAATCTGAAAAGCTGGGTTCAAACGCTCAGGTAGAGTTTCTGGGGAACTGTTATCGGGAAAGTGGGAAAACTATTCATATCTAGTTAAAATGGTAACAAAGTAACAGTGAAATTTAGGGTAACAACAATATTGTTGTCAAATTTCAAGTAGGTTTGGAAACATCAATTAGTAAAATTTCTCAGCAGTGTCATTTTTGGTTCCTTTTAACTTTGATAAAATTTGAGAATTACGGTGACTTTTTCCTTGCAAATTATTTTCCTTAAGCTAATTTAAAAAAAAAAAAGTTCCATTACTTCTGAAGGAGACACTTAGAGGTAAAGGGCACTTTAACATCTAAAGAAATACGTTGTAGAGTTATTTGGTGCTACTGTTTGTTGCTTTGTGGGTTTTTTTGAGCAGCTGCTTCAGATCCTGTGTGTTTTGACCTGGGAAGGCTGTCTTCTCTCTTGCTTGATTGGAAATATTTTTGTAGGATCTGGTGTAGAATTTTGTGTGGAAAGTTGTGTTTATCTTGTTATCAGTTTCACACATGCTGATTAGGAGGAAAAGCTTTATTGTAAAATTCTGAACCAGTGCAGCAATTACTAAAGCTGGTCACTTGAGGAAAAAGAAACGCCATACAGTTTAAGCAGTACTTCTAAGACTTGGACCAGACAGTTTCACAGTGGTCAGTAATCCAAAGTTTTCCATTATTTGGGCCTCTCAGTGGTGACCTTGGGCTCTGTCTGGGGCTTTTGGATTCTTATAACTGGAATTGAGATCGATAGGAGTTTATCGTTTAATGAACCACCTAACGTTAGATTCAGAAAAAAACCCATTTGATACGGCTTAAGCGAGGAAATAAATCAATCCCCTGATATATCTTTGCCTCATTCTTGGTTTGTAAAATGGAGATTCTCTTATCTCCTTGTTATGTGGGAGGCACTCATCTGACAGTAAACAGACTGCAGTTAGGTACATTTAGTGAGAAATATTTCTGTATTTGAATTAAGGCATGAATAGTGTCTCTTGAATGAAGTAATGAGTCATAACACAGAGGAAAAAAAAAAAGTACTGAATGGCTTCTCATTCAGTCTCGAGTTTCAAATGCTTGGAGGCAGGGTGAGTATTAGGAAGATGTATCATGTGTGGTATTACTTAGTTCTTAAGTCTTCTGTCAACAGTTTGTCTGGTGTCTGCCAGACTAGGAAACCTGGATTAAATGGACCTGTGTTTTGATACAGCCCAGATATATTACTGAGTGACTAGTCTGTGCTCTTGGCAATGAAAGAGCTGACAGAATGTTATAGAAAAGCTTTGATCGTGTAATTAAAGGCTGTCAGAATGAATGTATGAAACATAAACTTAAATGATGCCAGGCCACCCTCATTCCCCTGTTTATTTTCAAAGCTCTGATTTTCCTGTATTATTTTTATTTAGCTTATATTCTTTGATGCTTAAGGTCTAAAATGTTTGTGGTGCTCTCAACAGCATTTGAGTTAACATACAGCACATAAGTAGTCTATGTTAATGTTTTTCTGTGTTACTACTCAGATTTCTGTAAGGCCTCTTAGAGAGTCTTTTCTAATATAACTTCCTATAGCAAACAATTAGCAACTGTTTATTCTGTCTTCTAATTACTGTGTCATTAATCTTTCAATCTATGCCTAAAAGTGCTGATGTAGAGTAACCAGATTTTTTTTCCTAATCCTGACGTCTGTTGGTTTTCTCTTTTTTTTTTTTTTTTTTTTTTTAGCCTTTAATTTTGGGCATTTAGACATGCTTGCTAGGATCTGTTGGCTTCTTTCAAAGAACTTTACAGAATCACAGAATATTAGGGGTTGGAAGGGACCTCGAAAGATCATCTAGTCCAACCCCCCTGACAGAGCAGGACCACCTAGAGTAGGTCACACAGGAACGCATCCAGGCGGGTTTTGAATGTCTCCAGAGAAGGAGACTCCACCACCTCTCTGGGCAGCCTGTTCCAGTGCTCTGTCACCCTCACAGTGAAAAAGTTTTTCCTTATGTTAATGTGGAACCTCCTGTCCTCCAGCTTGCACCCATCGCCCCTTGTCCTGTCATTGGCCATCACTGAGAAGAGCCCGGCTCCATCCTCCTGACACTCGCCCTTTACGTATTTATAAACATTAATGAGGTCACCCCTCAGTCTCCTCCAATCTAAAGAGACCCAGCTCCCTCAGCCTTTCCTCATAAGGGAGATGTTCCACCCCCTTAATCACCTTTGTGGCTCTGCACTGGACTACTTCAAGCAGTTCCCTGTCCTTCTTGAACTGAGGGGCCCAGAACTGGACACACTGTTCCAGATGCGGTCTCACCAGGGCAGAGTAGAGGGGGAGGAGAACCTCTCTCGACCTACTGACCGCACCCCTTCTAATACACCCCAGGATGCCATTGGCCTTCTTGGCCACCAGGGCACATTGCTGGCTCATGGTCATCCTGCTGCCCACCAGGACCCCCAGGTCCCTTTCCCCTACGCTACTCTCTAACAGCTCAGTCCCCAACCTGTACTGGTACATGGGGTTGTTCTTTCCCGGATGCAAGACTCCACACTTGCCCTTGTTGTAGTTCATTAAATTTCTCCCTGCCCAGCTCTCCAGCCTGTCCAGGTCTCACTGAATGGCAGCACAGCCTTCTGGTGTGTCAGCCACTCCTCCCAGTTTTGTGTCATTTTCTTTGGCAGTGTCTGTAGTGTCACTAAACCTTGTTTTTGAACAGACATTCGTTTTAACTGAGGAATTTCTGCTGCCTGGATAGTTACGATATTTTAAGAGATGTTATTGCATGTGATGAATTCACTTGTAGTTCAGAATATGCTTCTGTTTAGACAAGACGAATTTTGATAGAGGATACATGTTTCTTAAGAGTACCTTCTGTTGTTTTTTGTTGTTTAACTGCAGACCAGTGAGTGCAAAAATAAAACCTTTGGGCTCCAGAGATATTTTACCAAATAATCGTCAACTATATGAGATGATTTTGACCTATAACTTCCATCAGGTAAGGGTTATGGGTGATAGGGCTTTTTTAAAAGTCAATAAAAATACAGCATGTTTTCTAAAATCAGATTTTAACTTCAGCTAGCTTTCTGTCAGAAGCAAGGTCTAGATTCCCACTCTACAATCAAAATTCTCATTTGGTTTATTTTAGGAGCTACTGTTGCTTGAAATGGGATTTTGTTCAGGTATTCTTTTGAACATGCATGTAAGGATTGTACTTGTTTTATTCAGTTGTGGATTAAATGTTTTGACCTTTCTTTTAATAGCCGAAGAGTGGAGAAGTAACTCCAAGCTGTCCGCTTCTTTGTGAATTGTTGTATGAATCTGAGTTTGATAGTCAACTGTGGATTATTTTTGACCAGAACAAAAGACAAATGGGTTCAGGAGATGCATATCCACACCAGGTACACAGTAATGCATTTATTTTACATTCTGTTTTCTGCACAGTGTGAAAATTTACATTCTTTTTCACTTCCCAGGCCTGCTGTTAGCTCCTAACACTTCCTGATGCATAGATATAATGTTCTTATATCTTCACAAGAAGGCAGGTTCAGTGATGATATATTTGTATGAAAAAAGTAATGACAGGTTTGTTTCCATGAAAAAGAATATTATGATTTTTTTCTTCCAAGGAAGGAGAAGGAGTTATGGTGTCTTATTTCTACAAAAAGCTGGTAACTTGTGATATCGTGCGATTTTGACTGGTGCTTCTCAAGAAGTGAATTCAAGTTATTGTTGTCTTTATGTTTGGGTTTTTCACAAAGATAATTTGTGAAAACTTTTCTACCTTGAACTTTTCTAAGGTGGAAAGGATCCATTATTTTTCTGTAGTCTTTGTCCGCTGATAGATCAGAGGCTTCTATATTCATGAAGGCTGTCTTATGTGGTGTTGATGTTTTCAAATAGCCTTTTAAATCCTATAGCTTTGTTTACTTCCTGTTGCTATATTTCAAAGGGAGTTTTTTTGCCCCAGACTTGTAGATACTTTGCCCTCTCTGGGAATATCTTTCTGCTGGAACAGACTCTGTGTCTGGATCATGCAGAGGCCGAAAGCAGATAGAAAAGAAAAAAAAAAAAACAACTCACACATAAGAGAAACATTTTCCATAGTTTTTGGATCTGAAACTGGTTTTTAACAATCCAAAATCACAAATGAACTTCATCAATGTATGTTTATTTTGATAGATCGATCATTCTGGAAATGTACGAAGGATCAACTCTAAAGTGTGTCTTTAGAATCTTAAAAATTAATTTCAGAAATTGCGTTATTTAAACTTCTGTTCCTTAACCTGCATTGTTAAGGTGCTATAAAATGTAAAAATCACCACAGTAGTCTGTTGCTTACACCTGGTGGACCACCATGCTGTAAATATCTGATGTTGTACATTATAGAAGAATTCTAAAGCAGTTCAAAATTATTTAATTCAGGAAGAAATACCACCAAGAAGAAGCATAACTCCCTAATCCAGGAGAGAGAGATTCTGTGAGCAGGGTGGTTCTAAGTTATTGTCCCTTTCTACCTAGGCCTGCCTTTTGTATTATAGCAGCAGCAGCAGAAAGGAAACTTAGCATGCTACTGCTCAAAACATCCACATGGTGCCTTTTTAGGTTGACAGAAGTGAAAGAATGTTTTCAAAACGTAACAATTTAAGAGCCTGAGTTTTTTGGGGAGGGGGGTCGTTTGTTTTCTGTTTTGTTTTTAATAAATGGAGGTGATGTTACGTGCATGTTCCTAGCTGAATATAGTAAAAGTTCAGGGCAAAGAGTCTGTGAGCTATTTAAACTGTAACCTTAAATCTCACGGGAATACTGGGTCTCCCAGTGTGAAAGCTGGTACAGAGACAGTGGAAGATATCCTGTGATCTAAACCACAGAGCACCTGAAGTTACATAGTAAACTGAAAGTGTATCAAGGCAAACCTGCTAGAGGTTTTGAACTGAAAGTTTAGCAAGAATTCTGATTATTATTTGAGCAGTTAATACAGTGTAGGAGTAGGAACAAATGATGTCAGCCTATTTTGTGTTCTGAAAGCTTAATTTTTTTTTTTTGTCAATCTAAAATGTGTTTTGGTTGCTATCAAGTCTTGAAAGCACTCTTTTCAGGAGATTCTAAAACTAAGCAGTCTAGCATATTTTAAATGGGTAGAGCTATGTGGATCAAGAAGAACATGACAGTCTTATTTCTGGATTTCTTTGTGAATGGTGAAGTATTTAGTCTCGACATTTATGAGAACTTCTTTCTTTCAGTATTCTGTGAAACTGGAAAAAGGAGATTACACTATTCGCTTACAAATTCGTCATGAACAGAACAGTGAGCTGGATCGCATCAAAGACCTTCCATTTATTGTTTCTCACAGGTTGTCTAGTACCTTGAGCTTAGATATTTATGAAAACCATAGCCTTGCTCTCTTAGGGAAGAAGAAATCCAACAGTTTGACATTACCACCAAAACACAGTCAGCCATTCTTTGTTACATCTCTGCCCGATGACAAGTAAGTTACTGAAGTCCTGTTTTTCTCATCTGCATCTAATCAGCTGCCTCTGCACCTAACTGAAATCATACTTTGATAGTGTCTACCTGTTTAGGCTTAGTAATTCCTCTTGTGTTGCTCTTTCACTGTTTGAATTCTTTATTGTAGTCCGCATGGAACATTAATGAACCTGATTTTAACCCTGAGCTTTCTTTTTTTTGACTAGAATCCCTAAAGGAGCAGGACCAGGGTGTTATCTTGCAGGAGCTCTTACACTGTCTAAAACAGAACTCGGAAAGAAAGCTGTGAGTATTTGAAATGGATGATGGCTTCTTTTTCTGAAACTCTTGAAGCGAGTAAATGGCATATCGGGAAGCGCTGTGTTTCATGGTTTTAGTACTTTAAAGAGCACTAGGTTTAGTAACATAACACATTTTAGAAGCAGTTGTTTCATTATAAAGTCAGAGTAACTTCTAAGTAGGTCTATTTTTATTTTCACCTTATAATTTCAAATTTAATTGCATTTTCTAAATTTTGAATTCTAATTCTTTTGCTCTGAATACTTGTATTTCTAGAACCACTTTTTTGTTGGTGTGAAGCCTTTAAAAGTGATTTTTTGCAATTGCCTAGCTTAGTATATTTTTGAATGAAAAATACATGCATATATATTGTATTTTGTGCATGTGGGTTCTCTAATAAGCAGCTGTACTCTTCCTTGCATGCATACAATTTTCAGCAAAAATGTGCTTTCTTAACAGCTACATGTTACTGTTACAAAGTAGTAGGAATTTTGCTGACTCAAACGCATAAGCAGATATTCTTACTTGCTGCACACTGTTGTCAACCACTAATACGACTGTGTATTCCAACAGAATAATGTAAGATCTCTGTATGTGATGGTAGAAAAAAGCTGTAGGGTTTTTTGCTTATAACGCAGCATCTTGTAAAAAACGGTTTCTAACTTGTATGAATCTGTAGTGCAACAGTGATTATAGTAACCAGATCACTTTTGTGTGTATCTGGTGCTAAGGTATTTAGAAGATTCCCTTAGCTATTTTTCAATAGATGGCAAAGCTGAGAATAAATTTGAATCAATCTTCGTAATTGTTAGTATTTAGAGGTAGTTCGTCTATGTCCATATGTCACTAGATGGGGCTTAACAATGTGTATGAAACCAGAGTATGTTTTCATAGAAAATAAGTTCCTGGGAGTAGGTGGGCACACACTTTTAGATCTTGTTGAGTGGAAAAGTTTAGTTCATTCAATCAGATTTGCTTGTAGGTAGTATTTTGGGGTAGTACTTAAATTGCATGTAACTGCAGGTTAGATAACGTCTGTCAGGAGTATTTATGTATCAGTGAGGAAAAATCCAGTAACTAAGAACTTTAAAATACTTAGTTTTATATTTCTTCGATTCCTGCAAAGTTGCAAGTATGCTTTTATGAAATCCATGGTAAATACATTTCAGTAGTGTAGTACAGTTTCCCTAACTTGAATTCTGCACTTCCTTGAACTATTGTTTGTAATTCTCGTCTATCTTATTTTAAAACCAGACTAAGTAGTTGTATACAGTGATTTTTGGGTTGGGGAGTAGGAAGTAGGTAGGTATTGCCTGTCAAATTTCATGTGATGAAGAATACTGAAGAGCTTACATGGAGAGAAATTCTAGCTGAGGATTGTCTCATGTCTTAGGCAAAGGCATTACTGTTACAGTCATATTTCACTAGAAAAAGGGTATCAAATAGCGTCAGGTAATTTCTGCTGCCTTTAGTGAACCTCAGTATGTACCAGGAAACAAAAAAGGAGGACTAGGCAGCAAAATTGTCCCTGGGTCAGCAAGTGGATGCAATGTGAGGGAAAATGTATCTCATTTCTGTGTATTTATTATGAAATAGAACAATGCCCCTAAACAGTCAAAACCTAAAATTTACACTTTTGAGGCTGAGTTTCTGTAATTTGTTAATTTAAGCTAAGTGGTTAACAACACTTGCTTGTCTTACAGGAATAATGGACTGTATACAGAATAATGCATTGTTTTATTAATTTTTAAAATCTGAAAGAGCATGCTTTAAGAGCATGTTTGATCATAATGTGACTCTCTAAAAGTTTAAAGATCTGTAGGTTGAAAGTATAACCGTAATTGTACAGAGAAGGTGTCTCCATCCTGTGTGGTGTGTGCATGTTTTCTTACAGTATGTTATTCTAACTCCCAGGGGCAGTCTGCAGCAAAGCGACAAGGAAAATTTAAAAAGGTACTGAATGTTAGTTTTTGAAAAAGATATACTTAAGTCTTTTTGCGTATGACTTAAAGAATTTGTCTACCAGTATCGGGTTTTGTCGTCTTCATCTACCTCCTTAGTCCTGAGTTATTTACTTCAGCACCTTAAGTATGTCTACTGGTAGAATGACAAAACACTGTTGTAATACAAAGCTGAGAGGCATGTGAGCATCTGGATACTTCTGCAATAAGTGCTGTAAAAATGCATGTGGTGATTAGTGGTCTGTAACTTTTCTTTTTATGAAATACTCGGGAATCTTCAGTGTTTGTCAAGATTTTTCTGTGGCAAGTGTTTCTGCCTATTCTATTCTGTCTGCAAATTGACAACTGAATATGAACCTAACACTTTGATGTAGAATTGAATATCTAACAGTATACCAAGTCTACTGAATTGAGAGCTGGATTCATTACAGTTGTAAAGAAACATACAGTAGCAAGCAATTTTTTTCTTGGGAGGGATGGGCTTGATTGAGAAGTCTCTCAATTCATGATTCTACTCGAATGTAACTTGTTATAGGCTAGAGTTTATACAGTGATGTTAGCAGGTAGTAGAATTTACGGAAAGAATTTTGAAGCATGTGTAAGATATTTCAGGTAGGGAGTGACTTTTAACATAGCAGTGTTTAATAGTCTCGTATTTTTATATTAGGTAATAGAATATTCTGCCAGCAGTCAGAGACTGAAATAGTCTTTATAAAAAAAACCCAAAAAGTATTTTAATAGGCTACCTTTATAAGGCTACTGTTTTTTCTTATTTTGGCCTTAAGTTATAAGGCTGTTTACATTCTTTTGTTTTCAAGGTACTGTGTTCTGGAGTGAAATGCAAATTAGTCAGGATTCTTGTTAGAAATAAGGCATGAGAATCATGAATAACACCGTTTATTGCCATAATCGATTATTTTGTTAACAGTGAGCTGGTAACTGAGCCTGCTAACTTAGTCTGGTCTTGGTGTAGTAACTGTGTGGCAATGTGATTAGGCTTTACAAGAAGGATTTTCATGCGCATTGCTGCAGTTTTGTTTTTATACTCCATATGAAAATTATGCAGATTCCTTTTAGAAAGGTGATTTAAAATCCCATGTGAATGCGCTGCTTCCTGATGAATAGGGTATAAAATCTTCACTAAGTGAATCGCTAACGAGAGAGTTAAACTCTAATCATAATTTAATTTGCATAACAAAATGTGATTAAACAGATTCAAGAGGTTGCATGGGGGTTTTTTTCTTTTGTTTTTAGAACAGAGATTTGTGTTCAGATCTGAGCAGCATACCTACCCAAGCCAAAATAAAACCTGTTCTTGATACTTCCACCTATTATTCATAAGAGGCATCAGTGTACTGGCAGCAGATAAATAAAACAGTGTATTTCAGAGCATTGATCCATAAAAGCTCCATTAATGAATATATTTTTCTGAGAATGCAGCTCTGAGGGCTTCCTAGTTTACAAGTTTTGAATGTTTACCCTGCCCTGTCATAAGTCTACATGTGGTTAAGATGTTTTTCAGCATGGAAAACATGTTTATATATTTCCTTTGTGAGCCAGTCAGTCAAAAAGGTATGTGTAGATTTTTTTTTTTTGTATTTTTCACGGACAAGTCCAGGCCTTCTTGTAGGATTAGGAGTGTTAATTTACAAATCCCATTTTTAAGTATGTTGTTTGCTCTGATACCTAGGTGACTAGTCTGTGGAAAGGTGGGGTTTTTTTCAGTTGAGGGAGGTGGGTTTTTTTTTAGTTGAGGGAGGAGGGAAATTGTTAGCTTGCACCTGTGTGCATGACATTACCAGAAGTCCAGGGTGGACGTTTCTGGTTGTTTGAAAGTACTTTTATTTTCACAGATTGGCTGAGGCTGGAAGGGACTTCTGAGGGTGACCTGGTCTAAGCCCCCTGCTCGGGCAGAGCCTCCTAGAGCTAGTTTGAGGCCCGTGCCTAGACAGCTTTTGGGTATCTCCAAGAGTGGAGACTACACAACCACTGTGGGCAACCTGTGCCCAGTGTTCAGTCATCCTCACTGTGGAAAAAACATTTCCTGATGTCCAGGGGAACCTCCTGTGTGTGTTTGTGGCCGTTGCCTCTTGTCCTCTCATTGTGCACTACTGAAAAGAGTGTGGATTTCTCTTTACACCCTCCCTCCAGATATTTACACAGATTGATGAGATTACCCTTCCACCCCCCAAATGCCTTCTCTAAGCTCAACAGTCCCAGCTTTCTCAGCCTTTCCTCATACGACAGATGCTCCAGTCAGTCATCTTCATGGACCTTCCCTGGACTCTCTCCAGTACGTCCACATCTCTCTTGTACTGGGGAGCCCAGAACTGGACACAGTACTCCAGGTGTGGCCTTACCAGGGCAGAGTAGAGGAGAAGGATCACCTCCCTCAACCCGTTGGTAGTATGTCTAATGCAGCCCAGGATACCATTAGCCCTTTTTACCACAAAACCACATTGCTGGCATACATTCAACTTGGTGTCCACCAGGACCCCCAGGTCCATTCCTGCAAAGCTGCTTTCCAGCTGGGTGGCCCTCAGCATGTACTCGTGCATGAATTTATTCTTCTCCAGGTGCAAGACTTTGCAGTTCTGCTTGTTGAAATTTGTGAGGTTCCTGACAGCCCATTTCTGCAGTCTGTCAAGGTCCCTCTTGATGGCAGCACAACCCTCCGCTGTATCAGCTGCTCCTCCCAGTTTAGTGTCACCTGCAAACTTGCTGAGAGTGAGCTCTGCCCCATCATCCAGATCATTAATGAAGATGTTGAACAGGATTCGATCCAGTAGTGACCCCTGGGGTACACGACTAGTTACCGGCCTCCAACTGTGTGCTGATGATCACCACCCTCTGGGCCTGGCCATTCAGCAGGCTTCAATCCACCTGACTGACTGCTCATCCAGCCCATACTTCAACAGCTTCTCTATTTTGCATGAAGGCACTTTGAGGTTATGCCAGGAAATAGCAGCCTCATTTTCCAAAGAAGATAGTTAATTATTTTATAACTGGACAAAAAGGTCAATGAGTTCTTTCCACAGAATAAGCAGGTGTCTTTGTTTTACTAGAGATGTACAGCAGAATCATATGCCTAATCCATAATTTTATGCTCAAAGAGCTATTCTGGGGAACATAATTTTATCTTAAAAAAACCCCAAACCTGAAACAAAACCAAAACAACCCTTGGGTTTGGGTTTTTACATTGTCTTCAATGTGTCTGGACTTAAGAAAAAAAGATTTCCTTTCTGTCTGACCACTGAACCTATGATATGTATGAAGTTCAGAATTCGGGAATGCTTTTCCTCTGAACTGATGCCCACTGAAGCAGAAAGTGCCCTACTGTCACGGCTTGGGAACCTGGTGTATTCTTAGAAGTGCCCTTGGTCTCTAAGGGGGAGGCACGTGCTAAACAACTGTGTGAAAAACAAATCGGTTCTATGCAACTTTCTTCTTTCGCAACCTAACTTGTGTAACACAGTTACAATCTGATTTTTTTCCTCCCCTTGTCTGCAAGTTTTGTCATGAACATAGAATGAAGACAGATCATTGACTTTTTCTAGTCTGTAAGAAGCAGTTTTTGATTGTTTTACATAATGCAGCATTTGAACAACAATATGTAATATATAGAAAATTTCTACATCTTTCTCTCTGCCATCCTTTCTTCCAGTTTGAAGCAAGAAATGCATTACGCAGGTATCGACAAGTAGTAGTGGAAGACTAATAAACACCACTGTGAAATCGAATGTAAAAGGATAACTTCCTTTGAGTATTAAGATGCTAGCCCTGTTCAGTCAAGAGGCCTTCAAAAATAGGATGAAGTACATGTCTGACGTAATCTTGCATAAGCCTGGCTGGTGACTTCAAGAAACATCATTTATTTTCAATTAAATAAGACTATTGCTGTAAA
This sequence comes from Leptosomus discolor, assembly GCF_034619465.1. Taxonomy (NCBI): domain Eukaryota; kingdom Metazoa; phylum Chordata; class Aves; order Leptosomiformes; family Leptosomidae; genus Leptosomus; species Leptosomus discolor. The sequence goes on from NC_141391.1 coordinate 61,701,261, forward strand.
AATAAGGAACGTTGCACAAATTGTATGCATCTTAAAGTAGATACAAATTCCATCTGCACATTCAACTCTGTGTGTGTATGCAGATGTGCGTGGTATTTATTAAATGGAAAATTAAACCTGGGATGTATTCCCTCAAGGAGCTTTTTCCTGTGGTTAGTTTTGCTGTGGGTGCTTTAAAGTACAGATAACAGTAGTTCGTATGTCTTCTCCACTTTTAAGTACCAAATGTTGAATCATCAGATGAAGATCTAAATTGAAATCTTTAAACAAAGTTAAATTTTTGTAAAAAAGCAAAAAACTGTTTGACTGTTTTGAGGACATTGTGCTTGTCTATATGTGCAGTTTGTAGTTCTAGTTAAAAGTAAACTCACTGGGGCTTACCAAACTCTGCACAGAGTACACTGACCAAAGTACATATCCTGTATGATTCCAAAGTTTTTAATATTGCTTAATTTTTTTTAGAGGATAAACAAAGGGCAGCTTTCTCATTAATATGAAAGCTTCCTTAAAATCATTTTTTCAATGGATAATATGCTCGCTCGCTGCCTTTCTCTGTCTATGGCCCTGTATCTTTTTGTAGGTATGTATAAAACCAAATGCAGTACACTAGCATTCTGTTGCTGTAGAACAGTTAGAGTGAAATTTTAATAAGAAAACAGATTAAAGTGCTGAATTGTGAAGAGTTGCCTTTCTTCTTAACCTCTAATGATAGATGTTTCTGTGAAGGCAATGACAGTGTCATTCTGGGATCTTTTGGTATCTAGGGGGTTGCCAAGTTTTATAAACAATGCTGGTGTTTGCAGTCAGGATAGAGAGAAGAAAGAAGCCTTCAGTCCATCTTATGGTCTTGTGATAGTTGAGTTAAACATGATACACACCTAAACCTTATTTATCCCATGAAATAAGTTTGATGTCTGTAGAGAAGAGTGTGCCTCTTTTTCTGTAAGCTCTTTTGGAAAAGGAGTGTGCTTAGGTCTGAAGCTCATTGTTTTCTTTTCAGTGGTCATAGTTTGTAATGCTTGCAGAATCTCATGAGACCAGAAGTACCTGGCTGAGAGAATGGGGAGGTGACATTTTACTGTTGATGGTTTAGCTACATAGGATTAGTCTCTTAAGTGTTCATCCACATAAGAAGGATTTTGTTAATGTAATTACACTTGGTTTGAAACGTAAAGCAGAGTAGTGGAGCCTTCTCATATAAACAAGGCTTGAGAATGCAGAGCCTGTTTAGATACATAACTTCAAACATATGTCGTCACGTAAGATCAAAGAGGACTTTCAAGAAGGAAATCCTGAAATACTAGAAAAACATTTTTAGGAATTCTTTCTTAGGAAAGTATTAGCCTCAATAGAGGACGCCTTTCAAAAAACACTGTAAACTACTGATTCAGGTTTTTATATTGAACTAACTTCTTAGGCATCTTAAGATGTTTGGTTTGCTTTAATGATCTACGTTGTTGCTTTCCACCGTACTAATTACCTCAGCCACCCCCATACCATGTTCCTGACTTCTGTATCCTCCACCACACATGCTTGCCTCCATGAGCTGTTTTGTCATGCTCTGGCCTAGGTCTTGCTGGAGTTTTAGTTAGGTGTACTGCCTGGGCATGCACTTGGTACTTCAAATGCACATGTGCAGGATAGTTCCTGTGAAAGCTACAGTGTAATCTAGATTAGTGATCTAAAGTAGGCTTCAAAAAAACCCGTAAATGTCAATTTTGTGGTTCATCTGCAATTACATATTAAGTAGCTAAAAAGATTGTTTTAAGGGAATATTGATGTCACTTTCTCTTACCAGTATTGCTTTCAGTAACCCGTAGCAAGCTGCTGGTCTGTTTGAACTATCAGTTCAAATAAAATTGTTCTGCATCAGTGTTTTTGAATAGTTTCAGAAGTGTGGTGTTGAAGTCCATTACTTCAAGGTCATACATAGCAGTTTCTAACAGTCTCCTTTTTACTTACTATTTCAGTAACCTGATAGAATTGTATCTTGTGCACAAGATTTCATTTCATTACACAACACTGATCTGGTTTATGGGAAGCATATTCACCTTGCTACCACAGCGACTGAGCGTGCATCAGTGTTTTGCATGATGTTGCAACAGAGTAATGGTATCTAGAGGATTTAAACTTAAGTCATGTTCTTTGTGAAATATTCTGTATGTAAAATAACGGGAGATGTGCCCTCACTGTTTAGGGAGAGGCTTTTTTAAAAATTGCATCATGAAAACCAAAACCAACAAAACTGCCTCCCCTAGCAATTTTAATGTTTTAGAAGCAATGACTGAAATCTTAATGCTGGCTTATTTGCAAATTTATGTGTAAATCATCTTAGGAAATGCTCTTCAGAGCGTGATCTAAGATCAGTTAGGATATTCCTTTTAAATAGCTGTAGCTGATTTTCTCATGGTAGTTGTTGACCAGTGTAGCATGAACTCAAACTATAGTGATATTTCTATGCTAGCCAGGGTTTTTAAAAAAAAAAAAAAAAGTGCTGTTTCTACTTAATTTGAGCACAGATACAGGTGAAACTGGAAAGTCTGTAGCAGCAAACTGGAAAAGTTGACTGTGGATGCATCAGCTAATTCAGTAAGCATATGGAAGAAATATTGGCTCAGGAGGAATAAACATATGTATCCTATGACATGATTCATGTTTACGCTACTGGTATTATTTTTTAGAATTCAGTCATCTTTATTCATTTGGTTATTGCCAGATTTGTAGGATAGGCTCTCTAACCGATTTTTTTTTTTTACTTTACCTTTTAACCAAGTTATTTGCTTTTTTTGTAAACAAACAGAAAACCCCCACCCTTCTGATTCCCTAACTAATATGTAAAATTTTATGAACACAAAAATGTCAAACTTGCTAAATTTTAGGCTTTCTTGTCTTACAGTGTGCTGTTTTAATATTTACATGTTTGCATTGCTTAAAATAAAAAGTTAAAGCAGTTCCTGAATTCTTAATGACTATTAACTTTGCTCTCTGAATCTTTACTCGGTGTATGTGTAGTTCACAGTAGTTGCTTGCTATGATTTAGCTTTTATATAGCATCAGAAAAAAGCATACTGTATCCCTCTCAGTATGTGTCTCTTTTCCCACCTCCAGGATGTCCTTACTGTTCACTATCATCTGATACCATCGCCATCGAAGAGTAAAAATGGCAGCAAAGAAAAAGAAAGAGAACAGGAAAAAGAAAAAGATGTAAAAGAAGAATTTGCTGAAGCTTTAAGAGATCTAAAAATACAGTGGATGACCAAGTATGTCTTCTGTCATGACTACGCAAGCCTGAAGTACTCGTACAAAAAAAAAAAAAATCCAGAATCTGTACTTTCATGCTATGTCCTCCTCTCTTCTAGGCTGGATACCACTGACATGTATAATGAGTTGAAAGAAGCATTTCCTAATCATCTTCCATTGTACGTTGCAAGACTTCATCAGCTGGATTCTGAAAAGGTTAACGCTTTTTAACCTCGATTTGTCTCAATACATCCATGTAGCGTGAACAACTGAATTTTTCTTCATACATGTTTGATCTTGAAGTGTCTACCATAGCTGTACTCAGTACTGTAAAGCAGAAACTCCTCATTAAATTGATAGCTGCCTCCCTAACTGACTGTGTTTTACTTAACCCCACAGCAGAATGAAAGAAAGTGTGCCTACCTATAGTATATTTGCTTATCATTTACGCCTTGTTAGGTTAAACACGTTGTAAGTTTCCTTACTGGTTCAGGCTACAGCAATATAATTCTAAATGGTGGTTACTGGGACAAGCATACATCCCATTGTGCTCCTCTACTGGATTGGTAATTTCTTCCAGCAGAATTTCTCAAACAACTTGAAATGACACAGCTAAATCCACCATCTGTCATTGTCCTCAAAAATGAGAACCGTGAACAGAAAAGTTCACATGTCTGCTTTTTTTTTGTTTATCTTGAAGATAAACAGCTTTGTGTATATATGAGTAGCTTGAATATTTTTCCGCTTATTTGATTCTGATTTTATATTTATTTCTGAAATGAATAACTGGTACCATTATTTAAGAGGATTAATTCTTCCTGAAAGGTGGTTGGCTTTCTGTAAACTCTGCATTTTGCATATACCCACCTCATGTTTTACAGTTTTTCAGTGAAATGGACTACATAAGTGGGAAATCTTGATGCAGACTTCTTACCAGTTTTTGAACCAAAAATTGGAGAAAGTGGAGAAAAGGACATGATGAATTACCTAATGTTATTTCTGCATACTTTGCAATTATCTTAGTGTGAGTAGAATCAACAATCAAGTAGTGTGATTTCATAGTACTAGACATCTTTTTTATTCTTCCTTTAGGAGCGAATGAAAAGACTTGATGAAATTGTTGAAGCTGCAAATACTGTAATCTCTCATATTGACCAGACAGCATTAGCAGTGTATTTTGCCATGAAGACTGATCCCAGGCCTGATGCAACTACTATAAAAAAGTACCTACCCAGTAAATAATTTTCTTGCATCCTATTTCTGTAATCTATGTGCTTTGTCTCTGCTTGTAAGAAATGGAATGACTATAACCTTTCTGAATAACTTGTGTTATTCTAGGGGGCATAGGTAATTTCAAACTTGACTGCAAAATTGTTTCATTTTTTTATTACAGCTCCAAAATGCAGGAAGCCTGAAACCTGCAAACTTTTACTTAGAAATATTAAATAAAATAAACAAGGCTGCTTTCAGGATTTAAATATGTCAGAAAATTGGGATGTTAAGTTTTTTGTATCAAGCTTAATCTTAGATCGGAGAATATTGATATAGGGGTGCGTGTTTTGAATGCTAATTGCCTCTTCTTTGCAACCTTTTGGACCTGTATTTGAAGGCAGAATTGACAGCAGTCTAACTGCTTGCAAAAGATTTCCTTGGTGAAAAGTGTGATGACCATGCTTGTGCTTCAGAGTATTTTTGAGACTGTTGTTTTTCTTTAGTTTTACATTGTTCCTCTGAATTACCAGTATCTATCCTTAGGAAGACAGTATTTTGAAGGTGACTCTCTAGTCTGGAGAATTACTGATGGATAGCGGAGTGTGTGCTGTAGTGCTGTTTTAGTCGCAAATACAGCAGCAGATTTGAAGATTAAGCCCTTAAAATGGGAGATGCATATTTGTGGATTATTTTAGATGATAAAATACCAAATTTCAACTGTAAAATTAGTCTGCCTGTTCCAGATATCCTGGGTATTTGTGTATAATTCTAGAGTTGCTGATATAAAAGCAAAGCTGTGACATAATAAACTTCATTCTAAACGTTTCTTGGTAATTGATCCATTAGGTCATGTGATTGAATCTGACATCTGAAATTGAACAGCAAATTCAGTGGTGCTCTAAATGGGTGCAATTCCTTTGAAGTCAGCAGAATTGTGTCTGCTTATGTTGTTGGTGGATTCAACTCTCTGTTTATAATGCCAGGAGCTATAAAGCTGTATTTCTAGATGCTGGCTTATGCAGTTTTAGAATCCTGAGTTGCCCTTGCCTTGAGGCACAAAAGGCATTTCAGACTTAGAACAATTGAGCTTGTTTAGTGCGTACTGCCTCTAGGTAATTTTTTACAATGAGTTTAATTTATAGTAAATAGCCATGCTTTAAAGATTATCTTTGTGCTTATTTTAATTTTGTGTGTACTAACTTCTGTCAGCTTTTAGCTTACACTCAGTAAAGCACTGATTCTGTTCTTAATGAGGTATCTGCAACAGGTCTGTAATATTTTTCATGCTGTGTTTTTCTAGTGAAATGGAAAAACAGAAGACGACTTTAGTGGATGCGCTTTGTCGAAAAGGAAGTGCACTTGCTGACCAGCTGCTTCATCTGCAGGCCCAAGAAGGGGCTGCTTCCAGTGATGCAGAAGGCAAAGATGAGGATCATGAGAGCTGCTCAGAAGCTTTGACAGAGACATTCTGGGAAACAACAAAATGGACTGATCTTTTTGATAGCAAGGTAAGAGAGCAGAGCAGAGGTTTTTTTTCTTTTGCATGATGGTTTTTTTGATGGTTCCTCGTAGAAATATGCACCACCTTTGTGTGCACAGCCTCATGCATTCCTCCCTTCTACTTTTTCATGCTGTCCCCATATGTTGTGCTTCTTTAATGACCTTTTTCCACAGAGGTTTTGCCAAGCCTGTCAAATCCATGGTAAGCCCATCTCTGTGCATGTGAATGTAGAGGCTAAGGGAAGGGTATAGAACAGTACCAGATTTCCATGAAAAAAGCTGCTTGCTTTATTGAATTGCTTCTTTCTGTACCTTTCAGTGAATAGTTTTGATTAACCTCTGCACTGCTCTAGCTGTACACGTACAGAAGTGTGCAGCACCCCTACTCTGTTCAGTCCTGCATTCTGTAGCCTCTTCTACACTATGGACAAGAGAAGTTTTGTGGTTTGCTGTCAGTAATGTCTGTGGAGGTAAAGGAAGAAACCCTTGGAAATAATTACACTTACATATTTATTAGCACAGATTACCCTGTCACTTCAAGGTTCCTCATCCTGAGATTTAAGTTTTTGTCTGCTTCATTCAAGAGAGCTATTCCAGAAGAAAAAAAAAAATCCATTGTAGGTGATGAGTTATGTAGCTTTTGATTTACACAGTTTATGACTTTGTGTGTTTAACTGTTGAGTTATTGAGTATTAATCAGTTGCTGTACTTAACTCTTGCATATGGCTGTGTTTTAGAGGAAGATGAAGTGACCAATGTATTCTTCTATAACTCGGTTAAATTGCCAAAGCCCTTCAGATAGTTACAAAAGAAAAACTTTTCAATTAAAAAAATTGCTTAATTTCCTTGACTGTAACTCATCTTCCGGATAAGAACTTGTGCTTTAGCTGGAAGCCTGAACAAGAAGGTTGATGGTGGTTACCCTCACTTCTTTTAACGTATATAGTCTTGTACACCTGCATCTTTTCTGTGTTCCTCTTCTAATCTTTAACTGATTGTAATAACCTGTGGTAGCAGATTTTGTGCTTTAATCATGTTGTCTGGCACATGATTTTCTTGCTATTTGTAAATATAGTACTGTGTTCCAGTATAGCAACCCCTGGTTTACTGCTGCCTTTTTATTTTTAAAGCTGATGGGAGTGGAAAACCTGCCAATATAGATGACATCTTGGGAATTTATCGCTCTTTGTTATGTGGTTTTTTTCAAGATAGTTGTTGGTTCCTGGCACTCTTGAGTTGTGTGCTCTGGGCCTGGAATGAGTAACTCTGATCTGAATCGCACAGAGTAGGGATTGAACCTCTCTGACTGCCTTAACCAAGGATTTGTCTAAGTGCATATTCAGGTTTTGCTCTGAAAATCGATGCTTCACTATGGTTAAATTGGTACTGAAAGGCCAACAAAGCTTTTTAGATTTTTGTAGTATTTCATATGGAAATAATTTACATCCTGTTCACACAGTATGTTTGTCTGCTTTTCCCTCTTGCTTTTACTAGTCAAATTGAAATCTAGACTGATTGACTGTCATGAGCCCTACGCAGCCACTTGCGTACTCCCCTGCAGCAGGATGGGGAAGGGAATTAGAAATGTGAAAGTGAGACAACTCATAGGTCAAAATAAAGGCAGTTTGATAGGTAAAGCGAAAGCTGTGCACACAAGCAAAGCAAAACAAGGAGTTCACTCACCACTTCCTACCAGCAGGCAGGCGTTCAGCCATCTCCAGGAAAGCAGGGCTCCATCTCCTTTAGTGGTTACTTGGGAAGACAAGTGCCATCGCTCCGAATGTCCTACCCTTCTTTCTTCTTCCCCCAGCTTTATATGCTGAGCATGATGTCATACAGTATGGAATATCCCTTTGGTCAGTTGGGGTCAGCTGTCCCAACTGTGTCTTCTTCCAGCTTCTTGTGCAACCCCAGCCTGCTCGCTGGTGGGGCAGGGTGAGAAGCAAAAAAGACCTTGATGCTGTCTGTGCCAGCCCTGCTCAGCAGCAACTAAAACATCCCTGTGTTATCAACACTCTTTTCAGCACAAATCCAAAGCATGGCCTATAGGAGCTACTGTGAAGAAAATTAACTCTATCCCAGCCAAAACCAGTACATTGAGGGTACTTTTAGCCTAGAAATGTTCTAGAGTGCTCTGAGTGTTTTAAATAGGTGGCTTCTGTAAATGTAGAAAATGAGCCTGTCATGCTACATCCTAACGACCACTGAGGTGCATCATTGTCCTGTGCTTTTCTGCAGCCTTTCTGTCCTGTCCCCATGCGTAGCCTCCCTTACTCAACCTTGCCTGGCCTGCATACAGTTTATCTTCTGTGTTCTATTGCTTCTGGACAAATTACCTTATATCAGAATGGTTATGATCACTAGTAAAGTGGTATTACAAGGGCTACAAAGGTGATTAAGGGACTGGAGCACCTGTCGTATGAGGAGAGGCTGAGGCTGTTCGCCTGGATAAGAGAAAGTTCAAGGAGGTTTTGTTTGTGTGTATAGATGTATGATGGGGGAGTAAAGAAGGTGGAGCCAGGCTCTTTCCAGTGGTTCCCAGTGACAGGACAAGAGTCAGTGAGCACAAACTAAACCACAGAAACTTCTACTTAATTAAAAATTGGGTTTGTTTTTACTATTTGGGGGCGGAGTGGCAATGTGTTGGAGTTTTTGGGGGGTTTTTTGGTTGTTTTTTTTTTTTTTTGCTGTGAGGGTGATCAAACACTACAATGGGTTGCCTGGAGAGCTGATGAAGTCTCAGTCTTTGGAGACAGTCAAAATTTAATCGGACATGATCCAGGGCAAACTGCACGGGGTGGCCCTGCTTTGAGCAGCGGGATTGGACAAGATGATCTCCAGAGCTCCCTTCTACCTTGAACCATTTTGTGATTCAGTGACTGCTGATGTAGCTCACTCATTTCTTTGGTGGTTTTCTTCGTGTGATCTGTGATCTAGGAGCATGTATGTAGGTCAGTAATGATGCAGTGTTAGTTTTGCTAGCTATCAATTTAATGTGTCTGAAGATCACACTATGGATGTATCATAGAATCATAGAACAGTTTCAGTTGGAAGAGACCTTCAAGGTTGAGTCCTCACATCTCTTCCGTGGTACTGTTCAGTAACTCTAATCCCAGCAGTACCTATAGATAAGGTTAAAAAAAAAAGTCTAAAGGGAAAGAAATAACATGCTGCTACTTAAAACTTTCATATGATAATTGGAACTGAGACTTTTAATTGTTCAGTTTTATACTTTGAAGTTTTCTTTTTCTGGAAACTCTTGAAAAGGCATGAGGACTGAGAATTTTTCTTTGAAAGGAGGTAGTAGAGCACTCCTAATGATTTTCCCTGATAACAGATTTGGAGAAAAGAGTTGGGCCTGTTGTCACAAAATTGATGGAATCGTTTGTGGTGTGTAAGCCAATAACACATAGAGTTCAGTATTAGCTATTTACTAGCAGTTCTTTGCAGAAAGAGATGCTGGAGGATATTTCAATAAAGTTGATTGGTGTAAATTACCTTTGCCTTCATTTAAAGGTACAGCAATTTTTAATTCTACTGTGCAAGCTCAGTGAGTGAGGGTCTTCAATTGGAGGCGGGTATCCTAACTTCTAGATTTGTGGTTTTCACGTTATAATCAGCTGAGTTCAACTAGAGGACAGGATTTCAGCTGAGGCATGCAATTTGGCCAGGTTTCTTGGGCAATCAGCCACTAAAGTTTCTGGTTCTTGGGTTTAGGTCTGTTTGTTACTTCTGTCCCATTGTCTTGTCAAGAACTGTTTACCCAGGTGCTTCACATCAGTTACTTATTAAATTAAGAATTACAACCCTAAAGACTTCAGTATCAATGCTGGGGCAAAGGGAGTTATTTTCAATTGAGAAAAAACTTTTTTGTTTTTCCTTTATTGCTTCCTAGAACTTTCATGCTTGCTGCTGTTCATATTCTTTCATTTCCCTTACTAACAGGTGTCATGTCCATCTAGTAGTTTTCTTAGGCACTGGCTAAGAAAACTTAGCTGCACTGGCTGCAGTTAGTAATTGCACTGTTCAGACCAGCTGCTTCAGTTGTTAGCACTGCAGTTGGCAGCTAATGACCAAATGTTCTTTGGTCATGTAAAATCATAAATACATGATGAGGATCCAATTATGCTTTATTTTTTTTAAGGGTCATTAATGACTAAGACTACATAATTATGATATGGCCTGACAGAAAAAAGCAGAAGAAAAAAATTTACAGTTACTGTCTTTGCTGTGAGAATAGCTGTATACCTGGGTCATGGGCTGTAACTTTTCTTCGAAAAGAAACTTAATACTTTACAGTTCCTTCATTCCACCCACCTCTGCCAAGCTACACCTTATGTTCCAGCTGCCTGATCAGTATTCATTCATTTTATTTGTAATGGCTGACAAGTTTTGTAAGTGGGATTGTGCTTAAAGCCTCTCAGCTTCCTGTTTGAATAAAAATCAGTGTCTTCTGTCCTAGAGATGGGCCAATAGAATGTTTTAAATATCTGCAGTGGCCTTTGGTCTTCCTCCTTTGCAGCTGCTTCTGTCTGTTGGGAGGAAACAGTTGTGTGAATCTCCACCTTGCATGCAATATGCTGTTGTACTTCTGGAATATTTTGCTATTTTAAAAACAAATTGGATAGCTTAGTGCAAATAATTTAATTTTACAGTCTGTTAGAGGAAAATTTGGAGTTTTGACCATTTAAGGGGAACCATACTGTTCATGTAGCTTGCTTCCTTTGCGATGGGGAGTTTAGGAACAATGTTGATGGCTTAATTTTGTAAAGTAGTGTTTAAGGCTTCAAAACAGATTCTGTCAAAGAAACAAGTATCTTTGCTAGGGTAATGGCAAAAGTGTTGATTGTGTTCTTCAGTCCAGCTGACTTGTGCTTGTCAAAATTCACCTTGGTAGAAAAGAAGAAATTGTGACTTGAACAGCCTTTCTGTGATGCTGCTCTGGACTGATTTAGGCCAGACTGATAAAATGAAGTTGTGACTTGGTCCTGTCACCTAACCTGACTCATTTGCCTTTTGGGGAACAGAAGAGGTTTGGAAGGAGGAAGGATAGAGTGGAGTAGTGATGTAGGATCAGGGACAGACCTTGTGTGAATGCCCTTCAAATGAAAGTCCTCAAGAGGCAACCAGCTTATTCTAACACACCATGTTGGAAACAAAAATGTGGCACTTTTCTTGTACGTGAACATGGCTTTGTGGCATTGGCACTCAAAAGATGGAACAACTGGGTGAGAAAGGATAGAAATAAGGTCCTTGAATACTACACTGATCATTCAAGTATATGCATGGCTTTAGATAGAAACATTGATCTCGGTGGTTTTACTTCTAAGCTTCCTGTAAGTCATAGTTCATCCAGATGTCAGTAATGTAAAGGATAAGTACATTTTTGAAAACAGAGACCGTGTTTATCTTCTATGTTGTTCTTAAAGATGAATCAGGAACATCATCGCTTTTCTGTGTGTTTCAGAAGCTCACCCTCTAGTAAGCCAAGTACTGTCACTTGCTTCTCCTCTCCTCTGCAGGAGTAGCACCTGTGTTGCCACAGGGCATTCCTTGGTTCCTTTGAATTGCCTGTTTTCCACTGAAGTATCCTGCTTGTCCCCGTACTGTAGCAAGTATGGAGGGAAACTGGTGCTGACTCTTGATAGTAAGTGCATTTGTTGACGCTTTCGGCTATTATAGTTAGATCACTTGTCACTGAAGCCTGTTTTCAAATGAAACGTGGAAGAAAATATTTGTCCCCTGTGTACACAAAAGCGTTTCAGATAATCTCCAATGGAGACAGGTCTATGCAGCAAGTATTTGTTTGATTATGCCAACGCATTTGTGATAGTGCTTTAGGGATTTTAGTAATGGAATACAAGTTATGCGGTTTTTCTTTTACCTAGAACATAGCTTTGAAATTTTTAGGCCAAATTCCCAGTTTTGAACAAAACTGCTACAGGACAGTAGTAGGATGTTGCTGTTTGTTACTGGGACTGACTCATCTGTAGAATTTAATGCTCCTCAACCTTTAAATCAGCTGTTGGGGAAAAGCAAATGTCACATTTTAAAATAAGTTTAAAAACAAATAAAAGGCACAGACCTTTCCATCTTGTGTTTTAAACCCCTTTAGCCTGGATTGTTTTTCATGTTACTGTCTACACTGTCAGATGAATCTGCTTCTTCCAGCTGATCGTATTCAGTCACTGCCAAACAGTTGTTGCTGGATACTTGATTCCCATAACTCTCCTCCCTCTCTTGAAAATTGATGAGTCAATTTTTTTTATGAGTATTGCTTTTATTTGTAATAGGCCAGTTGACAGAGCAGAGAGGAGTCAACAAATGTAGCTAAGAAACCTTAGTTTGTTACCACAGATGTTTATGAACCTGAAAAAACTCATTTGCTGGTAATTATAAACATTACGACTTCAGTGTTCTTAGAAGTAGTTGGAATGTGTTATCTCGTAGATTATATCACTTAACCTAGTATTTTAATTAGTTGTAAATGTAGCTACGTTTTAATCAACGGTTTAAATGGTGAAGTAACTGATTATATAAATCTGTGTTCCTTTTCATAGGTAACAGTATTAGGATACCAGAAAAAGTTTTATTAGGTAGTTTAGTGCTGCTGGATTTAAAAAATGTTCTTTTTTTGAAGAGTGTTTTCAGGCTTTTAAATACTTTAGCACTGCAAATACCTTGGGAGAGTCCATGTCAGCATTTTACACTCCTAAATATGCATCTTTATGTAGCCAATGGCAAGTTAAGGAGCTAGTTAAGAGGTGGACGTCCAACCACTTTCATGGGTCTGGCTCTTGGCGCGTTTAGTATTACGGACCATTAGTGTGGGGACTGAAGTATCTAACAGTGATTTCTCCCCCAGTATCCTAGAAGTACTCATGGCCTATTCTTATGACCCTTTGTTTATCTCTCTCTGGCCAATTTCTGGGACATATTACTTGTTCTGTAAAAGCTAGCCTTAATTATATTTATTGAAATTATGACATAATATCATACTTCGAATTCATTCCTATTCTCTAATCTAGCAACTGCTTTTAAGTACTATAAATTGGTTTATTTGCTGTTGTTATACTTTCAGATAGCAGCTGTTTCCTCTGTTACATCTAAATAGCACTCCAGTTTACATTTTGTTTACACATATCAAGGAATCATAATCTTCACTTCTGTGATCTTGTAAAGCTTGCAGTATTTTAATTATAAGGCTAAATTTGACCAATATATATATAAGTTATAAAGTATTACTTATCTAACACTTTTTGTTTGTAAGCCTATTCTGATTTTAGAGCATCTCATGCATTATTCTTTACTTCGGAAGTGCTAATGAACTTTTAGGAGTTTTACTTAACTTGTATACGGTTGATTGGTTTTTGTTGGGGTTGTTGGTTTTTTTTTTTTCCAAGCACTAAGACAGAAATTATTGTTTTTTATCAAGAGCTCTTGGAGCAGTGTTTTCAGTCTTTGGGTCCACCAGAGAACTTTTTTCTCATTTAGAAATACCCAGACTTTTATTTGGTCAGAGCAAGGGTGTTTCGTAAAATGCTTTGTTTTCTTGCCACAAAAACTCTAGGAAGCCCTGTTACGAAAGAAATGCTGTCAAGTGGCTTTCCTCCTGCCTTTATCACTGATGTTCAATAACCATTCAAAACTTACAGGGTCAGGTAAGAGCTTTCTTAATAGAGCAGTGACATTATTTCTGGTTAGCCTCCAACATGTTACGTTTGCTGAGAGCTCCAATGCATTTTTCATTTGATTTTTTTTTTGTTTCGTTTTGTTTTTGTTTTGTGGTTCTATCATCTTTTACAGAAGGGATTATTTTTTTTTTAAGTTTAATTTAACCGACTAAATCTGCTAATGGATCCACTGAGCAGTTACTCAGAAGTGTTTGCTAATGTGTTTTGCTTTAGGAAAATATCCAAAATGATTGGATTGAGAATGCAGCATGCAAAGTATTTTTCCAATAGCAATATTTGGAAAATCTATATGTGACTAGTGCTGTATGCTCATTGTTGCATATATGTGTGTGTTTTAAGCTACAACAGCTTAAGAGAGTACTTCAACGCAACAAAATTAGTACTTGAAGACAGAAGTAGAATGAGCAACTCTGTTTGGTGCATACTTTAATTACACCTTTACTTGCTTGATAATTAAGCTTGGTTTTTTTTTAGCTCAGTCTTTTAAGTATTAATCCTGCAAAGACTTGTGTGTGTGTGATTAACATTCAATGGAAGTGTTCAGGCAGCTAAAATTAGGCAGGTTCTTCAGTCTTTGCAGGATTCAGATCTCTGAGTCCTTAATGTTTGTATTAAGAAATATTTAATTTTTTTTTCACTGTAATGCAAAATACTTATTTCTAAACATCCTTGAAGTGTTCTGTTAGCTTTTCTTAATGGGATATTTTCAGTGGACACTGGGAAAATGTAACGTTTCTTATGGGAGTCAGAGGAAAGGAAAAATGTAATGAGTGAGGGGAAATGAAGAGAAAACTCTTTAATACGAGATTTCATAAACTTTGCCAACAACAGAACCACCACCATATTCACCAACTTTGCTGCTGTCACTCTTCAGTAAAAAATAAAAAATCAGCTATTTACCCTGAGTAGTCCCAAGGGAATATATGAAACAATGTCTTGATTGCACTAATTCTTAGTGCTGTAGCTGGTGAAACGAAATATCTTGCAGCACCCTGAGTGCTGTCAGTGTGTGGGTGTTAAGGTCCTGATTTATTTTATGTTAGCTCTGAAGTAGATACATTCATTTGCGCATGGTAGTTATAGCATCGGCAAGTATTGGAAGCTGTCTCTTTAGAATCATTATCAAGAGGAAGCTTTTTTAATAATCTCTTAATAAATTACCAGCAGGGAGGAGGTGACCCAAAACCTGAGGCTTGTCTTCATGCTTACCTGTCTTCATTGCTTGTTGATGATTATGTGCATTTCTCTGTGTGTATGTGTGTCTGTGTCTGTCATTCACTGTGTACCTTCATACGTGTTTCTGCAGTAAGTTTGTGACTTCCTGGAATCAAAACTCTCAGTTGGGTCTTTGTTTCTGTGGGTCAAAGATACACCTGCCTGGTTCTTGATTTTTTTTTTCCTTAATTTTTTTTAATACCATATAGTTGCCTCTAGAGAATGAAAATCCAAAGAAGCTAGGAATGTGACGAATAAAAATTTAGAGAAGTGACATCTGTGTTATATAAGATATTCTGAAGTCAAATATGTTCATGAAGTCAGAAATAGTCTCTAGGAAGTTCATGTTCATAACTAATGAATCATCTGTTTTACTACAAAGAAAAATGCAAGCTATCTTGTGTAAATGTTTTGCCTTGTTTAAATCACTTCTGCTACCTGAACAGAATCTGCTAGTACTTGTTAAGCATTGTAATATTGAAATATTAAAATATCTAATTTGATTTTGTTTTCACATTGTAGGTTTTGGGTTTTGCCTATAAGCACGCATTGGTAAATAAAATGTATGGGAGAGGTCTCAAGTTTGCCACAAAACTTGCGGAAGAGAAGCCAACGAAGGACAACCTGAAAAACTGCATTCAGGTAAGGTGTATTTGGTAAGGCAACGAGCTACATTCACACTGAGTAAGCTTTTAAAAGTAAGATATAAGTATGTTTTAATTTTGGATACCCCTTACATTGTAGGACTCGATAAACTTAACATTTTGACTTTATTCAGGCTTTTGTGGCTTGGCCTCCATATTTAATAGTGACGACTTGTTTGTTTTTCTAGAATAGCCAGTTTGTGAGTAACTGTCATTTTTGGCAGATTTACCTTCTGTAACTTACTTTGGGGCATAAAGAAAATAGAAACAACTTAGCCAAAGATCTTCTGCATATTTAAAATCCATTATGTTGCTGTTTAACCACTGTTATTTTTACTCTTATTAATCACAGTTATTGCTAGTAGAATATAGGTGTAGAACTAATGGGAATTACTGTAACTCCTAGAACAAAATTTTCTGTGCCTTGAATTGAAAGACTGTAGATCATACAGAATAGTTTTCTTTTTCCCCTTTCAGGACGAAGTAGTTCAGAGAGTTCTCCAATCTGTTATCTTTCTGATAATAGACATCTTTAGTTAGATGTTGATATCAGTGCAGTGTTTGTTGGAAGGACGTAGATTTTAAAAAGAGTAAGACCCTAGAGCTTCTCATTTTTTTTAACGTTTTCTTTTTTTCTTCAGCTAATGAAGCTGCTTGGATGGACTCATTGTGCAACTTTCACTGAAAACTGGCTTCCTGTCATGTATCCACCTGATTATTGTGTATTCTAGAAACCCAACAATTGTAAACTTAAAGTGATTTTATATGGGGCAGGATATTAAAAGATAAGTTTGACTTTTTATTGGAACGCATGTTTTCATTAATGAATGCTGATTATTGTGTGTATTTATCAGTAAAGGCACCCGGGTACAGCTTAATACCTGTTAACCAAACTCCTGTCATCAGGGAGTTTCCTTATTGTGCATCCCATTGCTGGCAATGGATGTGCCAGAACTGCCAACACCAAGGATTTGGAATTAGGCTGGAAAGGCTTACTGCATGCATGTTAGGTTCTTAACTGTTACTTTTAACTGCAAACCTGTAAAAGCTCTGTATTTTTTACAGTAAACTGAATTTTAACATGTTTGATCTTAATTTCAATTGTATGAAGGCCTTAAAGCTACTTCAAGAGTAGCTAAAATCTTATTTATTAGACTAAAGTAACGGGACACCATTACCTGTATTGTTTGCAAGAGTTTACATTTAATTTTTTTAAGAAAAATTCAACCTCTCAAACTGTTACAATGTGTAACTCAGAATTGCTGATGCATAGGTGCTCTTGTAAATCTTCATTTTGGAGTGATTTCAGGCAAACTCAAAAATCCATGTGAAGTTGAGTATCAGGGCAGGGCTGATACGTGTATAAAAGTGCCAGACAGTTAAATCTTGATCAGGTATTGTAAAGCTATACATATATGTTTAATAATGTTAAAAATGTAAAACACAACAGAATAAATGTGCAAAGTTGAAGATCAAAAAACACCATGTGCACTCTGATGCTTTAAAAGATTATTTTATAATTAATAAAAACAAATAATGAAGCTAAAAATTGTATTGCTTTCTGAAAGAGTACATAAATGAAACTTGCTGAAAGAAAACAGCTTACAAACAGCAGAAGTTCAGTGCAGCCCAGAAGAGCAATGCTTTCTGTTAAAGCCTTTTTACTAACTATTGCTACTAACATTGTTCCTTCACTGGAGTGAAATTGGTCTGTTTGAACAGGTCAGACGTATCAACCAGAGACAAATCGCTGTATCATTTGTCTTGCCAATTTTTTCCTAACTTGTAGTGCAAAACTCAGATGCAGCTGCACATTTACAAACATAAACGCACAGAAGGTGCACCATAGTGCTGCAAAGCATTCCAAACTAAGGTGCTGCCACTAAGTCAAAATTAGTCATAGTTTTCTCTTTAATTCTCTCTTACTGTGGCTTTAAGCAGCTTGACACTTGATTCTGGAAATTCTGCTAGAATGGTTGTGTTAAATATTTTGCAAAATTTTTCCAAAAACTCATAGTCTGTACTGAATCTGAATTTATTTGCCCATAGTAATACTGTTCCTGGCTTACAAAAATGCACCATTGTTCCTAGCAGGGGGTCCAAAGCTGTGTGGTGGTATACAACATCAGTTGCCAGTACGAAATCATAATGGTAAGTTGATAAAGGAAAGTCTTCATTGAGGCTTTCTCCCCATACCAGTTTTCTCACTTCAGGTTTGTGCATATTCGTGTTTTGTGTATTTCTTGAAACATTATATGAGAGATTTTCAAGAACTTCAGGCAAATCAGTAGCTGTAACATAAGCTCCTAAAGAAAACATGAACTTATTTCAACTCATAGGTATGTAGTTGAACATATATATATAAAAAAACTTCATCCACATAACTTCCCCAGGCTCCCCCTCACAAAAAACTAGGTACTTTTATTAACAAAACAGTATTTTATAGTAATTTTCATTTTTAAAAGAGCCATGACAAAGTTTACTTCAACTGTTGCTTCATTGCCTTAAAGTGACAGTGGTAGATCTAGTTCATCTGTCACAAGAAATGCAAAAAGGAATATGAATTTACTAACCTAAGATACAGGCCACAATGGAAACCAAGCCTGTTCCAGCGCCAATTTCCAAAACTTTTTTGTCTTTGAGGTTGAATTGTTCTTGATTTGATTCCAGATATTGCGATAAAGCCAGTGCCTAAAATGGTTAACACATATCCATGAGAGGGTAACAGGTAAGTTGCACAAAAATTCGTTAAGTGTTTTTATACAGGGTTTGAGGGGTTTTTTATACAATGAAAAACACTGAAGGCTGTAACATAAAAATGTAATATGGAAAGAATTGTGATGTGTCCTGTTTTTTATATTAAAAAAAATTCAACAGCTTATTTTTAGGTTTATGGTATATGGATTTGCTACACACTTCCATACACTGTGAGTCCGCTGACAGCTCAAGGTGGGCAGTGTTAGATGTGAATCACACAGTCAGAACAGCAAACAAGGTGTAGGAATATGTAAAAAGTAATGTTACGATTTATTATTGTAAATGTTGCGGTTCATTATCACTATCGTAAAGTAGATTCAGGCTTCAGCAGAGATTTTTATTTTAAAAACTATCTTTTGTTTATTTTTTTTAAGGAAATATTAAAAATGTATTATTTACCAACTCAACACTTGTCTATTGTTAATAGTACAAACTTACTAAAAAAAAAAAAAAAAACACCAAAACAAACCAACAAAACAGATCCAGCAGCACTGTATGAAAGTTGCTTGTCAGACCTTTGTAAAGATCATATCGATAAGATATAAATTAGCTGTTTATAAACCACATAAATTGATGCCAGAGAAACTAACTTTCCCTTTTGCTTCTTTTCTTTAGAGTTGTGTTACTGTTACTGTTTTAACTCTTGTGCTTTTCGTAATGCAACACTGGCTACCTGCTCTGGGAAAGCTGACAGCTAATGAATCACCAGTCCAATTTGTGCAGCCTCTCGATTTTCTTGGAAAGTTTTACTGTCTGCACTCTGACACCTGATTAATGTGAGAACTGATGATCTGACATTTCAAGATACTGTTTCACCCACCCATATGCTTTCTTTTTCTCTATTGTTTTGAAATTGTCTGCCATTTTCTGTGAGCTTTTTCAATAAATGTGGATCTGAAAAATTTTGAAATATTAATTTTCATATGTCTGTCAGTTGACCCTCTCTTCCCTCAAGGGCAGTTTTCTCAGTCCACATAAAATTCTGGTTTTAAGCACAAGAGAAGCAAAGGCTGAAGAAGAACTGTTTGCAAGTGTGGTTTTCCATACTGCAATGGAACTGTTCCAGCCTCTTCTTTAAAACAAACATGTTTAATTGTTTTATCCTCCTTTATTTAATCTCTCACAATTTTCTTTTTAAGCCTCCTTTTTATACTGCTGATTGTTTACTTCCCAGCAGTGACTGATGAGAAACGTGGAAGAAGCTGAACACTTCTTCCCAAGTTCCCTTTCTTAATTTTTTTCAGTATATGCATCCAATTTACAAATACTTGGGTGCCATGGTTCTTTTGGCATGAAGTGGCACATTAGCATAAGGCAGAGCTTTCTGCCGAAGTACTTTGCAACTTCATTCGGCATAGGGCAACTTCCACTGTCAGAAGGGTCATTTCAGAGAGCTTCCTCAATGTTTGTGTGCCACTGTCATGGTTTACCTTCTGTCCTGTCAGCTTTCTGGGTGCTGTATCGCATACTTACCCCCGGCCATACCACAGCTCCAAAGTGTTCTATGGACTCCTGAATGACGATCTGGTGGCCAGCGTACATGTAGTGCTCTTTATCAAAGTAGTGTGAAACTCTGGGAACACAGTTCTGTAGTAGTTTAAGAGTTACTGGTGAATCTGTGAGAGAAAAGATGAAATGTGTGTTTATATGCAACTTGTGAAAGGGTTAAAAGTACTTTGCGAAAATAGTACGTAAGCACATGGACTAGGAAAGCTGTCAGGCCATTGGCCTTCAGAGTAGTTGCTGTCCTGAAGTGGACAGTCTGGCTGTCCAGGGAGTGAAAGGAGCACTGGTCATTTCCTGCTATTCTGAACAGATACAAATGAACCTTTTAGAAAAATCTACTAATTTAGACATACAACTCTGCTAATAACAGCTAGAAGATATGCAGGGCCAAGTTAGCTTGTATTTTGGGGTATGCTGTAGTTCATACTGTGCCAGAGTATGCCACGTAGGGGGTTGTGCTGTAGTTTTCATTTGTGGAGCCAACAGATCTAGAACTTTAAGCTTCTTTCTTAAAAAAAAAAAAAAAAAAAAAAAAAAGATTTAGGATTTACCTCTTAGGTTGAAGAACACCTAGCGTGTTTTAGTGGTTACTTATTAACCATTCTTCCACAAAAGGAGGGTTGTAAGATGGTCTTTTAGTATATGTTGCCACAAACTGCGCTTTTCAGTGAGTCAGCGCTACAGTTGTGCTAGCACGTCTCACCAGGGCAAGCAGGCTTGTCGGTGAGATTTTTCAGGAGAGCTCTGCTGAACTGCTCCATCTGATCTCACTGAAAGCAAGGACCCTGTTGTGAATGACTGTACTGTTGTTGGAAGCCTGTCAGCGGGAAATGCATAAATGATAGAAAATTAACTGCAAAGAAAAATTTTGCTCTGGCTTGCATGGATTTCAGTTGATGCCTGCCTAGAACCCTTGGTAGGTGCTTGAGCAGTTTAGCCTGTTGAAATTTGTAATACCACAGCTTCAACAGTGCCAGCCCAATTAATGCATATTACGATCATATCTCTGATAATTGAGAAATAATTCTTAGATGTCTAAAAAATCCAGAGGCCTTTTTAAATGTACGTCTTGCCTATAGAGATAGTCTTTTTTTTTGTAGATTTGGTCTGATAATAAGTACAAACACAAGGCTAAATGGTGGGGGAAATAACACAGAGATCAAAAGGAAAAGTGAAATGATGACATCTGCTGTTTGAAGACTGGGAAAAATGAAAGCGTGAAATGCTAGCTTGCCATAGCAATTGCAGTATTTAAATTGGATTAAACCTGGGTTGGATTGTGCTGTTGGTGATGCATGCTTGGAGCTGCAAGTGCAGTTTTCAGAGTCATACTGCTCTTCACAGGTTTCTTCTTCCTCAGTTTGGCAGTCCATTACTCTCTGACTTTTGTTGGGGAGCGGTGGCTGCTGTGCAGACATCATGGCAAAAGAGCTGAAATGGAAGGGGAAAAATAATGCTGAAAAAGCTTGCGGGTACTCTCTTTGTGTGAGGGAGGACTGGAAGAAGACAGTGAGTAGTTTGGGTAGGCTTTGGTTTTAGGGGTTTTTCGATGATGGGTTGAAAGTGGCTTCCCCACTCCACTGGAAATTGCTGTGAGCACTTTCTGGTAATGCAGTAATACTATCGGAGGTTCTATTTTATCATGTTCATAATATTTATTATGTTATCATGTTTATTTTATCATTTATGCAAAATCTTAGCATTATGTCACTGAATTGATGCCCACTAATCAGTCTGAAAAGTGAGCTACTTCCATGGTGTTCCTATCAGTTGAAGCAGCAGCTGAGAAAGATGAACAGTCTTTTAATGTCTATGACTATTTATCTGTGTAATTTACCGTTTGCCAAAGAACTTGGGACTTGGCATTACTGCGATAAAACTGGTTAATTTGCTGCAGCCACTGCTCTTGATGTTGTCTCCTTGTATACAGTTGCCTTCTCTGCCTTTTCCTGCAGATCAGCGACGCTTTTCATGTGCTACATCTACACATTTTTTGAACACCTCCAGGGATGGTGACTCCGCCATCTCCCTGGGCAGCCTGTTCCAATGTTTGACCACTTTTTTGGTGAAGAAATCACCTATGACAATTACCTTCCTTTTTTTTCTTAACAGAGGCAGTCACAATGCGTGGGGCTGACTGACTCTCCCTAGGCAACTCCCTGGAGGGACCTTCATCTCCCTCCTCATCTGCCTGGCCCTCAACTTCTAGAACCCCATATCTGTTGTGCAGGGGCAACTGGGAAGGTGAGGGAGGCCGGGAGGGGATTCGCCTGCTGCCCTCAGCAGGGATCTGTTCCCATTGCCCCTCCAGTAGCTTCGGTCCCCTCCTTCTGCGTGGTGGCAAGAGGGCAGGGGATCCTCTGCTGCTTGTGGAGCCTCCACCTGCTGCCTTGGCCTCAGCGCTGGCAGGGTGCGGCTCCACCCACCTCTCTCCCTCTCACACTCCCCGAGGCTCCTTAACCTTTCCTCTGCCTCTTTCAGCTCTGCCACCAGCCTCAGCACATCGGCCCCCTGCTCACACCGCGCACAGGGGATGTCCCTGCTGCCCTCCGGCACAGTGACACGCTCGGGCACTCCCTGCAGCCGCAGACCCGCACGGCTGCGGGGCTGTGCGGGAGCTTCGCCTGGGTCGCCACATTCCTCCCGGCGGGGGCTTTCGGCCGGGTGGAAACCATGGCTGGGTCCTGTTCTGGAAGGGCGATGGCCACCAGTCCAGTGGGCCTCTAGAGCCGGGGGCGGGACTGCGCCCTGCCCGCCCGCCTGCCCTGCCCGCCCCGCCCGCGCCAACCGCCGCCCCAACGGCCGGGCCCGCGCTCCCCGGGGCCGCTCTGCCCTGCGAGGGGATTGGCCGCCGCCGCTCCTGTCCCCGCCCACGGCGAGTCCGAGCGGACCCCGCCAGGAGCTCGCGCTCCCCTCCCTGGGGGGGCGGGCTGGGGCGCCCTCTCGCTCCCGGCGCTTCTGCCGCCTCGGTCTGGCCGCGGTTCTGCCGCTTCGGGAAGGGGCCCCCGGCGCCACCCGCCGCTCCGGAGCCCTTCGGCTCGGTGGCTGCTACTATTCTGCGCATTCTTGAGAATGGGTATTTGTTTGCTCTCTCCAGCCACACACGCTGCAAACAAAGTGTTGTATGATTTCTGTCCAGTTCTGGGCCCCTCAGTTCAAGAAGGACAGGGAACTGCTTGAAAGAGTCCAGTGCAGAGCCACAAAGATGGTTAAGGGGGTGGAACATCTCCCTTATGAGGAAAAGCTGAGGGAGCTGGGTCTCTTTAGCTTGGAGGAGAGAAGACTAACAAGTGACCTCATTAATGTTTATAAATACGTAAAGGGCGAGCGTCAGGAGGATGGAGCCGGGCTCTTCTCAGTGATGGCCAATGACAGGACAAGGGGCGATGGGTTCAAGCTGGAGGACAGGAGGTTCCGCTTTAACATAAGGAAAAACTTTTTCACTGTGAGGGTGACAGAGCACTGGAACAGGCTGCCCGGAGAAGTGGTGGAGTCTCCTTCTCTGGAGACATTCAAAACCCACCTGGATGCATTCCTGTGTGGCCTACTCTAGGTGGTCCTGCTCTGGCAGGGGGGTTGGACTAGATGATTGTTCGAGGTCCCTTCCAACCCCTAACATTCTGTGATTCTGAGATTCTGTGATTTGGGTTGTGTCATACTGCAGGAGGCTGTTCTAGATATACTGGTCAGAAGGAGAAGAGGTTTGGCAGCAGCCAGGAGGTTCAGCAATGCCTGCAGGTAGTTTTTTAAGGATCAGAGTGACTGCTGACTTGTGCGAGTGGTTTATTTGCACACATGATACTCACACCATTGCAGCTTTACTCGTATCTGATATATTCCTTATTGCTGTTCTGTTTATTCACAAGGACAGGATTTGTGTTCCAAGTCCTCTGACATTGCATTTGTTCAGTCATGGCAGTGATTTTCTACTGTTTCAGAAAAAGAGTGCTTTAAAGTAAATTGATTTCAGCAGATGTATTTTTTTAATTTTTTTTTTCATCAGAGGGCCTCCATCTAGCTAATAACGAGTTGTAGCTATGCACCTTTTGTGTATAATTCGAGATCTGATGTTATGGCGATTAGCTGAGGTTAATGCTGCTGTTACTGCATTCCCTGACGTGTAAGTGAATGTATCTGTGTTCGCGTTTCACACATGACAGCAAGCCTCCTTACAACATCAATGGTTTCTCATGTAATCAAAAGTATACTTCCAGTTTTCAGCAATGCCTCTTTTTCATGCCTTGAGCTAGAATAAAATCTGGTCATGTTTTAATGTTTTAGGAAATCTCTGGGAAAATATATTAAGACTTGTGTAATTGGGAAGGTGTGTAATGAAAAGAAAATAACCTGTTAGAATTGGTGATGGCTACAGCCAGAAAACACTAGCTTGAAGACCCAGTCTTCTGAACATTTCATGTCTAAGCATGCAAAGCACTATGTTTTCAAATTTAGGGATTGGGGAGGAGCGTGTTTGTTTTGGCAGGGTTGGGTAAGGCTCCTGTAGCGTGAAATTTGTGCTATTTAAGTGAAAAGCCAATTCTGAAATTACAAAGCAGGAGGAAACTTTGCCTCAGCCAGTAGTCTTTTACGTAAAAACCAGAAGGGCTTGTTTAATGAGTAAACTGTTTAATTCATCAGTCTGGGTAGAAAGGAATCCTTCTATATTTTTTTCCTTGCTTAGACAAGTTTTTCTGCAACAGGTCACAATTTCAGTTGGCTATGGGTAGCAGTGAATACCCTATTATCCCTCATTCAGTACAGACTGAATTCTAAATTCAATTAGACGTGTTATATTACATTCTCAAATTAAAAATTGTTATGCTTTCTCCCATTTTGTCCTTTCAGCTCCTCTAAAATAGGAGTCTACTTATATATTTATGAAGACACTTTGCTGTTTTTATTAAATCCCTTCTTAAAATGATCAGGAGGTGTAAAAAACACCTAGCGTACACTGGTACTGTGGTGAGACTGGTGTGGTCCTTAAGTCCATCACTTGCCTGAGCTCTTAGACCGTAAATTGGGGGAATAAAGATTATGCACTCTGCATTTGTATGTAACCTAACACACTGGGCTCTGGTTTATGGAAGGACCTTTTAGATGCTATAATAATATCAATAGATTTTCATAGGTGTAGCTTTTGCTAAACAGAAAGGGATTTTTATTTATATATATATATATACCTGTCCTACTGACATAACTATGAAATTATATATTTCCTAAAATGGAGTTAAAAGTAAGGCTTTTTTAGCTGCAAACTACAGGACAGATTTAGTCTTATAATTTCAATAATTCAAGTATATTAGCCTCTTGACCTTAATGATGCACAGCTTTATTTTATCATTTTAAATGACAAACTACCTGAAGACTAGAGACACGAGTACTGAGTAAGCTATTTGCAAATAGGTGGTGTTTGCATTATTACATGCCCTATGTGTAATATGGTCAAGTTGCTGCTGTGTTTCTAGAATTGTAATACCTGACATTTCTTACTATTTTGACTTTTTTCTGGTACGTATTTCACTGAAAATGGTATATCTCTAAATGAGTTTTCATTTAATAATATTGGAACCAAAACCTATTCCCTTACAAAATGTTGGCTCTTTCTGAATATTAGCTGCCAGTTTCTTTCCAAAATGATCCTGATGGGAAATAGTCATCTAAATTCTGTGATTCCCAAAGTTTTTAAACCATTATTGACTTCATTAATAGTCTTAAACTGTTGTTGTGAAGAAAATAACTTACAAAATCACATTTGATTTCTTCAGAACCTACGGAAGAAAGAATAATTCACAAAATTATATCTATTTGACAACGCCACATAAAATTAGCAAGGTACTTAAACACTGAAAGGCAAACTGTAAGATGATGGTAAACCTTAAGGTAACAGTTTATCCCCTGTAAGAATACACCTTGTGCTCTTAAACTTCCAAAATCCATTGCCTGGAAAGAGCTTTTCAAATCCAGCTACATGGCAAAAAAAAAAAAAAAGTAGGTTAATGAGCAGTACTGTGTCACTGGGTCTTCAGCTGTAAACAGAACTCTGCTGAAATGCGTCTCTCTCACCTCTGCACCAAGTTGCACAGCATGGTCTGTTTTAGTCTGAATTACTTGGGAAAAAGCCAATTCCATCTACTGACATGGGAAATACAATTGCAGTGTGTTCTTTGAGAGAGAAAAGCCATACGCTGATACCAAACATCCATATTTCTTAGAGCTCATGCAATTTTCTCATCATGCACTAAATAAAAAAAATAATAATAATAAAATTTAAATCAAAGATTAATATCAATGCTAGGAAATAAAGGAAATGTCAGTGCTAGGAACATCACTATAGTAAACCTATATGATATTTGAGCCCACAAGGTAAATGCATCCAAATACTGAAAACCAGCAATGATAGTCACTCCTCGCGAAATAGTAGGGGTCAGGTAAGCTGGATGTCGTTGGCTAACGCAGCTGACCTGAAATGTAAGAATTCAGACAAACCTACTTCCTTTGTTAGTTAGCAGAGAACACAACGGCACGTCAGACGAGGTTAGCTGGACAGCTGTGTGGGTACCTGCTGAGACAGAGGGCACTGGAAGTTTCCTGCAGGCGAATGCGCGCTCCAAAGGTTTTTATACAGGCATGCACCTGGAAGGAATAACTCTCAGCTCCGACCGGTCGGATTGCAGGCTATTTAGAGTAACATTACCAGGCAGTGCTTGAAGAACTTACCCTGTTACACTAAACTCTTCCACATTTGCAGTACAAAACAAAAACACTCTTAGGCTTTGAAGTCCCCAGCATACCAACCTTCAGAAATAAAATCTTGGCCTCCTCCAACCTCTTGTTCCGTTCTTGCAGATTAAGTGTTCCTGCGTTCGCCTCGGTCTGCAGTGCTGACCCAAACAAGCAACTTATCATGGGCAAACTAGCGCATAAATAATGTGTGTGGCCACCTAGCAGTAGCCCAGAAAAGTTCATGAAGCTCCTGTTGCCAGGAAAAGGTCACGCCTTCCCTGCCCCGCTGAGCGTCTGGCTGGGGAAGCTCTGGGTACCCTCCCTTGCTCTGAGTCACAGTGAACTGACAATCCTGAGGAAATAACAGCTTTCTCGTCATCTTTAGTGCAGGTTGTAACCATAGGAAACCCCATATCTACTGAAAGAGAGTGCAGACACGAAAATCAGACTTTCATCAGAAAAACTTGCAGTTGCTTGTTTTAAAACAGATGGATATTGTAGATGTTGAAGATAAACAAAATATGTATTCCTTACACATTTCAAGAATTTGAGAGTTTTATATGCATTTACCACTTTGTTACCCTTCTGCTTTCCCCTCTTCTTGGAAAAGATTCTGTAGAGAGAAATTCAACCGGAGCATATAAAAATTCAAAGGGAACTTTTAAAGTCATAAAGCTAGAAAACAACCCCCTGCTAATTAATGAACAACTGAAGGTGGGCAATAGAAATAAGGGGGGTGGGGGGTGGAATCTACATTTTTAACTCAATTTATAGGCATTTGCATCTTTGGAAGGACAGCTTTTAAATTCAGGTAATGGTGTCTTGAAGAGTGGCAAAGGAAAAAAATGAGCCTTTTCTGTCACTGCGGCTGTGTATTGCATGCGTTAGCTGCTGCGTGTCTCTAGTAGTCACAGCAAGTATAGGAAGTGCTTGGCTGCTCATTCAAATCCTCACCAGTTTCTTTCCTCTGAAATTTGATAGTTAAAAGACATTCTTTTTTTTTTTCAATACTTGGGACCTAGTATGAAGGTATTAACTGTATTAAAGTTGATGTTGTAAACGTTGCATTTCACAGACCCACTTGACTTTACGAGTAGCACAAATGAGCGGTCCCAAAGTAGGTCAGTAGCTGTTATTAGAAAGAAAAACGCAGATACGCTGCTGTTGGAATGGCTGCCATAGCTTTTTTAAAGACGCGGTCTTTTTAACAGGCAGGTTCCCGCTGTCATATTTGTTGCATTTGTCACTGGGGATGAATGTAGCTCAGACTGGTGCTGCTGTTAAAAGTTCTGTCCTAAGCTTTGGCAATGGGATTGATGCTGAACGTAGATAGTTTTATTTTTTTAAATCAAATCAGAGGAACTGGCCACTCTGTATCGTGTCTCTTCTGTAAGCAACTAAAAAGGATGGCAACTGTAGGGACAGCGTTACACCTTTATTACAAATCATGTAGGTATGGCTTCGCTTCTTGTTTATAAGTGATAACAGGAATCAACACTGATACTCCGAACTGTGGCTGCTGTTGACATATTTACCAAATAATTTCTATAAATGCTTCTTGTGCTACAGTCTGTCTCCAAGCATTTCTTGTTTAACACTGAAAATGAGCATTGTCTGGAGGTGTAGCCCCATGGAATTAAAAATTCTCCAGTCTTCTGCGAATAGGCAGGCTGAGGGGAGTACGGCACCTCAGTTCTATGTGTAGAAGGGCGATTTTCAGTTATTAACTCAACATCCAATTCCAACAACACAACATCCAACACAAAGCTCTGAATTATTTGGTTGGCTTTTCTGTTTCTGTAAACACTCGTGGGAATTTTGCCATCTAGACCATTTGTGGAAGGCAAAACACAACAGGCTGCCAAATGCGATAAAGTCAGTCAAACTTCAACTATTTTTAGAATGTATTTATTTTTAATGTGAGTTGTGTAGCTTGGGGTTTGTGGTTTGGTGTTTTTTTTTTTTTGGGGGGGGGGGGGGGGTGTGTTCTGGTTCCATGAAACCTGATTGATGGTGTGGGTCTTTTTCCTTTTTAGTGCTATCAAACTACTAGGAAAGCCGGGAACACTATTCTTCCTAACTGCCTGGCACTGAGCTCGGCAGTAGCATCCTCTCCAGTGTATAGGCAGAGTAGAACTACCTTCGTATTACCAGATTATAGATTAGAGTTATTTAAATTCGAAACTAATCTGAAAGTTCCTCTGCTGTTAATAGTACCAAGTTCAGTGTAAAATAATGTAAAACCTTATTTTAACCTAATTAAAATATTAAATTAAAATTAAATAATTAAAATTAATATTTAACCTAATTAAAAGATTGTGAGAAACAGGTATGAAAATGTTAAGGTCTTCTCTGAACCCATCAGGAGCAAGATTCATGCCAAAAGAAGGCAAAGTTAAACCAGAAAAGTTAAAGGATATTCTTATCAATGAAGATAATAGTTAAAAATCACCAGGACCAGATGGTAACTACCCAGAACCCTGCAGTGAAATTACCAGCTCCGAACCAGACCGTGGTGCCTGCTGCTGAAAGTAGACTTGGTACCAGAGCCCGGGAAATTGTACAAATGCAAGGTGCGTTTCTCAGGGGGTCTTGCAGGGATCTAGGAAAACTAGTTAAACTGAGAGGAACGGTAGTGTGGCTATTAGCTGATAAATAATAAGGCATAGCATGGAAAAGGAAGAAGGTTTTGTATGTTCTTTGAAACTGTCTACAAACATGTAGTTCAGGATCCTGCTGTTAATGCAGCGTACATGGATTTCCACGAGCTTTTGATAAGGTCACTCAGTGAATATCCTTACAGAAATTAAGCTTTGCTAGGGTAAGGAGGGGGAGTTATCTTTTGGTTTAGTAATTTGTTAACAGCGAGGAGGCAATAAATGGTCAGTTTATTAAATTACAGTGTCCCATGGGGAGCTGTGCTACTGAGTATATTCCTAAAAGCTAGCGGGAAATTAAGATAGTGTGGTGACAAGAATGTAGAATTATTCAAGATGGTGAAAACGAAAATGATCTGGAGAGTTCCAAAAGGTTCTCTGACATGTTATGAGAGGTGATAATATGATAAATGAAATTCGGTGCTGACAAGTATAATATAATACACAGGGACAGCCTCTAACTCTGTACCACCTAGGAAAGAGATCTTGATGGCACCAGACACAGCTATATAAAAATACCTTTGCAAACCATATCAGTAATCAAAAACATAAAGGGAATGTTGCGGTTTTATAAGGAGAAGAATAAAAACCAAAACAACGAAAAAATACTATTGTTTTTCCTCTCTAGGAATTTGGAGTTTGTCTCACATGTTCAGTGTGTGGTTCAAGTCTTCGATTAAGACATTCAGGGTCTCAGAGCTGCAGGATTTGCTGGAGGTCCTGGGTGGCCTGGTGAGTGGCTGACGAAGAATGGCAGACTCCCAGTTGTAAAGCAGATTCTCCTCATCCTTACTGCTGGAGGCAGCAATGTTCCAATGCTGTGCCAATGCTTGACAAAAGCATCCTTTTTTTTTTTTTTTTCTTTAATTGATTTAATGTTGCATGTTAAGTTAATCAGGCTTAACCTTATTTTGCACATACAATGAGATGACGCGCATCTCAAAGAAGGGAGTGAAGCAGAGTGTTGCCAGATAAGTAATTAGTTAAAACTGAGCTACCACACAGGGGATCTTCATGTTCAGGAGCATGGAACAATGAAGAAATGCTTCAAGATTTCATGCTGAGAAGAGGGAACGCCAGCCTGCGCCTGCCTTGCCAGCAGCTGCTGGTTGCTGTCAGCCACGTGTTGTGAATTCAATGCCAGCTCTGTCCTTCCCTGGCAGTGCAAGTGCTGCAGCTTGGTAGCGAAGCTGTTGGGGAGAGCAGTGCTGCATCACTTGGGCTTGCTGCAAGAACCAAACTGGTGAGGGATGGGACTGTAAATTGAGTGTGTGTTTCTGTCCTCTAACCATCCTCTGTGACTTGGGCTGCTCTGGATTAGGCTAAAGAGCCTCATTTACGTGAGGACAGATGTGTCTCTACTTTCTGTGTCCATCTGTGCGATCTGTTGAGCAAGGCCTCTTCCTGCCATGCAGGAAAAGCAAGGAGGCAGGTCAGTCAAAATGTGGCTTTGAGTGTCCGACCAGAACATCCCTTCACTTTCAGTGAAGAGCCCTGGAGTGTTATTTAAACACGTGCTCTGTAATACTAGAAATAACAGTTTGATTTTCTAGTGATTTCCTTGTCATAGAGGTTTTTGTCTGGCTTCTGTATGTCTCTCCTCTCCTAGCAAAGACCTGTCACCCAAATGGACACAGGTCATCAAGATACCATGCACTTAGATGAGGACATTGGTTAGAGAGGTACAACTGCAGAGGGAAGGCGGTGGAGAAACAGGGAGGCACAACATCTGGCACTGCTGGATGTGAAAAGTGTTTCACTATGTGAAGTCAGGGCTGAACCAGATCCTTTGCCCTCGTACTCACGTACTGACAGCAGAGACTATACAATGCACCCATGGATTTTTTTTTGCAGCTGATTAACTCCTGCTTTATAATAAAGCCATACACTTCTGCTCTCCTCGGCAATGAGTTATGGGATGTCCCCAAGCCTCCTATAGTTAATTTTTCAAGGTCTGAAACTATTTGCCTTCAAGGGATTGTTTTAGTTTGAATTTCTTCATTAATCTTAGTCCTTCCCTGTGCCTCCTCTATATTTGGACGGCACTTTTCTTAATAGGGACAGGTTTTTCCCTTGATGCCACCTCTTTCTCATCTGCTTATTCGCCCCGCCTGTTTGGACATCCACTGCTCACTCAGGAAAGAAGTCATTAAAGCTGAACTTTCATCTGAACTCTCTCAAAGCTTGGGAAGAATTTTACATCTTCGCTGAGGAGCCCTCTGTCCTGCCATGGGGTGTTGTCTTACCTCCCGTGGTCCCTCTGCCATTTCTCAGCCGGTTGCTCAGAGAAGGACTCAATGCCATCTGCTATTTTTTCCTTAGAGCAAGGAAAGAGATCTTGAACTAATTCCGTGGGGCTTTTTATAGAACAAAGAATGTGATGGTCTTAATTTACCGAACTGGAAGTTTTACAGCAGGGGTGCCTTTACTTGATCTGTTTGGGGCTGGTTACTATACAGACAAATGAGGGACCAGCTTACGCTGGCTGTGTTAAGGATGAGCACACCACTCAGTGCTACAGGCTTTGGTTGGCTACAGTTACCATCATGCAGAGATAAAAATGGCAGAACTTTTTTCACAGTTTTTGTTTTTTTGGGTGGTTTAGGGAGGGGTTTGTTGTGGGACACTTAGTTATCCCCTGTTGTAATAGTGTTTGCCTAGGATTAAATTCTGCAAGTTCTTTTTCAGGTAAAGCTGCTGAAGCTAGGAAGAGTTTTGTCATAGTGAGGGACGGTTAAATGGCTGAATAACAAGAATGCAAGACCTGATTAATGGTATCTCACTGAAGGGTCTCCTTGCTTCTCTTCCACTTGTGAAAAATCTGGTGTTTCTTTAGAAGGAAGATAAAAACAGATTTAAAGTAATTTCAAATTAATGATTAAAGAGTAGCTCAAGCAATATTAGATTAAGCAATTAGTTTTGCAACTGGAATTAAGTATTTAGAAATTAGTCTTTGCAGACTCTTATTAGAAGTAACTTGACTTGATGGAAGAGTCTCTGTTGACTTGGCAGCCACCTTAGAATCACAGAATCATTTAGGTTGGAAAAGACCCTTAAGATAGTCGGGTCCCACCATGAACTGCGCACTGCCAAGTCCACCACTAAACCATGTGATTTTTAACAAACCAGGCCTTGTTTGAGCTTAACTGTACAAATACAAAGGGCAATGCAAAGTCTGTTTCCTTAACTATTGTGCATGCAAATCAAAAATCTAATGCAAGTCAAAGCAGCTCTGTGCCTGAATTAGCCCACAGACTCTTGAAGACATTATTGAAACCACAGTTAAAATGTCAGGTGGTGACCACAAGGTAAATTTCTATGTTGTTGGAGTCAGTGTGATTTTTGCCTTGGACTATGAGAAATATAATATTTAATTTCCACTGGTTTAGCTGTAAGAGGGCTTCTGTGCATTTGGTATTTTGCTTTCTCTTTCTTCTTTTTTTTTTTTTTTTTTTTTTAGAATGAGTTTGGGTGCAAAAGGGATAATTTGAAGCCTCCAGTTTCAATTTTATCTAATCTATACCTGCATGCTGCAGTATGCAATACGTTTGAAAGCTCCACATGTTTGTCTAAGCAAGAACTGCAGAATTTAATCCTGAGTCACTAGTAAAATTCATTTTTTAAAAAAATCTATTAAGCTGCTACGTTCATCATCCCATCTTTGTCACTGCCATCCAGAGCTATAAACAGGCTGTAAATTCAGTACGGCCTTACCTGCTGTAGCTTGCTGTGCACCTGCTTCACAGGCAAACCTGTGCTGGCTGTCTCGTAAGTAGGAGTAGGATGCTGACTTTGTGCTTAAAAAGTCTAAAACGAATGCAATCTGGATATTTAACAGCTTTCTTGCAGTCAGAAGTCATCGTTAAGCACTTTCTAGCTCACTAAAGAGGGTGCTGCTGGCAACGTACCCCTCATGATTTCTTTAGGACATCAAAAATAGTTCCTGGGTTTCACAGAATCACAGAACAGTCAGGGTTGGAAGGGACCTCTGGAGATCATCTAGTCCAACCCCCCTCCCAGAGCAGGTTCGCCCAGAGCAGGTTGCACAGGACTGCATCCAGGCAGGTTTTGAATGTCCTCAGAGAAGGAGACTCCACAACCTCCCTGGGCAGCCTGTTCCAGTGCCACCCTCAGAGTAAAGTTTTTCCTCATGTTCAGGGTTTTTTCTGCAGAAGCACAAACTGGGCTTTGCTGCCTTTTGGGGATATAAAGCAAAGTTTGACTGTTTGAAGGGAGAGTTTTATCATATTTTTATCAGAAGAACACTTGAATCTTGGCATGTTTCCTCAGCTTTGCCTACCAGATCAGGGCGTTTTGTGGAGGTGAGAGGTGAGAAGTCCCAGGAGCTCGGCTCCAGGGAGGTAGTCAGTCTTGGCAAACCTTTTGTTGTCCTGCTGCCTCGGCAGTCATGCAGCGTGTGTGTAATATGTTAGGAATGGACCAGAGAAAGCAGAATTACGTTATCTGGAAAGTACCAGTAATACTTAAAGCTATGAAAGATTTGCCTGGCAGCTTTTGTAAGGCTATTCAGAAAAGATATTTTGGGATGACTGTTATGGCAAGGTTAAAACTACTCCCCGCCAGCACCACCAAAAAGAAGAGAGGTCGCTTCAAGCATTTTAAGCCAGTGATGGGCCCCGCAAATACTCTGTTGACCTCCTTCCCTCCGAGGACGCGGTCCCAGGTGGAGAGCTGGGGTGTCAGCATTTGAGCGTACTTCGGAAAAGAGACAATTATTTTAAAAGCTGGTTAAGAACCATAATTGCAGCATTTCAGCGCAGACAGAAACTCAGAGGATGGGTGGCTGTGCTGTGTAGGAAATTATCCTCAATTGAAAGGTATGCCACGAGTAACAGTATCCTGCCACACAGCGCGGGCTAATCCAGTGCTACAGCAGTTGCAATCCCAGGCAATTACATCTGGTGTTACAAACCCATTTTTGTGTCCCTTACTCATCCTCTCCTCTGTCCTGAAGTTTTAATCTGCCTGTCTGCAAGGTTGTTGTCGCTGGCAGGCATGCTGCCTTTCTGCTCCCACGTGCTTGGGTGGTGGAGTGGTGCTCGTGCCTGCATGAATGGAGGTGACCTGCTGTAGTGTCACTGCTCTGAGTCACACCTTTCTGTGGGGAAATTATTATTCACGTATTTCCACAAGAACACTGTGCCATCGTATGGATGCTTTTATGTTATTCTCTTTCTGGTCAAATACTGAAAGGTATTGCTCAGACTGCAAGGAGCCCCCTCCAGCTGTTTCACATGGAAACAGTTATTGTGGATGCTGTATAGTAAATGCTTTCCTATGCAGTAATCTGTGCATGAGTTATGAAAATCAATTAGAAGAATAATAATCTTATTTTGACTTTCATTATCACCTGTTCTGCAATGCAGCTCTTCTAAAGAACGTGGTTAGTGGCAATACCATGTGAGCTGAGTTGTTTTTCCCTGCAAAAACTGCCAGATACACTTTGAAAAATAAATAAACAAGAGCTGAGCTTTGCAGTATTAGGTGTAGTATAACAACACGTCTCCTTTGGCCCAGGTCTTTGATCTAACATTTCAGTGACTCCAGACGGTCATCTTGGTTCAGGTGGTAGCAGCTCGATCTTCAGCAAAGTCTGTCTAAAACATGACCTACCCAAAAGGATAAGACAAGAGCAGAGACAAGAGACACCATCTATAATGAACAAGACTTGTTGTAATTAATATGGCTCAACTTTTTGCAAAATGTGTAATTGTAACTTGCATAACTCTGTGTGGTGACACTGGCTTTTAAATATATTATTTCTGTAATATTAATTATTGTGGGTCTGTCCAGGGTCTGCGTGAGTTAAAGCAGCTGTACCCTCTTTCACTGCAGCCTCCTATTGTTCCCGTGCCGAGTCAGCTGTTTGCAGGTGGGTGTTTGGGGCATCACTGAGATTTGAACTTGGTCGGCGCTGGGCCCTGCACGTCCCCAGCAGTAAAGCTCCTCCTCTGCTGGAAGCTGAGGCTTCCACCCGCATCTGTGGGTTTCGGGAGGCAGTGAGCAGCCTGGCACGCCTGCCTGTCGCTGATGGACGTAATTCTTGCCCAGCTGTTGGTTATCCTGCCGTGCGCTCGCGGAGGTATCTATCCCAAAGGTGCTTGTGATATTTTTTTTTCAGTCCTTGCTGACCAGATCTTGCAATGTCACGCAGGTGCTGGACAGGACACGAGAGCACGGTAACATCCACAGCTTGCTGATTCTGTGCCAGGTTCGCAGGTTGGTGACAGGAGTGGCTGCTCCCCGCCTGCCCCTCCCTGGCAGGGCCTTTTTTCAAGCATTTGTTGGTGACTCACGGATAGGAGGAACTGGATCCTCTTCAGGAGCCTCCCAGGTTGGCCTCAGGGCAATACATGGTACTCTCATTTCTTACACCTATATTTAAGCACCACCAACAAAGAAATTCAATATATTAATGCTGTGAGCAGACTCACCCTGCTAGAAGTCAAGTATGTGCTGAACACAGATAGTTCAGTGTTGGAGAGCAGCGAGGAGTGCCAGGGAATGAGGATGGTCCGGACTCGTGCCTTGGGCTCTGGAAGCATCCATCTCATTACACCTTCTGTGTATAAACCCTTCTGTCCCCATCTGCTTTCTATAACTTGAAGGGGAAAGGGAGCCCTTTACCAGAATCTCACTATAGCTCTAGAAGTTTCTGAAATGCTAAATGAAGGATTTTTAATTTTTTTTTTCTAGAAGAGATGCTACTTCTTTCTTCCTCAACCAGTGATAACTTGTGAATTGGTTCAATGGAGTCAAGTACCAGGGAAAGACAATTTGCTGTTCTGGAGAGCCTGCATGCATGCAAGTTGTTTCTGTGCTTTTAGCCTCCTGGTTTGCACTAAAACCTTTTGGGTTTGTTTTTTTTAAATGGTGATTCTGAATTTTGATGCCAGGGAATTCCTTGTCTCATAAACGGTGAGTTGAGTTTGAAAGCTGGCTAAGGAGTGTGCAAAATTTATGCCCTTACATTAGATGATTATTCTAGTGAAAGAGAAAATAAGTTCATGTTTATCTGCAAATACAAAAATGCTCTAGATGTTTATTGCCTGTCCCTGTGCAAACTGTTAATTTAAATCTTCCTTTTTTGAAACAGCTGGGATGGGGTTCAGGGATCTCAAATAACAGGTTTACCCAAACCCATCTGAGTTTCCATGTCGTATTTGCTCTCCTGTATTGTTCACGTGTTCATGTCTGGAGCTGACAATGGAAACCTTTCATCATCTTGGCACCAAGGTTTCCTTTTATCCCTGCTACTCCTCGTCTGACACGAAACGGCAACGTGGCGTTAGGGGTTTACTGGAAGGGAGTTTGTTATCCTTACACCTGCTTACTGAGGTAAGAGATCGGAACTATGTGGATTGCTGTCTCAAAATGGAAAGATGCTCACGTACAAGAGTATTTAAGAGTATTTAAATGCAATGGCAATTCTGTCTATTTGCCAGGCGAATCTCTTTACAAAGTTGGAGAAGACACTGTAAACAAGTACAGCAAGACATTCACGCTCTCCTCCTTCACCTGGGGATGATCCCCATTCATTTCTTTAGTTTAGCCCCACCTGTCATGGCTCCAGTGCAGGTCAGGATTTCTCTCACTGTCTGCTCACTACCCTTTTACTACGCACAGAAGCACAGTAGAGTCTGTTCTCACCCGAAAAGGCTGAAAGGCTGGCAAAGCCTGTGTACTCCAATGATTTTATCTAAACTATTCAGACTCTCAGTCCACAAAGTCTATGCTGATAGCAGAAAAGAATTTCAAAGCACTGAATACTGAAATAAAATTCACAAATGTCTCTTGGAGAGACTGGGTTGGCAGTAAAAATACAAAAACCTAGCAGTGC
The DNA here is from genome assembly GCF_034619465.1 of Leptosomus discolor. Taxonomy (NCBI): domain Eukaryota; kingdom Metazoa; phylum Chordata; class Aves; order Leptosomiformes; family Leptosomidae; genus Leptosomus; species Leptosomus discolor. The sequence continues at coordinate 61,738,270 of NC_141391.1, forward strand.
AGCTCTAACTAGTAAGAAAGTGCTGGGGAATCCGTGATGGGTGCTGTTAGCATGAGAGGGCGCAGCTTGTATGACTTTGCCAGGGTCACCACGTCAGAGAACTGTAGGATAAAAAGTGGAAACTTCAGCATCAGCCTCCGATACACTTTTCAAGCCAGAAAGCAGTATGTAGTGCAAAATCAGCATGGAGCAAATAGATGCTGCCCCTGCAAGCAGGCAGTGAAGCCACCGCAGCCAGAAGATATGACAAAAGTCTTGTGAACAACATCAGTGCAGCCTTTGGCTCTCCCCTTCCCAGAGACACCAGAGTGTCCCTGGCACTGACCATACCTCACAGCCATCTCCAAGGCACTATGAGCAGGATGCAGTGGCCTACATACGGATGCCCAAAGCCCTCCAAGACACCTCCATGTGTCCAGAGTAATTGCATGGGGCTGACAGAGAAGACATGCACCACTGGGAGACACTCACCCTCCTACAGCAGCAGCTGGAGTCCAGGTGGGGCACCCGAGACTGTAATAGACACCCATATTTAGGCCACTTAATCCTGCTGGGGGAGATTTGATTCCAGGTGAGAATACCTAAATTCAGGAATCTTTGTGGGAGTTCAGTTCACTCCAATCCACAGAGATATATTCTGTATAATCGATGAATCTAGAAGTAATTAATCTCTCTAAAACTGAAAGGATTCAGTTGCCTAGAAGCAGGTGTCTAATGCTATTTTAGGTGTTGTGGAGTATCCCGGTTGGCATTCTGTTGCTGCACCAAAAAGAACATGGGCTTCCTCCATCTTGCATCATGTCTGCCAGCCCCGTGCAGATGTCTCATCTGCCCTGGAGTATCAAATGGCAGGAGGAGCCAATGTTAAGGGAACTGAAGACATCCGTGCTGGCAGGGCATCTGAATCATCCTCCAGGCTCCCTTAACTACATCAACCAGATCTCTGATGATTATAGTGGGAGCCAAGATACTAAATTTTAAGAGAAGATATAAGCATGACTCCTCAAAGTAAAGCTATCTCACTGACAAAATCACAGGATTTGGGGCACTGACAGCCCTTTTTCCTCCATAGTTAGATGATTTATGGGTGCAACTGTCTCTGTACCACCTTTCTCTTACCTCCCAAAATGACAGTCCAGCTTACAGGCTGATGGTTATTTTTAAGTCAGTTTTTCAGTCCCTCCTGTTGTAACTGTACCCCTGGTATGAAGAGACTTGAGCATCCCTTATTACCTAGAGAAGGGTGCCGTAGCATGCTTTCAACCAGGCATCCAGCAGCAAAGTATAACATGAGGCAAGGGGTAGACTTAAACTGGCGTCTTCCCCTTGCAAGGTGAAATAGATGGGAAAGCATCTCTTTGGGAAATCCACCAGGACTTGTGTTGGGACAACAGCACTTGGATTTGACTAATTGTAATTATGGCCAGCAGCCGATGAGATGGAGATTTTACCATGGAAACAGAGCCATGGGGTAGATTTCACCAGAGCCAAGTGGCAGCTTAGCGTAGGATTCACAGGATATCTATTTTAGACTTAGCTGCCCAAGAGGGGCTTACGATTGCCATTTGTGATTTAGACTTTTTTCTGTCTGTGTCAAGCCTTGGGAGAAATAACAGGTAAATGAGATGGAATGTATATCCTCTCAGTCCTCTCAGTCACTAAGTTGAAAAGGATTCTCTTCTCAACAGGAAAACAGTCTCTTTCCTCCAATCTCCTCTTCTTGGGGAAGATAGCTAGGTAAACTTTAAAAGGTTCAAGAGCTACAGAAAAACTGGTATAATAAATATCACTGGTTTTAATTTTGACTACTAACTAGAAGCTATACTTGCCATTCATGTAATAGTCTAACCGTCATGTAGCGTAATTTCATAAAAGTCTCAGAAAATTGCATTGCAATTGTTTGTAGAAGGCCATTCTTCCAGCCCAAGGCAGGAGCAAGCATGCCTAAACCTGGCATTCCTGCCAGGTGTTTGTTTGCTCCTCAAGACCACCAAAGACATGCAGTCTTCATTTCACTGAGGTCTGTGATGAGCAGTGGATTGCAGATGCGGGGTCTGGGTGCAGGGGTGAGAGCAGGTTTGCACTGTTTGGTTTTGTACAGCCTCTGGTTGAAGCTCCAAGCTGGATCACTCAGCTGTAGCACAGTTATTAAGAACATTCCAAATCCCATTAAATCCAATAAGGTTAAATTGAAAAATACACGTAAGCTTTTTGCTGAATGACAGCTGCAAATGCGTTTGAGCATGAGCTGGGATTACTTGCCACCTTCCCATATCACTTGGTGCCTCACTAGCCTGAGACTTAACATGGCAAGTTGCTCCAACCCTTTATGAGCCAACAAGTTTCACAGGGAAGAGTAAGTGTTGAGTGTCCTCTGAGTTAAACTGTGCTTCTTAGTGAGATTACAGGGCAAATGCTCATTTAAAAAGAATTAATAGCATAGGTAGACAGATACACTGCTCCACTCGCACCTCCACTAAATATCAAAACTATTTCTAACCTGAAAATTTGATATGTCACCCACTGATGCAGACATCTATGCCGATCAAGGAGCACATGGAAAGAAACTTCGCTTTCGTACGTTTTTTGTTTTTTTTTTTTTTCCAAACTGCATCAGTCTGAAGACCGGACAAGAATGTACTCACTCCGCAAACCCGGAATGAGATCCTGCGAATGGAGCTATATCCAGCAGAGTTTTACAGACTCAAGAATTATCTCCAGCATGTGTGCAGGAAACATGAGAAAGGACACTCCCCCTCTGTGGTTTACGATGTTGCTAATGAGGTTAAAGTTGCCTCCACTCCCTCTTGTCAACTCCTCCATGCACACGCAAGCTATTCCATCATGTCAAGTCTTCCCCTTCAACACTGAACTGCCAAGTGCTTTTTTCCAAAGGCTACCATCTAATGGGCTGGATGTGCTGTAGAGCACTTGTAAACGCAAGAAGACTTGTCTAAGAGCATTCGCTGTGGCATCTGCCACTCTTCTGTATAAAGCCATATAAAGGTTTGTGTGTCTGACTCTAAAAACATTTATCAAAAATGTCTCTGCTGCTCTACTGATGGGAGAATTTGGGACCAGTTAGTCGTTGCCTTAGTCCTTGGTTGTAAAATGCATCTTCAAAGAGCAACACTGGCATTACTATCCCAAGCACTGCAGAGCAGCTCTTTTCAGCTGCCTGCTGTCTGGGACCAGGATAGCTATAGCCAAAGCCACCAGAGTCCACTGGAAGCAGCCAAAGCAGCATATAAACCCTTAAAAAAGCCCACCACTTTCAACTTTTAAAAAATTTTTGAGAAAACAAATGTAGCCTCAGTTGAAGAGGTCAATTTCTGCAAATGTACTACTTAACTCACAGTGTTTTAAACATTTACTTCTGCACTTCTAATTTAACATCTGGGTATGCTGCTCTGAATATGCTCCGAATCTCCTTTAATAAGGATCCTTTTGATTTGTTAGTTTTAAATTACAGCCCACAAAACATCAAAATACTTATCTGCTGCTAAGAAATATGTAATAAACAATAGAAGAAAAACACGCATGCAGCTAAGCTTGTTGTCTGTAATATTAATATTTTTGTTCAAATTCACCAGTGAGTAATAATGATGTATTATTTAGGAGAATGCCTTGCCTGTGTTTGCTAATCACTCTTCCTAAGGGTAACAGGTCCTGCATGGTCCAACAAATTGCAAGCCAATCTCCAGGTCCAGTGCAAGGCAATATCCTCAAGGAAAAATGACTTTGGCAGTTTGGGATCAGCAACTTGAATTACAGCCTCGGTACTCTGAGCATCACACCACTTCATTTAAGAACGATGACCACATGTTGGCAAAGTGAGGACTGGTTTTTTATTTCATTGCAGAAGCCAAGTCAGAAATCATAAAGACAGCATGATAGCAACAGCCTTCCTCATCCAGAGGAGGAAAAATCAGAAACTGTTAAGTATAATAGGGAAATAATGATATATAAGTATAATGCTTTATATAATATGTATAATACTAATTATAACATTGGGCTGACGATTGTTTAATAAGAGAGCTTCTGTGCTTGTTCCATTGCTCTGATCTCTCGATATAAATATGGTATTAATTTTTTCCATTGTGAGTACCGATTCTTACCAATTTATTGGACGCATCTAAATGACTGGTGTCCCCTGTCTCCAGAAAGGTCCCTTTGATATAATTTGGGCTCTGCAGCATTGCTGAAAGGTGGGACAGAAGAGAAGCAAAGGCCAGGGACTGTCTCACTTTGCATCCCTGTTAGTGATATGAAGGACAAGGTTATGATTGTGCAGGCTCTGCCCTTGCTGCCACAGTTGACCTTGGCTGAGCCCATGGGCTTAACCCGAATGGTGCCCAGCATGTGCAGGGAGAACCTGCTCTGGTTATTAATCCAGAGGAACAATGACAGGAGCCAAACACAATGCAACAGGCTTTTTGGCAGAGCCAAAATAAATCAGAAAAAAGCATTCAGAAATTCCTTCCTCCATCACCTCTCGGCAGACAAGGCAGGGTTGGGGAGGAGGACACCTGGACAGGGTTCGAGCCAGCTAACGCAAACCTTGTGGTGCGTGCCAGGTGAGGAGCTGCCCAAGCACAGAACAGGGAGAGGAGAGCTTTTCTGGTCCTAGGTCTCCCGCCATGCCACCCAAAGCCAGAAAGGATATTTCTGACCTGCTGTCTTCAAGGCCTAATTAGCTCGAGCTTAGTTTCAAATGAGCCATGAGACCCTCCTGAGTCAAGCATCACAATGCCAGTCACTCGATCCTAGGCCTGACCTACTCAGCCCTCTGTGGGATGGGAAGGGACAGCCTGCACAGGCACTTGAGCTGGTTCCCAGCAGGTCAAGGGGTTCTCCAGGAAGGGGGCCACCAGCAAGCCACAGCTTGGCAGCGTAGCACCCACCTCCTGGCCAGCAGCTCCCTGCCACCCCAAGCAGGAGGTTTTGCTCCCCACCACTGTGCCTACCTCCACAGCTAGCTGCCAGCCTTTAGGTGGCCTGGCACTCCCTGGCTGTGACACCACTGAGCTTTGTAACCCTTGCCCACACAGAAGAGGGGGTCTTCTCCTGCTGGAGAAGGTTTGCATGTGCCACGGTGGCCAACCGGCACCTGAGTGAGGGCAAGGAGACAGTGGCACTGTGTGGTAGAAAGTGGTGGGAAGAGAAATAGAAGTGAAGGAGGAGGAAGAGGAGCCAAGTTTTCACTTCCATTCACCATCCTGTGCTGGCACAGAGGCTCCCACCCTGCCAAGAGTCTTGCAGCTCACTCGTTTAAATCAATTCAATGGAGCACCCGCATACCAGGAATGAAGCCCATGTTTTGAGGGCTTGTCCTCTGCAGGAGTGCTGCAGCCCCTTCTCCAGCCAGATTCAGGAGTACCCAGATCCAGCACATTCGCATTGTACATGGACAGCAATAGAGATGGGAAGTCACCTCTCTGGCCCATTTTTTCCCCATCTTCCCTCTTACCCTGCTGTGTTTCCAGGACACTCACCTCACTTCTTGGCTAGAAAAGTCCAGTTTTATGTGAGCAAAGACTTTTCTCACAAAAATAGGACCTTTTCTAATCTTGTCCTCTCCCTGCTTTAAAGACCTGCATTTAGACTTCTGACTAGCTACCTAATTAGTTGTGGCTGTTACAGCACTTCTAGTTCAAGAGGACAGTGGGTAACTAGGGCTGCCTTTTCTGCTGGGCTGCTGGATCACGGAGAGAAGCAATCACACCACCTCACCCAGGCATCTCTGACAGGTGGCTTGAGACTCCAGGAACCAGAATTATCAGTTCCCTATGGAAAGGGAACTGTAGTTCCCTGATAGAAAGCCATGACCAAGAACTAGTCAAAATGTAATTTAAACACACCTAGGAAATGCACTACTTACTGCATCTACAATGTAAAATAGCCTCAGCAGACCAGAGAATCTGGCCCTTCCAAGCCTGCTGAATTGGTACCTAAGCAATTGCATTATTTATTTTCTCCTTTCTACTGTCAGTTACTTTCTCTTATTGACTCGGGTTGTGTTGAGTTTTCCAGAATGCGGACCATGTCTGTTTGCCTGTAAAGCACTCACCATAGTCAGCTTTCCACAGCCAGGAGTCCTTTCATCTCATGCAGTTGCAGATGTCCCATCTGGACAGGGATTTCACCTCCTCCTTCAGGCACAGGGAAGGACAACAGGGAGGCGACAAATCCTTTGAATTACAGACTTAATATACATGCACTGTAATGTCTCTGATTCAAAGCTGCCTAGTGCAATGCGACACATTTCTGCTGGAATGGAAACACAATCCTGTTGGAATAAAGATCACTATACAAACTAGGCCTCCTAATGCAACGATTTGATTTCACTAATCCAGCACCCCAAATTCTAATTCAACAAAGTTTACGGTGGCCCAGATGTGGCCTATCACTCAGGCATGTGTAGCTCTAAGCATCAAGTAACGCACGGCATGCTCAAATTATGGATGTGCTTAAGAGCTTATGTTTGACCTTGGTCCCCAGCAGCAAACTCCTTTGGATCTGATGTGGATGTGATGTAGTTGTAAGTAATCCCTTCTACGGTTAAATATGGCCTGGAAAGCAGCCGTTTAATAAGCTGAAGATACATTTAGGGGTTTTCATATTTAAGATTACTTCTTATTTTAAAAGAGCCTGGGAGCGTTTATTTCTATCAGAGGGTGCAACTCTTCATAAGTAATTATTCTTGCATCCTGGAGCCTCCCAGCCTCCCTCAGCAACTTTTCCTAAAATCCTTTTATTTTACTGTATAGAAGGATCCTGAAAGTGTTGGGAAAAATCTGTTAGCTTATCTCAGTGCACTTAAGATGTACAATCCTCCTGGAACAGTCCCGCTATCCCATTCAACACTCCTGACTATACATACATGTAAGAGAAATTAAGTTTAGGTTGAAATACGTATATCCATATGTGTATGTGCACGGACTCCACACACATACATGCATACACACATTTATTTTAAAAACAAGACCTCACAAAGCCTTTGACATACACCTCATCAAAAATGTGCAGTGAGCTTTTTGAACCCAGGTGAACATGTCTCACTTCAGGCACCCTGAACTCATCTGGATCTTTAACTCTGCAGCTGGCAGCACCAGGAAATTCGCTGAAGCCAGACACCTGACACGGCCAGGCACCATCAGACCAGCGCTCTCCTGATTCTGCTCCCCACACCTCCAAGGAAAGAGGAAATACCCTGGCATGGTCCTTCCCCAGGAAACTGAAACCTGAAGTCAGATGCACACATTACAGCCCTGCCATTGCCTCAACTACCGATCTGCCGGGACGGTGCCAGAGTGTCCCTTCTGTTATCTGTCATAGCTTCAGAGGTGTTAACATCCAATTACAAGAAAAAATGAGCTCTGCAACCAAGGGAAAAACTGGTGCTGCCTTTCTGTAAGCTGGGAGATTTTTGTTCCTAGGACAGAGGGTGTTTTTGCCAACTGTGAAATAAACAAAATCACTGTGGGATGTGTTTCCATTAAATCGAAAACAAGGGCTTCTTTTAACGTGTAACTATTCTCACAAAGTACAAAGGGGAATCTGAAAATCAGAAAGATTTTGCTAATATGTGATAGGTGGGAAATTAAACTGCCTAGCACTACCAAAGACTAAAGTTATCTTGATCAACATCTGAGACCTCCCTAAGTTTTGGAAACACAATTTACCTTTCTCCATTTTAGTTCTGTTTATTTTACATGTCCATTGGCATGCTTTTTTTACGCTCGCAGCTTTTGGGTCTGTGGTAAGCTCTTATGTGAGCTAAAAAGGCTGATGCAAAGAATGGCACCATCTTCACATCAGTATCCAGGATCACCCTGCCTCTGTGGAATTAGGTTACTGGTGAGAAAGAAGGCCTCCATGGTCAAAAATATCCTGGGAACGGTCCACTTTCCAACTTCCCATAATAAGCAGCAATGAAAGAAAATCTGCCATGTGTACCTGCACACATAGCTGCTCTCTTCACCCTCTCACACAGGTTTGGGGTGTTCCTGCCTCAGCAAGCTGTCATTCCTTCCCTCACCCCAGGAGGAACTGGGAGATGCTCTGTCTTGAGACATTCTCTCCACGGGTGACGGGAGGCTCTGCTGTCCCTTTGCAGTTACGGCAATGAGATGGCAAAGTGCTACCTGTGGGGCCAGGCTGCTCCCTCCCACTCCTGTCACCCCACAGGAAGCTGATGCAGAAAACAGTGCCCAGGAAACTAGGCCAGGGCACTGTAGGGGCCAAACAGGGAATAATTTTCCCCAGCTTTTTGACCATGCAGTTCCCTGAATGCAGCAAGACTTGCTGTGGGAGCATCGTAACACAACTCACTGAAAGAATACAGGAGAAAGCAGGAGGAGGGCTGAGCAGACATTGAAGGGGGAAGGAGCAAAGTTAAAGGGAGTATAACTTGACATGTCCACCTTCCAATGGGATACAGACATCTTGCCTCATAGCAGGGGCCGAACCACATGCTTGTGACTTCTGGCAGTGAGAAAATGGGAAGAAGATGAACCTCTGAAAACTTGCTGCAGCAGCAGGAGTCCAGCCATGCTCACAGCCCCTCTGTGAACTCGCTGCCTGGTCCCCAGCGAGTTCCTCTCCAGCAACTGAAACAAAGACAAAACCAGCCATCACCTCTTCCCCCACAGCCCATCCCAGAGGCCTCTAGGCACGCTGGAGCTGCCTCCTGCTGACAAGAGGTTTGTCACCTCTCCTGACCGACTGATAATGGCACTTTGAGCTGATGAGGGCAAGACGGTGGTGCTCACTTGCCCAGACAAGGAGTGTCCATCCAGGGAACAGGAACTGTGGGGTACAACCCAGTCCGGCTTTCACGGGTATCTCTCTGCTGCCTGGGGGGACATACAGGCATAGCCTCGATGGAGGTCACCTCATGCTACTGGTAACCTCATCTACAATTGTTCCCAGCACTGCTTTCCTTGCCCTTCCTGCAGGCACCTGGCAATTTATTGATCATCTTCCGGCATAATTTTGAAACCTGCCACTCTGCCAGGCCAGGCAGCCTGAAATTACTGTTTGGGACATGGTGACAGTAGGGTGGAAGGCTCCTCCAGAGCTAGACGTTGCAAGCAGTTAGGGAAGAGGGCCCTGAGAAGAGCTTTATGCTACACCCAGACCACTCCCGTCTCAAATATGGCCTCAGACATGGCCTTACATCAGCAGAGTGAACTCCCTGGACCTGCCTACCTCGTGCTCACAGAGCTGCCTCATGGGCTGCCTACTAATGCTGCTCATATCAAGCATGGCTCGAGGAGCATATCTAAAAAAATCATGTTCCCTGGGTGACATTGATCTTGAAGTGTCTGAATGCTGAAAGCGAGAGGACGCTGCCGCCAACATGCACAGCCTTGCCCCAATGTAGGTATCTTCCAAGGTCACCCATAAGCCCTGCAGCGCGGGCAGGGAGGTGCTGCCCTCACCTCTGTGGCATTAGCCATGCACATTTTGCCTAAGCCGCACACCAGGTGCCTTTCGTAAACGTGGTGTCCCTTGCAGAAAGACTTATTTATTTATGTATTGCTGACTGATCCCAAAGGACCAGGATTTCAGGGAGATACTCAATTCGTGTTTCTGCCCCATGGATGCGCCTTCAAGCTCATTACCCTACGCACTGGTGGCTAACTTCTTGCAGCAGCGTGGGGTTCAGTCTAGGCTTCAAACTCCATCCCACAAATGAACAAAACAGCTCAAGCTGAGCTCCATGACGCAACATTTTACTCGCTTGATGCTACCGACCTAGAAGGGGTCTTGACGGGCTTATCTGAAATGATCCCAAAGGACTGGGATACTACAGACATACCTTAGGCTCTTTTCACAGCAGTGCCGCTCTTTTCCTTCTGACGGGTGTTTTGATGGGGACTTCTGCCGTCTGGTGAGTATCTGAAGAAGAACTTTCTGAAGGGAGCAGCTGACTGGCAAGCGATCCAGTCACCCTCAAAGCTGTCATGTGAGATTTTTCACAAGATGCCAGAGAGGGCACCTAAATCAGCAAGATCACAGGTTTTCCAGGCATGGATTCCCAGTCACCCTACCTGTAACTATTAACACGAGCATTACTTCACAGTGAATGAACTCTACCTGCTCCCCTTGCAGAGACGTGGCACGAGGCTCCTCCAACATTTAATACTATCTATCTAAGCTCTCAAAATAGGGATTTAATGAGGCTTAAATGCTGAGTTTGTGCTAGACCTTCCAGAGGGAAGTTTATTTCATCCTGCAGGCCTAATATTCATAAACTTGAAAGCAACTTTGGCATCAGTAAAAAAAAAAAAAGTGCTGTATTACATGTGCATAAGTGTATCTGCACATTTTTGTGGATATTCCCATGTGCCAGTATTTGAAAATGCACCCCATTAAGCTTTTGGCTAAAGAGTTGGGGGTTTTTTTCTGTTGTATTTTATTGTCTGCAATAAGCAAAACATTAGCACTGCAAATGAAGAATGGGAAGCTCCAAGACTGTGAATGTAGCTCATCGACGTGCCTGTATTGCAAGTCTCCATCTGTACCCACACTGCACAGAATAGAAAACATTTCTGATGATCCCTGTGGTCCCCTGAGGCTCAAGATGCTCTAACCAGTCCTTGTGGCTTGGAAAATCCTTCTATCAAATGCCTGCAGGTTAGTTAAAATACCTGCTGTCATATAAATGGTGTAGTACACGTACATGTCTCTTCCAAAGATGTGGTCTTCTTTTCAGAGCTGCTTTGGGAATGGGAAAAGTAAACTGGGAAATAGAAGACCTTTTTTATTTATATTTATGCCATTTTCGTCCCTTGCTTTTCTCAGCAGTCTCTCACCATCTCCAAGATGCAGAAGGAGGAAGCCTATGCTTACTACACTCCTGCAGTTCTGGCTAAGACAGGAACTCAATAGGCTCTGGGAGGACCATGTACTTCAGCGCACAGAGCCAGTGATAAAGCATCCATACGGATGAACACCTAACTTGCAGCGTGCATCAGCTTCACCAGCACAGCTACCACTCCGGTGGTTTCAGTGCTCCTGCTGCTGAACCAATATCCCATGGTATGTGCAGGCAGGGCACAGGCCAAGCTGCCTGCATTTATGCAGAAACTGTTAGCACAAGTAACACTCGACTAAACATTCCTCAAGTTCATAACAAAAAAGAAAAAAGCAACTGGCACTGTAGGATTTAAGACTCCTTAAGAAGAACAGAAAGAAAGCAAGCAAGAAAGAAGGAACGTTGAGGAGAGTGTGCTTGGAAAGGTAAAGAAAGGGAAGTAACTACTAGAGAAGAAAAAACAACACGCCGTATTTGATGTATTATCACCTTCAAATAACAAACTAGAAAACCTGTGAAATGTGGCCAGAACTGGAACCCAGAAGCACAGGAACTTAAAGGAGTACATCTTCATTAAACTGTGAAGTCTCCATCTTCACATTCCCCAGAGTCTCTGCATGTTTGGCCGGTGGGCTGGTGATGAGACCTCTCAGCAAGGTCAGCAAGTCACAACCCAGTTTCATAGTTATGAGTGTATCTAGTAGAGTGAGCTGGCAGAAAAGACACTTGGCTGCTAATTGTTTGACTACCAGTTTCACCACTTGGGCAACAAACAACGTTGGGACATATCTAAGAGATGACAGTGGGGCATTTCTGACCACTCTGCTACCCTGAAGTGTGGAGGTGGGTCTGCAAGAGTCAAAGAATGGCAGAGTTGCAGAAAACAAACTCTTCTCTACAATCCTCCACCCAACCAAATCAGAAAGAGGACAGAGAGATGGATGGAGAGGGGTCAGTCCAGGAAAGAGAAGGCCTCAAAATGGCACGTGACATCCTCCAACTTCTTTTTGCTGGATTCACCTGTATTTAGCTGAGACCCCTGCCTGGTCACAAGTCAGCACAATCTGCTCAGGCCAGGCTATTTGGGGTGCCCATAAACTGTGCCAGTCTGCAGAAAATTTGCCTGCCCTGCCAAAAGAAAGGAGAAATATTCTTGGGAGCTGGGACTGAGACTTTGCACATAAATGCTTTCCTATATGAACATTAAAATAATTATGCACTAACGTGCACTGTGTGTGCAAAGAGAAAACAAGCAATCCATTTCAAAAGAAGACGTGGTTGGTTGCACAGTTCTAGGCAGAGGGGGAGATGACAAACTTCTGATGTTAATGATATTCTTTAATATAGGTATAAACTTATAGGGAGTGAGAGGGTTGAAGGGACTAAACAGATTACCTGGTGTGTTTGTACTGGTGCAGCCCCCTCCTTCCCCTATTTGAGGCTGTATCACTGCAATCACAAGGACTGCTGCCATAATGTGCTCTTAAAAGTTCCCGACAGCTACCACAGCGAATGTCATACAATGTTGCCCTGGCAGGGACAGGACTAGATGGCATAGCCAGCTTTCAATTCTGCCATTTCTATGGTCCTAGGAAAATGCCCGACCACTTAAAAGATATTTAACTGCAGTGATGTCAAAGGATCTACTAAGATACGTTTCTGCTGCATCTCCTTCCATGGGATCCCACTAATATATACTGAAAGAAAGATTTTAAGAATTTTAATAGATTGATGTATCCCACTCCTCTGATAAATCAACTGACCGATCTCACTGATCAATTGATCTGACCTCCTTCTTTGCTGATACAAATTCATATCTCACTTTTGGTTTAGACACATTACAGACCACATGAGGGCCTATAATCTCAGCCCAGCATTTGGACAAGGCCAAGAGCTCAAGGTGAACGGAGCGTCCAAGAGAATGACAAGTTTATAAACACAGTTTGCCACCCCTGGGTCTTAAGACTGATTTGGCCACAGTACAACCCTGGGCTAAATCTGATCTTGATCCAAACCTAGGGCTGGTAGATCTCCCTTAATCTGGAAGTGATTCATTTTCTTAAGGGTCAAAATTCTAAACTCACTGCCCAGAAACCCTGCAGTTATCCCCTTTGGGAAAAAAACAAAATAAAACAAAACCCAAAACCCAACCCACAAAACCAAAATCAAAAGAAAAAAAAAAACAGGGAGCAAATATTCCCTTTGGAGCGTACAAAATTGGAGTTGAAATTGCTGAAAGCAGCAATTAAACCACAAAACAAATAGCACCATGAATTCCATCCTGCAGACGACCTTTCCCCAGCTCCCCTTTTCACCACCCCTTGCATTAGCTCTGCCCCTGTCCATCACGCTATAAAGCACAAGGCCAAAACCATGCCGTGTGCACTGGTGCAAGCTGGCATGGGCGTGATGCAGGTTGCCAAGCCCGCCTCCTTCTGAGTTTATCACCAATCTGCCTCTTGACTCCAGGGACAGTGTGCCTGATGTCATTGCTCAGAAATCCTCAGCCTGATTTGATGCCATTGGCAAAGACCTTTGAATTCTCTATGGAAATATGGAGTCCTCCAACTTCTGAGTGTAATGTTACTATCCTTAGTGTTTTCCCAGAAGGCTGAAGTGCAATGAGCTTTTTTTTTTTTTTTTTTTTTGTGGTTGTTTTTCAGCTAACAGGATTAATTGTGGAACAGACATGTGAGAGACCTGAGATCTTGGATCCAGTCTCCAAAGTAAACGATTGGGCTTTGCTTGTTGAAGTAACCAGGTGATCAAGGCAAGGCTGCATGTCCAAAAGTTCAGAAGTCAAAACTGGCATGACCAGTCCCACATAAATAAAAGTCATGTGATGCTACAGGATCTTTGAAATACCCACCGGGGATGAAGTCCTGTGCTTCATCTTTCTTCTAAGCTTGCTTGTGTCATATCATCTACTGATTTACAAGTGCTGAGGAAAAGAAGCGCCAAACACGTCTGGGGCTAAAAGCCATCATGTGGACTCCAGTAATTTCTTGCCCTTACAGCATCTCATGGAAGATTTTCCACTTGGCAATAAACAAGTCCTTGTAAAAGGCAGGCAGATTTTGTGACATGCAAGCCATAACTTCAAGCGGAGGTCAGGATACCCGACATGGTTAACTTCACATAGCAAGAAGCTTAGAGAAGGAATAGGTCAGGACACATTTAATGTGTCTCCAATATACCTATCAGAGAACTTCTTATGAGGCTCAGCTTTATTTAAAATCTGGATTTTAAATGAGTCACATGTACAGTGTGAGTGTTACTACCTACACTATTCCCAAATCTTCTCTTCCAGCCTATTAAAGTCCTTGCAATGGCTGCAAGAGCCATTCCTATGCAATTTTGTAACAAGCTTTGATCCATTAATTTTAGCTGGTTCCAGCTGACTGACCCCAGCACAAGAAAAAACAGCATAGTCAGAGCAGGTCTTTCAGCCTTCTTCAAAGATCGCTCTTGGTTTGATCACCATATAATGTTCATGTTTCTATGCATCTCTTCCGTAAATTTTACAACCAAAACTGGAGAGCACAGATGAGTGGGGAAGAGATCATTGACACCATTGTTTCTTGGGTAGCTGTAGAAGATGTGAAGCATACTTGTAAGAACTGAGGTGACAGTACATCTGATCGGGATCAGAAGCTCCTGAACAACATTGTTTCTGGCTGGCCTTTCCTTGGGAAGGAGATTGTGGAAAAGGGTGAATATAGGACAGCTGAGATGGAAAAAATGTAGTCTCCAGAAACAGAAAGCTGGGAGCTTCTGCTCAGTTGAGAGAGTATGGATACAAGGACCAAAGAAAAGGGTAAGGGAACAGCTTTTCAGCCAGGGATGTGGCTGGGTACACAGGAGGGCTGTAAGGTAGGACATTGTCTCTCTACAGTTGATTTCTCCTGTGCTCAGAAGAGCAGGTCTTGTAAATAGAGATTTGCACCAAAGATACTTGACTCCAAGACAACCGTCACCTCTCCAGATATGCTCAGACTGGTTTTAGATATGGCACTAAATGCAAGACTTCAAGAATGCCCACCTATACTTGGGTTACCAAGTGCAGCAAGATGCTAACTCCTGAAAACACTGATGCATAGAGCAAATGCACCGAGGGGAATTTGCTATTTTGCTGAGCACTGAGCGTAGCTTTGCATGACACCAGGAGGATTTAAAATAGCTGGCAACAGCCTCATAAGCATTCCCCCACCTCAGACTCATCCCACCTAAGACTCATGGAGCACAGTTAGGTGATGTCTGACCTGTCCTTTGGGCATGCTGTGAGCTAGAAGGCAGCTCCGAGCAGTACCAGTACTTTTAAAAATTCTGCCTAGGGCCATCCATAGCCGCATCTGTCCGTTTTCAGACATTTACAGACTTGTTTCCTTGCTTGCTAACATTTTTAGTGTGCATGTGTGTATGGATGAGTATGGATGTTTATATTCAAAAGTATATAGCTGGTAGCAAACTAGATCCTGTTACAGTTGTAAACGCATGATAATGTGTAAGTTAAAAGAGGAAAATAAGGAGAGGCCAATAATTAGACCTTTCAGTTTAACTCCAGTTCCTAGGCACTATTAAAGCAAATACACACTCTTTGTGTACACTGAAATCTACTTAAAGATGAACAGCACCCAGAATGGATTTGCTAAGTTGTGTCAAACCAAACTATTTTTCCTCCCATCTCAGGGTAGTAGATTTTGGGATCATAAGGAGATGTCGACTTTAATATACTTTGCCACTGCTTCTCTCTATCAGACTAGAGAATCATCACATAAATTAAACTTCCAACAGCACATGTGTTAAGCCAGAAAACACTTCTTAGTGATGCGTGTGATATTCTATGGGAACAGAAGAATAAATCAAAGAGAATTCCACAAACTCCCTTCTGGAACTCACTATATTTAGAAATAACTTGGATTACAGAGTAGATAACGTACTTCTTAAACCTACAGGTAATGTGAGGCTGAGAGGGATTGCTGGAATGCTTTGGAGAACATCTTTGGAGCCAAACATCCACATAAATGAAATGATCTGAAGGAATGATTAACTGAAGAAGGTATGACAGACATCTGCAGAGACTCAGGGTTACTCCACAGTTGCCCATGCTCTGACAACTTATGGATAAACAAAGGGCTTAATTTTCTAATTTGTGTGAATCTGTATGAGTTAGGGAGGTGCAATGTAATTTTCTGTACCTTAGAAGGAATCAGTTTATTAATGAAAGTGAAAATGGCCTAGGAGCTTGCAAAATGTACTGAGTTCCCATATTTAGGGGCTGTAACATGGTGTTTATAATTATAAATAGCAATAATCTCCAGATACGTAACTGACTTGGATGACTGATGACATGACCGCAGAGGGTATCAGTTTTTTGGACTACGAATTAAATGTTAAAGAGTCTCAGATCTTAACACAATGTTCATAATAAAGATAATCCCGGCAGCGGCAGGATTTTACCCTCCCTACCCATGCTAACCTTTTGAAGAAGCAACAGATAGAAACAGAGTGAAACTTCAGAGCAAAAACATACATGGAATTGAGTTTAGCATTCAAAGATTGCACAAACATGCCAAAACTATTAATTCTTGCAGCAGTGGGAGCAGAAAGGTTTGTTCCACTGGCTCCTGGCCAGGTCAGTTCACCATCAGCCAAGGGGAGAGAATAGCTAGAGCTACCTCCTGCCAGCACTTCCCAGCGCAGACCCAGCACACGAACGAGTTGTAACAGCTGCCACTGGAAAACAAAGCAGTTGCATTTATCGAGAACAATGAGGGAATACAAAGTCCCTAACACAGACCCTGAGAAACGTATAGCATCCAAAAGCTGCCACCCAGAAGCACACAACATGATGACACCTTCCTTAAGTAAAGTAAGGACCTTCTATTTAGCACACAATTACAAAGCCAGAAATGTTCCCAAAGAGCCTCATGCTGTTTGGAAGAGAGAGAAAGTTTTTATGCATTGCACATGTGTTACCTGATTGTTACCTGATTTGTTACTCAGAGTTTGTGAGCAATATCATGCTACGAAAGGCAGCAGTTTTCTGTAAATATTACAGTCTCATAAAAATCAGTATCTAACCCATACACATTACAGTAAACGTGTTACTGATATATTACAGTCTGAGCAGGCTAATTAATGATGGACGGACACAACAAGAAGGCTGAGATCACAGGAAAAGCTAGAATAATAAAACAATGATATTATTATCAATGTCAAATTAACGAATCACCTAACAAATACATCTTATCAGACTGAATTACAGAATTACCACTAATAGAAACGGTTTCAGTTTGGTTTGAGCAATTCGCCTTCTGACTAGCCTAAGGTCCCAAGTTACAGCCAAGACAGTTTCTGACCTCATTGGCAGTCAACGTCCACATCTGCAGAATGGCTTGCTCCTTCACCCTTCCTGGAGAAAGTTGTCCAGTGCAAATGGCCAAGCTCTCCAGTTCATCGTAAAGACATGGGGATTTACATAAACCAGGCTAAAATCCAGTATTTTTCTGCACGTTACAGCGGTTCTGCTTATTGCCTGTCCATCGCTTCCTCTTTTAGAAAGGACCTCAAAATCTTTTCAGCCCCTCAAGAAGTATGATAAAATGTTTTAAAAACAGTCAGCATTATGGATATCACTAGCTTTTAACGCACGAAAACTATACTGGCTCATCGAATAATAGCTTGCTGATCACTTTCAGAAAATCAGTAAAGGTGCTTTTGCTAGCTGTGCACACAGCACATGCATGTGTTGCTGTGTATTCACATCCTCAGGAAAAGGAAAAAATGAAGGATCTTGGTCAAAAGTCAAGTTTCTCATTTAGAGTGAGAGTTGAACTTTTAAAACAAATAGGTATGTCTCCAGCCTAGAACAAAAGGAATAATGTTGATGGTCTTTTATTAAAAAGCTTAAGAAAAGAAAAAAAGAAATGTTTCTGATCCCCATGCCCTTCAGCCTTTAGTTATTTTGCACTGAAATACAGGAAGAAAACATATTCTTTTATAAGTTTATAACATTTAGAAAAATGTACGAAAATCTATTCCAACACAAGATTAGTGGGAAAGGTCATCTCTGTTGTTCCTATTGCATAGAAATCTAAGTCTCTGGTATGAAAAGCCATATTTATAATCCAAGGAAAAGAACAGGGATTGTCTGATGCGCTCCCCAAAGTTAACAGGTCCCAAGTTTAGATTGGGGATAATGTCATTCTTTGATAAACAGCCACTGTTTCTTCAAAACCAGCTGTCTTTGGCATATCAAATCTGTCAGAGGTGCTTACAGCAGCGT
The DNA here is from genome assembly GCF_034619465.1 of Leptosomus discolor. NCBI lineage: Eukaryota > Metazoa > Chordata > Aves > Leptosomiformes > Leptosomidae > Leptosomus > Leptosomus discolor. The sequence continues at coordinate 61,756,383 of NC_141391.1, forward strand.
ATAGGTTATTATAACACACAACATATATTCTCACTGAGACATGTCAGATCACATACCTCTCATAATTTTCATATTTGATGACAAATTTAGATTATTATGCACCATACATTGTTTCCAGAATGAACTTCTATTTCCAGGAGTGATGCAAGGTTAAAGTTATAAAATGACGCCATGCATCTAAGAAACCACGTTTTCTTAGGTGTTTAATTAAAAACATTAATCAGAAGCTCAGAAAATATTTATAATCTTAGAAACTTAATTCATATTTAAGCATATAAAGAAAAGCATCATGATTTTCAATGAGTCCTAGTAGTGAATAGTTCTGGGTTTCATTAGAGTTACTCAGTACACTTGAAAATCAACTAGAATCTACTTAAATGTCCCCCTAAAACCACAGAAACCTAATTTTGAGCAGCTAGGTATGAAAGCTGCCTTATGTTGTAAAAACCAAAACCCCAATTCCTTCACATTTAAATCAACAGATTTCATTACATATGCACAAAACCGTAAAAACAGAATTTACCCATCAGAAAAAAATATACCCAGGAGTTGGAATCTAATAGATATGTTTATATCTAAAGTTCCCAGCCTTTGACATACTAGCCATACTTGGGCCACTATAAAGGACCCTTATCATGCAGAAGGAAAGGTATTGCAGGAAAAGTGTGGCAAAAATAGATTGGCCCGACCCTATTCCCATGAGGATTAAAAAACGAACGAAGCCCCTCCTTCCTCCGCACATTCACACATTCATTCGCATTGCTCTGGACTTTGCCAGGTATTAGCTAGCCTATTTCAAACGCTGTGCTTACGCAGAGAAGGGTTTTAAGCATTGAAAGGAGATTTGGGCTGAGAAAATGAACAGAGAAAATAGGAAGTAACCAGTAGCTGCTTAGTGTATGCAGAAAGCACAACGAAATAGCTTTCCAGTGGGAAGGGGTTACACATGCATAGATTTAATGGCATTTGTGTTCCTCAAGGAGTGCTCTGAAAATAGTATGTGAATAAAGCTGGAGAAACACAGCAGGTGAACTGAAGAGGGAGGAAAATTTTAAAAAAAAAGAATGAAAAAGAAAAAGAGAATGCAAAAATCAGACCAAGGAAGAAGCAAAACAACCCCAAAAATATAAACTATACCAGAGCACATACACATCTACTATGTATAGGAAAGAAAGCAAAGAAGATGAAAAAACTAGAAAATTAATACAAAGTTTTTCATAACTCTCTTCTTTCTGGCATTATTGTGTTCTGAATTGAGTTGATGTAACTCCTTCAGGATGGCATATCTTCTCAGCCCCCTTTCGCTAAGCATCTAATTTATAAAGGTTTAATTGGTGTTAAGTATCAATCGGAATAGCGTGATCTCCACCCAAGATGAGTTAATCTGGTATTACTCTGAAGCATTTTCTTCCCCCAAGTCTGCTGGACTCCCCAAATGTGAGGTAGGGCTCAAGGAGCCGCTCCCACAACACTGTCTGCAATTCAGCTCCCAGTGACCTGAAACATACAATTCTCACAGGCTGCGCTGATGCCTTTCACCCAGCTTTATGCTTCCGCATCTCGCTTTCGCTCGACAACTTTTAGGCAAGCTAGAAGTGTAGACAAATAAAGCTTGATTACAGCTGAACTTCCCCACTTCTGCCCTTAACACATTTTAAGGTGATAATGCCTGGGCTGGGAATTTGCCTGCGAGGCTGGCAGTCCGCAGATGGCAGGGCTGGTCACTGAGATAGTGGGTACATCCGAGCTGCCCTGCCAGGCTCACTTCTCAGGAGGCTGCAGTACTGGATCCCAGTACTTGACAATATCCAGCTGGCATAGTGACAGCGAGGCACTTGGAGCACAAGCCAGAGCACGCTTAATTTTCCAGCAGGTGAACACACAAAAAACAAAGTTCCACTTGGTGATGGCATCTTCAATCAGCTAAAGTAATAGGGTATCCTAATTTTATGTGAGGTTTATACACTGATAACGGAAGAAAACATGATCTCTGGCTAAATATCTTGCCATAGAGGATTTCAGAAGAAAATTTTTACGTATGTATGAAATAGCTGATATATAAATACCGCAAGCATTGTTGTAGAATATTGGTGCTGTCTTCCATCAGTTTAAGGCCATGTTTTGAACATACTATTAAACACACTAGGTTTTTATTGTATAATAAAGCCCAGGGGATAGCTGTACGGTGGCATCTGAAACACTAGCCATGTGGTCTCCCTCTCCTGTTTGTGAATGCCACATAGATCCAGCGTGCTGACAGCTGCCAGAAAAATCACCTGATGTTGCTCTGGACACCTAACTCGTAGTAAGGATCATATCCCTAACTTGAAGTCAGTGAGAACACAGCCTTTCAAGCAATTCCTAAGTAATTGGCTTTATTTCTTCTGAATAATCAGTAGCAGGCCGTCTTTTCCACATAGAGGTGAGTAAAAATTATTTATGGGGACATAAACCATCATCACTCATACCTAATTAATTCAGCAATTAAACAACTGCCGTTTAAATTCCTTCCCTAGTCACTATGATCAGTAAGCCATGTTTCTCCTTGATAGACCCAACAGTTTTTAAAAATACAGCTACTAGTGCCTGACGCCCCCGGGGTGTGCGCTTAACCGCACAACCCGGTAATTCAAGGCGCCGCCGACCCCCACAGGCACCCAGCGCTGCCGGACGTGCCCCAGGCGCCCCCGCTTCACCCGAGGCCCATCCCAGAGGCGTCTCCTCACACGCCTCCACCCGACCCCCGTTCAAAATTCCCCTCCAGCGCAAGCCCCTGCCTGCAGCCAACGCCTCCCGGTGCTCCCCCCCCTCCGGCCCGGCCCGGCCCGACCCGGCCCGGCCGCGAACCTCCCCCTCCCCTATTTTCTCTCCCCCCCTAGAGAGCCGGCCGCCTAGCCCCGCCCCTCCTCTTCGGGGCGGAGCCTTGCGCACCCGTGGGCCAATCAAGCACCGCGGCAGCCAGCCCCCGGGGCTGCCCTTTCGAGCGGCGGGGAGGCGGTGGGTTGTCATTCGCGTGACGTCACGGGGCAGGGAGCGGCATGGGCGGGCAGGCAGAGGTATGGCCGCAGTGATTCCCCCTGACCTGGTGGGGGGTCCGCCCGGGGAGCGCTGAAATCAGCCGTCCCTGTGCCGGGGCCGCCCGTGGAGGAGGCCGGCGGTTCAGGGTGGCTGTCCTGGGCCGCAGCCTGCCCAGGGCTTGGTGAGGCCGTGAGGCCCCGGGGGTGAGCCCCGCGGCCTGGCGGGCCCAGCCACCCCGGCCCCGGGGGTGAGCCCCGCGGCCTGGCGGGCCCAGCCACCCCGGCCCCGGGGGGGAGCCCCGCGGCCTGGCGGGCCCAGCCACCCCGTGGGCTCACCGGGCCGCTCGGGGGAGGCCGCAGTGCCTGGTCTGGCCCAGCAGCTGCGGCTGGCGGCTGAGCAACCGCCTGTAGGGTCCGTGTGCCTGTTTTCCGTCTGGATATGTAAGGTCCTGAAGCCTGCGGCAACTGCCTTTCCCCTCTGAGGAGGCCCTGGAGCTGGGGAAGGGGGGGGGGGGTGGGTATGCTGCCGCCTCTGCCTTCACGGGAGGGGTGTAAGCGTGGCTGTTGGCCTGCTGAGCCCCGTCTGGCCTGGTGTCTTCACTGAGCAGTGGCCAGGTGGTCAGGAAGCAGCAGCTCTGGCTGTTCAGACTTCTGGCCATCTGTGTACCCGCGCGTGAGTGCTGGTCACCCCCGTGTCCGACTGCCATCCTCTGTCCGGCATCCTCTGCCCATTTCAGCTGGGCTGAGGCTGTAAAGGTAGCAGCTCCGTGAGGGCACTGCCAAACCTCCTTTCCTGTGCGGTGCCCCTGTAGGACCAGCAACGAAGCTGGTGAAGGGCCTGGGGAACAGGGCTTGTGAGGAGCAGCTGAGGGAACTGGGGTGGTTTAGTCTGGAGAAAAGGAGACTGAGGGGAGACCTTATTGGTCTCTACAGCTACCTGAAGGGAGGTTGTAGTGAGGTGGGACTCGGTCTCTTCTCCCAAGTAACAAGCGATAGGACAAGAGGAAATGGCCTCAAGTTGCACCGAGGGAGGTTTAGATTGGACATTAGGAAAAATTTCTTTACTGAAGGAGTAGTCAAACGTTGGAACAGGCTACCCAGGGAAGTGGTGGAGTCACCATCCCTGGAGGTGTTCAAAAAACGTGTAGATGTAGTGCTTCTGGACATGGTTTAGTGGGCATGATGGTGTTAGGTCAACGGTTAGACTTGATCTTAGAGGTCTCTTCGAACCTTATGATACTATGACCACTACCAAGGAGAGTCTTTGGGAGGCAACAGTGGCATGAAACTGTGTTTCGTTCTGGCCCTGGGTATTTTCCTTTTTGCTTTCAGAAGCTGCAGCAGGTACAGGGGCACATGTGCTGTCCAGTTCCCTTTCATTCAGCAAAACATCAGCTGGTCTTGCATGTCATTCAGCATCTCCAGATGTCTGTCACAACTGGAGGCCCTCTGCCAGCTTGACCCTGGCTTAGTCTGAGTCTGTGCTGTGTCTCTCCTGTCCTTGGGGAAAGTTCAGTCTTTGACTATATGCGGCCTGCCACTCCCCTGAGTGGTTACTGCTGTCTAATTTGGAAACATTTGCTGGGCTGTGTCTTCATGTCTTGTATTTCTGTGATTTTGGCTGCTAGTTACTGTCCTGTTTATCTTGGAATATCAATTATACACATACATGAAATTTGTATCATGTGACATCTGCTCTCAGTTATTTTTGAACATTTAATGAAAAAATGAATTTCCTTTTTTTTCTTAATGTCGTGAGTAATATCTAAAACTAATGTATTCAAATCCATATTTCATAATACTCTGTTTTGGTCTTTTCCCTGTGTATTCAAGCTTGTACATGGATCCTACAGCTACAGGATTAAACAGTTGCTGCCAGCATGGAGTTGTCTTAATGCTATATATACTCCATATGGCTCTACAGACCCAAAGTAATTTGATAATAAATGTTTAGGGGCTTCTGTAATTCTTTTATTTTAATAATGTCTGTGAGAGATGGCAGATCAAAATATTTTTCCACTATAGGAAACTGTAATTATAGAAGAGTTCATATTTCTTACTTTTTAAGTCTTACAGAAGAGTTAATTTTTCTTATTGTGGAAGACTTGATATTTAAGTAGTCAATTATGGCAGTTGGCTCTCGAATAGGTAGATAATATAGTGAAGGTAAGAAGCATTTCAGTTTATGCCTTGAAGCATCCTTTGAAGCTATGGATGCTTCATTTTCTAGTGGAGAAAATAAGGTGTGGGGTGATAAGGTGACTTGCCCATTATTGCATGGAAAATGTTCAGGCCAGAGGTAGAGTTCCTCATTAAGTACTCTTAAACCGAAGAAATAAAAGTGGACTTGGCAATTTTGGATTCTTTCTTGATTGCCCGATTCTCCTTCATCATAACATGTAGACTGGGAAGATGCTTTGTTTGTTTTTTTTAAAAATTTAATTATGGGGTGTTTTTGTTTCATTTCTAGGTTAAAGTGAAAATACCTTTTGGAAACAAGTATCTTGATGCTATCTTTTCTGTCCCAGAGAAGAAATCAACATATGGAATGATTCTTACGCATGGAGCTGGAGGAGATATGAATTTCCCTCACTTAGTGTCTTTGGCAACCTGTCTTGCATCCCATGGAGTTCTGTGCCTGCGGTTTACTTGTAAAGGCCTTAACATTGCGTATAGGACTAAGGCCTTCAAAACAGTTGTGGTAAGAAGTGACCAAATTCTGCCAAAGCTTAGATCCATGGATGTCGTCTTCTGGGTTTCTTAAATTATGACCAGAGATTAGTCAGGCAACAATGGGAAAACTAGAAGCGATAGTTAGCTGAATGGAGCGCTGTCTGTAAAAAGAAACAGCAGGAACAATTTTTATATGGGCAGTAGCTGGAACAGCTGCAGCAAGTATGTGGGTTTGAGTTCAGGGAGATAAAGAAAAGCTCGAGAAAAGGATGTGAAGAAAGCAAGGGTGTTCTGCGGGAGAGCTTACAGCTGGGAAAAATCAAAGCATTTAGGATGGAAACAAGAGGTAGGTGTTTGGGAGGGTTTGGTGAGGGGATTAAAGGTTACAGCTTTGGGAGCGGTTTTGAGAGGAAAGAAGCTGACCTGGGAGTTGTGCTGGGTCTCTGAGGGCTGGTGATTGGGAGAACAAAGCTTTGGGGAAAGTGTAGGGGACTTCGGGTTGCAGGAAAAGTTGAAGCAAAAGAGATTGGAAACAGCATATGAGACTCCTAGAACCAAAATAGTCTTTGGTGTCAAAACCAATTAAACTGTTACATGCATGTGTTTATCTCTTTCTGCTGCTGCTACATTATTTAAGATGTTCTTAGGCACCTAGGTTTTGCTAAAATGAGCAACCTTCTGTTATAATAGTGTCAGCTTAGAGTATCTTCCTGTTCTGGAGTGTGTAGGAATTTTTCTCCTGATTAGTCCGGCTGCATTTACTGCGGCATGGGAAGGTAGCTTGAGTGCTTTGCATTGAGTAGCAGACATTTTTATAGGGGCACTACGTCCAGTTCTTAAGGAATTAATTTGTATTATGTCATTGAGATTATATGTACATTGAAGTTAGACTTGGCTAGCTTTAATGTGCATCTGTTCTCCATTCTCTTTTGAAGAAGCATAATGTTGTTAGTGAGTTTATATTAATATACTGCTGTGTAAAGGTAGTTTAAAGGCCCCCGCTAAGATAGCATCTGATCAGTTATCTCCTAAAAACTGAAAAATGTGTTGCTGGATTTTATCTTTTCTGTCATACATAGAATCATAGAATGGACATAACTGATTGTGTCTTAAACTTTTCATTGGAAATACATGACTTCAGCCTCAGTGAAGGGCGTTTTTGCTAACTTTGTCTTTTGATGGGCTAAGAGTGTGAGTGCAGTCTGTTACTGTAAGTTATCAGAAATGATAACACAGTAATCACTTGTGTTTTGGTATCTTGATAGTGCACCTGAAGTTTTAGATTTGCTGAGAACTAATGTGAAAATGCTTGTGTTTATTATGTTGTTGCTGCAAAACGGTATGAAATCATTAATGTGAAAAAAACAGGAGAGCAACTTGTGTGTATTTGTTTAATCTGCAGTGCTGAAAGAGCTTCCCATTTTGTGATGCCTTCCAGGTGTCTTAATTCTGACTTGTAATGCTTCTTTTTATCTTATTTCTTTAGGAATACTTAAAGCTTTCTGATGACTATAAACTTTCAGGTGTCTTCCTTGCAGGTATTGTTTTTATTACCTATAGTTTTCTCTCTTACACCACCTCTAACGACAGCCATCTGTCGTTGCTCCATTGTTGAAGTCTATCCCACGTTGGTAAGAAGCGAATGAACAGATGTGGATGACAGGTTTCAGTTTGAGGTGGGCACTAAAACCTTGCTGTCTAACGTGGGAACAAGCTGAATAAACTCCCGCTAGTCAGTGTTGCCTAGGGAGAGCGGTTCAGCTGTCTGCTGGCAGTTGGATGCTCTGTAACCCTCACTAGTTGATCAGCAGCCCGCTGGCTGCCGTGGGAAGGCAGGTGCCCAGCCCGCTTACAGACCTGCGTTCGGGTCTCTGAAGGGCACCAGCCCCGTCGCTGGTGGCTGCGCGGGGCAGGTGTGCAGCTCGGCGCTCTGGCGGCTGGCTTGAGCAGCGCTGCTGCTCGGGTCGCAGGTGGGAACATCCAGCCCGCCGCTTTCAGCGGGTTCTCTTGGGTGCACGGCTGTCTAGACCTGTTCACCCTCCTCATGATGCCACAGATCTCGCTCCAGAAGGAGGAAGGGAAGAGCAATAGACCGTGTTTTCCAGGTACTTTGGGAGAAAACTTCCTTGTCGCTTGTAAGCGACAGGGCGTGAGTTCTCTGATAATCCCTGTGTACTTTTTCACTGCAGGTCTAGTTACTGGGAAATGGAAAACAGTTTTCCCAAAGCAGGTTTTGGTAGATAAACCTAGTGGCAGATTAAAAAAAAAAATCAGTTATATTATGTGAAAAGGGAAGTAGATAGATGTGATTAGGAATAACTTGACACAGGAAACTCTGAATGTTCTCTGACTAAGTGAAACCAAATCTGCACTGGTGCAAGTTAATCCCACTGGAATCAGCCACTTCTAACACTCCATTACAGAGCATTGCCAGCTCATATGCCTCTTCTTTGAGGAGATATCGCCTTCCTGTTACTGGCTGACCTCATGCTGCAAGTTCACACTTTATTTTTTTCCTCCTTTGCTTTTACTTTTAGGCTGATGTTTGAGGTGTGCATAAACACTTGCTGGATTTGTTCTGGGAGTAAAGTACATAAAACTTTGTTTTTAATTTGAGCAGATTACGGTTGCATGAAAAAAAGTTATGCAAGGTAACAGCATTGCTGTCTCGAATTTCAAGGGTCTGGAGCATAGGAGCTGTCCCTCTCTTCCCTTTGCCCCCAGGTTGGGCCGTTGTCCCTTCCAGTATTGCAAAGGATCCCTCTCTGTTTATCTTTTCTTTTTTTCCCCCCCTTCTTTTTTAAATGGGGATGTGAAATCATAATATAACCAGACAAATATTTTAGCAGAAAATGTTGAAATTAGGAATAATATTTTTTCATGGAGCAGATGAATAAAAGCATCCGTAGCACTACTGCTAGTACACTGAAATACATGCCGTTGGATTGTTTTGGGGAGTTATTTACTTGAACAGAATGTAATGAGGTGACAGCAGATATACTCTTTTTCCTTTATTTTAACATGGGAGAAAGGCCGTTCCATGGGCTCACGAGCTGCTGCCTCTGTGATACGTCAGCTTAGCCAGCATGACGATGACTTCATTCAAGGTCTAGTATGTTTATCTTACCCATTGCATCGACCAAAACTTCAGTCCAAGCTCCGGGATGAAGATTTATTATTTATCAGGTGTCCGGTGCTGTTTGTCTCAGGATCAGCAGATGACATGTGTGAAAAAGTGAGTACCCTTGTAAATCCTGCTGTGAAGGGGGGCAGTATGGAGGAATAGGAATGAGTCTGACGTCTGTACTGGTATACATGGCTGTGAGTTTGATTAACATCCTTCTCTAAAAATATATATATCTGTTCTGAAGGAAGCCTTGGAAACTTCATTGGACATAAGGAAACCTGGGGGTGCTTCCTTTTGTTGCTTGAAACTTCTGGATCAATCTTGGTCATACACTGCAGCAAATCCATTTTTGGGCCACTGAAATACTGCTGATTTAAATGTTTTGTCCTTTTTGATAGGATCGTACAAATTAAAAGTGGCTTGTGGATGGAACGAGTTATTTACTATTCTGTTTTAACCGTTCCAGATTACAAAACACAAACACTGTGCCGTGCCACCAGTTTCTCCTTTGTCACGTTGTCATGACAAATTCTTCTAGCAAAGCAGTTCTACAAGTCAGACTTCCGTGGTAGAAAGCAGTATGTTTCCAGAGGTGAAGATCAGGTGTGCGGAGATAAGAATACAGTGGTTTTCTGCCTTGTTTTCTTGCAAATAGGGATCTATTCTTGAACAATTCAGCCTGAATTTGGGAACGTGTGCAACTGGCATTTTCCGTGCTTGGACAGTTTCTAAGGAGTCGTATAATGCTTTTGTGAAGAGTTGTCACCAAAACATCAGGCTGGCAGCCAGCAGATCCTTGGAGCGCCCTCTTAACAGGTCTTTAGGGAATTATATTGCCACTCTGCCACTCTAGACAAATCTGACTTAAGAAGTTCTGTTCCTTTATTGGTAGTATTACCCTCTGGCAGTAAAAGTGGGTTCCTTGGTCAGGGTGGGGAAGGAGCCTGCTCAGGGTTGTGACCTTTGCAGTTTTTGAAGTTCTAATTTTCTGCTTTTCTGTGTTTGAGTGAGGGCAAACCTTTGAGCAAATTCCATTATTGAATAAATTCCATTGTCATCACATCTTTCCTATCAAGATGTTTTTAATGTGCATGCAAATCTATTTGGATTTTAGGAGCTGCCTATTGTGTGTTGCACGGGTGAAGCAAGAGACATCTGTGAGTTGCACCGTTTGGAGCAGCTGCTTCTCTGACTTTTTCATTCTTATTTTCTCCGTAGCACTTGCTAGAAGGTGTGGCAAGCAAAATGAAAGCCCCTAAAAAAATCCACTGGATTGATAAAGCAAACCATGGGATGGCAGTCAAAGGACGAACAATAGACGATGTCATGGAGGAAATAAATGCCCAAGTTTTTTCTTGGCTTAGAGAGCATGTTGAACTGGAGCACAAATGATTTGCGGTGTTTAAGCAGTTTCTTCATTTGGCTGTTCCTACCTGTGGCGAATCAGAGCGTGTTATTTCTCAGGCATATTTTTTAAAACATATTTTCAGAGGTGTAAGTGTAAATGCAAATAAAACTTTTTTGTATGAATGAAGAAAATTATGCAAAACAATAAAGAACTTTTTAAAGGAAGGACAGAAAAATTACAACATATTTAATGTCAGCATTGTTTTTCTGCGTTTCTATGCAAATAACTGTACAACACTTAGTAATGCAGAGCGCTAAGTAAATGCTTTTGACTAATAATTGGAGTAATATACTGGGGAAATGACTACTTTGACAGCAAATCTTTAGGTGCCTTTCATTTCTGAGTGTATTACTGATGCTCTGCTTCTTTGAAATTAAAACCTACTGATTTGTCGAAGGCCGTGAGCACACCCCTGAGGCTGGCGGGCGGGGCTCGTACTACTCTGCCTTGGTGCTGTGTGTGTGCAATTCTGCTCTGAAGTGCAATACACTTCCAATCCAGGGAAATCTCTCATCATTTACAATGTCACTACCCCAAGGAGACAGATTCTCTGCCTGTGTGGGGAGGAGGAGGAGGCAATGCAAAGGACACAGGTCACAGTTTTGAGAAGTCACCCTCCCTTTCCTGTAAAGGACCGGTCACAGAGGCCCTTTGGAGAGAGGGGCAGAGAAGACTGTTAAATGAAAACTGATAAATTACGCTTATTCTGGCAGAGGAACTCCTGGTGGAGGAAGCCGGTGTGACGTGTTGCGCAAGGCTTCTGACAGAGGGCTCGGAGGAGGCGGGTGGGGGGTCTGGGCCTCATTACCCGTTAGCAGGAGGAACTCGGGTCTTCAGCTGAGCCCCAGCATTGCAGAGCGGAGGAAACGCTGTGTGCGCGCTTGCAGCTGCAGCCTTCCCCGTCACGGGCTCCGAGCGGCCTGTGGGCACAACCAAAGGTTACAGCAGTGTGTCCATTGCTTTCAGCCGTGTCATCAGCTGAGTGGTGACCCCCCCCCCCCCCGAGATGAAATGGCTGGTTGGTCCTGAGAAAACTCCTGAGATGGTGGCCTCATCTCCCCTGCCATGAGTTTCCCTAAAACCTCCTCCGGTCATTCTGCATCTTTGCAGCTGGCAGCTTGCTGAACGTGAGCAGGCAGCTTGGGCCTGGGGGTTGTTCTGGGGAGGAGCTGTTGGATGTGACAGCACAGAGCTGCTTAACGTATGCCAAGCCAGCCCTGGTGAGCTGAGAGGGTTCCTATGATGTTTTGGTCAGGTGCTTAGGTTGGATAGCTTCATTTTGGTGCTGTATTGTGTAAAAAAAATCTATTCGAATGTAGGTTAGTATAGTTAAATTAGAACATGTATTGTTTACCACACGGTCAAATAATTCCTTAGGCTTGCCTTTACTATAGTAAAAATAATAAGCTGGTGAAAGTTAAAAATGTTAATCAGATACAATATTCTTCTGTTGTTCCTCACAAGATGCCTCAAGAATGCTATCTGCCAGCGGTAACGTTGTTCAGTAAGCATAGCACACATCTAAATGTTTGCAAAGAAAATAGCTATATGGATTTTAAACTGACTGGCTGTGTTACAGAGAAAAGAAATCCTCACTTTGGACTGGAAACATATGTGTTAACTTTAGAATGTGATGAATTTACACTTGACTGAAAATGATCGTGGATCATTTTCAGACAATGTTGATACACTCAGAAGTAACAGTTGAATTACTTGGTGTCAGGGCAAAGCAGGTATTATTAAGAATAGACTTCTGAAACAATGGTTTAGTTTCAGTAGTCACTGTTCAATGCTACTTAATTCCATACTGCCAAAGTGAGTTTCACAGACAAAGCATCTGTGAAAAATCGTATAGAACTTAAAAATTTTACCTAGTATTCCTAAAGTGTCCAATACCGCTGTGTTCTATATTATAAACCCCTCATCACTGTCTTTGAGAATACTGATTCTCTCAGAAGGAACAAAGTTATGGTCTGAAAAGGGTGACTGTGGTGGGGTAGGTGGAGGGGTAGATTTACAATTTCTATCATCTGCACTTGCTGGCAGAACACACTTGTGAACAGACGCAGTATAACAAGCATGAGTAAAAAGTATCTGCATTTCCAAGGTAGCTCAGGACAGTAACACATGACTGATACAAACATGGTTTTTATTTTAAAAAAAAAAAAAATATATAAAAAAGTTTTTGAGTAAGGCTCTGCAACTACTGCATGATAGAAAGGAACCGGGGTGCTTGGTTTTCTTCCGTATGTAGTACGGAAGAAATATTTCATGATGCAGTAAACTTCATAATATCCATTGACGTTATCCACTGGCATTTTAATCCAAATTTTTCTTCTTTCCTTAAGAAGACAGTCTGAATGTAGGTAATTATTCAAAAAATTATTTTATTTCTTTCTGTCAGAGTTCATCTTTGGCCTGCAGTCAAGAAAGAAGAAACATTTTTCAGTTAATTCATAACTCTCTAGTCCCACAAATGGGTTAAGAAATGTTTCTGAGTTTGAGAGGCGTTGATGATCAGGTCAGGTAACTGGTACCACGCGGTACTGTGCGATGCCCGTTCCAGTTTGGCTGAACAAGAACCGAAGACACCCAGCACTTCATGTGTGATGCTGTACGTACCGTACCTTTTTTCTGTGGCAAGTACATGGAAAAAGGTCATCATCAGGCTGCTGCACCTTCTCCATCCCATCTCTGATTTTCGGCTCGCTCACTTGCAAGCTGGCATATTCCTAATTGTAAAAAAGGAGGGTGGTGTTAATTCGTAAACTTGTTAGTTTGTACATCTGGTTGTAAATATTGCACCAACTCAGCGGAGCAATTCTGTAAAAACTCTGGGGCCACACAATCCATTACTCCGCGCTGTGTCACAGACAGGGTAAGCAGATACTTCACTGCGGACAGGAGCCCCCGCGGGTGCCTCACTGGAGCGTCGGTACCTCGGTGCTAATGCACAGGTATTTACAGCTGCGCTTCACGGGGCGCGCGCCTGACGTGGAATTCTTTGATCATTGTGGGCAACGTATTCTTGCAGATTAGATCAAGATTTATGGGATCTGACTGCTTCTCTCAAAGCACCGGCGCAGTCTTAAGAGGCGTCGGAGGAGATAACGGCACACAGTGGTGTTTGTAAACTAACTGAAGTTCTTCATTGCTGCTGCTCGCTTTGTGGCCTCGAGTACTGGACTGGCCAATTTCCAGCGGCTCCGCTGCCCTGAATTCTTTCTGTGGGATTTCTATTTTGGTGGTAGGAGCTGTTAAAAATATACTAACCTGGAAAAGTTTGAAATAGTAACAAAAAATGTGGTCTCCCATGAGATTGTTTCTTGCAAATTCTTGTCCAGACTTTGCAATATTTTTTGCCTGTCAAAGAAAATAATTTTTTAAAAAAAAATTCTCAAAAAATAGTAGTTGTTTCAGGATGCCAGTGTTGACTTTGGAGTTAAGTATAGTCTTGACAGTTTAGGATAGCATTTATTTGTATTTAAGCACACTTAAAAGTAAGGCATTCTTATGAAAATACTGATAATTTTTCCCAAGTTCAATTTAATTTCAAATTAAGGGCAGTATTATGTACTTTTTAAAAAGTGTTTTTCGTATGTTGGAGTTGACTACAATAATTTTTAAGTCCTTCTAGTACAATTCTTTTTTTGAAGAATCGCACTTTTTGCGCTCTCTGTCTAGAAACATTGCTGAGTACTTCTAACTGCGTATTTACCTCTTCATCATGCTCTTTTGCCCACTGTAGTTTTTCTAGTAGATCACTCAGGTCACTTTTGAATGGAATATAATGTTTCCAAGGCTGCAGCTCGTTATAAAAATGTTCATAGTAGATGGAGTCTTGCTTTAGCACCACACTGTTTCCTGCTAGTAGGTAAGGCAATCTGTATGCTGCCACTGTGCCATCAATATTAATTTGATATTTATACTGGAAAGAAAATGACCAAAAGTTATGAACAAACAGAAGATCCAAGTAGCTTGGTTAGGTTATATTACTCTGAGAGCACTGGTACTACTGACTTGCCGGTATTGAGAAAGGTAGGATTGGCTAGGCAAGCGTCAGTGTCTTAAGTAGCTTTTGTTATTTAGTTTGGAATTCATCACAGTGCAGGGTACACGGAGCTGCCCTCTTCACCAGTTAAGTTCTCCAGAAATTCTTAGACACTCATCCTCAGATGTGAGGGTAGATGTGCCACTTCATCCACTGATTTTCCCACTATGTTAGTTATGTTAGTAGTCCTGATTGCTGAATCAGGAAAAAGAAATGAAAAGGAACTTGGGGCTATATAGATTACACAAGGTTCTACAGAACCTTTAGATGTAAATCAAACGTTCTTATCCTTAGTGCAAGAGCAACACAGCAGCTGATCCCCCTGAAGGGATGCCTATTCATGCTTGTTACTGGTGGTGTGCTGAAAAACTAAACCCCACTTTATTATCAATAATACATATAAAGTTATTTGAATAAAGGGAAACACTGAGAGCGTAGTTCTATGAAAAATGGTTAGTGGCTTACCTTAAAAAAATCAAAAAATGAAATGTGCTTAACAATGGGGCCGTAGAGGCTTTCATCATGTTTAAAAAAAAAAAAGTTTGTGAAAGCAGCATCTATGATTTCTGGATATTTTCTGCTGAGTTTTACAAGTTCAAGCCTCTCTTTGCGGCTGTCACGCCCTCTCCAGAATGCTGTGGTATTCTTGTCTTCCCATGATGGGCCAGTATTTGCTTGAACTGACATCATATCCAGACTGACTCTGGAGGAGAAAGAAGTGATTTAACAGTGAAGCCTACTTGAAATTTTTAAAAGCGCCATTAGTGAAAAGAGTTTACAGTACCAAGAGGCAAATACCAAGGATGAGGTATGCCACGAGCACACTCCTATACATACTGTATCAGTGTTTCTGCAGCAATAACAATAGATAAGGAAGGTCAAGTTCACGGGCCTGTGGCAAGATGGCATCAGTTCAGCGACAGCGTGGAAAGAGTACCTGTCCGTTGCCATGGAAAAACAGAGCTACAAGTGGATACGGTCACCAGACAGATGAAGGTGATGCAGGGTAATGTAACTAGCTTAATGCAACATACTTCACTTCCTTAAAAACTTTGTTAAATAAACTGGGGGGGCAGGGGGGCAGCGAATTTAGGAAAAGTCTTGATAATATAGACAAGGATCCTGAATGGAATGCAGTGAAACGATAAACAGGTTCGAAATGGATTACGAAGATCTCTTAGTAGCTGGCTTTGTAGTGTTTCAAGTGAGCAACAGAGCAGTTGCCAAGGCCTGTTATGATCAGTAATCAAAGTGGGAGATAGCAGGTTCAAGGTTGAGAATTCTGGCTATGTTGGGCTTTAAAAGGTTGTGGTGGTTTGGTGTCTGGCGGGGTTTTGGCAGTAGGGGAGGAGGCTACAGAGGTGGCTCCTGTAAGAGGATTCGAGAAGCTCCCCTGGCTCCAATTTCACACATGCTTCTGGCCAAGGCCAGGCCAATTGGTGCTTCTGCAGATGACTCAATATTTAGGAGTGAAAGAACCTGTTGAGGGAGTTCCTTGCTTATGGTCCTTTGACGGTGAGTGGAGAGGAGGGCGATGACAGAGAAACAGCCTTGCGGACACCCGGGTCAGTGAGGAAGGAGAGGGGCAGCTGTGCCGGAGCAGAGGTTCCCCTGCGGCCCGCGGTGGGGTGGCGGCTGAGCCCCTGCAGCCCCTGGAGCCCAGCGGTGGCCCAGAGGTTGGCCTGCAGCCTGCGGAGGGCCCCGGGCCGGAGGAGCAGGGACCGGGCCCGGAGCAGCCGCGACTCCGAGGCAGCCCGCGCTGGAGCCGCCCGTCGGTGGGAGGGCGGCAGCCCCGGGAGGGACCCGCGCTGGGGGGTTCTGGGGAGCTGCGGCCCCGCGGGAAGGACTCCCGTTGGGGCAGTGGGTGGAGGGCTGTCTGCCGGGAGAGGGACCCCGCGGTGGGGCAGGGGAGGGCTGCGAGGGCCCCTCTCGCTGAGGGGGAAGGAGCCGCGGAGACACCTTGTGCCGGACGGACTGTGACCCCCATTCCCTGCCCCCTGCGCTGCTGGGGGGGAAGAGGGAGCAGAGCTGAGCCCGGGAAGACCGGAGGGGGGGGGGGAAAGTGTGTTTTTAAGACCTGGTTGTATCTCTCGTTATCCTTGATGGTGGTGGTTGTTCATTAAATTGATTTTGTTCTCCCCAAGTTGAGTCTGTCTTTGCCCGTGACCATAACTGGTGAGTGAGCCCTCCCTGTTCTTTGTCTTGACCCTGGAGCCTTTTGGTTGTATTTTCTCCTCCCCATCCCTCAGGGGATGGGGTAGGGGTGAGCGAGCAGCTGCAGGGGGCTTTGTTGCTGGCTGGGTGGGCTCAAACCACGACAAAAGTACAGAAAAAAGACTCTAGGAAAATCAGGGAAAAAGAGACCTGGCCAGTTGTCAGCATGTTCATGGCAGGGGGAAACAAAGCAAACAAACAAAATACCTACCCTTGCAACATTCCCTCTAAGTTCTGTTTTCACTGACTTGTTTAGAGTAATTTTGAGTAAATAAAACAGTAAAGTATTTTAATATATGTCATTTATGGTATGTAATACATAATTTGGTTAATGTTAAGATATGGTTCACACAGTTATTGCCTACCTACGGGGTGCCAATGTCTCAATGAAGAAATAAAAACAGTTAATATATCGTTCATACAAATATTTTTTTGGAACATCATTCACTGTGAATTTTTTTTTTAATTTTAAGCAATTTCTTACCGTCCCATAGTCTCCAAAACTGAGTCTGTTAAGTCGTATGTTGGCATGACAATGTCTTTTGACTCACTGGACCCACACCATGAGAAGATGGGGTGCAGGTTCTGTGGGGGCTTCTTTTTCTCCAGAGGCCAGTCCCCCAAATTAACAAAAAACTCTACATCTGGCATTTTCACCTAAACAGAAGCAAAGTAGGCACAAATGCATTTTAATACAAAGTAGTATTCTTCTGCTGGCATCCTGCATTTTTAAAAAAACCTCACCAAGAGAAAAAAACAGTCAGGTGTCTAATATACTTAATGTACCTGGAATAAATTGTTAAAAAGTTTAGAAACATGTTAGAAGTACTGAGACCAGAGTAAAGCCTCCAAGATGATTTTTTTTTTTTTTAAGATTTGCACAAAGTCATATAAGTGCTCTCTCTTTTTTTTTTTTTTTTTAAGGGATAGGCACACCCCAGTTTAGAGGACAGTTTCTTGTTACACTTCATATGATTGGCCACACAGTCTTTGTACGAGGCTAGCACTGGGATCTAGTAAGCAATTGTATAGTCCCAAGGTAAGTTGAACTGCCTTGTTGACTGTATGGAAAACTGCTGTTGGGTGGTAAATTAGTTTTCTGTCACGTCAGTGAACTGATTTGCCCCGTGTCTGCATGATAACTAAATCCAGCAGAAGTAACAGAAATGAACAGCCACGATGGGAAGACCACATTTAGTCAGCAGTGGTGTTAATAATTAAGCATAATATCCTCACTTATTTGAAACAGTTGGTAGTATGGAACCATATCTGAAATCACTGCTGCAGCCAAAAAGCAAGCAAAGTACTGTTGATGACCAGGAAATGTTGTAACAACAGGACAGAGGGCATAATGTTGTGCTATATGAAAATCTGAGCATTGTGTGTGGTTCCGGTATTTGCAAACGAAGAGAAGGTACAAAGAAAGGTAGCTACTACGATAGCGATGGACCAGCTGCCTTGTGAGGAGAAACTGAAAATGGTGGGACATTTCAGTCTGGAGAGCAGAAGGCTGAAGGCGACATATGGTTGAGTTTTACAGAACCCTGAAGCCATGTGTAATGTCAGTGCAGAACTGATGCTGTATCTGTTCTTAGTTCATCCTCCTCACGACAATAATTTTTAAAAAATATAAATCCCCTCAGTTTGCTCTTTCAAAGCAAAGGAATCCCAGACAAATTAGCTAGTCTTTGCATGCCCAAACAGCCTTCTTGCTGTGTAGCTCTTTTCTGAGAAAGGGAAATGAGAACTGCACCGTTTTCACAAGATAGGCAGGTCGTAGGTTTTATACTGTGACATAACCTTTTTTTCTTTTGTTTTTGCCTCCCTCCTTAATAAGTCTAATTGGGTAATCGACTATTATGAACACCTGATTATCATACTGGCATGTATGGAAAACTGTTGGACTAACTCCAAAATCTCTGTCCTGACTACTAACAGATAATTTATAGATTACAACTGTACATATGTGTGATTAGGACATTTTGTTCAAGTGTTATCATCAACGATCTTAGTATCTACTATGAGAAAAGATTGTCTCCGAAGAAAGAACAATTATGAATGTTAATAATTCTCAAATTAAATATACATATACATGTAAAAATATAATTTAAACATATTGCTGACTCATCATATATGCATGAAAGCATTTCTCCTCTCAAACCCCTTTATTCTTCAGACCAGAATGGCTGGTCACAGGCTAACATGTCACAATTCTTCTGTGGCCCAAACAGGTTTCATTAAGTTTCTAATTTATCTTTACAGACAGAGATAGAAATTAATAATTTGCCAAACATCAAACATCCTCCTAAATGGTTGAAGATATCCTTCTCCAACTTGATGACACGGGAAAACCTTTGGCAGAGACATCCAAGCTGTGACCCAAAGCAGTACTTTTTGTCTTCTGTAGCACACACACCAAGAGAAGAGGTTTTATTTTTTCATATTAATTTCAAAGGGGGTTTGGCTACACATTCTAACCTTCAGCACTGAACTTTATGAGTACAGTGCCATCTCATGGTCGTAATGGACGTAGAAAAGCTACAAATTCTATTTTATCTACATCCTTGATGGCAGAATCATTCAACAGGTTCAATCTTCTTCTCCAACCCAGTACATCTACTGTCTTCCAGTGACACTGTCTTAATAGAAATTCCTAAAGTATTTAATGGGGATGAGACAAATTGTGTCTTCTAGGTCTCTAAACAGTTTCTGACTTTGGAGTTAGCCAGTCTTTTCCAACATTTAGTCTAAATGCCTTTGATGCAATTTAATTCCATTATTTCTTGTCCAACACTATTGACACTGAGAATAGCTTCCATCTTCCAGAGAGCAACCTTTTTGACAATTAATGGCTACATTCATGTCTTCCTTTTTAGATGAAACCATCCCTGCTTAAATGAACCTTCATTTGTTTGTCTAGTCATTCTTAGTGCTTTCCTGTGCAATGTCAGTAACCGAACAATCTTTCCTGAAGCATGACCAATCCATCACCAATCCCGAGTGTAGTGGAAAGGTTACTTCACATTTCTTTCATGTGTTTGTTCTGTTAAATGTGTGTGTTTTCACAACAGCATGCCACTGGTGACTCATGTTAAATTTGTGATACTGTAACCATCACACTTTTCTGCAGAAAACAATCACTCCCTCCCTGTTTCAAACACATGTCCTACCTACATGACTTACCCAGCCTTTGTGTAATATCCTGCCCTTGTCACTTTATTTTATCCCCTTTTCCATACAATTTACTCTTACTTCTTAAGAAAAATTTTAATTATGATGCTGTACTGTGAGGTGCTTGCAGGTTCTTTCATTTTTGCTATCTGAAAATTCAGTAAGCATGTTCTCTAGTCCATCGTTCAGTCAAAATGTAACAAAGTTATTAAATGGGGACTGAGCCTAGGACAAATCTCTGAAGAATACATTTGTGATGCCTTTGTTATTCAGTCATCCTGTAAAATGTACTAGCAGAGACAGCGTTTTCTATTAGATGCTATGTATTTCATCTATAGGAAAAAAACCCTACACACTGTCCAAATCTGCTGTAAAAGCCTGCTATTCAGTTAACATTTCAGATTGCATTCTAGAACACGCCAACTTCAAACACGGAAAATCCATCTCATCTTTCCATTATAAACTGAAGAACAAGAAGAGCTTTTTAACAGAAATAGCAACAAATATGGTGAAGTATATTTGTAAAGCCCAGGCTTCTATAAGTTAGGACATGTAGAATAAATGACTGTACAGATCTACTCACTTTTCTTGTCAAAGAAAGCAGTATGGCATCCATGAAAATTCTGAAGCCAACATGTTCCCCATACGTCTTTATATAAACCTGAAAATAAACACAGGTTTTACTGGTCTGGTGTTTTTTTCATTTCAGAGAACGGCTGGCACAATTTAGAGCTCTGTTAATCACTTAGTAACTAGTCAGACAGATTGTACGGCTGTACAGATTTATGAATCGGCTGGGAAGCCTTAGAAATCTCATCTCTCTAACTCATCACAGAAAAGTGACCCAAAAAAAAGGACAAGCTTTGCTTGCTTTTGCAGACATTTTAGGTCTGTCTCATGGAAACAGAAACTGGTTGCCTGTTTCTGTTGTGTCCCATCGTTCTCATTTCCATATGAAACTCTACTGAAAGTCAGTACAGTTTTGTTAGAAAGAACTGTAGCTGTGATCCTCAGTCGACCTAAACGTGGTATTTCTTTACCTCAGAATTATGCACAATGTAATTTATTGATGCCTGTCAAATTAGATGATCAAGACACTCCACAGCAATATTACTCAGAGAACATGAAACTGTGTTAGCATTTAGGAGACTTGGGTCTGTTCCCAGGACTCACACTGATTGCTTGGAGAGCAATCTGCCTCCACTGTGCTTCACTTGTAGCGTGGACAGAAAGCACTTTACAAAGTAGGGCAGATATTGCTGAGCTCATATACAAACTGCAAAGTATTCAAGGACAGCGAAGCAAGCAAAGGAAGTTTATCTTAAAGACCAGGCTACAAGAAGCCTTTCAACTGGGAACAGCCAAACAGACTAGTTGTATGACTTGCCACCAAATCCCATTCCCTACCTCGTTATCTTTGATGGTGTAATGACACAAACTCTGTCTTTGTCCAAACCGCTGTGGAATCTCTTTTGCAATCTTATCTGGATCAACAATGGGAAAATTTGCTAGGTCTCTTTGAATCTGTGGAATGATCTGAGGGCAGTTCATCTCTTCCAGCCATGCACTGCTCTCCTCCTGAGGGCAGTCACAGTTTTCATGGTAAATAGGTCCTATCAGGAACACAATTATTTTATTTTTAATAAGTCGCACTATTGAGCTGTTGAGCTCACAAAAGAGGGTCAGGCACTGGGCATTCATTGCTTAGGGGCAAACCTTCAGCAACTCTCAATGGATGTTTTAACCTTTTTTGACTCCAATGGAGTCATGCCAAGCTCCATCAGCTTATGTGTGAGCCCTGCACATAGATTTGCTAGGCAACAGCTTCACAGCATTTGTTTCTTTTTATTATTTTGAATAGTACGTGCAGGATGCTTATAATGAATCCATAATTCTGATGGGATTTGATAGCCTGGAGAAGTACCGAGGTCCTGCAGAATCCTGTGCTAATCCTAGAAAAAGCCATGATAAGAAATCTGTGTGTAGTGCTGCTTCTTACCTTCTAAAATGTAGGGAGACTTTGCAACATGTTTATCTCCAGTTTTGACTTCTATCTTCAGGTTTTTGTAGCTTGCATACATCCTGTATCTCACAAGGAAGGAACCATCTTTTCTGTCTAATACCTGCACACCAACGCGAGTGAACTGTTCATCAGGAGCGGTGATCTTCACCTGGAATGCACTTTCACCCGGTGATGAAGTGAACCTACCCAGAAAACAAGTGGGAGCTTAATAAAAAAGGAAACACACAACAGCTTTCTTAGTCTGATCCATTCCTTTTCAACTTGACACATTTCCAATGACTTCACTGAGCCCCGCTAGGTCTTCATGAGCACGTCGTAACGTTCACAAGCAAGGCGTGATCTTTCCGAACAGAATTTTGTTAGGCTACCTAAAGCGTCTCATGCTGTTAGAAGCAGTAGGTATCAAGAAGTTTCCACTCAGATACTCATGAACACACCTCCAAAATCACTTGGTGCCCAACATGTTCAACAGTGTCGGAAATAAGTTCTTTGATTATATAGGAACAGAGCACCTTTAAAAATCCAGCATAGCTCTTGATTAGTAGTAGCTCAAGTGTAAAATGATGGGAAGGTAGAAAGCATGCAGATAAAAGGATCTTGGTAGATATATCTTGGTGTCCCGTCCTGTAGGGACAGGACAAGGGGCAATGGTTTTAAACTGAAACAGGGCAGATTTAGATTAGATAATTAGGAAGAAATGGGAGGTGAGACACTGGCACAGGTTGCCCAGAGAAGCTGTGGCTGCCCCCTCCCTGGCAGTGTTCAAGGCCAGGCTGGATGGGCCTTTGAGCAACATGGTCTGGTGGAAGGTGTCCCTGCCCATGGCAGGGGGGTTGGAACTGGGTGATCTTTAAGAACCCTTCCAACCCAAAGCACTCTGTGATTCTATAAAAAAAATAAATACTAGAACAAGCTTCACTTTAGCAGCTTAATAAGTCTTATTGTTTTACATACGGAAGCAAAATGTTTCCAGATTACCTTATTTTCCAGGTATTATTTAAGCAAGTAGAGTGAAGTTAAACTTCTTGATCATTATGGCAGCTCATACAGGAGGAAAAAAAAGGATATTACAAATGCCAGTGGGGTAGGGAAAAAACATTGGAGTGGTATCGTGTAATTCAGTGTACTTATGACATTGTGGTAAAATTCACCGTCCACCAATCACAGAAAAATCTCCAGAACACCAAATAAAATAATTTGGAAAACCAGGAAGTTATCACATGTCATTGAGCTATTAAAGTCGGCACAGTCAAAATGCTGCACCTGCCAACTTTCTTCCACCTCTTTAAACATGATCCCAATTATGTAGGGAGAGAGATTGTCCCCAATTATTGGGGCAGAGAGAGATATGGTGGGAGCAGCTGGACTAACGGATTACAGCCCAGCAGCCTGGTCACATTTCCTGAAACTGGTCCAGACATACTAGAGAGCTGCCAGTTCCACTAAACGTAGGAAATACTCTCCCAAGAGAAGCTGAATTGGCAGCTTCCAGACTTGCACGTGCCATGGTGCATCTAACCTGGATGGGAGCACTCTGAGCTCCTATCTAGCTTGGACGGTCAGGGTTTCTTTCCTGTAGAAATGGAAAGCCCTGAGTGTCTTCTGAAAACTAAGTTTACCTATTTCATTCCTATGAAGTTCACCTAATGGCCTATAGAGTAATTCCTAAATGACTACTGATCTTGTGCCAACGCCTTTAGGAGAAACACTGATGTTCCTAACAGTGGAAACAAGCAGGACACCTCAACAGGTGTATCACAAATTAAGTATGTTAGTTATTGTCAAGGTTTTGACAAAGCAGAATAAAACATAACTTGTTGGTTGGACTAACACACGTGTTTTGTTGTTGAATATTTTCATCCTCTTATCTCATCCCCTTGTGCAGCTATTTGATACTCCTAAAAGATTAATTAGCTTTTTCAAAAGTCAGGGTGGGAGCCTTCAGCCTTCCTTTTCTACACGAAAATACCCAGTAAATTTCTGCCCCAAAGGTGAAAGCGGTTCAGCTGGGACATGGGCAGACAAGGTCAGCCTCGCCGAGGACGGGGCACTGCTGCGATTCCAGGAAGGGAGGCGGGAGCAGGGCGCTTCGCTCCTTCACAAGAAATCCAGCAATTAACGATTCCGAACCAGGGCCCGCAAATACGTACGGGGCTGCTCGCCGTGGGGGGAAGTCGCAGGGGGTGCAGACGCCCGGCGAAGGGCGCGTAGAAAGTCCTGCCGCTCCCCGCCTAACTCGTTTCCCCCTCCTGACCGGGAGGGGATCGGCGGCCAGGGAAAGTCACCTTTTAACCGATCTCTCGGATTTTTTTCTGCCCACCATCTCCGTGAAAATCAGCCGCCGCGCTTACCTCTGCCCTTCGGCGTCCACGGCCTGCACGTAAAAATAGCGAGCGGGGAGGGCAGCCTCCGCCCGCAGCCCGGGCCCCCATACCGCACTGCGCTCGGGGCTCAGCCGGCCGCCCCCGCCCGCCGCGGCTCCCGCCGCCACGGCTCCCAGGGCGACGCAGAGCGGCCACAGGCCCCGCATTTACAGCACTTTCCCCGACAGAGAAACACCGCCGAGGCGCGGGAGGGACAGCGGCCGGGACCTTCCTCCTTCCCTCACCGCGGCACCGGGGAGTCCCGACCTCGGCGCGGCTGCATGGGACGGAGGCGGAGTGGGATCGCGGAGCCGCTGCCACCCTGTCCCTGCGCCCGGCTACCGCCTCGGCTCCTCAGTGAACCATCCCCGCGGCGCCTGAGGGGAGCGAGGCAGGGCGGGGCGGGCGCCCCCACACTCAACTGCTTCCGCGGGGACGGGGCGGGGCGGGGCGGGGCGGGCAGCGCACCACTTCCCGCGCTGAGCGGCGCTGCTGGGAGAGGTAGTCTGGCGGGGGGGGCGGCGGCGCCTGAGCCCCGGGCTGCTTCCGCGGCTGAGGGGCGGTTGGCGGGCGGCGGCGGGTGAACCCCGGGCGAACCCCGGGCTGCCTCGGCGGCGGAGGGGCGGGCGGCGGGCGGCGGCGGGTGAGCCCGGCGCTGCCTCAGCCCCGGTGGAGCCTGGCAGCTGAGAGCGGCTGAGGGGCTTTGCTGATACTCGCCTCAGAGGAAGATGCTGGGGAAAGACGGCTCTGCCCTTGTCTCTGACTTACGCATTTGGACGTCTTGGCGTCGGTTTTCTCCGTGTCGTGAGCTCAAGTTCCCACTAGTTCACTCCATTTTCGTAACATTAGGGTGGGAAACAGTTTACAGTTAGGAAAAGGAGTTTCCAAAATCCTCCCCGGATCAGACAGAGCAGGTGCCTAGGCTAAGGGGCGCCCCACCAGCCCCTTGCCATGGGAGCAATTGCCCAACCTGCGGCTTTGGGGATTCAGTTGCCCTTTGTCAAATGATTGAACCTCAGGTGACAGAAAGCTAGTGTGAAACACTGATGCTGTGTATAGAATCGTAGAATAGTTTAGGTTGGAAAGGACCCTAAAGATCATCAAGTCTAAGCGTTAACCTGATACTGCCAAGTCCACCACTAAACCATGGCACTAAACACCATATCTACATGTCTTTTAAATATCTCCAGGTACAGCGACTCCACCGCTTCCCTTGGTAGCCTGTTCCAATGCTTGACAACACTTTCGGTGAAGAAATTCTTCTGAATGTCCAAACTAAACCTCCCCTGGTGCAACTTGAGGCTGTTTCCTCTCGTCCTGTCGCTTGTTACTTGGGAGAAGAGACCGACCCCCACCTTGCTACAACCTCTTCTCAGGTATACACACATCCCCAAATGCTTTTCTTTGTCATTTAGCTACAGAAACCTCACCAAAATTAAGGCTCTTTGTGGGAGAACTTCAACCCTAAAAAGACACTATCAATTTTTCTCTTTATTGCTTTTCTTTTGTTAAGGCAAACAATAAAGAAAATTGAACTCCATCATCAAGGAGTCGGAGTCATGAATTTCGAAAAGATTTTGTATTTTGCATTTCTAATCACTGCAAATATATTTATGGAAAAGCACACAAAAAATCACTTGCTTTAAGAAAATTCCATGCTGAGAATGGACCACTTGGGTCAGCAAACGTCTTTTCCAACCAGCAACCTCATATGAAATGCCATAAAAACTTACCAAGCTCCAACTTTTAAAGCCATAACTTTTGTGTCCTGCTGTTGCCATTGATGTGATTTTTCAGGATGTTGAGCAGTTACAAGACATGTGATTTCCAGTCTAAAAATTCGTGCAGGCCCTGTTTGATATCCATCACCCTTGGGCTCCTCTCCTTTCCCTACCTTTACACTCTTGATGTATTTACAAGCTGAAATCACATGCCTTCTCAGCATATGTTTTGCTGTATGAGACAAGCCAGTCTCCTTTAGTGGAGGAGAACTTTAAAAATGTTTTTATTTAAAAAGAAATTTCATAGCTGTAGAATTTACAGAAGGTCCTTCCTCTCTCTAGCAGGGCAGCATTGGCAGATTAAAAAAAGCACATCAGTGAGGAAGTAAAGGTGACACACTTCTATCCTCCTGCCTTTCCCTCCTCCAGCTTTTCTTCCCCTGCACAAGCGTGGCTTGGGAAATCTGCGTACAGATCTGGCGCTATTTGTCAGCACCCAAACAAGTTGTAAAATAAATCATGCAACCTAATTTTAGTCTTGGCTGGCAAAGCCAATGCTGCTGCTATCTTAATGCCTATAATTTGGCTCAGAGAAAAATGCTTTGGAGGCTGAATTTTTAATGACTTCACAGGCTGTTTGGCCAACGAAGGCTCAGCTGGCTTCCAGCTGGCAGAGGCACAGGGGACGCTCTCTATCACAGAGGCAGGTTGCCTCAGGATGAAGTCACATCAGATTCTCAGTCCGATCTAGGTCTGGTCTTACCCATGTCCAGGGGATGGCAAATGCAGTTGTGCACCTTTCATCCACCTAACCACTGAGAACTGTCAGGTAACTTGAACATTTGTGGAGAGATTTGCTACTTCTTTCCATTATTTGCAGACCCTCTGTGTTGGGTTGACCCTGGCTGGATGCCAGGTGCCCACCAAAGCCGATCTATCACTCTCCTGCTCCTCAGCTGGACAGGGGAGAGATCATACCATCACAGAATCGTTATGTTGGAATAGACCTCTGAGATCAAGTCCAACTGTCAACCCAACCCCACCATGCCCACTAAACCATGTCCTGAAGTGCCATATCTACACATTTTTTGAACACTTCCAGGGAGGGTGACTCCACCATCTCCCTGGGCAGCCTGTTTCAATGTTTGACTGCTCTTTCAGTAAAGAAATTTTTCCTAATGTCCAATCTAAACCTCCCCTGGTGCAACTTGAGGCAATTTCCTCTTGTCCTATTGCTTCTTACTTAGGAGACCAACACTCACCTCACTTTCAGATAGTTGTAGAGAGTGATAAGGTCTCCCCTCAGCCTCCTCCAGACCAAACAACCCCAGTTCCCTCAGCCGCTCCTCATAAGACCTGTTCTCCAGGCCCTTCACCAGCTTCATTGTCCTTCTCTGGACACACTCCAGCACCTCCATGTCCTTCTTCTAGTGAGGGGCCCAAAACTGCACACAGTATTTGAGGTGTGGCCTGACCAATGCTGAGTACAGGGGCACCATCACTTCTCTGCTCCTGCTGGCCACATTATTTCTGATACAGGCCAGGATGCTGTTGGCCTTCTTGGCCACCTGGGCACACTGTTGGCTCATGTTCAGCCGGCTGCTGACCACCACCCCCAGGTCCTTTTCTGCCCAGCAGCTTTCCAGCCACTCATCCCCAAGCCTGTAGCGCTGCATGGGGTTGTGGTGACCAAAGAGCAGGACCTGGCACTTGGCCTTGTTGAACCTCATAGCATTGACCTCGGCCCATCAATCCAGCCTGTCCAGATCCCTCTGCAGAGTCTTCCTATCCTCAAGCAGATCAACACTCCCACCCAATTTAGTGTTGTCTGCAAACCTACTGAGGGAGCACTCAATCCTCTCATACAGATCATCAATAAAGATGTTAAACCAGACTGCCCCCAATACTGAGCCCTGGGGGACACCGCTTGTGACTGGCCACCAGCTGGATTTAACTCCATTCACCACAACTCTCTGTGCTCAGCTGTCCAGCCAGTTTTTAACCCAGCTTAGAGTGCACCTCTCTAGGCCATGAGCTGCCGGCTTTCTAGGAGAATGCTGTGGGAGATGATGTCAAAGGTTTCACTGAAGTCCAGGTAGATGACATCCACAGCCTTTCCCTCATTGACTAGGTGGGTCATCTGGTCATAGATCAGGTTGGTTGAGCAGGATCTGCCCTTCATGAACACACGCTGACTGGGCCTGAGTCCCTGGTTGTTCTGCACATGCCACGTGAGCGCTCTCAAGATGAACCGCTCCATAATCTTCCCTGGCATTGAGGTCAGGCTGACAGGCCTGTAGTTCCCCGGATTGTACTTCCAGCCCTTCTTGTAGATGGGTGTCGCATTGGCAAGCCTCCAGTTGTCTGGGCCCTCCCCGGTTGACTAGGATGTCTGATAAATGATGGAGAGTGACTTAGCCAGCTCCTCTGCCAGCTCCCTCAGTGCTCTTGGGTGGATCCCATCTGGCCCCGTAGACTTGTGGATGTCCAGGTGGCAAAGCAGGTCATTAACTGCTTCCTCCTGAATTACAGGGGGTTTATTCTGCTCTCTGTCCCCATCTTCCAGCTCAGAGGGCTGATTACCTTGAGGATAGCTTGTCTGACTATTAAAGACTGAGGCAAAGAAGGCATCAAGTACCTCAGCCTTTTCCTCGTCCTTGGTGACAATGATCCCCTCCACATCCAACAGAGGATGGAGATTCTCCTCAGCTCTCTTTTTGTTGTTAATGTAGTTGTAGAAACTTTTTTTGTTGTCTCTCACAGCAGTGGCCAGCTTGAGTTCCAGTTGGGCTTTTGCCTCTCTAATTTTCCTTCTGCATGACCTAACAAGATCCCTGTACTCTTCTTGATTTGCCTGCTCCTTCTTCCAAGAGTGGTAAACTCCTTTTTTCCCTGAGTTCCTTAAAAAGCTCCCTGTTCAGGCAGGCTGGTCATCTTCCCTGACGGTTCGTCTTCCGGCACACGGGGACAGCCTACTCCTGTGACTTTAAGACTACCTTCTTGAGGAATGTCCAGTCTTCCTGGACCCCCTTGCCCTTCAGGACCATCTCCCAAGTGACTCTCTTGACCAGTGTCCTGAACAGCCTGAAGTCAGCCCTCCAGAAATCCATGGTTGTGCTTTTGCTGACTCTCCTCCTAACTTGACCAGGAATAGAGAACTTACCATTTCATGGTCGCTAAGCTCAAGACAGCCTCCAACCACCACATCTCCTACCAGTCCTTCTCTGTTTGTAAACAGTAGGTCAAGTGAGGCACCTCCCCCGGTAGGCTTCCTTATTAGCTATGTCAGGAAGTTCTCTTCCATACACTCCAGGAACCTCCTGGACTGTTTCCTCTCTGCTGTGTTGTATTTCCAGCAGATATCTGGTAAGTTGAAGTCCCCCACGAGGACAAGGGCTAATGATTGTGAGACTTTTGCCAGTCGCTTGTACAATGTCTCACCTGCCTCTTCCTTCTGGTTGGGTGGTCTATAACAAACTCCCAGCAGGATATCCGCCTCGCTGGCCTTCCCCCTCATCCTTACCCATAAGCACTTGGACTTGTCCTGACAATTGTTAATCTCTACACAATCAAAATGCTCCCCAACATACAAAGTCACCTCACCGCCTCTCCTTCCTTGCCTGTCCCTTCTGAAGAGCTTATAGCTATCCCACCATGTTTCTGTGATGGCAACTGAGTCATAGCTATCCTGCTGCACAATGGCTTCCAGCTCCTCCTGTTTGTTGCCCACGCTGTGTGCATTGGTGTAGATGCACTTGATTGATCGATAGCACTTGGCTATCGATTTCACCCCAAACATCGGCATGCCACCCTTATAATAACATACAACAACAGGCTCATGGGTCAAGATAAGGACAGTTTAATAAAGCAAAAGCCGCGCATGGAAGCAAAGGAAAACAAAAGATTTTATTCTCCACTTCCCATCAGCAGGCAATGTCTGGCCACTTCCTGGAACGTATGGCTTCGGTACGTGTAGTGGTTGCTCTGGACAACAAAGGTAAAAACAAGTGCCCCCCCTTCCTCCTCTTTTCCCCTGGCTTACATCGCTAAGCAGACATCATATGGTATGGAATATCCCTTTGGTATGTTTGGGTCAGCTGTAGTGGCTATATCCCCTCCCAAGATCTCGTCCTCCCCCAGCCTGGCGGGGTAATGTTGGAGAGACAGCCTTGATGCTGTGTGAGCCCTGCTCAGCAGCTGTCAGAACACTGGTGTGTTACCAACACACTGCACAGCACAGCAGGGTGAGGGCTCCATCTCAGACAGATCCACTACAATCTCCACCCCTTATTCTGTACCATTTGTGTCATGCTCTGGTCCCACATAATTTAATACACCTCTTAACCATTTCATTGTATTCTCATTACTGAAATTCCTTCTTACCAACACTTAGAAACTTAAGCTACATACTGAAACCATCTTTATTCCCAACATAGAGATTTATACATTCTCATTCACTACTATCACTTGTTCTTTAGCAGATAGTCTTCTTCCACTCCTCCAGGTCTATAACTTGGGTCCGGTCTGTCTAGATGAGTGTTCAGGACAGGAGAAGCAGTATCTTTGATTGCTGGGCACCAGCACTGCCTTGGTTTTGGTCATTGTTGCACTTGTCTGTTTCCTTGCGAAACTTTCTCTTCGTCAGTTCAGGTCATTCCTGCTATATTACTTCCTACAACAATACAACTCACATCGCAGATTACTTTTCAGCGAAGGTTTCATCTCCTTGAGGCACGCATCAGGTCTCCCCATCCTTCCGCATTATCCACCAAGTATACCCAGGGCGTTGAGCAAAGACAAACCCATGAATGCATTTGCCTTTTCCCATGGGAGGAGCAGCCCACACTGCCTTCCCCAGCCACTTTCCTGTGTGTGGGAGGACATTTATGAAATAAGGGACATGTGAACAATCCAGCCTTTCCAGAGAATCTGAGCTGGGACGTACCGGAACTGCGGAAAGCATAAACAACTTCCGGTGCAGGGAGCATGAACATCTTACAGGTGCAGGAGAAGAGACAGCCACCATTAATGACGCAGTTTTAATTCTTGAAGAAGATGGGTGTGAACATCTGTGAACGTGACTTGAACATGACTCGTAATGTGGCCAATCAGGTTGGACTATGGGCTGTTATTTGCGATGAAGCCAATCAGTATTTATTGGGTGTGGTCGAGGGTTATAAATTGCACTGGAAACACGGAAATAAAGGTTCACTTGCTAGATCACATTGATCGTGTCAGTGTCCTCACGCAGCTCCCACACCTGTGTGCACTACTGGGACTTTATCTCCTCCCACAGTATGCAGGTGTTTTGTTTGGGCAGAACCAGGACGGTTAGCAGACACTCTGGTGCTAACTAGCCAAGTGGCTTTTGCTCAATTTGTGTCCCAGTGCTTCCATGCCCCACGGTCCAATGCCTTCAACATGGTCTTTAACAGTCTGTTATATCTTTCAATCTTTCCAGAGGCTTGTGGGTGATGATGTGCAGAAAACAGACTCCACAATCTATAAGACTGTAAAGTAGGTATGTTTATTCAGCACTGGGCAGCATGGGGGTAGTCCCACCGAAGTCATGCGTGCTTCAACGCGGCAACTTGTCTCAGATTTATACAGTTAGATGTTAGATATATATAAGGTTTCCCAATACACCTATAGATATGCATAACCTATCCCTGCTTTGTATTAAAATTAGTTCCAAAAGGTGATTTCTATAAACTACTCCTAACTGCGCTTGCACAGTGCCTTCTTGTGGTCGTGGAGATGAAGGCTGATGGCTCCTCTTCGTCACCACTAGTAACCCCTTGAAGGCTGATGGCTCCTTTTCGCCACCGCTAGTAACCCCTTGTTCTTGTGCAGACTCAGTTGCTCCTCGGCTCTTCCCCAAACCATAGGGTTGGTTTCAGTCAGTTCTTGAGGCACTCTCCTGGTTGTTATCAGGAACTGTCCTTGTGTGGAGCCGTAAATCTTCTTGCTTATTAGTTTATCAGGAACTGCCTTTTGTAAGGGGCCACAACATTCCTTGCTTCAGGTGATAGGGGATGTGATACACTCACTCAATGCCATGTTTCTTTGCCCATGAGTTTATTAGGTTATTTTGGAAATGCTTCCCATTGTCTGATTCAATCCTTTCTGGGGTGCCATATTGCCACAAAATTGACCTTTCAAGGCCTAAGATGGTGTTTCAGGCAGCGGCATGGTTACAGGGTATGTTTCTAGCCAACCAGTAGTTGTTTCCACCATGGTGAGTGTGTAGCTCTTGCCTTGATGTGTTCGTGGCAGTAGTCCAATATAGTCAGTTTGCCAGGCCTCACCATATCGAAAACCCAGCCACCACCCTCTGTTTCAGGGAGATTTTACTCTTGTGGCTCGCTTGATTGCAGCACATCTTTCACATTCATGAGTGACCTGTGTAATGGCCTCCATGGTCAGGTCCACTCCTCAATCACGAGCACTGTATCTGTATGTTGCATCTCTTTCTAGACGTCCAGATGTTTCATGGGCCCATTGAGCTATAAATAGCTCACCTTTATGCTCCCAGTCCAGGTCCACCTGAGCTACTTCAATTTTGGCAGCCTTGTCTACCTGTTCATTGTTTCGATGTTCTTCTGTGGCATGGCTTTTGGGCATGTGAGCATCTACCTGATGTACCTTTAGAGTCATGTTTTCTACCCAGGCAGCAATGTCCTGTCACAATGCAGCAGCCCAGACGGGTTTACCCCTGCGCTGCCAATTGGTCTTCCACTGCTGTAGCCACTCCCATAGGGCATTAGCCGCCATCCAGGAATCAGTATAGAGTACTGGCCACTCATCTCTCTCCGCAGTCTCCAGGGCTAGTTGGATAGCTTTCACTTCTGCAAACTGACTTGACTCATCTTCTCCTTGAGTAGCCTCAATGACTTGTGTGGGATTCCACGCAGCAGCATTCCACTTCCGATGGTTTCCTACCACACAACAGAATCCATCAGTAAACAAGGCATAATGTCTTTCATCTTCTGGTAACTTATTATATGGTGGTGCCTCTTGGGCACGAGCCATCTCCTCAGTTCTTTTATGTCTGGGAGATGGCTGATTGTCTTCTTGTGTCTTTGCAGCAACTACGCTGACAGACTTCTTGGGTGACCCCTTCTTAACAGCTGTCTTCCCTCTCAGTTCACATACATGTGCTTCCAGCTTGGAAGTGGGTTCACCATCCCACTTCCTCATGTCCTCCCCCTGGTCACACAGGAAAAAACAGAGTGCACCATGTGGCATGTGCCTGGGGCTCCCTTTCCGTCTGACCGGGGCAGGAGAGGACTCTTTTCTTGGGGCACCCCGACAGCCAAGGTGCTGTCCCATAGGAATGAGAAGGTACAGAGATTTTTTTCAAACTTTTAGAGCCAAGAAGACACTCTTTCCACAGCTGGTGTATCCATATCTGGGTTATACATCGAAGCCAAGCTGCTAGAATATGATGCTGGGGCACTTTGAACCACCTTCTTCCACATGGCCTGTGTGCACAGGACATCCTCTGGATCTTTGAGGACCTCATCATTGTCCAGATCGCTGTAGATGCCTTCCAGCACTGCTAGTTCTTTCAGGTACTGGGTGCCTTCATCTGCGACAGTCCACTTTCCCGGGGAGTTCACAAGATCTTCCTTGAATGGATATCTTGCCTTCACACTTGAGAGGAGCCATCTCCAGAGACTGCAAATTGCTGCATCTTTTCCAATTCCTCTCTCAATTCCCCAGTCTCTAGCAAGGGATCCCAGCTGTTGGGCTACCCTACCTTCCAGTTGCTGACTGTTAGCCCCGTTATCCCATCATTGGAGCATCCAGGCAGCAATCCACTCACCTGGCTGGTGGCTGTAATCTTTCCGCATGTCTCGAAGTTCTGATGAGGTTAAGGACCAGGTAGTTTCTGCTTCCTGTTTGATTTCTCTCACTCCTTCCTCCAATTTCTCTGTCAAAGGACCAGCTTCTTGATCAGACCCTTCTTCCTCCCTTACCAATCGATGATATGGACCTGTTGATTTCCTTATCCACTGTTTCTTCTTCACTACTAGGGCAATTACTGTTGTTGTTCTTGTTTGGGTTCCTATCTCAGCCATGTTGTCCTCAGATGTAGTTTGGGTCCCTGCCTCAGCCACAGTCCTCTGAGAATATTGAACTGTGGCTCGATAGGCACAGGCCGGGCCCCAGTACAGAGCTAGAAGCTGCTGGTTTTCATTGGGGTAGGTAAGGCACCCTTCTATTAGGTGGTGCATTAGTTTGCCAGGATCTCTTGCCTGTTCAGGTTTAAAGTCCCAGGTTTTGGAAGGTGATAATCGCGCTAAGAATCTGCCCAAATCCTTCCATACACCCTGCCACTCAGGGACCAGCCGCCTCAGAGCACATTTCATTATTGCCTGACCCACAAGTTGTCTTCTCTTACACCAGGATGACACCAGATTCCACAATACCCATCATTTGCCAACAGTATTAATTACTAGTATTAAACAACTCACATAAAGGTGAACAAGGACCTTGGGAGCCTGCATAATAAAATCATCCACATCAATCCTGGATAGGGAGAGGGAGATCACAGAATGATAGGGGTTGGAAGGGACCTCAAAAGATCACCTAGTCCAACCCCCTTCCCAGAGCAGGTTCACCTAGAGCAGGTTGCACAGGACAGTGTCCAGGCAGGTTTTAAACATCTCCAGAGAAGGAGACTCCACAACCTCCCCGGACAGTCTGTTCCAGTGCTCTGTCACCCTCAGGGTAAAGAATTTCCTCATGTTCAAGCAGAACTTCCTGTGTTCCAGCTTGTGCCTGTTGCCCCTTGTCCTGTCATTGAGCACCACTGAAAAGAGTCTGGCCCCATCCTCCTGACACCCACCCCTTAGATATAAATGTGTAAGTGTTAGTAAGGTCCCCTCTCACCCTTTTCCAGGCTAAAGACCCCCAGGTCTCTCAGCCTTTCCTTGTAGGAGAGATGCTCCAGTCCCCTCATCACCTTAGTAGCCCTTTGCTGGGCTCTCTCCAGCAGTTCCCTGTCTCTCTTGAACTGGGGGGGCCAGAACTGGACACAGTACTCCAGATGTGGCCTCACCAGGGCAGAGTAGAGGGGGAGGAGAAACTCACTCAACCTGCTGGCCACACTCTTCTTAATGCACCGCAGGATACCATTGGCCGTCTTGGCCACAAGGGCACATTGCTGGCTCATGGTCAACTTGCTGTGCACCAGGACTCCCCAGGTCCTTCTCTGCAGAGCTGCTCCCAGCAGATCAATCCCTAACCTGTGCTGGTGCATGGGGTTATTCCTGCCTAGATGCAGGACCCTACACTTGCCCTTACTGAACGTCATGAGGTTCCTCTCTGCCCAGCTCTCCAGCCTGTCCAGGTCTCACTGAATGGCAGCACAGCCTTCTGGTGTGTCAGCCACTCCTCCCAGTTTAGTATTGTCAGCAAACTTGCTGACAGTACACTCTGTCCCTTCATCCAGGTCGTTGATGAATATGTTGAATAAGACCGGACCCAGTACTGACCCCTGGGGAACACCACTAGCCGCAGGCCTCCAACTAGACTCAGCACCACTGATCACAAGTCTCTGAGCTCTGTCCTTCAGCCAGTTCTCAATCCACCTCGCTGTCCACCTGTCCATCCCACACTTCCTGAGCTTCCCTATGAGGATGTGCTGGAAGACAGTGCCAGAAGCCTTGCTGATGTTGAGGTAGATGACATTCACTCCTTTCCCCTCATCCAGCCAGCCAGTCATGCCATCATAGAAAGCTATCAGGTTGGACAAGCATGATTTCCCATTGAATCCACGCTGACCACTCCTGATAACCTTCTTTTTCTCTACATGCTTAGAGATGACATCCAGAATGAGCTGTTCCAACACCTGTAGGCCTTTTGGTTCTCAGAAATGCTACCATGTTTGCCTGCCCCACGAGTACTGAGCTGCTACCCCCAGGCACCTCTCTGGCAGGCCCGGATACATCCCCATCCCCCTTCAAATCTAGTTTAAAGCTGTCAATGAGCCCTGCTAACTCTTGTCCTAGAACCCTCTTGCCCCTGAGAGAGATGGATTCCTTCATCTTCTGCACAAGATAGCTCCCACAGCACAAGGCCATCAATGCCAGGGCAAAGCACAGAGCCACTGTTTGTGCTAGCATGCTCCCAAGCGCCTTCATCCTCCCCACAAAATGGCTCCCCAGCACAGTAAAGCCATCACTGTGAGAGCAAAGCACACGGCCATTATTCGTATTAATGTGTTCCCAAACTCAGTGAAATAAGGAGATAAGCAGTGCAGCCAACAAACTCCGTGACCTGCACAGGAGCTTGCCACTTAATAACTACTACAGCTACAGCACACTTAATAGGAAACTGCCGTTGTCAAGCCCCATGTTGGGCACCAAAAAGACAGTGGTGGGTCGACCCTGGCTGGAAGCCAAGTGCCCACCAAAGCTGCTATATGACTCCCCTGCCCCATAGCTGGTCAGGGGAGAGAAGATACAACAACATTCATGTGGATCAAGATAAGGACAGTTTAATAAAGCAAAAGCTGCGCATGGATGCAAAGGAAAACAAAAGATTTTATTCTCTACTTCACATAAGCAGGTGATGTCCATCCACTTCCCAGGAAGCAGGGCTTCAGTACGTTGCCCTGGACAACAAAGGTATAAACAAATATCCTCCCCTTCCTCCTCTTTTCCTCTAGCTTACATTGCTGAGCAGACGTCATACGGTGTGGAACACCCCTTTGGTCGGTTTAGGTCAGCTGTCGTGGCTATATCCCCTCCCAAGATCTCGCCTTCCTCCAGCCTGCTGGGGAAATGCTGGAGACACAGCCTTGATGCTGTGTGAGCCCTGCTCAGCAGCCGTCAGAACACTGGTGTGTTACCAACACACTGCACAGCACAGCAGGGTGAGGGCTCCATCTCGGACAGACCCACTACACCCTCTCACTGGGGGCAGCAGGGCGCTGTGGGCCGAGGGTGCCGTGCTGCAATCACATGTATTGAATCCTCTGTCGGCGGGACATGACATAACTTTCCGATCCTTCTCTGGTTTTGGTTTTTATTTTAAATTTTGCAATTGTTATAAAAGTAATCATTTAATACTACAAATACGAATATTTAAAAATAAATAGATTTTAAATAATTGCAGCAGTACCAGAAGTGCTCCTCTCACGTCTTCAGTGTCACTGTTTACTCCCATTGAAAATAGGCCGACTGCAGTGAAGATGAAATGGGAAATACCGTCAGCAGCTCCAGGCACTGTTACCTGCAATCATCTTTTGTTCCTTTATACGGTTTTCCAGAAGCGTTTTCAATAAGTGCATTCTTTTAATGTGCCATGGCAGGGGGGTTGGAACTAGATGATCTTTGAGGGCCCTTCCAACACAAACCATTCTGTGATTCTATGATGCGATTGTTACTACAGCCAGGGAAACCAAGAGAAATCTGGTGCAAATGAAATCTGGTCCGGACGCGTCCCCATTCCCCAGGAGGAACTCAGCACTCGCTTCTATGCTCCTGCACCTTCCCCGTGGGCTCCGAATGGGAGACGGACCCACCTTAGAAGCGCGACGCCAAAACTGAGCTCAGAGCCCAGTCCAGTCCACTCAACCTAACGGCAGCTCTGGGCAGCAGGGCCGGGTACCCCGCTGGCCCGGCCACCAGCCCGCACCGGGCGGCAGCACTGGGCCCTGCGGCATAGCTGCCGTGCACCGCCGTCCGGGAGGCACCGGGCCCGGCCGTACCGGTTTGGGGAGGGCGGGCGCCACACGGCCCGGGCCAGCAGGAGCTTCGGCATGGGACGGGGATGCGGTGTGGGCGGGGGCTGGCGCCGAGCTCGCCGAG
Organism: Leptosomus discolor; assembly: GCF_034619465.1. Lineage (NCBI taxonomy): Eukaryota > Metazoa > Chordata > Aves > Leptosomiformes > Leptosomidae > Leptosomus > Leptosomus discolor. Next base: position 61,793,973 of record NC_141391.1, read on the forward strand.
GCAGGAGCCTCAGCGGCCAGCAGCTCCGGGGCCGGACAGCTTCGCCCAACATCTGCAGCTCGTCGTTAGCGACGGCGACGGGTCGTTTCCGGCAGGGCGTCCTGCAGCCGCGCGCCCGTCAGCCAACACAGCTTCGCGTCCTCAGAACACACCCGCGGAGCTCCCGGCGCCAGGAGGCCCGCCACCGGCCGTGCCTCCCCTCGGCCTCCCCGTCCCCGTCTTTGCCCTTCCCGAGTCCCTCTGCAGCACCCGGAGCCTCACCTCGGAGGGCAGGTGAGAGCTCTTCCCTGCCCCGGTCAGGCCAGGGAAAAGCGCAGCCACCACCCGGAGAACGCACGGCTGCTCCGCTCCCCGGCCCGGCCCGGCCCGACCGGGTGCCGAGGCCCCGCGGAGGGGCCACCGCCCCGCGCTGCCATCCCGGAGCTGCTCCTCCCCTCCCGCCCGCGGGGCAGCAGCGGACGAGACCATGAGGGCGCATACGGGGGACGACACACACACACACGGCCAAAGAAGTGCCTCTCGCAGCAGCGAGGCGCAGTGGCGGCCCAGCCGGGAGGCGGGCAGCTGGTTCCTCCGAGACACCGTGAGGCCCGCAGGGGGAGCGCGGCCGCCGCCGAGCCGCTCCGCGCCTCCCCGCGCCGAGTGCGGGAGTTGGTGCCGGCCGGCGGCGGCGCTGAGGAGGCGGGGGGCGGCGGGGGCGCAGGTGAGCCCGCGGCGCGGCGCGGCACGGCACCCTCCCGCCGCGCGCCGTGTCTGTTTCCGGCGAGATCGCGTTCCCGCTCCGCCGCGGCCGGGGGAGGCGACGCAGGCGGGCGCCGCGCCGCGCAGGTAACGGGCCAGGAGCGCGGGCCGCGCCGCCCAGCAGCCGCCTTCCCCTCTCCCCCCACCGCCGGGTGCCCCTGGCACTGCGGAAGGAAGCGGCCCACCCTCCCGGCGGGCCCCACTGCCTCCGAGCCGCGGCCCTTTTCCCCTCACCCGGGGCTGTTCACTCTCGAACCGACTGGCGGCAGCGCGGGAGGCGGGGCCGCAGAGCCGCGCCGAGGCCCCGATTGGCGGCGCCCCAGCCCTCCCGCCCCTCCCCGGTACTGAGGCCGGGTATCCCCCGCCCGGTGGGGGAGCTGGGCGGACGGTCTCAGTGGTCGACCCCTCCACGGAGCTAGTGAGAGCGGACCCTGCTGGGGCTGCTCAGCAGGCCCGGGGCCGAGCGCTGCCTGGCCGCCTTGGTCGCAGGCGGCTGCCGAGTACGGGCGTGTGTTTCGGTGTTTCCTCGCAGCCCTCAAGCGGAGCCCTGCCCGCGGCTGGCTGCGAACCCCGCTCCGGGTAGGGGAGGGTTCCTGCGCGGCGGGCGCGGTGCAGGGACCGGCGGTCGGTGCCGCAGGAGCCCGTTCCCGAGCAAAGCTCCTGCCTGCCGGGTTTCCCATCTGCGGCGTGTGTCCTCGCACCGCGGGCGTACGAACTGCTGAGCTGACGGGTGACGCGTGCTGTCGAGCCAGCCTCCTAAATCTGTTTTTTGGTAATTCTTTGCTACTATAAACAAAACCTGCTTTTCGTTCTCCCATCTTGAAGTATAGGAGGCACGTAAAAATAAAAGGGAACCCTTAACAGCCGCGTGAGGAAAGCAGTGAAACAGATTGAGGGTATTGTCAATTTACAGTCAACAGAGGTAATAGTTACTGTAATTGTCTGTAAGCAAAAGTATGCAGGATTCTTCAGAATTAAGTGACCTTAAGTTGCTGTTTCTGTAATTTATTTGTATAAATTATTTTGTATTCCATATACATAATGTGTTGTGACTGTAAGGACTAGAAGTGATTAACCACAACTACATGAATGTAGGAAGCTTTTTATTTTTTTTCTTCATGTGTGGGTTTACAAGTATAGTTACTCATGATGTATTCACTGTGGTATCACTATGGTGTATGCTGTTGGCACCTCACAAGTAATAAAAAGCGCTGTTTGGAGAATCCTAGAGATGCTTAGGGAACAACCTGGTGTATGTTGTGATGTATTTTGAAGGGTGTTTCAGCTTTTATTGGATATAAGTTAAAAGATAAGCTTCCTGTATATTTTATGTTGACTGAGATGCCTGTACTAACTTCTTGTTTTCTTTCAGATACCTCGTCAATACCTTGCAGAGGTAATGGAGGCGATGACGCGAACTCTGCTGTAATTAAAACACAAAGAAATAGATATTCTTGGCTGTACAACACTCTTGCAGTATCATTCAATGCCTAACATTTCAGAAGATGAAAAGGAGAATGGTTCTGGAAATAATGGAAACAATGAAAATAAACCTGGGAAGGAATCCCCAGAAGCTTCTCTTCATGATCCTATGAAGCCCTACTGTGTGTCAGGCTCCTCCACTGCGTCCTTAGTGTCTAGGGGAGATGGGCATTACCCGTGGGGATGTCCTGTGACTCATACACGAGAGAAATTTTATACCATCTGCTCAGACTATGCTTTTTTAAACAGAGTAACATCTATTTGTAAAAGCCCAAGTGCTTCAGTTAGTGCCTGCCTGTCGGGCAGTGCTGCCTTAAACATTGGAAATAACACACCTGGCTTGCTCGGAATTCAAACTGGTGCTTCAGAGATAATCTACAGTGAAGATGCTAACCTGGAAAGCTTGCCTGGTGATCTTGGAAAGCTTCCACTGGCATGGGAAATCGACAAATCAGAGTTCAATGGCGTGACCACAAATCTGAAGAACAAAGCAGGTGAGGTGGTGAAGGTTTGATGTTGTGATGGGAAGAGGCTTCAGGTTTACAACTTGTTTGTGGAGGGGCCTGGCCAGCACCTGTATCTCTTGAAGAAGTGCCATGGAAGAGCCTGGACGTCACTTCAAACAACCTACTCATCGGGAGCAGGGAGAGTGAGATAGGAGGAGTGAAAGTGAAGTGTAGCTGCCTGGGGAAGTGGCTCCAAACCAAGGCTGGCTTCTGCTTAACTGTGGGGGGGGTACTGTTTGGGGTGGCTTCTGTTTGTGTGCGTTTGGGTCTTTTTCTCTTGTTTTTTTGGGGTATGTTTTTCTTTCTTTTAGTAGGACCTAGTGCACTCTGCAGTGTTTACTTCTACCTGTTAGGTAACAGGTTTGTCACTTGCAGAAATGTTTCAAGGTACTTCCAAGGTGTATTTTGAAATTAAAGCCCTGATTTGTTTATGACAAGAAGTAAGTGAAATCATTACAGTTACCCAGCAAAGCATTTGGTTCCTGTAAGAGAATTGTATTTATTTGGATTTGCTGTATGTATACAGTGTTAGGGAGCCCATTTCTTTAAAACTGGCTGCTTTGCTGCCTCCTGTGTTCTTTCTCTGCCTTGTCACAGGTTGCAACTGTGAATCAAGCACTTGCATACACACTCGGTGTTCTTTGTCCTGTAATCCCTCCGCTTATCTAGAGTAGGCTGTAGATTTTTTTTTTTTTTTGTTAATGGGTTGGCTAGCTAGTCAAATTGCTATTTTCTCTACCTTATATGAAACCTAAAAACATGTTTGGCAAGATGCTGTTGCCTTTTCATGTGTAGTGTCCTTAAATAAAAATAAAGAAATTGTATTATCTTACAGGATGGTCATTTTTGCTAAAATATATGTGATATATTTCATTTGGCTTCAAAATGGATCAGAAATACTCCTGCTCTAGCATGTAGCCCAACGCTTCATTTTCCACTGCCTCAGCGGCTTACAAAAAGGAAGAGACCTTGGAAGTATGTTACTCTTACTGGATTTGCATAGAAGTTTTAATCAGAAAGTGTAGCTGTTTACAGAGCTTGGCTGTGAAAAACAAGTGTTACATTAGATTTCCCAGAGCATTTAATGTTAGGAGAGGGGAAGTCCGTGTTGGTCTGAGAGTCTATTTCTGGATGGCTGGTTTAACGCATTAGAATAATCAGATTGCCTGCTCTCTCCAAACAGTTGGGCAGGTCATCATTAATTCTGATCAGAAAAACACAATGCTGATTATGGAGCTAATGGCAGCTTTATGAACCTGTTCACAATTGTGATTATGCATTTGAGCTTTTTCCTTCAATTAACGTTTAGTCCCAGTTTGCACTTACTAAGGCATCTCTATCTGAGGTGTATGATATTACTAAAAATACTGAAGAAGAAAGATCTGGAAGGTAAACTAGGCATTCATTTGTTTGTTAAATCTGTTTTGCAGGCAACATGAAGAAACAAGTGACAAAGAAAAAATCTGTAGACAAAAAAAGCAAACAGTACAGGGAGTGTCCTCAGCGTTCTGCTCTTGAAGATGTGAAGGAGAGGAAAGTGTTGGACCTCCGGAGATGGTAGTATTTATGAATTGTATTTAAGATTATCCCCGTACAGTTTGTCAGTAAACACTGTTGCTGGTTACCTGATTTCAAACTTCTTAATAATATCTTCATACTTTTTTTTTTTTAGTAGAAATGGGGATCTCTTAAGCGTACGTGCACTAAATCTCTTACTTTCTTCAAGAAGAATGAGAACTTTCTTCCCATCTGTTGAAATTCTAAACCCAATTTTCTTTCTAACCATTTTTTTCTTTCAATATGAAAATATTTATGTGGGGATTAATTGCTAAAAAAAAATGAAAGTTCATTAGCATAGTCAGGGAAAAAGTAACCTTAACCGTAGCACTGATGTGTCTTACTCCTGATTTTTCTTTTTGCTGGGAAACACTTGATCAGAACCTGTCAGTTCTATACAACCTGTATCATATAAATATACTGCACTGACTTCACTTAGCTTAATGAATCCGTCTGGTTCTTGCTGTATGTCGATGACATCAGAAAGTTAAGAGCCTGGGGAATCTGTGACCTGGAATGACATTCATTAGTAAATTGGTAGAGACACAGTTTACTACAAATTCATGTGTTAGAAGAGACTGGATCAAACCGTGCGCTATATTAGTGCAGAACCGTTTTTTCCTACAGAATCATTTGTACAGAACTCCCAAGGGGCTGTTGGGAATTTGACTGATTTGTATGAAATAGGGCAGTAGTGTCTGACAAACTTAAATAAATTGGTTAGCATATTTGCTCTGTTTTTATTTTTTATTTTTTTAAAAAAGAATGCCTTTTTTTTTTTAATACAGGTGACATAAAAACACTTAATGTAACATGGCACTTCAGTGGCATGGCGCACAGAAAAGTAGTTCAGGTTGCTCTTGTACCTGAATCAAGAATGCTAACTGATGTGTTTGGGTTTTTGTTTGGTTTAGGTATTGTGTCAGCCGACCTCAGTACAAGACTTCCTGTGGAATTTCATCCTTAGTGTCTTGCTGGAATTTCTTATATAGTACACTGGGAGCTGGAAGGTGCGTCACACATAGATTGCTTTGCTTCTGGAGAGTCTAAAATACGTTGCTAATGACTTTATTAAACAATACCTTTTTCCCCCCCCTCAGTTTACCACCTATTACTCAAGAAGAAGCTTTGCATATATTGGGCTTTCAGCCCCCATTTGAGGAGATTAGGTTTGGTCCCTTCACTGGAAATACAACTTTAATGAGGTATGTTTGGTTCTTTTGATGCAGCTAAATTGTTAATGTTTGCAAAACTAACATAACCTTTAAAAATACGGTAGCGGTTCACTTATTTAAAAAAAAAAAAAAATCAGCTGACACAAGTTAATCCTCTTAAGTTTTAGAATAACGAAGCATACCTGGGTACTCTGATAGTGTCCCGAGAAACTTTTCAAAAAGTTTTTTGCACTAGCCATTTTGTATAGTGCAACGTTGCTACGTGGATCAGGAGAACTTGAAATGTTTGTTTAATGGTTGTGTAATGATCTAATGAATCCTGTCTCCTGGTTAGGAAATTTTTTCTTTACACTCGTTTTCCTGTTTTTGAAAGTGCATGTTAAATGCCTATTAATGTCACTGGAACAGCCTGAAGAGGCAATTGATATACTAGTAGCTTTATGTAAAAAATAATGTAAAAATTGAAAATGAGAGTTGAGGCCTGCACCTTTGCTCAATGGAGCTGTTCAGGAGGAGGAGAGGGGCAAACAAAAAAAGAAAAGAAAAGATGGGGTTGGAGTCACAGAACACTTGAACTTTCGGATTCTGTTTCACTTCTGCTCTGCTGTTTCTTGATCTTTGAGTCAGGTCTAAAATCTTTGTACTTTTTTTTTTTTTTGTGTGTGTTATTAAACTCACAAGGGATTTTAAGATTAAACAGGGCCAGGAGCATATTGTATTTGAGTGTTGAACATCTTGACAGGGCTTTGGCGTGTTACCCTTCTGTGAGATTTAAAAATTTTGCAGTGTTCTTGCCTGTTTCATGGGTTGCATTTGATCTAGTTAGTGGTTTTTTGAAGGCGATTATATATAGAGTTTGTCACAGAACGTGGGGGCTGGATTTGAAAAAGTGGCAGCAGTCTGTTCTTTAGTGGTAACATACTGGCTAGATCTTTGAAGAGTGTCATGAAAACTTCCTTCTCTGCCTTAGGAGACTCGGATCCAGATTTTGTATCTCTTCAGGAGTATGTCAGGGCATAGCAAACCCTTATAGACCAAGCCAATAAATTGTTCTGTCTATGTCCAATCTATACCGATGAAAGTTAAATTTGTAATTCTTCTTCATTTTCCCCTGTGAGTGCCCTGTGCGCTGCAGAAAAGTCACCCTTACTAGTTTGGGTTTTTTCTGCCTGATAAAATAATTTTTAAGTACTTGGCAGACTAGAAAACAGGAGGGCTGAGAGCCAACCCCATTATCCAACATAGCTTTTTGATTGAGTTATTATCTTCAGAGATACTAATTTGGATCTTCTAATGTGAATATCCGAGACAAAATCTTCTTTGCAGACCTGTCCTCACTTACTGCTGCTGTGAGGAGCTGCAGTATGGGACTCCTGTAGCACTTGGGCATTGTGAAGCTCATGTGACAGAAGCCCGACGTGATACACAGAAAGTCTCACTTGAAGGGTCCTGTCTTCTGGTGTCTTAGAAGATTCCCTTTGTGGAGCTTGCAAACCACAATTGAAGTTTGGCACTTCAGAATTTGAGTGCCTTTCTAAAGACTAAGTAACTGAAAGTTAGTGGTGAGGGGACTGAGCACAATGGGACCAACGTTTCACATCTGGCCCTTTGGTTATTATGGATCTGTGTCGGGTCTGAAAAAGCAAAATGAAGGAGAAGTCTTCAAGTATTTATTAATCTCTCTAGGATATATTGTTTGCATTAGGGTACCATGGTCATCTCCAGTCTATATACTAGTGTGGCAGACACTTAGTAGCACACCAAGATTTTTCTTCTAAATTGTCAAGCAGAGGAAATGTGAGAGGAAAGGGAATTGTGCTTTATAACTCTTGAGTTACTACAATCTTTAAGCTTATTGTTTCAGATGGTTTAGGCAAATAAATGATCACTTCCGTATCAAGGGATGCTCGTACGTTCTGTATAAACCTCATGGGAAGAACAAGACAGCTGGAGAAACTGGTACGTAGCTAATCCTAAAGCATTCATCTTCTAGTGTGTAAACTGAAAAATCCTGCAGTGTGTAACATTTGACAGGACAAATTCTGCAAGTAGTGCTTCCAGTTTGAGGTAAGTTATCAAATAGCTCCCAGTTGCCTGATTTTTCTAGTTTTATTTTTTCTTATTTTACTAAGACTTTCATTCGTGCTTTATTTTAATTAAAATATATTTTGTGCTATATATTCTGCCCTCACAGAACTGGAATTTTAAGGTATCCGGGAGGTCTCTGCGCTTCTAGTTCTGTGTTGGTGTCCTGGAAGATGTTTTTGCTGTAATACATGGGGGAGCGACACGTTTTTATTTCAGCATAGTAGAAATCTATGTTGTATAAAAAATTTAGAATGTACAGCACAAAAGTATTAATGTCATTAATAAATCATAGAATCACAGAATGGTTTGGGTTGGAAGGGACCTTAAAGACCATCTAGTTCCAACCCCCCTGCCATGGGCAGGGACACCTCCCGCTAGACCAGGTTGCTCAAGGCTCCATCCAGACTGGCCTTGAACACTGCCAGGGATGGAGTTTTATGAATAAATGTTTTATTCTTTTTAAAAAATGCAGTTTTAAAGTTAGTGAACTCATTATTTTTTTTGTTCTTGATATCCCATTTGAGAATTCTATCATGTTTCAGTGCCTTTTCTTGTCTTTTCCTGAAACTGAGCACTGCAGCCACATTACAGAATATTGTAAGCCCAAATGTGGCATGTGTTTCTGAGACTAGGAAGCTCCAAGGAGCTTATGATACAGAAATGTTTGAAAGCTTTCAGGGGTTTCAGTAGTATCATTGATCTGTGCTACGTCTGACTTGGGGCAGTAGGACTGCATTGTGTTGCGGTGTGTATTTCCTAGGTTAAGAGATGCTTTTGATTCTTTTCTTTGCAGAACAAGTAATTTTTAATATGACTTTGATCTGAATACAGTGCATACTTCATATTGCATTTCCCTAGTACAGACTGTGTGGCAGATGTGATTTTTTTTTTTTTTTTTTTTTTTTTTTAATTTTATACTGGACAGGAAATTAAATACTAAGAAGTTTGAATCAAAACTGGGTTTTGTGCATGCCTGCCAGGTCATGTCCTCTAATTTAAAAAGCAGTGCAACTATTAGGTCTTTTTTGCTGAATATGTAATGCAGGATCCAAAGCATCCTGGACTGTAACCTGATCTTTCTTTGTAGCTGCAGGGGCCCTTGCAAAGCTAACCCGTGGACTGAAAGATGAATCAATGGCCTACATCTACCATTGCCAAAACCATTATTTTTGCCCAATTGGATTTGAAGCAACCCCAGTAAAAGCTAGTAAAGCCTATCGGTAAGATACTGTGTTTATGCTTGTTAGTGGAGGAAATGCACAGAAAAATTTACTCCAAGTTGACCATATTTCTCCCTAAATAAATTTCAGTGTATGTTGTAAAAGCGTTTATGTCTGAACTAGCAAAGCACTGCTGTGTGATTTGAAAGGATTGACTTAAAATGAAACACAGCTAAGCAGACTAGATTGACAGAACTTAAACAGAAAACTATTAATGGTACTAAGAAACTGTTTAAAGAGACTGTAGCCAGATACAGAGAAGGTAGTTATTTACTTGAAGGACAAGTGAAGGTAACTAGTCTGAAAAATAGAACCATATGGACTGAAAAAAGCCAGGTGTTTTTTAAGGAGAACCAATAAAAAGTCAGCTAATTATGAAGAAAGTCTGTTCCCAGAGAACTTGAGGGGAAATAAAAGAAGTAAGAGAGTGTGTGTGTATTAGGACTTTTCTTTGTAAACTAGAAACAAAAAGCCTACAGTGATACTAATCCATTACAAAGTGGACATGATAAAATCTGCACTTACAGAAACCAATGTTTGTGTATGGTGAGAACAAGGGATGTGTAGGTATTGCAGGATGGTGGCTACATACCTCTTCTTTTTTTTGCAGTGTTGACTAGCAATGATGATAAACTGCAACTGCTGGAGTGTAAGGCTTAGAAGAGTAAAGATACTCGAATAATTTGTAACCGAGAATTAGTGGGGGGTGCGGGGAGAGAAGCTAGAAGAGGTCTCTGGACTATCATGTAGTATGTTTTTTTTAAACAATGCTTGGAATGCTGGAGTGCTTCTTGAAGACCAGGAGAAATTTAATATGCCAGTTGTTTTTAGAATAAAAATGCGATTACCTGAATAATTTCAGATTTGTCAGGGTGACATACTTAGGATAAAATAATGGAATAGTTGATACAGGTTTCAATTAAATACAGGTTTTAAAAGAGGGTAATGGCATTGATGTTCATACTGAATTTAGGGAAAGTCCTGCATTAAAAACATGAATTCAAAGTTTGAAAAATTTCATAATCTTGAGGCAATTTATCTTAGCTTTTGTAAGGCATTTAACTTGCTGCTGTATGACTTGCTGAGAGTAGTCTGTTTTACCTCATTCACAGAATCCTATTAAATTTAATTCTCCCAAAGTGGTTGCAAACACAGTGTTTTCTGGAGGATTCTGTTGGACTTTCTCAAGGTTCAGCTGTTGGTCAGTATTTGTTAGTATTATTGAGCATAAGAAGACAATCCTTGACAAAATTAGCAGATACAAATAGTGGGGAATGCTGAAGAGTAGGTCGCTGGTGTAAGGTGAACCTCAGTCTTGCACTTTGCTTACCAAGCAGTCTGCCTTTGGCTGTGTTGAAGATGTAGAGTCACACTGAGGAATGGAGAATGCCAGCTCTGCTTTTAGAGTTCAAAATGGTAATTGTTTGGAGGTAATAAAGCATGATCATCTGAATCTAATTTGTTCCCTATGTGAGTGTGACCATAGGGTTAGTGAAAGCTTTTAGTATATGCACAAAAGAATACAGAAGATTTTATTAGGACTGCATTCACTGGCGTGCCATGTGAGTGAGAAGAGTGTGGAAAATACACGCCAAATAAAAGTCCAACACATCAGTCTGCTTAAGTTTACCAAAAGGTTAATGGCTGGCTTGCTTGATCACTTACTAATAATCTGCACTGGAAGAGCAAAGTGGAAAAAAAAAAAAAAATTGTTTACTAGATCAAAAATTCCATTTGAGAAATAATATGGTCCAGTGTATGGAAACTTAACGTGCTTTATATCTAGTTGGAATTTATATTTAGTAATGAGCAAACCCAACAATTTCAATACTTTACTCATAGTTGAAATGGATTCTCAGTCACTAGTGATGTTGTTATTTTTACATCAATATTGGCACTTTTTTTTTCCTAACAACAGATCTCTTCTAACAATGTAACATGAAGTAATGAGTTCAAGGAGCTTTTATAGCCTTATTTTAGGCTGAAGGTCAGACCAGAAGAGCATCCTGTTCTCTTCATATCTTCTCATATCTTACTGGGAAAAAATATGTTTAGGTTCCAGAAACACTATCAAAAGATTCTGCAGCCATTCTTGTTTGCCTGATTTTGCATTCTAGCTACAAAGGATAGCTCTTCTTTAAAAATCAAGCTAAGAAATGTTTAAGTTCCAGAAGAAATGGATGGATAGGTTGCTAGGCTGAGCTTAGTAGACAGTTCTTAGGTCACCCACAGACTTCCTGTATGATCTTAGGTTGCTGGATTTGGACTCGGGAGACCTGGGTTCAGTTCCCAGTTCAACCACAGACTTCCAGTGTGACTTTAGGTAAGTCAATTAATCTATCCTGTGTCTTGGTTTCCCATCTCTACAACGATGGCATACATTGTAATTTTACAGGGAATTTTTTATAAGTAAGCAAATTATTGCAAGCTGTAAGGCCATATGCTCTCTAATACCCTAGGCAGAAAAATCTCAGGTTTTGTCATGGTTGAAACTAGTTTTTCATGGGATAACTAGACACAGGAAGTCACAGAACAATCCTCTGTATCTCATCAGTCTGCCCTGATGTCTGCCACAAATCTTCCCTGATAAGGTTACTGCAGGCTTTGAGTTTCTTGGAAGTTGCTCACAAACTTGAACTAGTATTGGTTGAGGGGTTTGGTTTTTAATATGTGGTATTGGATGCTTAGGAGGAAGCAGCTGAAGTTACCAGTTGCTTTCATACAGGTTACCCTACAGCGGTTAGTAACAACTGTCAGCTGGGGTATAGTTTAAAAATAGCAGAAGGGGCTCTTTTGTGATTCTATTAGACATCACAGATAGGGAGGAAGACATTTGTTCCAACTTTGTGTGGCTTTCCACAACTCTTACTTCTGTTGTAAACATTAATATATATGTAAAATCTTACACTAGACTGCCTTTCATCCAAGTAACACCATTTTTATTAAGATCTGTCTTTTTCCCAAATAATATGCAACAGCTTCTATCTTGCTTTGAGGCCTTGTGAAACAAAAAGTTTCCCTGTCTGCAATTGCAATCACTATTTGTATCATGGGAGCTGGTTTATAGTTTGGCTGAGGAAACAATTTTAAATGTTAGAAGCTCTTAAAAAGAACAATAGAATGTTAATCTCTCTTTTTCTTTTTAGTATGCACAATAAATCTTACTAGGATTGTATCTTCTATTGAACAGAGGTCGTGTCTTGCAGCAAGAAGTAGAATATTGGATCTTAATTGGAGAGCCAAGCAGAAAACATCCGACAATACACTGTAAAAGGTATGTTACTTGGTAAGATTATAAACCAATATGTTTTCTTTCAAAACAATTTGTATTTCTCTGCTAAGGGTCACCAAGTGACTTTTAAAGTTCTTTTTAATGAATATATCTTTTGGGGGCTTTCTGAGGCTGGGAAAAGCGGCAGCCTGTGGCGGGCTGCTGAGGCGGCGCAGGTGGCGCCAGCACCACTGGTGGCAGCTCTGAACGAGCCGTAACCGCGCCAACGGTCACTCCCCTTCCAAAAGAAGCCCCTCGGGATAGCAGCCACGGAGTAAACAGGCATCGAGTGGGTGTCCCCCGGGAGCACCACGGCAAGGGCTCGCTCCCGGGCGAGCGGTCGGAGCCGGCACACGGAGCGTGGCGGTTCGCACGGGAGGCGCGGGGGGTCTGCCGGCTCGGCCGGGGGGTGACGGGAACCGCTCGGCAGAAGCCCACGGCTTCCCTCGGCCCCGCACCCGCCAGCCCTGACGCCGCTTCCCAGGCGGAGCTCTCGGGGGAACACGCTGCCCCGCGGGGCTGTCGGGCTGCGGGGGGTGCCCGGCTCTCCCGCCGCTGTCCGACGGCAGCGGTGAGCACCCCCGGGGGAGGGGGAGGTGTGCCCGGGGAGAGCAGCTCCTCCGCTTCGTGATGGAGCTCAGGGGGAGGTCAGCAGGTTGAGGGCCGCCAGGGAGGGCGGGAGAGAGAGAGATGCTGGGAGTCGTACCCTGACTGCCGTGACAGAAGCCCGGCAGGCGGACAGAACCCCCCCTGCAGAGAACTGCCTGTCCTCTCCCTGCCCGACTGAACGGGGTGAGTTGCAGGATGGGGGACAACGGCAAAAAGCTCCTGCCCGGCGCAACAGGCACTGCAGGCGCGTCTGCCCAGTGACTAACCCCCCTTCTCAGGTGCCCTTGCGTAACAGGTACGATGTTCTGCAAGGGGAACCAAATAACAACAAAGAGGACAGCTGCTTAGCTTGGAGATGTCACCGAGGCTAAGACTGAGCATGCCTTGCATCAAAACATCTGATAAAAAGACAGACGAGTTCTTGTCGTAGGGGACTCAGTTCTGAAGGGAGCAGAAGGCCCAATGTGCAGGCCAGACCCACTACATAGGGAAGTCTGCTGCTGACCTGGGGCCCAGCTCAAGGATGTAAAGATGAAGCTTCCTTCCCTAGTATGGGCCTCAGATTGCTGTCCCCTTTAGATATTTCAGGTAGGCAGGGATGAAGTCATGAGAAGAAGTCCAAGGGCAATGAAGAAAGATTTCAGGGCCCTGGGACAGCTGGTCAAGGGATTCGGAGCACATGTTGTGTCCTCCTCTGCGCTTCCATTTGCGGGGAATGATGAGGTCGTAAACAGAAGAGCCAGCAGATGAATGCCTGGCTTCGAGCCTGGTGCCAGCAGCAGGACTTCGGGTTCTTTGATCATGGATTGATCTACAAGACACCAGGCCTGCTGTTAATGGATGGGAAAAGCTTATCTCACAGGGGGAAGAGGGATCAGGGACAAGAATTATCAGGGCTCATTGAGAGAGCTTTAAACTAGATTCGAAGGGGGATTGGGTTGTATCTCAGCCTTCTAGAGAGACTCTTGGGGGTAGTAGCTTAGTACTTGTGGGGCAGCATACTAGTACTTTTGAGAACCAAAAGTCCTACCACCCTTCGAGGGAGAAATCTACATGCTCAGCTCCCTTCCTGAAATGCTTATACACCAATGCACGCAGCATGGGGAATAAGCAGGAAGAGCTGGAGGTCTGTATGCGGTTGCAGGGCCATGATCTCACTGTGATTACCAAGACATGGTGGGACAGCTCACATGACTGGAATGCTGTCATGATGGCTATGTCCTTTTCAGGAAAGACAGGCCAGCAAGGCAAGGTGGTGGAGGTGCTCTTCATGGAGAGAGCAACTGGAATGTATTGAGCTCTCCCTGGGGGCAGATGAAGAGCAAGTGGAGACCTTGCAAAGATTAAGGAGCAAGCTAATATGAGAGACACTATTGTGGGTGTTTATTACAGGCCACCTGATCTGGATGGGGAAGTTGATGAGGCCTTTTACAGACAGCTGGAAGTGGCCTCACAATCAGAGGCTTTGGTTCTCATGGGGGAATTCAGTCACCCTGATATATGCTGGGAAGGCCACACAGCCAAGCACACACAGTCCAGGAGGTTCCTCCAGTGTATTGATGGTAACTTTTTAACTCAGGTGGTGGAAGAGCCAACAAGGAGAGGTGTATTACTGGACCTAGTACTGACAAACAAAGAGGGACTGGTGGAGGACATTAAGGTTGGGGGCCGCCTTTGCTGTAGTGATCATGAGAAGACGGAGTTCAGGATCATGGGTACTAGGCACAAATCAACAAGTAGGACTGCAACCTTGGACTTCAGGAGGGCTAACTTTGACCTCTTCAAGAAACTGCTTAGAGAAATCCCATGGGCCAGGGCTCTGGAAAGCAGGGGGCTCAAGAGAGCTGGTTGATATTCAAGTACCACTTCCTCCAAGCTCAGGATCGGTATATCCCTAAGAGCAAGAAATTGGGCAAGGGAAGCAGGAGACCTGCTTGGCTGAACAGGGAGCTTCTGAAAAATCTCAAGTGGAAGAGGGAAGTTTACACTGTATGGAAGAAGGGACTGACCACTTGGGAAGACTAAAAGAATGCTGTCAGAGTATGCAGGGATGGAACGAGGAAAGCCGAGGCTTCCTTGGAGTTAAACCTGGCAAGGGACATCAAGGTCAACAGGAAGAGTTTCTTCAAGTATATCAGAGACAAAAGGAAAACTACAGAAAACGTGGGCCTGCTGTTGAATGGGGCAGGTGTCATGGTGACAGAGGATGCAGGGAAGGCGGAGTTACTGACTGCCTTCTTTGCTTAAGTCTTTACTGCTCAGGCCAGCCCTCGGGAGTCCCAGACTTTGGAGGTAACAGAGAAAGTCTGGAGGAAGGACTACTTTCCCTTGAAGCTGAGGAAGATCAAATTAGAGATGAATTAAATAAATAGATATCCACAAGTCCATGGGTTCTGATGGGATGCACTCATGAGTGCTGAGGGAGCTGGCAAAGTCATTGCTAAGCCACTCTCCATCCTCTTTGAGATGTCCTGGAGAACAGGTGAGCTGCCTGAGGAGTGGAGAAAAGCCAATGTCATTTCAGTCTTCAGAAAGGGCAAGAAGGATGACCGAGGAAACTACAGGCCAGTCAGCCTCACCTCCATTCCTGGAAAGAAGTTGGAGCAGCTCATTCTGGGGGTCATCTCAAAACATGTGGAGGAAAAGACGGTTATCGGAAGCAGTTAACATGGATTTACCAAGGAGAAGTCATGTCTGGCTAACCTGATAGCCTTCTTTGAGGGCATGACTGGAGAGCAGTGGACATTGTCTACTAGGGAGACTAAGGGTGAGTAGTGGACATTGTAGACTAAGGGTAGAGCAGTGGACATTGTCTACCTTGACTTCAGCAAGGCTTTCAACACTGTCTCCCACAGCATCATCATAGGCAAGCTTAGGAAGTGGGGGTTAGATGAATGGACAGTGGGGAGGGTTGGAAATTGGCTGAAGGACAGAGCTCAGACGGTTGTGGTCAGTGGTGCAGAGTCTAGTTGGAGGTCTGTAGCAAGTGGTGTTCCCCAGGGGCCAGTACTGGGTCCAGTCCTGTTCAAATATATTCATCAGTGACCTGGATGAAGGAACAGAGTGCACTGTCAGCAAGTTTGCTGCCGATACTAAACTGGGAGGAGTGGCTGACATGCCAGAAGGCTGTGCTGCAATTCAGTGATACGTGGACAGGCTGGAGAGTTGGGCAGAGAGGAACCTAATGAGGTTTAATAAAGGCAAGTGTAGGGTCCTGCACCTGGAGAGGAATAATCTCATGCACCGGTACAGGTTAGGGGCTGACCTGCTGGAGAGCAGCTCTGTAGAAAAAAAACCTGGGAGTTGCGGTGGACGACAGGTTAGCCATGAGCCAGCAATGTGCCCTTGTGGTCAAGAAGGCCAATGGCATCCTGGGGTGCATTAAGAAGAGGGTGGCCAGCAGGTCAAGGAATTTTCTCCTCCCCCTCTACTCTGCCCTGGTGAGGCCACATCTGGAGTACTGTGTCCACTTCTGGGCGCCCCAATTCGAGAAGGACAGGGAACTGCTGGAGAGGGTACAGCAAAGGGCTATGAAGATGATTAGGGGGCTGGAACATCTCTCTTACAAGGAGAGGCTGAGGGACTTGGGGCTTTTTAGCCTAGAGAAGAGAAGACAGAGAGGATCTTGTCAATGCTTATAAATACTTAAAGGATGGGTGTCAGGAGGATGGGGCCAGTCTTTTTTCAGTGGTGCCCAGTGACAGGACAAGAGGTGATGGGCACAAACTTGAACATAGGAGCTTCCGTCTAAACATGAGGAGGAACTTCTTTCCTTTGAGGGTGGCCGAGCACTGGAACAGGCTGCCTAGGAAGGTTGTGGAGTCTCCTTCCCTGGAGATGTTCAAAACCCACCTGGATGCGGTACTGTGCAGCCTGCTCCAGGTGAACCTGCTCTGGCCGGGGGGTTGGACTAGATGATCTCCAGAGGTCCCTTCTGACCCCTGCCATTCTGTGATTCTGTGTAATGTACTATAGTTCTAACCGAAACAGGTGCTTTAATGAGAAACTTCATGTTTTGACCTCAAGGCAGGCTCTACAGTTTTATATTGTGTGTCTGGAGACATGTGGGCTGCTGAAAGCCAGTCTCTTTCCCTTGTTTAAGTGTGACACAGCTCACAGTAGTCAGGAAGAAAAGACACCTCAGTTGTCTGCAGTCGTGCCAATTGTGACTTACAGGCTCTATGGACCTTGGAAGAGTTTATGTTGCAGTTGAGGACATAAACAAGCTGTTTCTGGGGTGTGCACAGGATATTATGCTGCTACCAAGACCTCCTAGCTCAGGTGCAGGTACAGCCTGTACTCTGTTGCATTACTAGCTTATCTATGCATTAAAACAATTCATTTATGGTGAGATCTGGCTCATACGAAGTTGGTGTCTAAACTAGACATACAGACTAGGGGAGGTAGAGAGTGCTATGTAGAAATTGCACTGATTAGTTATATTTGTCATGATAAATTAATAGAACAGCTTTCTCAGCTTTACTCGTCCTACTAGTTCATAATGCTTAATACTCATTTCTGAAATGAGGGAACAGTGCAAAGGAGTAGTATTTCTCAAGAAACCAATTCCATGGCAAAACATAAGGTTTTGTGACTAGCTTCTCTGCACCCCTGGAGTTAAATATGGAGTGATTTTTTTTTTTTCTTGATGCATAAGGAAAATACTAATAATGACTATAATAATAGTAATAAACCCCACACAATTTCTGCTTTGTTTCCTTTATTCTGAAAAATTGTTTGAAAGTGCCTATGTGATGGTTTCATAGCCAGTTAGATCTAACCCAGTACCTAAAACTCAGGTGTCTCTTTGTTCTTGTTTTGTCAGTGAGGTATGGATGTCAATAACTGTAAATAGCTGGATATTTTGGACTAATGAGATTAAGTGCAACAAAATAAAACATCGCATTATGCGTGTGATTGTTGTGCTGAGAAATGGGTACTATAGTACATCCCACTGACAGATTTTTGTACTGTGGTATATGAGCTACAAACAGCACAGGAAAAGGTTTCTAAATATAGAATACAAACATTTTTAATGTTATTTTTGACTGTGGAGACATTATTCCTGCTACAGGCCCAATGAGAGCTAGCAGAAAGTTCTGTGCCTAAGGTAGGAAGGCAAAGATTGGGGTAGAAATGGACTCTCTGAACTTGGAGAGATGTGCTAGAGAGAAGCAGGTAATTAGACATTGGCAGAAATGAAAAGGCAATGTGTAGGCTTAAAGTGGTCTGGAATATGGGGATATTTGTTCCAGTTGGGCTAGAAGGAGCTGTGAAACTCTGAAAGACTGAGTGAATGGGGAATGATTGAATTGATAGTGTATTACAGATGGGAATTAAATAAAATGGAGGAGTGAGTTATGGTGAGATTTAGTGGCCAAAAAACCCAAGGGTTTGTGCAAAGTAATATAAAAGAGTAAGAGAGGATTAAATAAAGTAAAAGCTACTGTTTCCTCTTGCCTAAACTGCACTTCTTCCTTACACAAAATGATGAATTGATAAGGGTTATCAATGTAACTAATGACTCGCGGTGCTTTTATGTATTTTGGAAGGTCTTTCCCAAGAGCAGGAATAATGACTGTGAATGCTTTGATTGAAAGTGACTCCTTTATATTTCACTTGATGTGTCTAATGCTGAGGCTTTTGTATCTTTACACCTTTGTTTATCTTTAAATCACCGGTAAGACTAAAGCTGCAAGCATGTATACATGAGTCTTAGTGGTGCTGAGGTTTCATACATGTCAGCTGAGTAGTAATAATCTCATTCTGTAGGTGGGCAGATATTGTGACTGACCTAAACACCCAAAATCCTGAATATCTAGATATTCGACACTTGGAGAGAGGACTGCAGCATCGAAAAACAAAGAAGGTAAGGTAAACTTACTAAGATGGGAGGAAATTAATGGTAGATTTTTTGCAAATTTGTTCACACTTCATCAGTGAAAGATAAGGTCAGTAAAAGAAATTTGTGACAAAGTGTTGATGAAGACAAAAGTCAAATGTGGGTATACTTGCTTACCAGAGTCATTTATATTTGCTTGCAGGACAAGATACAATACAGCACTAGCCTAACATATGCTAGGATGAACCAGGGTATCTGCATATACAGTGTGTTTGGTCACAATATTTAACCTTGCTGGCTTAAAATGAGCTGCAGCAAGTGTAGAAATACTCTACAGACAAATTACAGACAGATCCTCTTGGTACATGACCACCTAGCTACATGTAAGCGGGAAAGAAAGTACAGTCGAGTAGTATCAAACATAAAAGAATGCACATGTCTCTTGTGCGGACTTACAGTCCGTACATACAGCTTGCTTTCCTATAGATAGGGCTGTATCTTGTGGGTAGGGGTGTACTTTTGATTTGCAGATTGAAAGCCTGTGAGAAATAATACGCTGAAGAGATGATTTCAAATGTGGAGACCCAATGGAAGTCCATTTCAGCAAGATGAGAAGGGACCAGAACACCAAATTTATGTGACAGTGGCTGGAGAGTACAAAAGACTAGTAGAAGACAAGTTATACTAGCTGATGAAAAAGGAGGCAGTAATTGAATCTGGGAAACGATCAAAATTGATTGAGCAGAGTTTTGTGGTTTGGTTTTTTTGTTTTGTTTGAGTGATGCTGCAGGTTTTTCATTTTCTATTTTAAAGACTTCTACTACCTGCCAAGATGTTCACTTCAAATACCTGTGTATGTTACAAATGTGCCTGTGTGCATTTAACAAGGAACCTTTTTACTTTGATTAGGTTGGAGGAAATCTTCATTGCATCATTGCCTTTCAGAGACTTAACTGGCAAAGATTTGGTCCTTGGAATTTTCCATTTGGAAACGTTAGACAGGATAAGCAATCCCAAACACAAGGACAAGGAATTTCCAAATCTGAGAGTGAAGACAATATCTCCAAGAAACAACATGGACGACTGGGTCGATCTTTCAGTGCCAGCTTTCATCAAGAATCTACGTGGAAGAAATCTAATCTTCGTGAGAGGAGGAACAGTGGGTATCAGAGTTATAATGATTACGATGGAGATGATTAAAATTAACTTTAGATAATAGACTTGATATATTAAAGTTAGTTTTAATCAAGACATATTAGGGATCTATTAGTCCTAGAATACGTATGAATAGAAATAATGGTATAAGATACAGCTTCATAATTATTAAATAAATCTGATTATATGGTTGCAGTGGATGAGATCTGATGTATAAACTGACAGATAAGCACAGATTATTGTACTTTTGCAATCAAAAGTAAATATGACAGCAAAATCAATTTCTTTTGAAATAACTGTACTATGTCCTGATCTGTGAAAAGAGCAGATTGAAATCAGTTAATGTACTAAAGAGACTTAACTGAAAATACTTAATATTCAAAAGCATGAAAATGTATGATACGACTTTATAAAAGGGTTATTCTGCAGATGGTGTAAGGGTAAAAGTAAACATTGCCCTCCTTTTAACACTCCATTTTATTAAGACTGCCTATATCCAGGGAGAAGGAAAAAAAAAATCACATAGGTTAGAAAACTTTGTCAGATTTACAAGTGGAATGTACGTTCTCCATTTAGTTCCCCGTAGACTTCTGTCAGTCAGATAATCATGCTTTTTCAAGCAGGTCTTAGTTTCTTTCCCTCAGCTGGATGCCTCTCAGACTGAGAGGAATCGCCTGTGGCATGGGAAGTTTGAGGACAGACCTTCTTTATTGCTTTTGCTCTGTGGGTCCAGTGGCTGAATTCTTACTGGAGCCTCTTGAGAGCACGGACTCACTTAATACAAGCTTGTGAAATTCAGTATTAAAAAGCTGCGTTTACCACTAGCCAAATGAGTTAGCTGAACGCTGTGTCCTGTTGGCAGGTTTTTTTCCTTGTTCAGTCTTTAAACCTCTTGTCGTTTTTCTGCTGCTCTCTTTAATTTTGTATGAAGGGGATGCAAGTGCCGAAAACTGCTGGCAGCCCTGATGATATTATATACCTCTCGCCAGCAAACAGTTCAAACTTTCATGTGCAGTCTCTTTTTTTTTTTTTCCCTAATTTGAAATGTATCCAATTGTTTGCCCAAACACATCTCAACAGTTCTAACTTTCTGCGTACAAATGTTCATAGCTGCTCAAGGATTAATTTTTTGACATAAAGATTTGTCATGGAATGCAGGGGTTTTGTAGGTTGCTGCTTTTGTTAACCAAAAATGGGAGACTTTTAGACTTTTGTTCATTCAATAAAATTTGTTTTCTATTTTGTTGTTTGCTTTTGATTTGTCTTGGAAATAGTGACCCTACGTTTAGTGAAGGTTTTGAGTGAAGTGGGTAAGCTAAAGATCAGAATTGCAACCCCTGCTTAGCAAAGTAATTCTGGAGGTAGGATCCCTGCTTGTAAGCCTTTACACCCACTGCGACTTCACTTCTAATATTTAATTTCCCAAAGTGTGCAGGCTGATGACTAAACAAAACCTATAGGTACTGAAAAAATTATTTTCCAGAGAACTCTTTTTCAGACTTTATTTTTGTGAGCTGAATTTGGGCTGAGGACTCAAATTTCTTTAGAAGACTTGAGCTGTGTTCCTTAGGGTACTTCAGGCTTAGATGAGTTACGTAAATGTTTCTAAAAAATTAAGTTTTGCTTAATAATGATCGTTGCACTGAGGAACAGGGACTCTTCCTCTCTAATGGTAGCCTGCTGCTGTTCTCAAGTAGGTGTTGTGATAGACTTTGGTTTTTACAGTTATTTCGCTCTTGGGTTGGAGGCTGTCACACTTCATCAACAAAGTACGTAGTTCTTTGGTTCTTCCAGCATTAGCAGGAGGAAGGCGCACGTCCTTAGGGACCTGCTGCTGGGAGCTTTCCCTAGGGTTTCTCGGGTGGGAGGTGGGCGCAGTGAGGGGCGTTGGGGTTGCAGGGGGAGCGGAGCGGGGAGACCCTAGGCCGGAGGGGACATCATGTTTAGGGAAAAAAAATAGGACGTTTTTTCTTTTTGCGATCTGGTGTTTGGTACTTCACCCTTCTCCGGGCAGACGAGGAGCCCGCGGGCGGCTGCCGCCCTCCTCGCTGGAGCCCGCCCGCCTCGGGCCGCAGCGCCGCGGCCGCTCCGCCTGGGGCTCCCCACGGGCGGCTGCAGCCGCGGGCGTCCCTTGGAGCGTGTGGTGGGAACCGCCTGCCCACGGCAGCTACACCCACCGGGGACGGCGATGGGCCAGCGGGGCGCCGCCCTCCCGCCCCGCCCCCGTCGGCAGGCAGCCCCCGGCCAGGCCGGGCCCCGGTTCCGCCGTGGCGCCCGGCTCCGCCCCGCAAACTGCACTTCCCGGCGGGCAGCGGGGCAGGGCGAGGCAGGCGCATGCGCACGCTGTGCCGTGAGGCTGCGGGGCGGGCGGGCGGGCGGGAGCGGGGCAGCGAGGGGCTTCTGGGCCTGAGGCGGTCTTTCCCTCCCCCCGCCGCAGGTGAGCTCCGCCGCGACCTTCAACAGCCGGACCCCGGCCCGGCCCTCCCTCGGGCTGGGCCGGCCCCGGCGCCCCGGGCCTTCCCCAGCCGCCGCCCCCCCCCACCCCCCCCCCCCCCCTACCCCCGAGCGCCTCGGCGTGTCCCCGGGATTGGGGGGCGCGGTTTTGGGACCGCGGCGGTCTCCGCAGAGAGGGAAGGCGGGACTCTCCTCTTGCTGCCTGGCGGCCGGCCGGCGGGCAGCTGCAGCGCTGCGCCTGACCGGAGCTTGTAAACGTTTGTCCCGTACCGCAAGCGGAGGGAACCGTCCGGAGCCGGCCCCAGCGGCTGCCGGGGCGGCGGGGTGCCCGCCCTTCCCCAGCCCGGGCTGCCTCCTGGTTTCTGCTGGCGGTGACAGCGCATTCGCGTTGATAAAGCGTACGTGGATCGTCTCACCTTTGGGTTGTGCCGCCTTTTGCTCCTCGTAGGCTCTTCTCTCTCAGAGTGGCCGAGAAAGGACAATGGGAGTTCAAGGCCTTTGGAAGCTGCTTGAATGCGCTGGGAGACCTATAAACCCAGAAACGCTAGAAGGAAAAATTCTTGCTGTTGGTATCCTTTAAAAGTAAAGCTGAGGAACCGAATTTGTGGGGGAGATTATTTTAACTATTTTGTTTATTTCTACGTGATTAGCTTTTTTTAAAATTTGAAATCACGACAACATTTTGATAAGTAGTTTTTGTGCTTTAAATATGTGGAATACTAAGCTCTTCTTTCTTTATCTTTTAAAAAAATAAACTTTTTTTTTGTAGGTTCCTTACGTGAGTGTTGGGCTATAGGATTTTGTGCTTTATAAGTAAATGTGCTGCTCTCAGTAGGACTGTAAGATGAAGGAATTTAAATACTTCTGCATGAACTTTCCTATTATATATACTTGGTTAAATGCTGGAAAGATGTGGGAAGAAGTCACCTTTTGTTTATTTGTAAAGATAACAGCGGAGGTACTACTTGCTGCACGGTTATTTCAACTCTACCTTTTGTCCAGGGCAATGAGGGCAAGAATTTATTCTCTGAAATTCACAAGTGCTTGGATAACCTTGGTTTCAATAAGCGAAGCGTGGAGCAGTGGGCAGAAGCCACTCAGTCAAATATGTGCACTTTATAGAAACTATCAATACAATGTCTGTGTAAGATAGCATGTTTTTTTCCTCTTGACGGTTCTTTAAGATATCAGTATTTGGTTGAACCAAGCTATAAAGGGAGCCAGAGATCGTGGTGGTAATTCCATACAAAATGCTCACCTCCTCACTCTATTTCATCGACTCTGCAAGTTACTGTTTTTCCGAATTCGGCCTGTCTTTGTTTTTGATGGAGAGGCGCCGCTTCTGAAGAGACAAACCTTGGTAAGTACCTTTTCTGAGTCATTGCAAAGCAAAACAGGGTGTGTGTCTGCTGACACTAAGTAGCCACTTCCAATTTCCTTCTTACTCTGCGTTGGAATCTGAACTGTGAGGATGGAGGGCTTGAAGTGCACTGCTGTGCAGGTGTTCTTTGCAGTCCCGGCCTTGGTTAGCTGTCGGAGTGTGCAGCAGCTCCCTTTTGGTATATTCAGTTTTGATTTGCATAGAAACTAAATTGCGGAGAGGTAGGTGATGGCCTAAGCCCGGATCTTGCTCCAGGATGGACCTGAATGCAACTCTTGCAAGCATCTGTACGCGGAAGCTGACAACTATTCCCGAGTCCCATGGAGGAAACAGGCATAGAGAGATTTAGAGGATCTGAAGGCTATGTCCCTGTTGATGTAGGATGAGTTAGGAGTTTCCTGTAGACTCAGCATACAGAATTATAACATTAATTCACTGGGTATGTATCTTCAGCATCCAGCAAAATCTCATTGGTGTTAATCCTCTTTTCCCAGGCTAAGCGAAGACAAAGAAAGGAAGTTGCTGTCAGTGATTCCAGGAAAACTACAGAGAAACTCTTGAAAACATTTTTGAAGAGACAGGTTATCAAAACTGCACTTAAAGGCAAAAGGCAAGAATCAAAATGATCTTCCACTTGTTTATAAGTGGCAGGTAAGTTTTTATGTAGCTATTAATCACAGTTGGTTTTTTTTCTTTCCCTAAGCAATGAAGCTTTGCCCAGTATTACACAAGTTCGAAGGGAAGGAATTGATGATATGTATGTATTGCCTTCTCTGGAGGATGAAGAGAAGAACAGGTAGGTAGAATTAAGAAAAATTACTTAAATGGCTATAATAAACTCAGATAAAAGTATAAACCATATTTTTTTGATGCTGCTGAAAGGCCTTTGACCTGTGAGACTCCATAATATATAAATTGTATTTCTTTATATTTTATATCAGTTTCTATTTGGAAAGTTTGGTTTATAGCTCTGGATATAGAAGCCTTCTAGTTATTTATGGGTGTGGTGTTTTGACCCTGCCTGGATGCCAGGTGCCCACCAAAGCCACTCTATCACTCTCCCCCTCCTCAACTGGACAGGGGAGAGAAAAATACAACAACAGGCTTGTGGGTCTAGATAAGGACAGGGAGATCACTCAACATTTACCGTCATGGGCAAAACAGGCTCGACTTGGGGAAAAGAAGTAATTTATTACCAATTAACTCAGAGAGAAGTAATGAGAAATATAAACCAAATCTTAAAACACCTTCCCCCCTCCGCCTCCCTTCTTTCCTGGGCTTAACTTTGTTCCAAATTTCTCTCCCTCCTCCCCCCAGATGGCACAGGGGGACAGGGAGTGAGGGTTGGGGTCAGTTCATCACCCTGTTGTTTCTGCTGCTCCTTCCTCCTCAGGGGGAGGATTCCTCATGCACTTCCTCTGCTCCAGCATGGTGTCCCTCTCACAGGAGACAGTCCTCCATGACTTCTCCAGTGTGGGTCCTTCCCATGGGCTCCAGTTCTTCATGAACTGCTCCAGCATGGGTCTCCTTCATGGGGTGCAGTCCTTCAGGAACAGACTACTCGGGTGTGGGCCCCCCCCATAGGGTCACTAGCAGCAAACCTGCTCCAGCGTGGGCTTCTCTCTCTCCACGGGTCCACAGGTCCTGCCAGAAGTCTGCTCCGGTGCAGGCTTCCCATGGGTTCACAGCTTCCTTCAGGTATCCACCTACTCCGGCGTGGCGTCCTCCACGGGGTGTAGGCAGATATCTGCTCCACTGTCCATGGGCTGCAGGAGGACAGCCTGCCTCACCGTGGTCTTCACCACAGGTTGCAGGGGAATTGCTGCTTTGGTGCCTGGAGCACCTCCTACTTCTCCTTCTTCACTGACCTTGGTGTCTGCAGAAACATTTCTCTCATGTATTCTCACTCACTGCAGTTACTGCTGCACAATAACTTTTCCCTTTCTTAAACACATTATCACAGAGGCACTACCACAGTCACTGATTGGCTTGGCCTTGGCCAGTGTTGGGTCCATCTTGGAGCCAGCTGGCATTGGCTGTATCAGACACAGGGGAAGCGTCTAGCAGCTTCTCACAGAAGCCAGCCCTGTAACTGCCCCTGCTACCAAAACCTTGCCACACAAACCTATTACAACGGGAAAGTAACAGAAGAAGCTTTCGGCCCACAGAGTAAATTTCTGCACTTGGTTCATGTTTAAGGATGAAAGTTGTACCTCTCTGTCTCCTTGGCCTTATCTGTATGACTAAATGGAACTGATTGTTGAAGCTTGGGTAGCTGGTGTCTGGCAGCTTGGTTCCAGTTTGCATCCCCTCACGCAGTAGTTTAGACATAGTACTTCAGCAGAAGTAGGCTTTGGATGTGTCATGGTCCACTCAGTGGACTCGTGATGGTTCGTTGTCTGTGATCTCAAAGCGCAAAATTAAGGCAACCACACCGAAGGGGTTTGCTTCAATCAAACAGTAAAACTTTATTGTTCTCCCATAAAGCGGTGTGCGATAGGTAAAGAGGGTGAAAAGAAAGTGAAAAGAGGAAATAGATTGATAGCTACCAGCATGGGTCCAAAGTGTCCCTATGGTCCCAGGTCCAGGCAGCGTCCTGCCAGTCCTAATGATTGTCGTGATCCTTGGTGGGGAAAGCTTCCAAAGTTCAGTTGCTGAGGAGCCATCTTTTATGCCAAGTAACACACCTTGCTCCTCCTCTGTGTCTCCACCTCTTGTTGTCTCCGTCGATGCTGATCAATCTTTCTTGACAGCAGTTATGCGGTCCACCTGGTCAGCTCAGGCTTCTGTACCAGAGAACTGCACAGCATTCTTCGTGCCATGCAGCTCTCACTCCCAGGGTGTTTGTACCGCATTCCATTCTTGGGATCAGCAACTGTGTCTCAGGCAGGCCTCTGCAGACTCATGTCAAGATGTTAGCCTAACTTTTGGGGTACCTTCGTGTCCATATCCCTGATGACAAGGTTGAGACAATGCTGTTTTCTGGAGCGACTTACAGGATGTACTTGTCGGACTTGTGACATCTTAAACAACACTAAGGGGGAATGTGGAACTGTCCGTTGGATTACTCTTTGCACATATTATAATATATATATGTACACTTTTATATACTTGCTGGCCAAATAAGAATCCAGTAACGATTTAAACAGCAGCGGTAGTCTCAATCTCGTTTTAACTGAGATAAGCCTGCCTTCTGGCTTTCTGTTCAGATCTTTTTGATTTGTGTATGTATTTATATATGTGTTTATTTATATGTGCATATATATGTGTACTTTGATGTTGTGTGTGAACTTTTGTGCTTACTGGTGAAGGGATGACTAATGTCCTTTTCCTTAAAATAGGAACTTTATTTTCCTAGGTAAATATCTACATCTTTTTTTTTTTTTCCTCTTTGTGCTTTTTAGCTCAGAGGAGGAAGATGAAAAAGAATGGGAAGCAAGAATGAGCCAGAAAAAGATGTTGCAGGTAAGTGCATCCTATTTGCCCTGTTACTGTGAACAGTCCTCTCATGCGTGTGCTATGTTTAAAAGGCAAACAAAAAGGTTAAAAAATGTGTTTGAAGTTATAGGTCTTACTATAGCGTTATTTATCAAGCAAAGAAGTTAACGTTAAGTACCCTATGAATTCCTACTAACAAGGAAATATAAATGTAATTTTATCTACTAGAATACAGCAGAATAGGAATTTCTTATGGTACCATTTTTTTCTTTTGGCCACTTTGTGTGGACATGTGGAAAAATTTATTTTTGCAACAATAGAAGTGAAATGTATGTCTTTGTGCACATTTGTTTATGCACAGATAAGACAGCATATTTAACAAAATTCCCCTGCTTCTCCAAATATTAATTGATGCTGAAGCACTTTGGTCCTTGAGTTTTCACAGATAAATTCTGTATTCCCTTCTGATATGCTGATCTCATGGGAAGAGGACAAAAGAAATACGTAACGCAAGAAGAAGGTATAACGAATAATAAAATTCTCTGCTTCAAAAAACCAAAACCAAGTCTCTCTTGTAAATACTGTTTATCTTTGAAGTAGTTCACATTCAGAAGGAGAACCTTTTTGGAAGGATAAAATCAGACTAGCCAAGGCTGTAAGACCTGCTCCTGTGATTTATACTAAATATCTTTTTGTAGAAAGAGTAAAACCAAGTTCCTCTGTGTAGTGTACATCAGTAGTTATGTACTTTATTTTATTGGTTCGTTGCCTTTTATTTTCTTAACGGCTTTCTTCACAGTATAGGAAGTAGCAACAAGGTTTTGTGGGTTTTTTTTGTTGTTTGGACTGATACTCTAAATGTTTTATTGTTCTTGCTGTGCTGTAATATAAAACACGTTTATGTTGTTTTCCACTTTTATAGGAAGAATTATGTGAAAATCCTCATTCTATAGATATTGAATCAGAAGATTTCAACAAGCTGCCTCCAGAAATAAAACATGAGATCTTGACCGACATGAAAGAATTTACAAAACGAAAGAGAACATTATTTGAAGCAATGCCAGAGGTAATATTTAACATAGTTTTCAAGCCATCAGAAAGGATCCCTTGCTGTTAACAGAGGTGAAGTCTGCGTCAGAGTATCGCATCTGTAAAGCTTTACCCCCAGGCCCGTTTAATAAGAGATGTTATGTTGAGGGGGAAAAACCCAATGAGGTAATGAGCCCGTAGCAGAGCCCCCCGCCATGTGTCTGTTCAGAACCCTATCTCTTGATTTCCACTAAAATTGGCAGAGCTCGTTCCGTTTGTCAAGAACAGGAAAAAATCATGCTGTGTCTCACGGCTCGTCAGCGTTACACCCAAGATTTCAATTGCACGACCGTGCTGCTGGTGTAGATGAACCAGGTAGAATGAACACAGCTTGGGTTCCAAACCCTCAGGTTGTTGGGGGAGCTGGCAGCTGGGAAAAGGCTTTTGTGACTTGGGTAGGTGTGTTACTGATGCCACTCAGAGACAAATGGGGAATCCTGTAGTGCCACTTCTACAGTAGCTTTTCAGAGTACAGTTCAATTTTTAAAAGTACTATATATGTCAGGTCAAATGACAGCTTGCGCCTAAGCTAAGAAACGTCTTTTTAAAATCGTCCACATGTGGATTCTGTTATAATTGTATTGTTTTTAAGATGGGGACCATCTCTTAGCCAGTGTCTACATTTAGCCTGTACCCAGGGCTAAACTGTAGCAGTTGCTCTGTCACCTGATGACACCTCACCAGCCAGGGAGGGGAATTGGGGGAAAAAGGAGAGCAGACCTGTGGGTAGAAGTGCAACAGATTTAATGAAACACCACCAACAGAGATACACAGAGTTATACTGAGCCAAATGAATGTCCAGTCATCACAATTGACCAGAGAGCAGTCCTTGGGAGAAGCCAGAAGAAGAGCAGGAGGAACCTCAGCAGGAATCCCACAGGAGATTGCTCTCTTTTCAGCAAACCTCCCCCTTCTATAATGACCATGACATTATGGGATGGGTTACACCTGTAGCTCACTCAGGTCAGCTGCCTTGGCTGACCTGAAACTGCTAATGGCCTGCCTGGCATGGCTGGGCTGTGGTTCTGTCCCAGCTAAACCAGGACAGCCAGCTAAGCTTTGTTGGTCACATCAGTGAGATCTTGTTGTGTTTAGCCAGCGTTCAGAACTACTTAATGGTACCTTTTAGAATTGCTGTGTGTTACCACACTGGTGTTGCTGTCGCTTGGGAGTGCAGCAGTTAGTAACAGACAAACATTACCTCCTTAAAGGAAACTCTTGAAAGGCTCTCCAGAGCATGGTAAATGAACTTGCTTAAAAGGTACGGCTAGTGGCATTTTATTTAAATTGACTTGGTTGTTTGTTTTGTGTTTTGTTTTGCTTTTTTTAAGGAGTCCAATGACTTTTCCCAGTACCAGCTTAGGGGTTTGCTTAAGAAAAGCAGCCTCAATCGGTGCATAGAAAATGTAGAAAAAGAATTGAATCAACAGCACTCGGGTGAAATCCAAACACAATATGAAAATGAAGGTGGTTTTGTGAAAGAAGTGGAATCTAGGAGGGTAGTCTCTGAAGATACTTCTCACTATATCCTAATAAAGGGTATGTCAGGTCTCAATTTTGTAAAACCTCTTGGTTTGGTGTGTACAGTCTGCAGCTGTCAGTTTTAAGAAAAAACTGAATTTTGTTTACAGGTACATGTAGCCAATAATTTGTATGAAATGTGCATTACTGTTAGACATAATTAACTGTGGTCCGTAAATGTGCAGAAAAGTGGTTTATTAATCTTTATAATGATGTTCATTATGTAAAATAGAATGTTAGTATAAAGCATTTTTTTTTACTAAAAAATAAACCGACAAAAAACTTTCTTTCAGGTATTCAATCAAAAGAAGCTACAAGTAGAGACTTGGAAACTACTGCAGGACCCTCATCAAAAATGTTTGAATTTACTAAATCGAATAAAATCAATGAATCTCCTGCTAATGCAAAGCTGGTTGCATCTGACAGGTTGCAGACAGAGAAGGATAACAACGTGGTGACAGCGCCACCCTCTCCTCGGACTTTGCTTGCTATCCAGGCAGCTATGGTAGGAAGTAGCTCAGAAGAAGAACTAGGAGGGGATGAAGATACAGGGCAATTGAATGTGGACCGATCTGTAACAGAGGAAGGCAGTGTGTCTCCAAGAACACTACAGGCAATTCAGCGAGCTCTGAGTGATGATGATGATGAAAGGAAGAAAGTTGTTACTGTTAGAACGGGTGGAGCGCTACCGGAAAGATCAGAAGTGAAGGATTTTCTTCTTAGTAGCTCAGATGAAGAAGATCAGATTCCTGAAGTGAAGGAGGCAAAAAAAATACTTACACCTACAATTCATTTGTCAAACCAAGAAATTATGCAAGATGCTGAATTTGAACAGAGGAGTCAGGAGCTGGAAAAAAGTCATGTTGCA
This sequence comes from Leptosomus discolor, assembly GCF_034619465.1. NCBI lineage: Eukaryota > Metazoa > Chordata > Aves > Leptosomiformes > Leptosomidae > Leptosomus > Leptosomus discolor. The sequence continues at coordinate 61,824,370 of NC_141391.1, forward strand.
CCCAAGGACACCAGTATAGCCAGAGCTGAAAATTATTTCTGTGTTGACAATACTAGAAAAGTCAGAGAAGATGTAGACAGAGAAAAAGATAGTTCCAAAATGGACTTAAATTCTTTGGAAGATAAGGATATAAGCTTGTGCATGCAGAAGCCAAGCTGTTCCCCTGTACAAACTAGTATAGAGGCTTTGATTCCTGCTGAAACAACAGACTTTTCTAAAAATGAGGAAAACTTGAAAATTTCTGAAAATATAGAGGAAGTAATTTCACAAACAGAAGAGAACCTATCTGAGGTACAAAAGGATGTTAGATTTTTTCCAGAAGCAAAAGGTCCTGAGGAGGAAAGAGAACAGATATCACAGTCTGAAGACAGTGATTCTGATGGTATGTGCTTTTTCGTTGTGTAAAGAGAGAAGAAAATAGGAGCTTACTCTGTTTGTAGTCAGTTGAAGTTAACCTTTTCTCCTGCTAAGAAATGCTTTAAAATACATCTATTCCTATGTGTGTAGATGAGAAGAAAATCTGAGCTATGTTTTTCCCTTTGGTATTATGTTTTTATTATTGAAACCTGAGTATACAATATGGAGAGTCAATATGCTGTTGTGTACCCTGAACTTAACTGGTGTATTAATCATCAACTGCCTGGTTTCTGTAATTTCACAATCCTTGTATCTATTTACTGCACATAGAGAAAAAAAAAAAAATCAGTAAATACGTGCCCAAGTTAAAAATGCATACAAATACTTTTTAAGCAAGCAGCAGGAAGTTGAAATCTTTATTTTCCTTTAATAGGAAGCTTTATTGAAGTGGATACTGAAATCCGTAACGAGGCTGAATTTCCTACTAAATGTGATGAAAAACTGGGTGATGAAACAGTACTTCCAGAAGCGGAGGCAGACAGACATGATATTGTCACACAGGACTTGCTGAAGGAGTCTGATGAAGAGCAGTTGGCAGACGATCAGAATGTTGAAAGAGAAGATGATGGTAAAGATGCAGCAGATGAGTGGCAAGACATCAGTTTGGTAACTCATTGTTATGTGTTTGAGCTGGTAGTGAAGTGCTCTGTCCCCAGGTAGTTTTTAAGGAAAACTATTGGACATCTTCTTAGGGTTTCATTGCTTTCTCATATATGTATCTAATTCTATGGGAAGTAATTTTTCTTTAAAGATGGTGGTTAACCGTCATCTCTCTGAAATCAAAGGGAAACTTTAAGATTTGGTGTTCTGATGGACAAGACCTGTCTCTCTTACAATTTACTGCATTTGAGAAGCTATGACAGCTTTCAAATGTGAATTAGTGGAGCACATACTACTAGAATAATTATAGTTGTGGACTTAGTGGTTTACTTAACTAAGTATACCTGAATTGTTGAAATAATGAAAATCTTGTTTTATTTTTCAGGAAGAACTAGAAGAATTAGAAAATGACCTTTCTGCTGAGCAGAATATGCTTCAGGCTCAAAAACAGCAGCAGGAACGTGTTGCTGCTTCTGTAACAGGACAGATGTTCTTGGAAAGCCAGGTAGTATTTGTTGAATCGTTTTGATTTGATATAGCATGATGAAGTCTTCCCCCCTCCTCCTCAGTCAAACATTTTCTCAGAAGTTGTTAGTAATTTTGCTTAATTGTAGGTCACCTTTTTTCCTCTTAGGAGCTTGTTTTCTTCAGTTTGCTTGATTTAAAATATTGAAAGTATTGAGATAATCTTGAATACCAACAATTTTAAATAATTTTTACAACATTATAAAAGAATAAAATTATTAATAAATCAAGGGTTTTTTTAAAGCAGTAGCTTTTTAAGTTTGGATGAGTTTGATCTTTGCCTGTTGCTGTGAAAGCTGCAAATTGAACAAAATAAAATCAGGAAGTTACTTTCAGCAGTATAGAAATGATGTCGTCTGGGTGCTAGGTAAATTGTGATTTCCCCTAGGGATTAAAAGATAAAAGCTTACAAGAAATTCGCATGGTAACCCAGTTTATGGCCTGGGTAGCTGATTTTAAAGAATCTCACCAGTAATACCTGCATAAGCCTGTAACTTCTGTTTCAGTATTAGCATTTAAAGGTTAATGCAGTCTAACGCAAGGACTACTTGCAATACAATGTGTTTGGGTTAACATACCTGTAATACAGTGGACTAGTGATAGTATCTATGATGTAATAAATTTATTCTAACATTAATTCTGAGAAATATATAAATGCTTTTATTTTCTTTGCATAAAAGGGATAACTTGGTCTAAAATGATTAAAATTTTTGTTTCTTTTGTTAAATATTTGCTCATACTTGTTTCTTCGGACATTTTTTTTAAAGGCCAGTAGGTTGTGTGTTCGTAATGTGATGTGCCATGTAATGGTAGATACACCATTATAATTGTAAGTCTTTTGACCTTGTGCTTTTCCTCTTTATTGCAGTAAAAGTTTCAAGTCCTGAGACTGACTTTGTCAGGGCACAAAAGCCAACTGCAGTGAGAAAAAAGTGTGTGTATGTGCAGATATATCTATATATATATATCAAATATAGATTTAATAAATTTTACAGCTTAGCTTTTGCAGTGATGATTGCATCCAGTTTGGGAGCAGGAGAGTAAATGGAAAGCATAATTTCTGGAGATGACATAATCCGGAATTGTGTAACTAACACAAGCCTGTAAAACCTAGTCTGCCTGTGGTATTTAACTGAGGTTGAATAATGTATTCCATAAAAGCAAATTGTGTAAAATGCATCAAAATACATGTATGTCAAAGGATGATTAATCTGCCCACTGTTTCCTGCTTGATATTAATGTTTCTTGTATACTTTCATACTATTTTCTGAACTAAGGTGACAACTGATATTTTTTTTTTTTAAATTATTATTTCTTTATATTTACCCTGCATGGAGCCCACATAGTTGTAATGCATGGGCTTTTCTCCATGTTATGGAAAGGACAATACTTAAATATTCTTGTGTAACTAAGGTAGCAGATTCTCAAACTGTGTAGTAATAGTGTGATCAAGTAGTGCTTGACTTAGGTGGCACTATCTGCCCAAGATGAATAAGTGGGATTTCTTCCTTGACTTAACTGTGCTTGGCACTTCCTAGCAGAAATTAAGATTTGCTGTGAAATATTAAATACCTCCAAAGTGTGAATCTAGCAGTTCCGAGTCAAGCAGAAGTATAATAGGAGTTCATTTTTCAGATGAAATATGAACTGTTTTCTCTTGATCCTACAGGAGCTTCTCCGTCTGTTTGGCATTCCATATATTGAAGCTCCGATGGAGGCAGAGGCACAGTGTGCTATATTGGACCTTACAGATCAGACCTCTGGGACAATCACCGATGATAGCGATGTTTGGTTATTTGGTGCACGACATGTTTATAAAAATTTCTTCAGTCAAAACAAACACGTGGAATATTATCAGTATGTTGATTTTCAAAACCAGCTAGGTAAGCCTCAGGTCTTGACTTGTTAAATACAGTCTTTAATAAGACAGCGCTGCCGTGTGTCTTGAAATTGTATTTTCTACAGAATTTGGTGTGTCGTATTACAATGCCTGTTCTTTGAGGAATCTCCGAAGACATTCAGTGGGTTGCTGTTTTTATTGCCAGATGACACCCCTGAATTTGCAGGCACCTACACTTAATACACTGAGTTAGTGTGACGGTCATCAAGGCTGGAGGTTTGAGCTATGGCAGCAATTTCTGGGTAAATGTTGGCAAATTTTCTGACATGGTGGGAGAATTATATTCTGATGTTGTCAGATTTATAGTCTTCTGGAAATGGAGGTCAGTTTTGGACATACTGCCACATAGTGTATTAGAAGAGGCTCTGGCATATGTATATGCTCTGTAAAAGTTTAGTTAATTTAGTTAATACTGACGTTTTTTTTTCTTCTTTCAGATTGCTCTCCTACCAGTCTAATCAAATTGTTGTTAATTATGTTGAACTACTAAACTTAAGTGTCACGTAGTGTATTAAGGAAAATATGAGCCAATTTTAACTTTTTCTTATGTCTTGTTTAAGCAGAATCTTTAAAAATCAGTTTTGATGTTTTCAAAGTTGAGAGAGGCTGTAGACTTTGAAATAATATTTCAATCTCTTCAGCATGTAACACTTCACAGTGTTTTTGTGTGCTGAAAAATACGTCTTTGGTTTCTTCTCCCAGCAAACTGAATGAAATATTTTTTCCCCCTACTTGTTCCCACTTAGGTATGCTACTGTAGCTTACTTGGAAAGGATTGGTGTAAAAGCACGTGTGTGATTTTTAGCTGTTACTAATGTAATAAACCAGAGCATTTATTTATTTGTTGTGGAAAAACAGTCACCATCGGTCTTCATGTCACATTCCTCTGCGGTTTTGTACTTCTGCTCCTTTTCCGTGCATTGCACAATTCTTCTTTCTTGACAGCTGATGGATATCCTGACTAGCATGCTGATGGTCTTGCTTTGTGTGATTAGACACACATCCCTCCTTTTCTTCATTGAAATTGTTTTGTTTTGTTCGTACTGTAAACTCCTGAAGCTAGTCACTGAAAATCAGTCTGGTTGCCTCAGGTCTTAAGAGTGTACCAAGCAGAAGTGGTCAGCTGAGTTCTTCCTTCTTTCTGGCTGTTTCACAGGCTCTTTTGGTCTGCTTAGTAACTGCAGTAGCACAGAGCAAAAGGCTTCCAGTTTGGGAACTCTTTGAAGAAGCAGAGGCATTGATATTATGGACTAGAATTCAAACAATGTTTTTATTTCTGATTCAGGGGTTATTAAATTCAGGTCAGCATTAAATGAGAACAGGATGGTAACCAGAGAAATAGATGTAAAATAATAGCTCTTAGCTCTTAGGAGCCCAGAATTTCCCAGTGGTCTTTACATTGTAACATTTTTAATTGTGTCAGTATGTATTTGCCAAGTTAGCACAACTACCGGTGCTTGAGCTAGCAGTAGCATATTGACACTGCTCCGAAATTTAATTCAGCAAATTCTGACGTTGATTTAAATGTAATTTTACAGAGTTAATGCCTTTGAGTTCCTTTTTGTTTTTTTTTGCCTTTCAGAAAATATATTAATTTTTAATTTGTAAGAGAACAGATGCTGAATCCACTGGTTTTATGTAGTTTGTGCACTTTCTTTTACAGGGTTGGATCGAAGCAAGCTAATTAATTTGGCATATTTGCTGGGAAGTGACTACACTGAGGGCATCCCAAATGTTGGCTTTGTAACAGCGATGGAGATTTTAAATGAATTTCCTGGGCATGGCTTGGAACCTCTCTTAAAATTTGCGTATGCTTCATCGTATTTTGCTTTTTTTGTCTCTCCGTGATATGAATGTTAGTGAATACACTTTTCTGATGCTTAAGCACGCAACAAAAAATGACCATTATTGACCATCGTTAAGGAGACTAAGTAAACTGTAAAATATGTGACTCCATTATATCACTGTTTGAAATGACAGGTAAATAAGGTGACGTGTTGATACAACAATTACAGTGAGACTAATGAAGACAATAGGAAGCTGTAGAACTGTGCAACTGCCTCTGAGATCATTGCAGAGCTGGATCCGTAGTGAAGTGGAGGTTTATTCTCCCTGAGTTTGTGAGAAGGTGCTGTAGCTTGCTTGTAGAGAAAAGAGACTTGAGTGAGGAATGGATGACCTGGAAAAAGACAGACAGGTGGGCTGTGGGGAAGAACAAGATTTGAAGAAGGTCAAGCCAGTTGTACTGGCAATGGTGAGGATGGTTAGAAGTCTTTTTTTTTTTTTTGGTATCTTTTTTTTTTTCATTGCATACCAAAAAAACTCCAAAAACGATCAGTATGTGTGAAACAGGCAAGTGAGGCTGAATTTAGGGCTTTCTGTTTAGCAGCTTATGGGGAATCCAGGTGATGTTTGCTCATGTGGCTTACAATGGCTGCATTTACTGTGTGTGTTTTGTCTTTCCACTTTCAGATTATATGTTCCTTTGGCCATTTTTAATTTGGAAATTTCCTATCTCTTCTCATGTAGTAACTGAAGTAGGGAGGTTATTGAAATTACCGTGGTGGCTCTTGATATTCCAAATTATAATTTATGGCGGCAAATTATTAATTTCCTCTGTTTTTCAGTGAGTGGTGGAATGAGGCTCAGAAGAATAAGAAATTGAGACCAAATCCACATGATACCAAAGTCAAGAAGAAACTGCGGGAGCTGCAGCTTTCTTCAGGTTTCCCAAATCCAGCAGTGGCAGACGCGTATCTGAAGCCTGTGGTGGATGAGTCAAAGGGTTCGTTCATCTGGGGGAAGCCCGATGTAGAGCAGATCAGAGAATATCCTTTTACTAGGTGGCAGGACTTGTTAGCTAAAAGTACTCAGATGAAAATTCATTAAGTCTCATTAGTGAGTCAGTAATGGAGTGTCAAATTCTTAACAACTCATTGGTGTGAGGGGCCCCCACCCTGTCTGCCAGCAGTTTCCCACAATGATACCAGCTCTGGAATGGAAAGGAATGCAGCCATGCTTGTGTGGCACTCGGAGCTGCTCTGCCCTCCTGAGAGAGGGCACTGCTTCACTTTGCTTGCAAGGAATCTCGGAGCTGGACTGACTAGTTGTGATGTTACGTTTCTGTAACTGTGCTGTGCCTGTTTCTAGACTTAGAGCGGGCTTATTTGCACACTCCTGATGTGTGTTTTGCCATCTTTCAGGAGTAAGTTTCAAAACCTAGTCAGAAAGGGTGATTCAGTCTGCAGTTTATCCCTAGTTACTCACTGCATTTCTTGCAATGATGTCCGTTTCTTGCGTCCGTTGCAGCTTGAGCTGCAGTGAATTGTTGACAAGTAGGTGGCAATGCATGCAGAGCTAAGTGTTTTAAACAGTAGATGAAACTTCCAGTGCGTTCAAGTGTGAAAATAAGGTTTACTTCTAGGCATTCTGTCTTAGAGCAGTACCGTATAGCCAAAATGAGCTCTGTCTTCACTGAGACATGGTCTTGGAAATGTTGATATTAGAGAAAAGTTTCTGTAACTAATAGAGATGTAACAGCGTGGTTAAGATATGTAAGTGTGATACTGGAACCATCCAGATAAGTCTGCTGTAATAACTTAGAGTATTTTCTCTGGTTTTGTAGTAGAAAAAGCTTTGATGTAGAGTAATTTTCCTCCAGAAATTGTTTATTTGATGAATTTTCATTTTGTGTGTTTACAAAATACTAGTAGTAGCCATTTTATAAAGTTCCTTAACTTTCTGCACATTCTGTCAGGATCACTTTGGCTGGACTAGGACAAAGATAGATGAAATCCTTTTGCCTGTGATAAAACAGCTGAACTTGCATCAGGTAAAGTATAAAACTATGTGTAGCTTGAGGGTAACTCCAAAATAGTAAGAGAAGCATTTTAAACTGAACAGCAAAGTTTTAACCTAGAATACATTTCTCAGAAACTAGGATTTGGCCATATTTTTTTAATCTTTATATAATGACTTTGAAATATATATATATAAACTTACTTGTGTAGACTTTATTTCTGTATGATTTGGGTGTGTTTTGAGGCACTCTACAAAATTGCGATTGCTGGTTTCAAATTTTGTTTTCGATCAAGCACCGATCTCAAGTCCAGGTTGCTGTTTGTTCTGGATGTAGCTGGAATTAACGGGTACCTCAAGCACCTTTAGTACTTTTGAAAGACAGCATGCTCTCTCTAAACATGATTTATAAAAATGCCCCTGAGGTTTTGGTGAAGTGAGAATGACCATTTGGTACCATCCATATCCTTTGAGGAAGAGTGCAGACTGAACTGTTGAGCAGGTGCCCATTAATAATATTACTGTAGTTTCCAGATAAATGTTCTGTCAGCTTTAATAAAACTTAAAAGTGAATAGTGATGCATGCTGAGATACTCTGAAAGTCAGTTGTGAAACTGGTCAGCTAAGGTCAGACGCTTTTCTCCTTTTCTCATAAGCGAGATAGTCTAAATCAGTGTTCTAGGTTCTCTTTATCACTCAAACAATACCAAAACCTGTAGCTAAATCCAAATACTTTCAGGTTGGCTCGAACATCCTTTGGCATCATCTGTCGCTCTTAAACAATTTTGGGGAGAATATAGAGGACTAGCTTAGTCTATACAGGAAGCCGAGCTGTAGTTGAGTAACATGGACCCACGTGTGTGACTACTCCTAGTTCTAAAATCTTTATCCTGTAGCAGCATGTGTTACAGTGAACTTGAGTCAAATGACCAGGTTTTGTTGCACTAGCATATGCAAATATAAAGTGCACTTACAACATTTGCTTAGTAAACATTCTGTTGTTTTAGCAGCTTGAAGCTAAGGAGCTAAGGATGTGTTTGTAAGGACATACTTAAGAGCACTACAGAGATTCTCGGTACTAGGGTTGAAAATAGCAACATATGTCTAATCATCAGCACAATGTTTATAAAATTTCACTGGAGTTCGCTTATTATTTAGTTTCTGTAAAGGTTCTTGTTGCATAATTTAGAATAACATATAGGTATTACTATAATAATGGATCTTACTGTTCACATCTATTTGCGTGCATATTAACTTCATTAGACCTTTGTCCTTCTTGAGTTTGGGGCGCTTTGTAGTATGGTGGAGATAACAACTGAATTCCCATCACAAAACATCCAAAGGTGTTTCTCTGTTTTATTTTTTATAGACTCAGCTTCGAATTGATTCATTCTTCAGACTAGCACAGCATGAAAAACTAGCTATTAAAAGTCAGAGACTGCGCAGGGCTGTGACTTGTCTGAAGAGGAAGGAAAAAGAAGAAGCCGATGAAATTCAGGAGGCCACCGCTGTTATGGAGCTTGAACTTAAACAGCATGAGGACAGGAAAGGGGAAGGTACTGCAGGCTGCGCAAATCGTCGGGCTGTGGCAACAGAAGTCCAAAGTGGAAAGAGGAGAAAACATTCCGATTCCAGAAATGAACATTTATATGGAGGTGGTTTTGTTGGGAATTTGCATCTTTCAGAAACTTCTAGTGACTCCTCAGTAGAGGAATTGGAAAGCAGAGATTTAGGCAAGAGCAAAAAGAGGAAAAATGTCTCTGCAATGGAGGCAGCAGACCAGAAAGAGAAAAAGGGGTGTGGTAGCTCAAGTGATGAGGATGAAGAAATGGAAAATGTAGTTATGGTGACTGCTAAACCTGTGTTTGAGGGCAGAAAAAAGAAATCACAGAGAGGAAGGAAAAAGAAAGTCTTAAAGAAAAACAGTCTTTAAAAAGACAGACTGTGTGTGCGTGGCTTTTTATGACTTAAGCTTTGTAAATATGCTAATGAATTTTTGATAAGTAATAAATTATCCCTATTTATCATGGTTTTGTCATGCATTTTTTGTCCAGAACTTAAATAGGAGGGATTTTAAATGAAAAAAAAAAAAAATTTAGCACATTTACTCATTAGGACCCTGATTGGACTTGGTATAAGTTTTCTGTTTTGAGATTTTAAAATTGAGCCAAAATGTGATGCCCATTCATTTGCGTTCTGAGGTGAGATAGCTGCTAAAAATCACGTGCAATCTGTTGCTTCCTTAACTTCAAACTTAAATGAAATTTTGAAAGCAACTTGAATTATTTCCAGCTGCTGAGAGAAGGAAAATTAGATCAGTTAATGTTTTCCTATTCCCTTCACTATACCTGTCTCAAAAGTTTTGTGCTCAAAGTAACGCTTATCAAACCTTTAATGAGTCAATGTAAACCCTTGTAAAATCTCATGGAAAGTTACACAGTACAATAAGTCCTTATAAAATCTGAGTGCTGTCATTGTTTGTGTTATGAATGTAAATGTCGTGTTTCTAGACTTGGAGTTAACGTGACCGTGTCCAAAGACAGAATTTGTCTGCAAAAGTGATGTTCAGAGGTACCCGGTGGTTGCACCACTCGTGACAGATTAATTTGTGAGAGAAGCAGTGTGTCAGGCTCAGGCTTCCACCCACCTCAGCCTGTCTCTCTGAATGATTGTAGAATTTATTTATAGTTCCTATGGATTAAGATGGAAAAGCACTGAATGCTGCCAGTCATACTTGGGTTCTTACATTGCATTTTAGTCCTCCTCGCTTCTCCCTTCTCATTTAATATTTGTATTTCATTTCTCATTGTTCCATTGTTTTACAGTCCAAGTCTACACGACTCAGTTTCCTATGAAACATGAGCCTCCCCTAAAAGGGTGAAGGGCTGAGCTGAACTGGGTGGGATTTGGCCCTTACAGTGGCAGAGAGTCTAATACTTCATGAACAGTGTTTACTGGGCACAAACTATCCTTTTTGATACTACTTTTGTGAAAGATTGTCATATTTTAAGCAAGTTCTCAGCCTGGACAGCCAGTTTACAGCAGTGCTTCGTAAATTGCTCGTTAGTGTTACTGAGATTTGCTTTAAAAGGGCAGATCACGTCTTGGTGGTTTGTTTGATAGTTTCTTAATGCAGAAGAGCTCCTACTAATTGCTTATGCCAAGTATAGCGAACTACAGAGACCTTCAGTTCTCTGTAGGGCTCGTTTAGTATTTTTGTACAATAATTTATTGTTTTTCAATGACACCCCAGTTGAGGTTGAAGTCTTATTTTGCTAAAAACTGTAAAGCAAGAGGCAGTTCCTGTCCTGAACTGGTTACAGTCTAAAGGGAAGTCTGAAAGACACCTGTGTTTGTTCTCGTGGCAGTAAGTGGCTGTGATCTGTTGAGCGAATGTGCATCTTGTGTGTACGAAAGAGGAGTGGTATGTGTGTAATTATGCATGTTGACAGCTGTCTCGTGGGGTAAAGTGGGCTAGGGTTTGGGGGGTTGTGTGCCTCCTTGCAGTGCTGCATTCCAAAGTGAGCACTCATTTATATACCCCTGCCACAAATGCACCCCTGCCCCTTGGTAAATCGTGCTCCCTGCTTGGAAGGCCCCTTTGACTCTAAAGAATGATATTTAACTCTTTGCTTACTTTTTAGTAACAGTGAGTGGTTACTGCTGCTACCTCATTTTTGTAAAAAATACTCCAAAGTTGGTTACTTTGCTGGTTGGGGCTGCCTTGACTGGGTGCCTGCTGCTGTTACGAAATCTGCTCCCTTACGTAAGGGATGGGGTGTGCGGTGCCCACTTTGTGGTTGTGCTGCAGCTGTCGGGATTTATTACCGCTTCTGCTGTGGGGATGTTGGCAACGCGTGGCACATGCTTCAGAGCACACTTCTGCCTGGGAGGGAAAGGACCGGGCAGATAAGGACTTTTCTGCTCCTGGAAAGCTGCAGGAGGTTCAGGTAATGTTGGCTGAAACACAGTGAATGCTGGTGGTGTTTCGCTTGTCTGCGTCTTGTACTCTAACTTTGCATCGTTTACTTCAAGTGGCATAACTCGGCAACTGAGCTGTTCTGCTTTGTTTAGTTGCTTGTAGTACTCCTGAATTTGTGTGCTAAAGTCAGACAGGTTGTTGTGTAGTTCAGTGTGCCTCAAAGGATATTGTTAGAAGGGGGAAAAAAAAAAATAGAGGACTACGACATACAAAGGTTTTTCCCTTTAAGGGTGATTTTATAGTGCAATGTTGCTTGTCCTTCAGAATGCAAAGGGAGTGATTATTAACCCATTATTTTTGTCTTCTAATGGGAAGAAAATGCGTTTTTTTATACTTCTGAGGTAGATGGCAAGTTGATGGATGTGCTTAACATCTACTGCTTAATGTCGCAGTAGTTTCTAATGCTACTTGTTATTCTGAAGATACATACAAAGACTGAATCCTGTGGAATCTCTTTTCTGTTCGCCGCATACAGCTGTTGCTATTGCTAAGTTCATACACAGACATAAATGTAGTAACAGTATTTTTGTTCTACAAGTTACGGTGGTCTGTAGAAGCCCCCTAAGTTATTTTACACCTTCAAATAGGTTAATGGCTGCTGGCGTGGTGATAAGGTTAACCATTAAACCTGTATGCCTTTAGCAGGGTGAAGTCAGGAGGGCATGGTGCGTCCCTTCTAACAAGGCAGGGCTGTTCTATACCGTTCTCTTTCATCTGGAGCCTTGAGAGGAAAACCTTCCTAAAGCTTTGCGCTGTGAGGACATTTTCACGATATTTAGCATGTGTTTTTGCTTTAATTGTCTTTTTTTACTAGAGAGAGATACTGCTTCACCCATTCACCAGTTCTTTAATTGCATCCCTCATGGATGTTTAGATGTTTGTGGATTATTGACTGCGTGCTGCCTGTAACCATTCCTGCAAAAGTCAGTCAAATTTCTATATAACCGTACAGGAGCTTTAAAAATTATCAGAGCACTGATTTTTTTTTTTTTTTTTTTTTTTTTCCCTGTGAACTCAGCATTTTTCTGATGGTGAAATACCAAGAATTGGAGACTATTGGTTGTCTGCTTTTCTGAAGGCGGCTGAAAATTGTATTGTCCTCTGTCATACTTTTCCTATTATTTCTTTCTTCCAAATCTGCATGTTCTGCATGTTGTCTATAGCTCCTGCTGCCTACTTATTCTCATGTACAACTTTTACTAATAGCTTGTTTCCTTCTCTTCCAAGCCAATTATTCAAACAAGATTAGATCCTTTTGGTGCAATTTTTCTTCTCTTTCAGACGTTTGCTACTACCTTTCCTTTCAATCATTTATGAGCCTACCAACCCTGATTTGAATTGATTCTAATTTTAAAATGTCATAAACCAGTTTTAAATGTTTATCAACCTTTTTTTTTTTTTTTTTTAAATCTGCTTGCTTTTTCCCATTTTTGAGAGTAGAACAGTTGAACTAGTTTGCTGCTTCTGGTTCTTTTATGCTTTGAATATTGATATTTATGTGTCTACATGTCTTTACTATCAATACAAGTAAATTATAGCATAATACATGTAAAAATAGTTTATATTTTTTTTTTGCAAAGTGTTATGTGGAGAAAAAGAAAGTCATTCTATTCAGGCAGGCTTCTGTTTCTGTCACAGGTTTGTGGCTTAGTATGGATTTTACATCATCACAACGTAGTCATCTACAAAATGAACTGATAAGAGAACTGGAAAAACAAAAAGGTAGAATGTTTCTTATCTCTCTGTATTTTCTTGTACCTAGGAATATTAAGTATAAGGAGCAAGGTGTCTTACTGGCAATGAGCTATCTTCTCATTAATTTTTTCTGAAGAGTTGTGTTTACGGCACTTGTACAGAAAATACAATAGATAGCGCTGTTGTAGTATTCTAGCTATGCAGGAAGTAACTGCTGACACACTCTGGTCCTGGCAGTTTCCTACCAGTGCCTGGCATCTTGCCTGCAACTGGTTCCAGATAATGAAGCAGTGACTGTGATCAAGCTATTCAGGAGAGGTTTGTTTGTGGGGTGTCAGTTAGGGAAAATTGGTTATTGTAAGCTTGGCTTCTGTCTAGACACCCTCAAACCTCATCTTCAGATACCTTCAGGGGTGTTGGCAGCTTTTTCTATTACGGAATTTTATGGCTGCACAATGTTCAAGATTGTAAAACATCACAAGTAATCCCCTTTTAAGGGGTCACCAGGAGTGTACAAAGTTTTAGGGCAAGCACGTGTGTTGTTTTGGGGTGGGGTCTAGTTATGTTCTGCAGCTGAATGAGAAAGAAGGAGGTGGGGTTTTTAAAAATGATTTTATCTTTCATAATATTTTTGTTTAAAATCTCAACTGAGTCTTGGCTCACGTAGAGCCAGACTTTTGGGCTTCTGCTGTTTCAAGAGTGCTCAGTGTGCCATTTTGCTTTGTTACCTGTCCAGCGAAGCAAGGTGGAGCCTTGGGCACGACTGCAGTACTTAAAACTAATTATTTGCTTACCGAAACTAATGTTTGTTATTTTGCTTTCAAATACTTTTTTTAAAGTACCCCAAATTGATGACCTTCTCCGAAAAGTTGACATTGCAGAAGAAAATGGCTGTTAGGGATTGGTATAGATTGCAGTTCACTGTTCAAGTGCCTTAATCTGGAAATTTTCTTTAATGCAATTCCCTTTCCTATTGTGTAATTCTTACTTGAATAAAGAGCTCAAGCTGATCCTATGCAATGAAGCATGATTGCTGGGAGAAGAAATATCTAGATGTATAAATATTAAAGATAGAACTACTAAAGACTGAAATATTGATGACTGTCATTATGTATTCTGTAGTACACGAAGGCTGAGCTAAGGTTGCACAGGCATTTCTTATGCTTCTGCAAGCTTGATCCTCTAATATTGATACTCTCTTTATGCAGGATTCAGAGGAGGGAGGAGTGAGTTTGCATGTAATTTTTTTAGTTACTGAATTATGAAAATAAATTGAGTTCTGGGAAATTAGGTCGATATATGCAAAATTAGTTGGTACAGCAGAATCTTTAGATCAAATGCAGAAATATGTTCCACTTAGCTAACAAAGTAACTGCGTTGATAGCAATAGCAGGTGGTTCTCTTCCATGTCTAGAAACAGTTGTTTAAGAGGATGAGGAGATATAAATGGAAAATGGGATATCTTTACAGTTTCGTCTGACACCAGGCTTTGGCGTATTAAATTCCATGCCAGGTTCTGGGGGTGAAGGGTGCTAAATGGGCTGCATGGAGACATACCTGCCTGATCACTGTGAGCCTGTGCCTTTCTTGTTCTCATCCCTTTCCTCCACTGCCTTCCCCATTCCCATTTCATTAACTTCACCTACCCAACCTCAATCTCTGTTCCTTGGGGTTCTTGCTTCCATTCAGTTTCTCTGCAAGTTCTAGTCTGAGCTCTTTATATTCGGTGCCTTCCCCTTTCCTTCTTAACTGGCTTGTCACAAGCTGTCCAGGTTAAAACTCCTTGTTCACGATTCCCATTACTACTGGTTCTCAGCTCACAAGTAGGTCCTCACCCAGTCTGATTTTTCCTCTGGTGTCTTTATCCAATCAGTTCTCACCACACCTATGTGGTTAGATGTCTCTGTTCTTTCCTCTCATTATTTCTCATGATCATTAGCTTTAACTCTCCTTGGCTAAACTTTTCCGAGATCAGATTCTGCCGCTTCCAGCTTAATTTCTTGGGATAATAAATTACGTTACCACAGTTGCATTATTTAAATTCACTCCAGAATAACTTTATCCCTGAGACAAAAGGAGGAGAGCAAGTTTGCAAGGCGTACTTGTCCTTGACACTCCATCATCTCGCTTCACTTGGCCAACGCTCAGTTTTTAATCCATAAATATCTGAGAAAATGCTGACCTGATAACCTTCACATATCTCCTGGCATTTCAGTAGGGACACACTCCTTTTACTCGCCCTGCTTGACAGGTGTCCTAATTGATGGCAATTCCTGCTGTCATTTCAAGTCTCTGGGTGGAGTCCAGAAATGTACCTTAAATGGGACATGGTTGGAATAGAGGCAAGTGAGAAGCAGCCTAACTCTGTAACTTAGAAGTTAAGATGTTCAGCTGGGAAGAGGGAGTGACTTAGTGTCTCACTTCTATTTCCTGGGTTACTTCTAAACACTTCTTACCCTTCTCACTCCCTTCCCCGCTGACACTTTTCCATTGACTTCAAAGGCTTTGCTATAAAATGTGAAAAACACCCTGGGACTGGCGCATGGAGCCCAAGTCTGCTTCTTCACAACTGAGTGCCCAATTCACAGCTAGGCTTTTCCTTGCTTGTTGTCCTCCTAACATGATTCTTGCAATCCTGGTTTCCTGATGGCCCACCTCTGGTTGTGATGGAGGGGCGGGGAAGCATCTGGTTCTATAGGGCAGCTGGAACACACCCATCAAGTGAGTGAGTTGTGAATCTGAACCCTGCTGAAGAAGGTCCAGCACCCAATTCCTCCATTTTTCTGAGTACTTAAATTGCTGAACCCTTGTTTTTATAGTGGACTTTGCAATTAACAGTGGTGGTTAAAAAATGAGCCTATTTATATTATATGTAAATGACACTTTTGCTGTATCTTCCCACTACCTGCCTTGCCTTTCATCTTCCTCTTTTTTTTTTTTTGTCTCTTAGCTTTCAATTGTGCTTCTATCTTAAAAAAAAAAAAAAAGACAACCAAATGACCTCTTCCATTAATTCTCATCTCAAAACCAGTAAAACACCCCCCAAAGTCATGGAAATCACACCATTAATTGCTTACATTTTTTTTTCTTCACTGCAGGATTGACCTGAAATATTAGAATTCAAATTCTACTCCTTTTAGGCAACAAGCTGTCTCCAAACAAAGAAAGACTAAAAGAGGTAGTGTGGAATGTGACTTCAGTATAACCCAATTAAGGACTGACTAGAGGTAAATTGTACTTTCACAGCAGATCAGAATAAAATACTGAAAAAAACAGAATAAAAATACTTCTAGTCTGACTTTACCTCTTGGCTATCTTATACTAACTTATCTCTGAGCTCTTTTGTTTGAAAGTGGCAGCATTCAAATACTCTAGTAAACATGAGGTGTACTAATTTAGATTAACACTTCTGTCCCCCCAATAAGTAGATCCGCTTTTGCTGAAGACATTACTAAACTCACATGGTAACTTCTTCTGTATGGATAGAACAGAAGGTGGAGGCAAAACTCAAATAATCAAAGCTTGTGTTAACTCTGTAGAGAAGTCTGTAACATATTCTCCCTTCTCAGCCATGTGCCTGTCTTTCCTGTTTTCACGTCTTTCCCCTTTGCCATAGCTGCATTTCAACAATAAATTAAATATTTCTCAATTGCCACATGAGAAAGGTGGTATGTTTGCATGGATTGGTGTTGTTAGGTTACTTTCAGGCCCTTTCCTCAAATAAATGATTTAGAAATCCAGAATTATTGGTAGGGGAAAATTGGCAGGCATTTTGTTGAGTCCCTTCTGTTCCACTGGCTGTGGTACCTGGCATGTTCTGGCATGTAGTTACAAGGAAGTAAGAGCTTTCAATGGCACAAAGCCCTCTTAACTGGGCAAGGCAAGAGATGTGAAAGATTAGACTACACAATGGCTTACAGTGTCTAAATTACTCACCCAGAGCTTTTCTGTCCATCAGGAAATTGACTGTAAGCCTTTCATAATGTACATTCAACCACCTAATTTAAGAACACAGTCTGGTTTTGTAGTCAAAGGGAAATAATTTAGTTATCTTTAGAGATTAAATAGCTTCTGTGACTAGATCTGGAGATGTTTTCAACTATAGACAAACATGATGAAGTAAGAAGGGAAGTACTTGGCACATCTGGATTCATTATGTGTTCATGAGATAATCTGACTATGGTACTTCTATTTTCAGCCTTCTAGTGGTTTTGGATGACCCCTTACTTGGATGGGGCTGGGATATCAGTGGTGTGAATTTTGAATTGAAAATGCACCTCTCAGATCTGGGTAAACACATAGACTGGATACTGTGAGCATGTCTGTCTCCTGTTCTTGTCTCCTCGTGCTCTGAGCTAAGTGCATCTTGTCTCTTGGCTGAAAAGAGGCTGCCTGTGGGTGGCAGTTTTGTATTTCTGCATTTCAAAGTATAAAGTTTCAAGCATTATATTACCCTGACGTAGTATCTCAGATTAATCAATATAATACACGTCATCATTGCCGTCACTTCAGCAGTTTGTAATGAATATACTGGAATGTCTATGCTTGGTTACACGATCATTTTCCTCTTTGTAGGTGGAGATGAAGTAAGGAAAAATTAACTGTGTAGTTTAGGTAAGTACTGGAACAGTACCTTGGTTTATATTCTGAGAAAGGTATAGTCTACATCTGACTTCTGGCAAGTCAAGGGTATGATTAAATTTCCCTCCTAACCTAACCCCTTCCTTTAAGGGTCCTTAGGCTGTAATGGAACGAAATAGAAATAAGTGGAATGAAATAAAGATACTGAAGTGATACCACCTGTAATTTGGGGACTATTCTGTGATTCAGGATTGTGTATGTTTCCATGGCGTCATCTGTAATGCTTGCAAGACCAGAGCTCTGATGCTGAGATGTCAGTAGCTCAGTAAAAATTGTGAGACTCCAGAGTCCCTTATAATTGGGACCTAAAGTAGATTTAGGGTAAAATTCCTCTGAGCGGTTGGAAATAGCCAGATGGATTCACAGGGCTACCTTCTGATGATTCCTTTCAGTGTAGTAATGTAACACTTCTCCGGTCATCTCTTACAGTTACAGAACTGATTGCAGATCTGTTCCCTTACAGACCTTTCTGCAGGTATCTTCTTGATGTTGGGATACACAGATAGTTGTATTTATGTTTTTATATATATATATATATATGTAATGTATATTCTATATATTGTTCGTATATGATTATATATAAAATACATCTGTAATCTTTACTTTGGATGACTCCAGTTCTGTGTGTCCAGAATGGAGAGAGCTGAAGAGTCCTGGCTATCGTGAATTCTTGGAGATTTCTCTTATGCAGTACTCAATCAGTAACATCAGGACAGGTAGTCCTCCTGTGTTCCTCAGGCTCAGAGAACACCAGGTTGGAAGGGACTTTAAGGATCATCTAGTCCAACCTTCCAAGGTAAAAATATAGTTTAAATGATATGGCCAAGCACCCTGTCAAATTGAGTCTTAAAACTATCCAATGTAGGGGAATCCACCACTTCCCTTGGAAGATTATTCCAATGTCTAATTGTCCTCATCCTGAAAAAGTTTCTTCTGCAGTCCCATCGCAATCTCCCCAGGAGTAACTTGTATCCATTACCCCTTGTCTTTTCCATGTGACTCCTCGTAAAAAGGGAGTCTCCATCTTCTTGGTAGCCACCCTTTATGTACTGGTACATGGTAATAAGGTCTCCCCTAAGCCTTCTCTTCTCAAGGCTGAGCAAACCCAGTTTTCTCAGCCTTTCTTCATAAGGCAGGTCTTCCAGTCCTCTGATCACCTTCGTGGCCTTTTTCTGGACCCTTTCCAACTTGTCCACATCTTTTTTGTATAGCGGGGACCAAACCTGAACTCAGTACTCAAGGTGTGATCTGACCAGCGCTGTGTAGAGAAGGCTAATGACTTCTTTATCTCTGCTGGTAATGCCCTTGTTAACGCAACCTAGCACCCTGTTGGCTTTCTTTGCTGCTGCAGCACATTGTTCACTCATGTTCAGCTTGTGATCCACCAAGACCCCCAGGTCTCTTTCCACAGGGCTGCTCTCCAGCCACGCAGATTCCAGTCTGAGCTGCATTCCTGGGTTATGTATTCCCAGGTGCAAGACCTTACACTTGTCCACGCTGAACTTTGTAAGGTTCCTGCCAGCCCACTCCTTCAGCCTGTCCAGGTCTTCCCGGAGGGTGGCTCTCCCTTCTGGAGTGTCAACTATCCCATTCATTTTGGTGTCACCTGCAAACTTCACCAGGGTGCTCTTGAGCCGAACATCTAAATCACTTATGAAGATATTAAACAGCACTGGGCTCGATACCAATCCCTGGGGGACCCCACTAGTGACTGGTTGCCAGTTTGAGAATAAACTATTTACCACCACCCTCTGGGTGTGACCTGTCAGCCAGTTCCCCACCCACCGCACAGACCACTTGTCTAGGTTGCAACGTGTCAGTTTTTCAAGAAGGAGGCTCAAAGACAATTTCTCAGAATTCTTAGAGGAACCATTTATGTCTTCACAGCTGTTAATACCTGTTTATTAAGACATTTGCAAATACAAGTCTAAATGGTAAAGTTTAAATCTAAACTCTACAGGTGAGAGTATACTGCTTCTGAAGAAAAGAGAATATGTTGCTGTAGGGGTGAACTTTGTCAGGTCAGGTGCATGCTGAAGGCTTGGATTTCATTCCTTTTGCCAGTTGGAGAAGATCCATCAAAGCAGGAGAGAAGCAGAAGATGGCTGGGTCTTATTTCTTTATCACCTTGGGCTGTGACACCATTTGACCTCAAGAGATTAAGTAGGGTCAGGCCAGCAGTTGAAAAAGACTAATCTGTATTTTTTTCCGCTGTAGGTTGTTCTGATGAATTATTGGGTGAAAATATTGTTTCTGAATTAATGCTCTCCTAATCCATTGGAAAAGTACTTGGAGGATGTTTTGTTACTCTGTGGTCTTTGAGAATGAGCCTGAAAATGCAGATATTGACTGCTAGTACATTCACAACTTTTATGTGGGAGGGTCATTTTAATTCCTTGTTTAGCCACATTTTAATTCGGGTATCTAGGCAGTGGTATCAATTTTTTAAAAATAGAATTATTTTTTTTAAAATATAATTTTAGTTCAGCCCCTTGTCTTTGCTGCTTTTGCTGCATTTTAAGTGCTGTTTAACAATGCCTGTCTCTTATTCAATGGAGAATGCATTAATGTAGGCAGCAGTATCATTAGTTTTACAGTAAAAGATTTAACATATGCTATTAGTTGATCAAAGCTACCCAACTGAATTTTAAGGTTACTGTTTCCTGTATACTCCCAAGCATTATTTTATGTGGCAATTGGTGTAAAGGGAACAGCTGAGCATGTAGCACGTTTCTAAACAGGTACTATTTCTACTCATTCAAAGCAAAAAATGTGCAGATAAAGACAGCCTAAGGCCCATTCATGTGACTTGTTTCATTGATAAAGAAAAAGAAGCTGCAGCTTACAACTTGTTCTATTCTGACCTGGTCTGTCTCCTGTTATTTTCTTTCTGCCTTCCCTTTGCCACTTGAAGGATTTCTCCAGCAGAACTCATGTCATTTTCTTTCTTTAGGTTTTGTTCTAATATAAAACATTTCATTTGACATTTGAATGTGTCAGCAAAATCCTCTGGTTCCCTACACAAGATTTTGCAGCTTGACATGCGTTTCTCTAACTAACCTGCCACTGACTTCACAACTCCAGTCTTCCACATGATTTAGTATGTCTCTTTGGAAAACTATGTTCGCATTTCAGTTGTAATAAGGATGATTGCTTTGCCTTTGAGAATGATGTTTATGCTGTTCTCTTAATGATGTGGTTGATTTAGTGCAAGATGTGTCAGCAGTATATGACTTTTCTCCCTCAGCCCTGGTATTAACTTAAAATCAAGGGAGTTCAAAGAACATGCTCCAAAGACATTAGAGTTGTATGATAAACAATACTTTACCTCAAATATTTCAAAGAATGCTGTAAGAAATTAACCTATTAGGCAGAAAGTCTTAAGAAACTTGACGTTCAAATTCTATTTCAAGAAGATTTTGGTGCATCTATAGATGGGAACTTTTTTTGTGAACACAAGTTCAAGACCAAAGGAGCGCTATCTGTTTCACTAACAAAAATGATCTCAATTTCTATATGTTAATCTGAACAGGATCAGACTATCTCATTATAATATAAGTAAGATCCTAGCACCTGAAACTCCCGTGGTTTCTGTGTATACATGCTCATGCGAAGAGATGAATAGGCTGAAGAAAGTAATTCTATGTATATACCACTTCTGTGCCTCTCCAAATACACAGAAGGAGAGTGAGGGCAAAAGTACCTGGTCAAACCCAGGCAAATGAAGAAAGGAGGAACCAGTCCTAGCAAACATTTACGTTCTGACAGTTCAGTACAGATGCTCAAGTGGTATTGCTGGAAATGTCCATTATGCACTTTGAGTCTTACAAGAATGGAAAATCAAGCCTCCTCTTCTCTTATTTGACCCTATTCTACTCATGAGTCAGCTCTTGTTGTCTTAAAAAGTCATTAAAATCCATTTATTGAGTCAAAATTCTAAGATTTTTTTCTTCCTGAACAAAATACGAACTAACACAGGGATAAACACTTCCAGGGGAATAACTTCCTATCGTCTTTATACACTTGTTACCAAGAAACTAGTTTGATCAAAGTGCCAGCAGAACTTTCTCAATGTTTGCAGGTACTAAAAAAACCTCATGTCACTTGGATTTTGCTTACTCTAACAATTTTCTTGTTGCTTGAAAGATTTCCCACTAGTTTGTTATTTTTCTGTTCTAACTGCTCTGAAGCCAGTTACAGAAAAATTAACTTTTCTGTTCGTGCACTCCCACAAGAAGTTTAGCTATTCTGAAAGATATAAATCAGAAAACAGAAGTGTGTCTTTTGCAGTATGAAGGGAAACTTGTATGTAAGTAAGCAAATCTGACTCGAAGTCTGCAGTCCTTATTTTGTCAACACTCTTCATGAGAATCATTAGCATCCTGGTCCTGGACATCCTGATAAAATTTCTTATTAGGGTTTTGAAGCCTGTCTACCATATGATGTATCTGATGAAGCACATACTCTTTGTGATTCTCCACAATAGTAAGATCTTCTTAAAGGGAAGGCAAAACCATACAAATTACGTAAACTTCTCCAGATAACCCACCCGGGGGACTACTAAAGGGATAAGATGGCCAAAGATTTAACTGCTGTTACTAACCAGCAGATTTAGGATTCTTCTTTCAGGGGTGTGGACAGTTTAGCTCAGGTGGGGAGCAGTGGGCTAGAAACCCTGCCAGTGTAGGTGCTGTGCAAGCCTTAAGTAGAAAGATTTCTGATAATGTAGGGAATAGGTAGGAAATGTTTATTGAGCACTAGAGGGGTAGCTGTAATACTGCTGAAGTTTTATGGATCTTCTGGCAGAAGCTTTATAAGTTAAAGCTTAATAAGTTATGGCGTCTCAACAAAACTGGATCCAAAACAGATGTCAGGGGAGGAAGAATCAAGAAAAATGTTTGTAATTGGGAGGTAATAGAAGGAACAGCTTTTTACTTTCACAGCTAGTACTGATCACAGAACAAGATCAGACTGCTCTAAGCAATAGGAGAAGATTAAAAGCAGGCTAAATCTGGTACGCCTGGAAACAAGATGATACATGAAATACACTTACGATATGTGTAATAAGACAGCTTCATATTAATTCTTTCATAAGGAAAGATTAATTTTGCCCTGGAGCAGCATTTCTCTGGTACTTAACTCATGTTTGTGCAGAGTTCCCTGCTTGCAGGCACGATGATACATGTGTTTTCTCTCAACATTAGAGTCCTGCAGAAGATGTAATGGGTGGCCACATCCTACTGATTTCCTAACATCTTAAAATATCGTGGTTTCAATGTTAACTATTTTATTTAAGTTATCTTTATAAAATTATACTGTTTAATTTTTTTTTCCAATACTATATACATTTCAGTATTTTTAATCTTGCTGTATGCCATGATTAGGGTCTGTCCCCCCCCACCAAATACATTCTTGGGCTACCGTGGGTTGGTTTGTTGGTTTTTGTTATTGGGTTTTTTTTTGGTTTTTGTTTTTTTTTTTTTTTTTGTTGTTGTTTGTTTTTGTTATTGGTTTTTTTTTGGTTGTTTTTTTAACTTTCAGATTATGCTTAGTGCCAACATGCTAAGATTGAACATGAATGTTTTTGCTTTTTCTTCCTTATTTGTTGCTATTCTCTCATTTCCTCTGATGCATAGAGCAAGTTGAGTTACAAGCTTAAAGCACTGGCTAATGAGCCTAAGCATCTTCCTTATGTGTTTTTGTTTGGTATCATCTTTTCCTTTGTTCACCCCTGCTTTTGTTCCTTCGTCCTTCTATCACAAGGAAGGGAGAGAGACTTTGTCGATAGGTTATGGTAATAAAAATACTGAGCCATATGGGAAAGCAAATGACAACACTTGAGGTCATCGTGTCCTGTGACTGCAGTGATTTGAGGGGGAAGAATATGTGAAGAATCTTCGGTAGACCAATGTGTTTTATGCTGATGAAAACATAAATGTTTTAATTTTTAATAGCCATTGAGCCTGCAGTTTCTGTGTAGATCCCGATCTTGAAATCTATGATCTTGATACAGAAACTCTCCTTTGGACAAGATGATGTCCCAGTTATCTAGATCTCTAGCATGCTTTCTAGGAGGTGTAGCTTGTAAACATGTTTTGCTCTAGCTAAATTGCCAAGTGATCATAGTTGGCTGTGAAGGCAAATATCCTGTGATATTTTGGAATGACTTTGTTAAGAAAATGCTCTGGACAGCTTCACTTACGTATTTTTTTGGTAACATTGTGGTGCAGCTTTTGTGTTGATGGCAAAACTGAAACTAGCTTGGTATTCAGCTAGAAAAGAATGAATTCTTTCCTGTTAGAAGAGTTATCCAGGATTATGTTAGCTATCATAAATATCCTTTGCTTAGCAACCGGTCTGGCATTCAGGATATCAAGCCAACTGGAAAGAATCCCTCTGACAGGGCTCTGTTGGGGTGGGTGTATAAGCTTTCCTGACAACACTAGTGCTTTCGCTCCTGTCTGTCATAATTTGTGTTGCTAGGATCTGTTTTGCAAGTTTTGTGACAGACTTATAAATGATACCATGGCTCCTTTTGTTTACTGTCAGAATGAACTATAATGTGGGGAAAGCGAACAGTAAAAGGATATGGAAAATAATAAAAAATCTGGGCACGTAAGACCATGAATGTCTATGTTAGGGCAGCTGTTCTTGAAGGCAAAAAGAAGTTTAAAAATTTCCTTTTGATTGCTGAATTGGAAAACAGTGTATAGTAACGTTCCACTTTACTTTTTGACTTCTTCAGCAAAACAGGAGAGAAATTATTTAGCCATGAACTGAAAACTTCAATTAGAATTCAGGAGATTTCACACTTACCGTGCTAACCATTAATGGTGAAATGTATCTTTATTCACAGATGTAATTGACATTCTTGCTTCCAAATCAGCTTTTCAATATCAGTTTGTAGTTTCATTATCAGTCCACTGACCTTTTATACTTTTTCTTCCAGAGGAAGAAGATGATGAACAGATAGTTGCAGAAATCATGAGAAGGCGTTTTTTTCCTGCTCTTATAACTCATAAGGCCTGGGAAGGCTTTCACTTTGCCGGCCATGAGATAAAAATTACAGAAGCCACTGATTGTTATGGGGCAGTCGTCTGGCCATCGGTACAATGTTTATGCAGTATTGTTGTTTTTTAGATTTGGAGTCTTCTAGCACTTTTAATTTGTTTTGCATGACAAATATGTTTTGCTATATGTTGTAAACCCAAGGAAAACATTCTGTGCTTCTCTGTCTCTGTTCTGCAAATCCCAAACCTGAATTTAGCCTGATTTTGTATGGATTCCTGGTTCTTGAAGCTTAAATGGTATTTCTTGTTTGTGCCTCTGTCACACAAAATGTATGATCTTGTGTCCCCTCCGCACCTACCAGTAACTTTTGTTCCTATTGACCAATATAAGCATATTTTGAAGGAAATATGCCGGTCTTCTGATGATTACATTTCTGTACGTTTTATAAATACAGTAGGCTGTATAGCAGGTAGATCCAGGTTGTGGAAACAGCTGGGATATGAACTCACAAGGTATTAACATTCATAGAAGCTACTCAACCTACTCATGCGAGAAACAAATTTACCTTGTAAATATGCAGATGTGGGAAAAGCTTCATCTGGAGCTTTCAGTTTCAACAGCCAGAAATCTAGTGGGAGAGAACCATTGTTCTTGGCTTTTGATGTAAGAAGCATCAACATGCCCACCATACAAAGAGCCTTCTTCAAGGTTTTGAATTTGTGTGATGCAGCTAACTGACTGTTTTGGAATAATCAGGAGTGAAAGAAACCACTGTGGTCAGGGGAGTGCCATGATACAACATTGACACTGAGAGAACATCTCTGAAACAGAAATATTTCCAGGAGCCCCTATAGGAGGGAGACTACTGAAACCCAGGAGGGTCCATTTCTGTCCCAGCAGTATCAGCTTCCTAGGATTGTACTATTTTTAAGAAGTACGGCCATAGCTGAGCTGAGGAGAGTTAGCATACTCTGCTGTTTTGAACTCCAAACATTTTTCCTTGTCTTAGCAGACCTGGACAAATCAAGTTATACTACAACTCTTAGCAGCCTTGGTGAACATCTTCATGGAAAGGTTGGCTGACTGCTGAGTACTCTCAGAAAATCATGACCTGTACTGAAAAGAACATATTTTTTTCTAGAAGTGTTTAGCCAGTTTTGCTGTGGAAGGCAGGCAACCCTTCTGTCTGTGTCTCTTCATGTTCTCCCTTCCTGTCCATCCAGCAGTATTTGAACTCTTCCAAAAAATGTCAGCCAAATTTTTGAAGAGGGCAGAAATTTCAAGGAAAATACATTTTTTTTTTTTTTTTTTTTTTTGCATGTTTCACGAAAAGGAAGGCAGATTTCAAAGTTTCTGTGATTTAACCTACAGAAGTTTTCATCCTGCCAGCCATTTTCTACAACAGAATATGGCAAAACTCTGAGGGAAGAAATTATAGGAATATATGGAACTGACAGGAAATCTTAATATAATATATTTTTAAATGTCAGTCAAACATCAGACACAATCTTTAGGAACCTGGCTTTAATTAATCCTGGTGCTCACAGACTCATTTCTATATCAAAACTTTGTTGATTATGAGAGATATGTAAGCTTGCTTAACAGATGCTACTCATTTTGCTCCGAATTAAGAGATAGGAAGAAAAAACTTTGTTTGAATTTCTGGCATGTTAACATTGGGTCAACAGTCCTCCTGTTCCTTTCCTACTTCTTGATTGCTTAAAAGCAAAACTAAGAGCATAATTTTGCTGTGCCAGACTAAACCACTAATAATTTAATTTCCAAATAGTCATCTGTACTGCAGGAAGATGTGGAACGATCATATGTATTTGTCAATGGAGATTATATAATTATTGAAGTCTGGGAAAAAATGTGGGAGGCAGGCTGGAAACTGTCTTTGCCAGAGAAAGAAAATTAGCAATTTCTATTTCAACAGTGAACTAAACCTCACTGGTCAGTATGAGACAGGGCAGAAAAGCTGAAGAATCTTCTTAATCACAGTTAATAAATGCAAATATAAGTAGTCTGTTGTACAGGGCTCTTTGTGACTTTGGTTTCTATAAAAGTTTGGTAAGCTTGACAAGGTAAGCACATAGAAACTGAAAACAAACTGAACTGGAAGAAAAGGAGTAAATCTATTGGTCCCTTTTGAATCATTATGGTAATTAATTATTGTTAGAAATAATTAATTTTGGAAGAGATTAACAAGGGTTGTTGTGGATTTTCTCTCACAAGTGGTCCTTATATCAAGATGTCTTTGTGAAGGACACATTTTAACTCAACCAGAAGTAAATGCAGTTATAAGCAGGAATTGCTGACTGGAATTTTATAGCTCATGTTATGCAGTGTGACAGATTAGATAATTGCAGTTGTTCCTTCTGGCAGTAATGCTTTGCAAGCCTATATTGAGGCGTGTTGTGGCATTTATTTTGTCAGCCTATAGAGCTCAAAGATCACAGTGAGCTGTGATCATTTAGGGACAGCGCTTGAATGAATGTTGCTCGTTTGAACAGACATGTATTTTTGAACAGAAAAGATTTTTTTTCTTTTGCATGCATTTAAATGACAATGCATATTTAGTAAAGGGGTTTATGTCATTTTTTTGTTCAGTATATTTATGGATTCCCTCCCTTACAGGCTCTTGTTCTGTGTTATTTTTTGGAAACTAATTCTAAACAATACAATTTGGTTGACAAAAATGTGATTGAAATTGGATCTGGAACTGGGTTGGTCTCCATAGTAGCCAGTTTACTGGGTGAGTACTTGTCGTTGCTCTTATGATCTTGGAAACGTTTCTCAGATGAATACTGGAGGACAAAGGAAGTGGCTCAGTTCTTCTAAAAGACTGTTGTTTGAAAGCTTTGAAGCGCAAGAAAAAGTGAATCCCTAAATGCTTGTTTGGAAATCTGCTCTGTTATTTTTTACTGTAAAGCTGTGAGTATATTGATGCAATAAAGGAAGTCCCAGTAGATGATTGTCATTAACAGTGTTAAACAGGGGACCAAAATAAGAAACTAGTGGCCTTACAGGATGTCAATGGCAACCAGATGAAGCCAGATCTAGATGTGACCGATGCATCACCTTCCATTGATGAAACAGCGCTTGGATGCCAGGTCACTTTCTTTCCACTTGTGTTCAGCATTTACTTTCAGCAGCTGATCAGCAACTAATCAGCAACTTGACTTTTCTGCCACAGACGCTTGTGTTTTCTCTCATGGTAGCCTATTCTTTCCCAAGAGTAATCCAGATCAGTGACTTCTGCATTTTAGCAGGATTTTAGCTGTGTGTAGTCTGAGAAAGCTGCTTCTTATGTGAAAAGGAAAGAATGTGAGGCAATGCTTAAATCCCATGCTGACTTCTTGGAGTCAGTAACTGGTATTCAATCCCTAGTCTCTCACTGCATTTTTACCCAATATGATACAAGGATGCAATAAGTATCTGATTTCTCCCCACACATCCCCAGCTGCATTTAGATGGCAATCTGTAGAGTAGAACTACTGGGAACCAAATATTTATTTTAAGCAGAATGGCTAAGAGCATGTGCATTGTTCTGTACCCCTCAGCGAGAGCTACCTGGTATAATCAGTTCCTTGTGCAGTGGCTTTTGTGAAAGGACTTTAACTCAAGTCTTGAAGGATATTCAAAGACTATGTTTGTTTTCTCCCTGTCACAGGTGCATTTGTGACTGCCACTGATTTGCCAGAACTGCTGGGAAACCTTCAGCACAATGTTCTCCAAAATACAAAGCTCAAGTGCAAGCACCAGCCTTGTGTTAAGGAATTGTCTTGGGGAATTGATCTGGAAAAGAACTTTCCTAGGTCTTCCTGTCACTTCGACTACATTATGGCTGCTGATGTAGTTTACCACCATCCCTTCCTGGATGAACTCCTCCTAACTTTTGATCACTTGTGCAAGAATGACACTGTGATTCTGTGGGCTATGAAATTTAGGCTGGACAAAGAGAACCAATTTGTGGGCAGATTTCAGATGCTGTTTGACTTAGAGGTGATTTCTGATTTCCCCAGTTTGAACATAACCTTATATAAGGCAATGAGGAAAGGCAGGATGAAAGCCAGACCTTCCAAACCGATGGTCTGAGAGAGATAGAGGGAGATGACAGCAGCTGTTCTGCAGATTGTTCTCTTTTTAACAATTTCCGTGTTAATAGCTGCTAACACCTGCATGAATGACATTTTCAGAGATTGCTAAAACTGAATATCAGATTACTAGTGCATCCCTAACAAATTCCTAAATTCAATTTATTGGTAGTTTTATACACAGAAGAAAGGTATCTTTGATGTTTTCTTGACATTTATGTGCTAAGGTGACAACACTAATAACTTTCACAAGTCTTACCATTATTGTTATGGATTGTGTAATGAACATTTCCAATAGTTTTCAATTACAGATTTTAACGTTGTCTTACAAGATCAACGAATCGATTAAAACCTAAGATTATGATGAATCTTTGTATTTAAAAGTTGTGGTGTTAAATCGGATCTTTCCCCATTCTCACTATTGTGTAAATCCTTCCTTTGACTAGCCTTTATAGGACATTAAATTATCAAGAAAAAACCCCACCTGGGAAATATACTATCATAATAAAGGAAGAGAATATATTAGTTACCCTTTGATTTAATGATTATGCTTTCTTCCCCTTCCACTTTTTATTTAGATTCAGGGATTCTTCAACAGACAGCCGCACACATGAGACGAGAGAGTAAAATGTTTTGTTGCTTGAACAGAGGTCTTGGATAAGAAGAGTACAGCATATCACCAACTGCCCTTTGCAGAGACCTTAAATTCTTGGAGGTCTGCTCCTCCAAAAATAGACGGTCATCTGGACCTCAGGGAACAATGGAAAACCGACAGCGGCCATCAAGAGAGGAGTTTTGCATTGCTGGCTGGTGGTGACTGGAGGTAGAAAACTAAACCAGCCTGACACAGTGTGGCTGAGGCATGGGCAGGCTTAGATAATTTTTTGATTTTGTAGTATGGGAAAACAAAGTACTTTTCTAGCTGCTTAGTACTATGCGTTCCTTTTTTCAGTGGTCAGATTAATGTCCTTGAAAGCCTATCAAAGAACTTTCTTTTGGGAATATTGATAAAATGATTCTTTGATCTTGTTTTCTGATTCTGTTTGTGATTGACTGTGAGAGACCTTCAGGTCTGTTGTAGGCTAGAGAAGAAATCTTGCTCATGTACTAATGTCCTGGCAGAGCTTTAGAAGCTCTGCTGTAGCAGACAATTGCTCTAGTAATATGAGGGCTCTGGGGGCTGTCAGTCTTTATCTTTTTAGCTCCTATTTGTATCCTCCTATTTGAGGATTTTGGTTCAGGCGGTAGGTTGTAGTGAGTCCCCAGAACCTTCACGTGGTGCAAAGAGAAGTACCTGCAGAGGGTGTGCTCAGGGTGAGGGTCTTTTACATCAGGTGGCAGAGCTGCAGGAAACAGTCAAAAGGCTGCGTAGCATTAGAGGAGCTGAGACAGTTAGGTGGTTTTATAACCATGTGACACCTTGGCTGTGACCCACAAAATCAGGACTCTGCTTCAGTTTCCACCCTCCAGCATCACAATTAAAAAAAGGTGTGAAACTTTAACAGCTATAGACACTTATGAGCAAACACAGCAAGGAGAATCTGTACTAGCAGCACAGAGTGCATACTGGAAAAAGAAATGACAAGAGCTCGTAGTGAGTGGCTCTCTGTTAAAGGACACTGAGGTGCCCATCTGCTGATATGACAGAAAGTCACGGGAGGTGTGCTGCCTTCCAGGAGCTAAGATCCAAGATGTGGCTGAGAGGGTGTCACAGCTTAAGAACACAGATTACTACCCAATATTACTCTTCCATGTGGGCATGAATGATGCTGCAAGTCACAGCCTGGGTAGAATCAAGGAAGACTATAAAGCCCTGGGGATGAAAGTGAAAAATATTGGTGCCCAAGTTATCTTTTCCTCCATTTTACCGGTCTGAGGAAAGGAGGCAGCCAGAAATAGACAAGTAATGCATATCAACTTCTGGATATGTGGCTGGTGGCATCATGAGGGTTTTGGCTCTTACAACAATGGGACATTCTTTGACTGTAACCTGTTAGGGAGGGATGGAATCCACCTTTCTGGAAAGGACAAGGGTATCTTTGGCAACAGGCTGGCCAACTTGGTGAGTCAGGCTTTACACTGAAGGACTCAGGGGGTGGGGTCCAAAGTGGCAATACTCATACCAATGTGTCCAACTGGGGAATAAGCCAGGTCAAGCAGAGCAGTGACAAACATTCCTTAGCTGCCTCCCAAGATGAGTATCGGAAGGCCACCTGCCTCAAGCGCTTATATGGCTATGGTGGATCCTCCTGCACCCCTCCAGGGAAACCTGTGTGCTTGATTACCTCTCTGAAGTGTCTGTACACCAATGCACGCAGCATGGGGAATAAACAGGAAGAGCTAGAGATTGGTGCGCAGCTGTAGGGCCATGATCTCGTTGCAATTACAATGCGTGTAATGGTGGGACAGCTCACATGACTAGAATGCTGTCATGAATGGATATGTACTTTTTAAGAAAGACAGGCCAGCAAGGTGAGGTGAGGGAGTTGCTCTTTACGTGAGAGAGCACCTGGAATGTATCGAGCTCTGTCTAGGGGGGCATGAAGACCTAGTCAAGAGCTTATGGGTAAGACTTAAGGGGCAGGCTGATACGGGTGACGCTATTGTAGATCTTTACTCCAGGACATCCGATCAGGAGGAGGAAGTTGGCAAAGCCTTCTACAGACAGCTGGAAGCAGCCTCACAATCACAGGCCCTGGTTCTCATAGGGGACTTCAACTACCCTGATATATGCTGGAAAAATAACACAGCCAAGCAGCCACAGTCCAAGAGGTTCCTGCAGAGCATTGATAGTAACTTTTTGACATAGGTAGTAGAAGAGCCAACGACGAGAGGTATGCTGCTGGACCTGCAGTTTGTAGGTAGAGGTAGCGTGTTTTATTGGATCAACCAGAATAGCGAGAAAATTAGACTCTATGCTGGCTGGTATGGAATACTACCTCTACTTACAGATGTTATTATACTTACATCCTTAGATTTTTACAGATGCAGAAAACCACAGCTACTGAATGGGAATATTTTTTCCACACTGTGTAAGAGAAGCAGTTCAATTCAAGTGAATAAATAAACAAACATGGATCTCTTCTATTTCTAGATTTCCTCTCCCTGCTTCCTTACTCCTAACTCACTTGCAACCATCAAATCCACTGCAGTTGAAACTCTAATCCTTGCATCCCAAAGGACATCTCTGTTCACAAATATTTCATGGATAAAGGGATTGGCACTGTAATTAATGGGTAACAGCAAAAATATTGTGAACTCCAAAGTGATGAAGTCTAAAGAGGAAAAGAAAGACTACGGCAAAGTAGTTAAGTGTGATCACTTTTAAATAGCTGTTCTGCCGATTAGCCCTCCTGTTTGGACCGCAGGCTGTCCCCTGATGAGCTCCTGGTGAAGTCAACCGGAGAGGGGTTTTTAGAATGGATTTAGGATTGAGTCCTTTAGGCCCAAAAGCTTGTTAATATTTACTGTAACGTAACATTAGTCTTCTTTC
Source organism: Leptosomus discolor (assembly GCF_034619465.1). Classification (NCBI taxonomy): domain Eukaryota; kingdom Metazoa; phylum Chordata; class Aves; order Leptosomiformes; family Leptosomidae; genus Leptosomus; species Leptosomus discolor. The sequence continues at coordinate 61,856,529 of NC_141391.1, forward strand.
TCACAAGTCTGTCTAGCACTGCTGTGTGAAGCTTCCTGGGAAAGCTCTAGTGACTGGCTGCTCTATTGTACAGCTACCTTTTGTCCTCTGGTATGATTGGCAGGTTATTAGCCATGACCAATGAAGGGTGAGGCTGGATGTGGCATTTGTCTATGGAGTTTATTTCTGCTCTTTGAGAACAAGTCTCACATGAATGTCAGATATTACTGATGCCTAAAGTCAGTCATAATTTTAATAATCACTTATCCTTTGATCTGATATTTCAAGTAAAGAATCAAGTTGTCATTTAGTGCATTGTGTTGCTAATACACATGGCATTTGTACCCGTAGTTTGTGAAAGGTGGATCGAAAAAAAGGTCAGCTAAATCTGTGGGTGAAAGGGTTCCACCTATGAGGAATGCCAGAGAGGCTGCCTAAGCTGGTAGGATTTTAAAGTGTCTTATAGAACATCATGGTAATCATACTAATTGATGAGATATATGGGGATATATGGTACGAGTTCAATCAATTGCTTGGATTTTCCGTATTCAGACCTAAGAATCCTTTATTGAACAACAATATATTTGAGTAACTTGATGGTGTTTGTCAGATTTTCTGCAAACAATATGCTTCACAAATGCTAATGTTTTCAGAAAGGTTTCTTTTTGTATAAAGTATTCATAAAATCATTACAATGATTTACTTTACTGTTTATTATATTACATCTCCATCAAGATCTTTTATAAATCTTCACCTCTTCCTTCTCAGAATTTAACTGGCAAACACTTTCAACAGTGTATGGTTTCCATATGGTCATACTGAGTTTTTAGCTTTGTCTTGTTCAATTGTGATGTTGCAGCTCTGAGTGACTTGGTTTCATTTGTATTACTAAACCCACTGATTTTGGCTTTTTGCCTCCTATGACATCCGTAAGAAAAAGCTGTAGCCACTGAACATTTAGAAAAAGCATTCAAATGACAGTACAAATCTACTGTGCAAAACTCTTTTTTCATTTAGAAGCAGTAATAGAGGCCCAGCCTAAGAAATGCAACTGCCAACATTACTTGAATAACTACCCATGGCACAAATGACAGTTGAATGATGAACAACTTAGATATTATACAGGCACTAGTCAGTGTTAGGTGAGTAAAGAACACTAGCTGCTACATATGTCCTCCTTAATGGTGATTGGTATTAATAATCTGTTCAGTATGTCAGCACAGGCAACACAATCACCTGAAGAAATACTACATTTACTAAACAACAGAGGATCCTGAAACCTGAATGGGTTTAGAAGACCCAGATTCAACTAACACCCTTTGAACTCTCAAGACCTGAAACATACAGGATTTTTGCCCACTCATAGCCACTGATACTGCACTGGTGACCATGAGGTGATCTCAAATAAATTCATTGAGAAAGATAGATAGACAGATGCTGTCAAGATGTCATTGCTCCATGAGTGTATGTCAGAAATTGATATGTTCATTCTTATAATACCTCTGTGATGTCAGGGAAATATTGTTACACAGGTGTAAAGCAAAGAGGGAACCAAGCTAAGTGTCAAGTGATTTAACCTCAGTCAGTGGAGGGTCCAGTACCAAGGTTGTTTCACAGTAATAATAACAATTTCTGTGCTCTATCTTGTTTGAATTTGCTCACATTAAATTATTTATTTCACAAAATATAGTTTTCCATACCACTTTGTAAATAAATTATAAAACCCCTAAGAGTATAAGCACTCAGCAACAGGCAAGAATAAAATCTTGAATTTCCCATTTGCATAGTTATGCCAACCAACCATACAATACACAGACTGGCTACTGTGGAATTTAAGAATCATTCAGGTTTGAAGGCAAACTCTGAAGGTTACTCCTGCTCAAAGCAGGGCCAGATTCAAAGTCTGAACAGGTTGCTCAGGTTCTCTAGTTGGTACATGAAAATATCCAAGAAAGGAGATTCTGCAACATATCTGAGCAGCCTGTTAATTTAATTCTGCCTCCCTGCACCCCCTCCTCCCCCCCGCCCCCCTCCCCATCCAACTGGAATTTCTCTTGCTGCCACTGGGCATCTGTCTTTTGTAATTTTGAAATGTACCTATGGCTTCATCTTGTCTATAACGCTCTTGTTAGGTAGTAGAAGATAGCCATTAGATTCACCCCTAATCTTCCTTTCAGGCTGAACAAAACCAATAGTCTCAGCCCCTAAACTGTTTTAGTCCTCCTCTTCTGGATTCTCTCTAGTTTGTTAAGATCTCTTTTAGTAGTGGCTCCACAACTGGACACAGTACTGCAGATGTAATAATGACTTTGAATGATCTGCTGGCTACACTCTTGCCAATGCAGTTAGCTTGCAAGGCTATACCACTGTCTTTGTTCCTGCTCTATCAAGACCTCCAAGTCCTCTTCTGCAGAGGTCCTTGCTAGCCAGTCAACTCGTGGCCTATGCTGTTGCATGGTGTTATTCTGTTGGACTTGATGTGGATTTTGACAGATTATTTCTTCAGCCTGTCAAAGTCCCTCTGAGCAGTAGCTCTGCTCTCACCCCAGTTTGGTGTTTTAACAGCATTTCATTTCAACGTATTTAATCCATTGTCCAGGTCACTGATGAAAATGCTTAATGACATCAGTCCCTGCCCTGACCTCACCTGCATCACTTCTACAGGCTGCTAGCTGGGCTTTGAACTTTTGCTCACTACATTTTGAGTCTAATGGTCCACCCCAGTTTTTTTACCACTTCATAGTCAGTTCATCCAGTCTGCATGTCTATGTTTGAGCTACAAAGCCTCTATAGGAAAAAAAGTGATAACCTTTATCAAAGAAAATTATATCCATTGTGTTCTGCTTATCCACAGGACCAGTCATAGACAGCAATCAGGTTGCTCAGGTCCTCAGCAAATTTGTATTGGTTGTTTGCAAACATATGTGCTTGGAAATGTCTTCCAGGAGGTTTGTTGCATAATCTTCCCAGGGACTGAGATGAAGCAGTCTGGACTGTAGTCCTCGTGGGCTTATCTCTAGTTCCTTTTGAATATGGGCTAATATTTGCCCTTTTCCAGCCATTGGGATCTGTCTCTGATTATCATCTTTCAGAGTTGATAGACAGCAAACTTACAGTGGCATCGGCCAGCAACCTTGGCATCCTCAGAAACGTTCTGCCCAGTCCCATGGATTTCCGTACACTCAGTTTACTTAAGTGGTCCACAACTTGATTGTTCTACCCTACTACCTCTTTCATCAAACTCTGTCACTAAGCACAGAGATATGGAAATCCTGAGAGCTGACCTTGCTAGTAAAAATCAAGGCAAAGAAGGAAGAAATTAGCTCAGCCTTTTTCATATCCTGTGTCATTCAATTCCCTGCCCCATTCAGCAGTGGATTCGTATTTTCCATGTCTTCCTTTTGTCATTGATGTACCTATAAAACCATTCACTTGCCTATCTTCTAATCCAGCTAAGCCTTGGCTTTCCTAGCTCCACCACTGCATGTTTGAGCAACAGTTCTGTGTTCCTCCTGGGTAGCCCATCCTTACTTCCACTTTCTGGGTACTACTTTTTTTCCATTCGAGCTCAATCAGGATAGCTCTCTTTTTCTCTATTTCTGCAGAGCTTGCTCGACTTTCTACGTGATTGGACAGACCAACTTCATTTGAGGAGGTTGTTTCTGAAGATCAGTCAACCTCTTGGCCCCTTTGCTCTTCGTGACAGTCCACCATGGGATCTCACCTACTTGTTCCTTGAGCGGTCTGAAGTCTTCTTTCTTGCAATCTAATGCCTTTATTCTGCTACTTGCCTTCCTCACTTTTCTCAGAATTGTCAACCACCATGTCAGGGTTGCGTCAGTCAAGGCAGCCACAGACCATCATATCCCTGACCATTATTTACGAGTAGCAGATTCAGCAGAGTGCTTTCTGTATCTGGCCAGTCCAGCACCTGCATCAAAAAAATTGACCCCAGAGCACTCCAGAAACATTTTGAATTGCTTGCAGTGTTGCAAGTTGCCTTTCCAACATGCATCAGCATTGGTTAGTCCTTCATGAGAACCAGGAACCAGGATCCTGATGCCTCCTTAGACTGTTTAAAGAAGGCTTTGTCTACCACCTTTTCTCTAGCAGACAGTCTGTAGCAGATGTCCTTCTTGCTCTCCACTCTGATCCCTCCCAAAATCTCTTGGCTAGCCCATTGTCTCATAGGTGACTGGGTGCCATGCATTTGAACCTCTACCTCACAGAGTACAAATCCTGCCTCGCCCCCCTTTGTCCTCTCTTCTTGTCCTTCTTAAAGACCTGTGAACAATGGCACTGTATTTGTGCTGTTTATCTGAAAGACAATGCTCTAAAATACACCAGTGTAACTCTATTACTGTCTCTGAGGAAGAATGGTAATTGGAAATCGAGAGACAAATTAGGATTATGTAAGAGATACTGCAGCCTCTTAGGAGCTATCCAAATGTAAAGTCCCAATGCACTGAAATCCTAAGTGCTCATGCTCTGGGAGGTCCGTAACTACATGAGTTTTCTACAGAACATTATTCATTGATTGTTAGATATGATTAATCTCTAGTCAGAGAGGTTAATCAGATTATTGAATTATTGAATTACCCAGATTACATGTTATCAGATTATTATTATTATTATTACTACTACTACTACTACAACAAATTAGCTATAGGCCATCTGTCCTCTGTGTTACTCTGTTATCGACTCTACTCACATTCCTTTCAGGCTTGAAATCAGTTAATGAAAACAGAAAATGTTGTTGCTCTCATGATGCCCGTGATTATTACACCCATGTGTGCAGCGATGACTTTTACATTGCAAGTTGCTCAGCCTTGGCAGCAGAGTAGAAGAGTCTTTAGATACTGGTTGTGTTCCTGCCAGGAGTCAATCAGCTTATAGTAGCATTAGCACTCCTGATTAATTGGTAGAAGTTAGTGGGCACTCTGGGTGACTGAATGGATTTCTTGATGGTAGAGGAGACCATCTTTGGAACACGTGATTTCTCATGACTTCTACTGATCTTTTAAAAGAAAATTGTTAACAATGTTCCCCAAGTGGCCTGAACAATCAGAAAAAGTGGTCCCGATGCCCTGACAGTGAAATCCTGGAGTGCTCTGCTGTCACACTGCTGTAAAAGGTGAGAAAGACATGTGGCTTCATTCTAGTTTATTGAATCTTGGATGGTGGCTTTTTGATTTACAATGGGAAAACACAGATGGAGATAGATGGTAAGTCTGATTTAGAGGATCAGAGACTACAAGCAGAAAGAATACATGACCATTCTGCCTGATACTGATGACTCTGAAAATATTTTGAAGTGCACTCCATAAGTACTGTCTGCCTGTTTCCAGACGGGAGTGCTTCATCAAAGGAAGGAAGCTTTTAGGGAGTGTTTTAATCTGAATTAAGATGAGAAGTCTCACAGTTTTACAGAATCATCTGGTATTTTGTTGGTGAGAGTGCATGTCTGAGGAGCCCTGTTAGTGCCCTGTCTCCCAACAGTCTAGCAGAGGTGCCTGAAAGATTTTGGCTTAGACTACTTGGCGGACAGAAACTCTTCAACTTTTAAAATCTGTTTTTCCTAGCAGTATGGTAGGCAAATAATTTCAATTGAAGTGCATTTATTGAAACTGGTATGTTCTGCAAAACTAGTGTTTTGTACTGTAAGACAACTTTGTCAGAAGAGTCCTAGCTAATTCTAATTAGGAAAATGCAGTGGGAAGAAACGTGTTGAAGAAGATGTGCAGAAGGTTGCAGAGGTAAGAAATCATACAGAAATTATCGCTGAGCTATGTAAAATAGCCCAGCTTTATTCAGTACTTGTTTCCAGTCTACTTCTATTTTTCAGTAAACTCCCAGCGGATAGACTGTATAGTAGCCATAAGCAGCTGAATAACAGACACACGGGAAAGTTTGTATAAGAAAAACTGTCTGACAGAGCCTGTGAAGAGAAATTTCCCTTTTAATAAGTATATAAGGAGCCCTGCTTGTAATCTCATCACTATCTATATGGAATATTTAGAGGCTATCTGTGATGTAGCTGCAATTTAGTAAGGTCTAGCCAGAGAAAACAAAGATCTCTTTTGTGAGTCTTTTATTATTGGTCTGACATCAACACCAAACACAGAAATTCTCTGTTTCTATGCTTTCTCCATAAAGGTAGTTGATGCCAAATATTTTTTCATCTCTTTCTCACAGATTGTAATGGTTGGGGAAAAAAGGGATGGCAGAGTATAGAAAGAGGAGGAAAGAATAGATCTGTGATTCTTTTTCATGCTTATGACATTGTTAATTTTTTTTCTGGATCATAAAAGCTTGATATGAGAATGTATATGCATTTTAGAGAGTTGTTTGAAGACTTCTTGCTGTGTCTTGCTGGCTGAAAGCCCTGAAATGCAGGGTTAAGCTTACCCTTGGGTTTTTGGGGCCTGGCCTCATGACTCCTACATTCCTGAATGCAGGGCAATCCAGACTCAAAAGCAAAGTGGAGGTTGTTCCCACCTAGCTCAAGGATGAGAAGACACCTTGAAGTCGAGTATTCATCTTCTTGAATAAGTGCTGTAACCACTACACAATTACATAAAATTTTGTACCACCACTTCCCAACCTGGATCAAGAGACACCTTCTGTTTCATTCAGTGGGAGAAGGAGACACCTAATTTAAGCAGACTAGATCATTGTCAAGATGTTTAAGTTCCATGTAATATAAATGGAGAGATGGAGGCACTGATGTTAAGTGCATTTGAAGATTCAGTGGATCTCTAGAGGCATTGCCTCTCTGCTAATTGTCTAGGGAGTCTTGATAATAATACTGAAGGGACTGAATTTACCCTTCAGGCAAGTACCTATATAGTTCAATGAGATAATGCCTAAGTCAAGCATGTAAGTTAGGAGAACTTAATTTCATCTTTTTTTTTTTTTTTTTTTAATTGTATAGATTTCTCTTAGTCCTTAAAAGAATTTACTCAATAAGTTCATTTGATAATTAGTCTTTTCCTCCCGGAGGATCTTCTCTCCAGGTAACAGAGTGCTTCAGAGACAAGCCCCTGATGTTAGAGAGAGTTCAGTCTACTGTGGTCCATAAGCCAAATATCAGATCATCAGAGGAGATGCAGGTTCCTTATTCATGTAAAATAGATCACCCCTTGAAGCTGCAGTCATTCCAAGATGCAGATACCAACAATTCTGTTGTTAAAGCATCTTTGAAACCTGATGTACATTTGGCAGTTGATATTTCTGATGTCAACACAATTTTTCTTTTTTCACAGCATACAAAGTGTTTTGACTACTTAGTGATGTTTGTGAGGCTTTCGCTGCATTACATATAGGCTTTGGATATATGGCAACTGCTGATTAACTAGTACTACATGCAGTGCTGCAAGCTCCATTCGATAAAGCCAATACCTTCCATCCATCTATTTGCTCCTACTATGATACTTAAATTTTCTTGACTGGATCCTTCCAGTCTCCCAAAAAGTGTGAAGCTAACCACTCGCTTTTCAGGAAGCGAGCCACTAATTTTCACATGAAGGAAGCTTGTGCTCCACAGAAATCTTTCACTCAACATTTGTGCCTCCAGACATTCTTATTTTGCTTCAGCTGACCAGATCCTTAGACCATCTCAGGTCTTTTATGCTTTCTTATCTTTGTCTTCTCAAAGCCATGAAGTTCACACACAAGCTCAAAATGGTGTGTTGCCTGAACAACAGGTAATTTGTGTCAAAGAAAGCACTTTAATATACCAAGAGTTGTGAATCCTCCTCCTCTCCTCTCCTCTCCTCTCCTCTCCTCTCCTCTCCTCTCCTCTCCTCTCCTCTCCTCTCCTCTCCTCTCCTCTCCTCTCCTCTCCTCTCCTCTCCTCTCCTCTCCTCTCCTCTCCTCTCCTCTCCTCTCCTCTCCTCTCCTCTCCTCTCCTCTCCTCTCCTCTCCTCTCCTCTCCTCTCCTCTCCTCTCCTCTCCTCTCCTCTCCTCTCCTCTCCTCTCCTCTCCTCTCCTCTCCTCTCCTCTCCTCTCCTCTCCTCTCCTCTCCTCTCCTCTCCTCTCCTCTCCTCTCCTCTCCTCTCCTCTCCTCTCCTCTCCTCTCCTCTCCTCTCCCCGTAATCTTTCGTGATACACTTTTTTTGAAGTGCAAGCATTTAAGTATTCCTATCCCTGAGAACTAATTGCCACAGAGAAATGCTACACTTGGTGTAGTATCCTGAGGCTGCACAGTGCTATGTGCATCTCTGCTGAATCCCAAATCCTTTTCTCCAGTCTCTTTTTACAGGGATTCTTCTTACGAGGGCTCTCTGCAAGGAAGGCAATATCTCCCTTGCTGTACAAGGTCCAAGTCTCACTTGTCTCAGTATTTGGAGTTCATGTCACCCTTCTGCCGTTCCTTGCCATCCAGGTTGACAGTGGCAGGTGTCTCTTCCTTCAGCCAGAAAAATCTTGCCAACCAGCTAACAGCCTGTGCTCTGCCATGAAATAAAATCCCCATATAAATGTGCTGAAGCTCTGGGAAGTAAGAAACAGGAATTGCACCATCATTTGCATGTCCAGGGCCATCTTGTGTCAATAGAGGTGCACAGCAGCACCATGGTCTGAGCCTTCCCTCTCAGTGGTCAGGGATCTATCCATACAGGTGACTAATACATTGAACAGCAGGTATGTTTGTTGTCAGTATATTTACCCAAAACCAAGAACATAGTAGTGACTGGGCTGAATGATGAATGGAAAGGTTGTGATAACATCTTACAAACACGGGTTGTAAGGTGGGCTTTTAATAATGGGAGAACAAGACTGTTCAGGAAGACCCTGTTGTACCTTTCCACAGCTGAAGTATCTAGAGGACTTACCATTTTGATGCAAAGGTGGGACAAGATCCTTGGAAAACTGATTGTGAGCACTAGGAGTAAACTCTGTCACTGTTTAAGTAACTTTATTGCCTCCCTTTCGGGCATCCCTCAGTAAGTTTGCAGACAACACTAAGTTGGGTGGGAGTGTTGATCTGCTCGAGGGTAGGAAGGCTCTGCAGAGGGATCTGGACAGGCTGGATCAATGGGCTGAGGCCAAAGCTATGAGGTTCAAGAAGGCCAAGTGCTGGGTCCTGCACTTCGGTTGCAATAACCGCATGCAGCGCTACAGGCTTGGGGATGAGAGGCTGGAAAGCTGCCCGGCAGAAAAGGACCTGGGCGTGCTGGTTGACTGCCGGCTGAACATGAGCCAGCAGTGTGCCCAGGTGGCCAAGGCGGCCAACAGCATCCTGGCCTGTATCAGCAATAGTGTGGCCAGCAGGAGTAGGGAAGTGATTGTGACCCTGTACTCAGCACTGGTGAGGCCACACCTTGAATACTGTGTGCAGTTTTGGGCCCCTCACTCCAAGAAGGACTTGGAGGTGCTGGAACATGTCCAGAGAAGGGCAATGAAGCTGGTGAAGGGTTTAGAGCACAAGTCTTATAAGGAGCAGCTGAGGGAATTGGGGTTGTTTAGTCTGGAGAAGAGAAGGCTGAGGGGAGACCTTATTGCTCTCTACAACTATCTGAAAGGAGGGTGTAGTGAGGTGGGTGTTGGTCTCTTCTCCCAAGTAACAAGAGATAGAACAAGAGGAAATTGCCTCAAGTTGCACCAGGGGAGGTTTAGGTTGGACATTAGGAAAAATTCTTTACTGAAAGAGTGGTCAAGCATTGGAACAGGCTGCCCGGGGATGTGGTGGAGTCACCACCCCTGGAGGTGTTCAAAAAATGTGTAGATATGGCACTTCAGGACATGGTTTAGTGGGCATGGTGGGGTTGGGTTGACAGTCGGACTTGATCTCAGAGGTCTATTCCAACCTAATGATTCTATGATTCTATGGCTATAATTTATGGGATGCTACTTGGAGCTTTGTGATATGGGAACATGTCAGTTTGATGCTACCTCTATTGCATTTGTTCTTTCTTCCTCTATTCAACTAAGAACCCACTCATCTCTCAGGGGTGTGGGCTGGTGGGAGTCACCTGCACAGTGAATGAACCTGTAGGCAAGCTCCTGAAGCAGAAATAAGTAATATCTACCCCTTTCAAAGAGGTAATCTCTGTAGGTCCTCTGATACTTGTCCTACCAAGGCCTGGAAGGATTTCCTGGAAATGTGGTGTTGAGATGGAGGGACATGAAACAACACCTTTATGGCTGCAGGTACTTCTGTGGAGGGGAATGGGAGCCTGTGTATGCCCCTACAGATATTGCAGCAGGAATAGTGAATAACGAAGAGTGCCACCCACAAAAATTAGAACTGGGTAAGATGGTAGCTCCCATCTCAAGCCAACTCCAGAGGAGGGCCATGAAGATGATCAGGGGGCGGGAGCACCTCCCTTATGAGGACAAGCTGAGAGAGCTGGCATTGTTTAGCCTGGAGAAGAGAAGGCTCTGAGGAGACCTTATTGTTGCCCCTCAATATATAAAGGGGGGGGTTTATGAAAAAACTTAAAGATTGGACATAAGGAAGAAATTTCTTATGATGAGGGTGGTGAGACGCTGGAACAGGTTGCCCAGAGAAGCTGTGGCTCCCCCCTCCCTGGAAGTGTTCAAGGCCAGGTTGGATGGGCCTTTAAGCAACTTGGTCTAGTGGGAGGTGTTCCTGCCCATGGCTGGGGGGGTTGGAATTAGCCTCACAATCACAGGCCCTGGTTCTCATGGGGTACTTCAACTACCCTGATATTTGCTGGAAAAGCAACACAGCCAAGCAGCTACAGTCCAAGAGGTTCCTACAGAGCACTGATGATAACTTTTTGACACAGATGGTAGAGGAACCAATGAGGAGAGTTGTGCTGCTGGACCTTGTACTGACAAACAAAGAAGGACTGGTCAGAGATGTGAAGGTTAGGGGCACCCTTGGCTGCAGTGACTACGAGATGGTGGAGTTCAGGCTCCTGCATGGAAGAAGCAGGGTAATCAGTAGAATTACAACCCTGGACTTGAAGAGAGCCAACTTCAGCCTCCCCAAAAACCTACTTGGAGGAAGCCCATGGGCTAGGATTCTAGAAGGTAGAGGGGCCCAAGAGAGCTGGTTGCTATTCAAGCGGCACTTCCTCCAAACTCAAGATCAGTGCATTCCTGTGAGGAAGAAACTGAGCAAAGGAGGCAGGGGGGCTGCTTGGATGAGCAAGGAGCTTCTGGAAAAACTCAAAGGGAAGAAAGAAATTTACAATAGGTGGAAAAAGGGGCTAGTCACTTGAAAGGAATATAGAAAAACTGCCAGAGAATGCAGGGATGCAACACAGAAAGCTAAGGCCCACTTGGAAATAAATCTAGCCAAAGATGTCAAAAAAAACCGCAAAAGGGCTCCTTCAAATACATTGGTAGTAAAAGAAAGACCAGGAAAACTGAGGGCCCATTGCTGAATGAAGTGGGTGCCCTGGTGACGGAGGATATGGAGAAGGCGGAGTTCTTGACTGCTAACTTTGCCTCAGTCTTTACAACTAAAGATGTTCTTCAGGAAACCCTGCCTCTGGCAATAGGGGAAGAAGTCAAAAGAAAGGAAGACTACACCTTGGTCAAGGAGGATTGGGTTAGGGATCTTTTAGGTAAACTAGACACCCACAAATCCGTGGGCCCTGATGGGCTGTAACCACGAGTGTTGAGGCAGCTGGTGGATGCCGTTGCAATGCCACTCTCCATCATCTTTGAAAGGTCATGGAGGACAGGAGAGGTGCCTGAGGACTGGAGCCAATGTAACTCCAGTCTTCAGAAAGGGCAAGAAGGAGGACCTGGGAAACTACAGGCCAGTCAGCCTCACCTCCATTCCTGGGAAGGTGATGGAACAGCTCATTCTGGCTGTTATCTCCAAGCACATGGAGAAAAAAAAGATTATCAGGAGTAGTCAGCATGGATTCACTAAGGGGAAATCATGCTTGATCAATCTGATAGCCTTCTATGATACAATGACTGGCTGGGTGGATGAGGGGAGGGCAGTGGATGTGGTCTACCTTGACCTTAGTAAGGCCTTTAACACCGTCTCCCAGCACATCCTCATAGGTAAGTTTTGCAAGTACGGGTTAGATGAGTGGAGAGTGAGGTGGTTGAGAACTGGCTGAAGGACAGAGCTCAGAGTGTTGTGATCAGTGGTGCTGAGGCCATCTGGAGGCCTGTACTAGCGGTGTTCCCCAGGGGTCAGTATTAGGGCCTGTCCTATTCGATATATTCATCAATGACCTAGATGAAGGGACAGAGTGTATCCTCAGCAAATTTGCTGACAATATGAAGCTGGGAGGAGTGGCAGATACAACGGAAGGCTGTGCTGCCATTCAGAGAGATCTGGACAGGCTGGAGAGCTGGGTGGAGAGGAACCAAATGAAGTTTAACAAGGGCAAGTGTAGGGTCCTGCGCCTGGGGAGGAATAACCCCATACACCAGTACAGGTTGGGGGTCAACCTGCTGGAGAGCGGCTCTGTAGAGAGGGACCTGGGAGTTTTGGTGGATAACGGGATTATCATGAGCCAGCACTGTGCCCTTGTGGGCAAGAAGGCCAACAGCACCCTGGGTTGCATTAAGAATGTGGCCAGCAGGTCAAGGGAGGTCATCTTCCCACTCTACTTTGCCCTGGTAAGGCCACACCTGAAGTACTGTGTCCAGTTCTAGGCCCCCCAATTCAAGAGAGACAGGGAGCTACCGGAGAGAGGCAGAGGGCTGCTAAGATGATTAGGGAACTGGAGCATCTCTCCTACGAGGAAAGGCTGAGAGACCTGGGTGTGTTTAACCTGGAGAAGAGAAGACTGAGAGGGGACCTTGTCATCACTTATAAATATCTAAAGGATGGATATCAAGAGGGTGGGGCCAGGCTCTTCTCAGTGGTGCTCAGCGACAGGACAAGGGGCAACAGGCACAAGCTGGAATACAGGAAATTCTGCCTCAACATGAGGAGGAACTTCTTTACTCTGAGGGTGGCAGAGCTCTGGAACAGGCTGCCCAGGGAGGTTGTGGAGTCTCCTTCTCTGGAGATATTCAAAACCTGTCTGGACGCATTCCTGTGTGACCTGCTCTAGGCTAACCTTCTTTGGCAGAGTAGTTGGGCTAGATGATCTCCAGAGGTGCCTTCCAACTCCTACCATTCTGTGATTCTGTGATTCTATGGAACTAGGTGATTTTTAAGGTCCCTTTCAAGCCAAACCGTTCTACGATTCTATGAAGTCTGAGGAGATTGAGCTTGCTGGTTTGGCAATGTGTGTACACATACATGGCAATACATGGCAGGGGCTAACAGAATAAGATTTGCCATACTGTGGGCTATATAAGGGACTACACCATTATGTCCCTTCTCCCACGAAAGTTCGTCAGTCTGGCATGGGAAAGGTTATCACTTGAACAAAGATATTGCACTCATCAGAAGCTGAAATACGTGAAGTTGTTGCACTGTAGTATCAGAAAGTATTTAACTGCTTAGCGTACCCATTTCTGCATTCTTCTGCCATGCATTAGCTGTTAATTCTTCTAACTTGAATTTTGCTTTTCTGTATGTTTTTATTTCATGGAATATTTTTGTAACTTGTGATATTTTTCATGTTTGATAAGAAGACATGAAATTTATCCCACTAAACTCTAAATGCAGACATGATACTAGAAGGCTATATAGATAGATAAACAAGCCTTATTAAAGGCATGTCAACTAAAGAAATGGCTAGATACCGAATTCTTTAAACTTCTCTCTTGTTACTTATTTCGAGATAACATAGCTAGCTAGTCTTCAACTTTGATCCAGAAGCATACGGATTCACTTTCTGTCTCTATTTCTAGAGCCGCCTGTCACACATAGACAATAATCAGGGATAGTTTTACTTTTCTAAAATAAGATGTGAGAAAGGCTCATATTGGCCACTGGAGGTCACTGTAGCTCTACAAAAAAAAAAAAGACCCGTTGTTTAACAGCTGACTAGGGAAAGGTTTAAAGATTGAGCGTTCTGGGACTTTCTGTGTTTACGGTGTGAAAATTGTGGGATAAAAACAATAAAATCCTATTGCAAAATGTGACATATTTTGGCACATTTTTTTAAAATCGTGCATGTTTAGGATTTATTTTGAGCAAATAGTGTAGGAGTCCACTTCCCACGTGCTCCTGCTCTACATGCTGTGAAGATTTCAAGTGTTTGGTATGAGAGAGAAGGGATCAGGCTAGCTCTCATCCTCTTATCTTTACATAGGGAAGTGATTTGCTGAAGCCTCTGCTTCCCTTAGCTGGCCTTCTCTCTGGGACACATAAAACATGAGGATATTCGAAACACAGAATACTTTTTTTTTGTTATTTCTTGGAATTGCACCTTTGTCCTTCTCTGTCCTTTCCAGACAGTGAAATGCAACATCTGCCTCCCAGCAGGCACATGACGTGCTCAGGCACAGCAAGCCCTGCTGCACCTAGGCTCTTGGGGCAGGTCCCAAGAGCAGCTCTCCTTACTCTTGGTCACTGATGCATAAGCAAGCGAGAAATGGGCTACAGCTGCTCTGCCACTGAACTGCCTTGTATAAACTTGTTATCTGCTGCATATACAGCAGTGACACCATTCAAGGCTGCAAAACCTATCTGAAAAGGTGGTTAGACTTTCTGGCCTCTATCCTGCCCTGAGCTCCTTGCTGCTGCAGTGTTACTGCCATTAGCTATTGAGCCAGCCAGTTTAAAGCTAGCTCAGGAAGGATGACATTTTGGCAGTAATACACTGAGTGCTTTGCTGCAGCAAAGCACTTTAACGTACACTCATGCTCAGGCATAGCTTTGTCCCTGACCTCAAGTGGCGCAGAAGAATGGGGTTGGAGAATGTAAAAACTTCTTAAAAGATGCAGAATTGTTTAAATTCTTGTACTAGAGTGTTTGTGAAGCTTCTTGTCTCTTGTACTCTAACAGCTGCTGCTTGGAGTTCTCTCATAGGAAGACATAGATCTTGCCTCAAAAAAGCTTTCAGCTAAAGAAAAAACAATATATGAAAAGTACACTTGAGGCAAAATGAGATTCTGGTCCAGTAGATCCACATCTACTAAAAGCACTGAGGTCGAGGTTCATTCTACCTGAGGTATAAGCCTCAGTCTCCTTTTATGATTTAGCTCTGAGGGGATTCCTCCTCTGCCTCCTTTGAACTGTGCAGAAGAAAGCATATGAGTGAGTGAGGGTTGACACCTCCTTGGTTTAGAGGTACCCACCTTTAGGTGACAAGAGTGCCCAGCGCTAAGATGAATCATGCTATCAGCAGCACAAGAGGCTTGTCTTGGAGCAATCCACCTGTTTCACCAGGAAGAGGCTTGCTGTAAGCGAGGCAAGCTGGCAAACCAAATAGAAGAAAAGGTCACAAGTGTGGTGCATTTCAGAAAGAAACCAGGATTGCTCACATCTCTTTCTCTGAGGGAGATGGTAACAAGCCAGTTTAATAGAGAATTCATGGATGCGTAAGTGTTGGTTGTTTACTATGTGTATTGGCATCTGGTAGTTTATGCAAGTAGCCCCCATGCACATGTCTGGGTACTGATAATGCAAAGTGTGCCTAATAGGTTTGGAAAACGAGTGTTGTAGATTAAGGTAAAAGATGACCAAATCATGAAGTGGAAGCATATAGATTCACCTGTCTGCATATATACTTAGCCTGTATGCCGTCACCGTGTCATGCTTGTAATGGGCTCATGCAGAGAACAACAGCCCTGCAAGGTATGCGGGGTACGTATGTAACATGCCTGTTACTGTACTGCAGCTGCTGGTTTCCTGTCTGTGTCGTGGCATATCTCAATAAAGAGGCAACAAATTTGGAAAGGGCTTGAGATTTTGATATTTCCACTTCAAATCATGTGTTGCCCCATTTTCCTTGGTGAGAGAATATCCCAAAAGAGCCTCTTTGTTTCCTGCTGAAGATGTTCAAAATGGTTATGAATGGGGCCTTCATGAGTGTCCCATCAATTACTCCCTTAGGAGTATTGCCACTTAGGCCACATATTTTTAAGGCTGATGTGACCTGTTAGAGTTTTTCACTGTCTTCATGGACTCCCACAGCATCTCTCACTCGTCTAAGGATCTGTTAGGACGTTAATATTGACATATTTGACTTCACTGTGTGTGTAAATGAGATCAATATGTCATTAGAATTGAGTCCTGAGCTGGAGTTTGAAGGAGGATTGAGAAATGCTATTCCAGGACAATTCATTGCATGTGTCCCAGGCACAAAAGAGAGCTAGTGTAAAAATGCCTATGAAGACATCTGGGGAAAATAGGAAAATAAGGGAATAGGCTCATGGCTGGTGTCATTTCTGGGCAACGGTACCACAAGATGTACAGACCTTCTAGCACAACAGGGTTACTAAATCCTTGGCTGTCACAAAGTTTGTATTGACAGGATTATAGACAGAAGGGAGAGGCTGGTACAAAGGACACCATGTGAGGGTCAAGGTGTGTGCTCTGCTGCTTCCAGCTGGTAGAAACTGGAGAGGTTTAAAGTGCTGACTTTGAAGTTTGATCTGATTTACTAGCCTTCTGGGTTTGTTTCTTTGAAAGTCAGGTGTGGGAAGATACCTTATTTGGGACTACAATTTTCATTCCACTGTGTGAGCCTGCATTTGAGTCACATCAGAGACAAGCAGAGAGTGGTGGCACCAGGTCTGCCTGGAGGGGCCCAGTGAAGGCTGCCAGGAAAAGGAGTCTGGGCTCGATGTGGAGGGAGGGCTGAGTCCAGATGCTGTACCTGGGTTTCCCAGTACCTGGAGAAGAAGGGACAAAGAAGCCTCCAGGAGTGGGGAACATATGCATACACAGGTTTGAGGGGCATGTGCAGAAGGGAGGCTCCCAAGGGGAGGTGAGCTCTGATGCCCCTGCTCATTATTGAGAAGCCTCCTTCATTCCTTTTCATAGAGAAAATGGAAATCATGCACTTAACCACACATCAGTCAGCTCAGTTGTTTTCAAAATGTTTTGTGTTTACATCCTAATCCTACCATTCAATTTGAATATCAGAAAGGGAGAAGGATTTCAGAGGAAGAGAAGGTAGTTTCCAAGGGATTTGCATCAAGGATTTCACAGTAGGACAACTCCTCCAAGGGAAATTTTTTAGAAAAGTTAACATTTGATCCTGACCTCCAGTGTAATTTGGAAAATCAGCTTTCTAACTCCTGATTCAAAAGTGTGGCTGACAACTCTATAAAAGCCAGCTATGCTTTGAACATGAAACTTGGCATCTGAAAGACATTATCCACCAGTCTGTGCTTAACACCACATCAGCATCTCTGGGAGAAGCAGGACCAAACACAGGACGAAGTACCTGGAGCTCAACTTTGCTAATTATCTGTAACTGCCTGAGTGATTTTGGGCAAGCCTCTGTGCTCCTGCCTCTGTTTTCCTATCAGTCAAATACGGTTTTACTGCCGAGTGCTATGATGTCTGCTTTCTCTCAGGCGCTCCAGTATTTCCAGTCTGTTTACCAGTTCCTTCCTCTGTTTTTCCAGGAATGCTGCTTGACCTGTTACCATACATTTGACAGGGATGTCTGACAGCTGTGTCATGAGCTACCTTCCCCTTCTAGATCTCCTTAAGGAGCCTATAGTGTGTCTTACTCTCCGTAAGGCTGTGTGCACCTCCCATTTCACATGGATCTGTGCCCGCCACAGTGGCATATCTGAGAACAATAACCAAAACCTGCTGGGTCTGTGTCATGGTCTCCTTGCTCTTTCTATCAATACCAATCCTAATGAAATGGTAAACTGTAACTTCTACCCAACCTCTAGCTGGTGAGGACGAGCAGATCAAAGCAAGTCATCTTCGTGTACACTTGTGAGCCTGGTTCAGTGCAAAGCTTGTGCTATTATGCATCGTGAAACCTGAGAGGGGGGTGGTAGTGATAACTGGATATGTCAATCCATGCCAACAGTTTCACCAAATCCTTTCTTGGCTCCTTTGTGGTAGGTTGCTATTGGAGGAATAATTCAGTCTCTCGCTTTCGCTTCCCTTTTATTAGGCTCAGTCCTGCGTAACCTGTTTTGTTCTTTCCTTTTATTCCTCTGAACCTTCTGGGAGTACATTGTCTCCACTGAGATGATTTGGAAGTGTAGGCAAGTTGTGAGGGTGTTGCTGTTGTCCAGCAAAAGTGTCCAGTGTTGCTCAGGTCCAGGGCTCAGGCACATCAGTCACACAGGCTGCATGAAGACCTCTTCTTATCAAAACAGGTGTCACGGTTTGAGGCTGGGCCGGCCACTAACAAATGACAGACACTCTCTACTAACCCCTCTCCCCTCCCGAAAGGGAAAAGGAGAGAGAACAAGAGAGAGAGACTTTACAGTTTGGAAAAGAAAACTAAAACATCTTTAATGAAACAATAACAATAAAAGATAATAATAAGAATAAGGAAATAATGAAATACATACAATATGTACAAATGTATACAAAACCAATACTGAACCCAAGTCCCCCAACCCTGATGACAATACGTCACCACCACACTGCAGGGCTGGCACTGGGGCAGTCCCAGGCTGGACTCGGGAGCAGACCAGGGACAGGATCCAGGAGCTGGACTCAGGCACTGGATTCAGGGATGCATGGGTTGCGATCGATGACAGAAGAACAAACAGAGTCCTCCTCAGATGTCAGCCATCGAGGAAGAGAGAGAGACCCTCGTGACCCCTCAGCTTTATACTGAATATGACATATATGGGATGGAATACTCTGTTGGTCAGGTTTGGGTCACCTGTCCAGTTCGCTTCTCCCTGTAGGTGCGACCCTTTTCACTCCCAGCACCCCAACACGGAGTACAAGATTTAGCAGTGACCTTGGTCACCATAAGAACAAGTATAAGCAAGGGCCTCTCTGCATATCGTTCCTTGGTACGAACTATAAACACCAGGCCTTATCACTGCTAGAAGCAGCCACTGTCTGGAAAAACAGGCTGCTGTTTCAGAAAGTGCCGTTAGTTAGAGGAGACTTAACTGAAAAATTAAAGCACTAAAGCAGAATTAGTTCTGATTTAGCCCAAACCAGAACAACAGGTGAGCCTTATCTGCTGGCCTCTGCAGATACTCAAAGCATTGCCAACAAAGGCAGGAACACTGTAACGGTCTTTGCCAGGACACATCTGTAGTAAGAGCGAACCAGTTTCTGCACTTCATGCTCACACAGATGTAGAAGGATTGCCGTCACTGCCTATCAGAGCAGCTCTGAATGAGACAAGGGAAGGGGAAAGTGCCCCTGCTCTCCAAGCCTGGCTAGCTTTCTGCCAGGACAAACATGCCAGGACAGACTTCCAACCTCCTTGTTCTCCCCCTTCTCCCTGCCTGCTGGGGCTGCCCTCAGGATCCATGCTTTTTCCCAGCCAACAAATGC
Organism: Leptosomus discolor; assembly: GCF_034619465.1. Taxonomy (NCBI): domain Eukaryota; kingdom Metazoa; phylum Chordata; class Aves; order Leptosomiformes; family Leptosomidae; genus Leptosomus; species Leptosomus discolor. The sequence continues at coordinate 61,875,793 of NC_141391.1, forward strand.
TCTATTGTGTTTGGACCTTGCTCTGCTGGAACTTGTTTCTTCTGGGAGCTCAGAGATGTGGCTGTCCTCTGCAGCAACTTGCAGATTCCTATTTTTAACTTTATAAATTAAAAAAAAGATCCCACCCCCAAACGAACAGTTTGTCAGGTCTGAGCTATCCATCAGTGAAGTCACATCGTCTTCCCCACCTCAGCTTGATGAGATTTGTCCATGTGGCAGTGGGTGTGACAAAGACCCAGAAAGAGGGTGCAGATGGACAGGTACATGCAATCATTCATGTGCTTATGTTGTGTGTACCATTGCTTTGGTGGAAGTGCACTTCCCTGCTTTACTTACCTTGCATGGGCAATGGAAGCATTTTCTCTGATTGCTCATGGCAGCGTGTGTTCTTTAGTCACCAAGGGTGGGCAGTTAGCAGGGCTTGCTTCTAGCTGTTGGGATTTTGGTTGCAACATCCACAATTTTGGACATGCTTCTGAAAGGTTATCTCTTGGAATTAAAAGATCACAAAGGAATTGAATCTTTTTTTTTATTATTATTTTTTTTTTTATTCCTTCTCAAAAACAAACAAAAGAGATCTTTCTATTTTAACAAAATTGTGGAGGGCTGTATCCTGGACTGCTATTCTCACTGCCCTGTGGTAGATACTACAGTAACACATGATCTTGCATATCCAGCCCATCTTTCACTACACATTGTACACGGTGAATAATAATGTCTGACTGTGGACCACAGCTTTGAGAACATAAAGTTGGGCAATTTGCAGTAAAATTCGGATTTAGACACATTACTACTAGTCTCCATCATTCCCAGTATAACAGATGATGGAAAAAGACATTAAAATAATAAATTGTCCACTGAAAAAGCTGTAAATCCAGAATCTGCTATGAATTTAGCACTGCAGAACTGCCTTAATGAGCCATGGGCTGCCACCTACTGACATGCTATTCTGCAGGAGACTGAATGCAAGAAGTCTGTAATGTTTGAAATGTTATGGGATTCACTGGCAAGCTGCAGAGGTATGAAGAAATAGGTAAGGTGGAAAATCATCAGTCTGTTCATGTTTGCAGCAGGCAATAACAGCTGTGGCTCAGGGAGGTGGTGGTGTCATACTGCAACTGCTTAAACATCACAAAATTTTGTGGTAAGATTTTTTTCTTAGAATTTATTCTCCACTGTCCTTCACCTGGTGAAATGGGCATGATATTTGGGTGGTGCAGTCACACCAGAGGAATGGGTACTGCAAAAAAAGGAGGCAGGTAGGCATTCATTTGGCCCAGTACAACTTGAAAAAGTTCAAGCCTGAGTCAATATGCTCAAAAGCAGAAAACAAAGAGAGTCACCACTTTTGCTTTTTAGACAAGTCTCAAGATTGTTAGGGCTTGATTTAGCTGCTGAAATCTTCAAATTATCAATACTGTAACTAGCCAAGCAACTGAGATGCAACCAGAATTGTTGAAGAGAATTGTACTCTGAGCTGGGACTCAGAAACCTATATATTACTAAGGGAACTGTTATTATTTAATATTATAGATGTAATTACCTTAATAAAGGAATAATTATATAATGTACAATATCATTTTCTTATTAAGAAGCATTTAGATTTTATTATTTAGACATTAAAAGAAATGAAACATTCCCCTGTTGAGTGGGCAGTTTAAAGAATCATGCTGGTTATACCACCAGGGAAATTCAGCTTCTCCATGAAAGAACCAAAGCTTTGAAAAGCACAGCAAAAGAGTTTAAAATGAAAGCAAAGGTATATTATCTTTCACCTTCCATTTTATGTCTGCCATTATGGGAGATACCGATGAATGTATATTTCCCAAAATATTTGCACAAAGTTTGCAGGAAATGATTAGATCACTGTCTTTGGCCTGTGGACTGGAATTTATCTTTCATAGTTTCAGATACATACGTTGTCATCTTCTACATTTTCTGCTAAATAGCAGACTTCCTAAGTGCCTTAAAATAGATGCTTGAAAATGTGGTTCACCTGTCCTGCTTTGAGTGTCTACCTAAGGATGAGATGAGTTGTGTTCCTTGTCCTCAGTGGTGAAGGGAACTGACACAGCAAGTTCTGGCAAGTCCACTCCATCTCTCATCTGAGCCCCCAGAGAGCAGACGTGGTTGGAAATGGCAGCAGAACACTTCCCGAGTACCCTACCTCTTCCTCCTGCCCTTGATTCAGAAAAGCTATGCAGAAGGGGAGAAAGGGAGATTCAATTCCTCCAACCACGTCTACACGAATCTCTGACAAGTAGCTGGGAGAGCATTTGCCAGCACAAGGTGTCCGTGGGGCCCAAAAGCTTTGCCTATGTTGGGGCGTGCAGCCTGAAGGCAGCTCATCAGGGTGGTGGGGATCTCATGGTCTGCTCTCCTTTGTGGGGTGCCCTTCGCTTGTACCCAGGCAGAGCTGGCAGCTCCTGCCTGTGCAGACTTCGGCTCTTGGTTTAGCATGGCGGTGGGCCAACTCTCAAACAATGTACAGACATATTTCTCCTTCTTTCAATTCTTGGCTTTTCTGTTGTCAGGAGAATGAAAAAAGGCCCAACTGGGGTGATACCTCTTGCAAGGAGGACACATAGTCACCAAGATCCCAACCGAAACAAGCAATTATTTCCCAGGAGAGAGCATTTCAATGACAAGCTGCCTCAGGATAAGAGAGCAACAGGAGTGAAGGGGGGAACGCAGTCCATCTAGATGAGAATATGCTTCAGAAACTTGCAATTTTCAATGAAAAAGTAATGAGAATTTGGCCTTAATTTTGTTGCCTATAACTGGCCTCCTCACATCTTACTGCTGATCAATAATTTGCTTTGACATCTGAGTTGCAAAAAGAAGGGGGAAAAAGGGAAACTCATGGCAATATGCCACCTAATTATATCTACAACACAAAATCACTGCTTCAGTTGTATCTGACAAACATCAGGGAAGCTTTAAGCCTAACTATGCATGAAATTCCTAACAGATTTACCACATGTGTGAAAATTGCCTGCAAAACATTAAAAAGGATAAATTCTACCCTTTATTGTGTTCTAATTAAATAGACAATGAGGTACCATATCTGGTTTTGTTTTTTTAAAGCCTTAGATTCTTGCATATCTCATTATAATAATTAACAATACCACTGCAAGTGAAAATCAGTTTTGAGAGAGCTGATGCCCAAGATGTCATGAAAGCGAATAGTGAGGAGAATTGCTTTCTACTTGGAGAAAAGCAAGCTGTGAGATTTCAAAAATAATTATGACTGTGAAAAATCTGCTTGGCAGCTCATTTCATTTGTGTCTCAGGGTTGCCATTCTTTCTTTTCAATGATTTCTTGCTAGGTCTAAATACAGACTTCCAGTCTGAAGTTAATTCCCCACTTCAACTTTTAAATTCACTTTTGAAGAGAACTGGGGAAAAATTATGATTAGTTGCTTCCATGATACTCGGCATTTAACTGCACTTCGTTTTCACTTCTGGATCTAGACTTCAAAGTGCCAGAGAGCTATTAATCCATCCTCTAGTGTTTGCCATTTATTCCTACTATAAGTTCTTGTTTTGCTGTGGTTGGCATCAGAAAATGCCTGTTAGCCTTAGCAGGGACATCAGGAGTATGTGTCTAAGGACTTCACAGTCTGAGGTCTTGCTTTTGTGACTGTTTGTGCAAATGCTGAATTTTACTCTCCTATGTAGTCCCAATGTATGCATTAAGGTATATTATTTTTTAATAAAAAGGGAAAAATGAGGAACCCTTATAAACAGTTTCAAATGTTAAACCTTGTTGTAAAGAATCCCCTGACACTTTACAATGTAGAAACAGTGCTCTGTTGATCACATACAGTGCTTGCCTAGTTTGTTTTTAATGTGCTGCTATGGGGAGTGTCAAGGGGATTCCTATAAGGGGAACTGGAATGAGAAGTGCTTATTATGGGCTCCTGTTAGGACTACACACTTGAAATAAAACTCAACTATGCTCTATTAAATTTTGTCTTGGCTCTGCCCACTGGAAAAAAAAAAAAACCAAAAACCCACAGAGGGTTTTAACCCCCCCAAAAGAATGGGCTTGAATGCAGGTGTTGTTGGTATTTTCCTAATCTAATTGAAAACATATCATTTTATGAAAGACATGACATTAAGCAAATTTTTTCTCCCATGCTGCCTATTTTGCTTGCAAACACTGTCTTTTTAAAGGTAATCCCTGATGCCAAATCTCTTCTGAAAACACTCTGTAGGCATGTGTGTGGCTAGGAATGTGGCAAAATGTGATCAAAAGGAAGCACAGGAAGTTGGGGAAGAAAGTCTCCCTTCCACCAGGGAGGAAGAGAGGAAAAATGTATCTGGAAAGATGGGGTTTTGGAACAAAAATTTACTGAAGTTAATTCTAGAAGAATTTCTAAACAAAGAATTACTAAAGCTTTGGTTACAGAACATGATACTTGTCAAGAGGACCTCTTTCTTTTATTGTGCTTCTTGGTCCCACCAGTTTGCTGCCTTCATTTGTCTTTCACTACGTCGATGGTGAGCTTTCAGTGACAATGACTGTCTTCTTGTGTAGGTGTGGGGTTTTTATGAGCATAAGCAGTGGGGGATGTGATGCTTTCTGTCTTAGCATAACAGTAATTAATACTGACATGAGTGGCACTGGATGCAGCAGGGATTCTGCCTTAATTTGAAAAGGCATATTGAAAATTTTACACATATGTCCGCAGGTATTGTATAATCACAAATTTGAGAGTAGCAGTGAAAGTGTCTTTGGTTTATACAAGACTTGTTACATCTGTTGACCTGTCCTTAACTGCTTCATGAGGTTTTTTTTCATATTTGCGTAGATTTATACTGTATACTTTGGGGGGCTTTTTAAAGAGACGTGACATTACTCCTGCTATTTCTACTTCAGGGGAGGTTCTTTCCATAAGCATTAATGTGGGATAATGCTCAGTTTTGCCAAATCTAACTAGAAGAACAGGGAAGATATGACTCTGAACACTTTGGTCTAGACACAAAATATCCCACATCTTGGGCAAGTGCTCAGATTGCCAGACAATGTAGGCACTGATCCTTCCCTTCTTGCCCTGTTACTGATGGACTCTGGGCGGCCGACATGTGAAGTCTAGGGTTTGCTGTCCTCAGCTGCAGGGTCTAAATTCCTCCTTGATGCCCTAGGACTGCCCTGCACCAAGTTATGTCGACAGTGATACATGACAGCTGCTGTTTTGAAGCAAAGCAAATTAAATGTTGCAGAGAGCAAAATTCTCTTTAGAAAACACCTTTTATTACAATGAACATATCCTAATTGCTTGCTAGTGCACATAAGTGTACTGAAAGGAGACCCTGCTTATAACAGCTGAAGGATGAAAGCCACCCTTGGTGCTCAAACTGCACTCAAAACACTGGTTTTCTTGCTTACAGCTCTGAACTGTTCTCTTCTTCTGCAGCTGTATTTATTGTTTAACTGAGACGAGTCCATTATTTAGCAAAGCAACTTGGTAGGTGGTTTTTAATAAAAGATACTATATGAAAGATAGTTTATTGTATTATAAAGCTGTATGTTGCAACCTGAATGTTGCTACTGGCAAATCAACAAAACCCAAGTGATGATTTGTACATTCTGCTCTTACCATCAGAAAATGAATTTTGCTCTTTAAGTGTTATATACTAATTTTCCTCCTCATCACAGGCTATTCAAAATTAGCAGACCAGAAAGGAGCTACCATTTATTTTCCTTGACATTAGAGAAAACTCCTGTGCAAAGCATATGTTCAGGCATTAATGGCTGTTGCATGAGGCTGACTGATTCCTCAATGACTGACTCTCTCCGTTTGTGGAAAGCAGAGTTGTCTCTGTCCCTCCATTTCTCCTGCCTGCTCTCCGTAGCTCTGGCTCACCTCTTATTTGGAGTTTTGTCATCCCATACCAATCACCAGCTTTGGTCACAGGAGTCTGTCACTTCAGTAAAGCCAGGAAAACTCTGAAATGATGGACAAGCTACTGAAAAGGATGCGTACAAAACCTACAATTCTGATTTCAGCTGTTTTGAATGTATCCTTTATCAGCGAAAAGGAAATGACATTTCTATGATTGCTTAAAATAATTACTGATAATTTAACCAAAAATATTTCAACACTGTAAAAATTTGAAACAAACATATTTATTACCCATGATTTTCAAAATAAATGTGTATCTTGGGGAAGAACAAAATGGCTTTTCATATAATACCAAAAAAAAAATGTTAAAGGACCATTTTTGGCCTTTTTACTGTGAGACATTTATTTTCCTTAGAAGCCTATAGACATCGTGTGACCACTAAGTATCTGTTTGTTACTTTTATTTTCCCTATTTTGCTGCAGCCAGGCGGATACTGCTACCCCGACTTTTGCTGCCTCAGCTACTGCACTGTAAGCATGGAGTGCTGCTGAGCCCTGGGCCAGCTCTCAGCACAGCTGACTACACCGGGTTTGTACTCACTGTGTGGCTCCCCAGGGACTTCCTCAGATCCTCCAGCTCTGCTACTTGGCTTCTAGTGTCTGGACTTTAAGTATTTGCATTTAAAATGCACTGTTTTCCAACCCTAACAGAAACGGCACAAGCAGATACACAGTTTGGTCCTGAGTTTGAGTCTGAAACACTTTTAGCAGTCTAGGCTATAAATCCTTGGGCTGGATGAAGGGGGAGTTTATCAGGGAAAAGATTAAGTTTAAACCCAGCATTTCCATGTTGATAACAGCATTATTATTACTATCAAGCGCATGCACTACATATCTCACTAGTAAGTAGCTCTAGTATCATACAGCTTCAAGGTCTGTTCAAAGGATTTTTTGCTGTGCTTTTGTTAGCTTTGGATTGACCTTGCTTTCTTCCGCCTAAGTTTTTGGTTTTTTTGAGGGGCAAGTTTTAGAACAATTTTATAAGCATTTACAAATACAAAACTAAATCTACCCAGGCCATCTCATGTCATGATGCACAAATACTCCATCTGGAAATTAAGGTATATTATACAGTTATATTTTAAGTATATGCATATTTTTATATATATATTTCAGCATGCTAATATTTAATATTTGATTTATCTTATTTAGGTGTCACTGTTGCAAGGGGAAGAGCTTTGGTGTTCTTGTTGGCCGAAACTTCATTGCAAACAGATACTTATACATTCACTCATACGTTCTCTTAGCCTCTGCAGTTAACCTGATCCAGTTGCCCATGGTGCTTCTTGGTAGCTAGCCAAGGCCGTGGGGTGTGGAGCTGGGCTTCTGTCCAACGTGTTCAGATGATTTGCGGATGCACATACAATGAATTTCTGCAAGCCTCTGATTTTTTCAGAATATACAGTCTGACATCTTCAAGGGTTTACATCATGTCTTCTTTTTTGGCCTCCAACAGTGCTGCTCTTTCTGAGATTTCTCAACAGTGTCTCTCTCCCTCACCCTTACCAAGGGTAACACTCTTTCTTAGTCCTACCAGAACTGTCCCTGTTCTTTAAGACCAGTTGTGCACTGCAGCTATTATCATATGCTGAATGTTGAAATGACTGGACCTCTACAAATCCATTGTTCTTCAGCCAATTCCACAGATTGTGCCTGGTCAATATAATCAAACAATCTTCCATTCACCTTTTCATCAAAGCACATTTACATTCATCAGCTGCATAGTCCTCCTAACAAGTGGAACATGCTGGAGCATATGTTGAATAATGAAGTTGATTTAAACATAGTACCTGCATGGTGTTTTGTTATTCCTGAACACAGAAGACCAGAACAGTAGTACATTTGCATAAAGCAAGTGAATGAAAGTCTTCACAGTCCATTTTCTGAATTCCTTGTCAATCTTGGTTGGTCTTGATGTTGGCACAGATCTCTGCATCTTGGGCTTTTATAATCTAGCATCCTTAAGTGACACATTATGTACTTTTAATTTATCGTTATTCTTTCTTGTTTGCAGCCCTCCAGCCATTTCCTACAGGTATTTCAGTATTAACACTCTATCCACCTCTTGTTCAGCCTCAGAATTACACAAAGTAGGGGTTATTCCAGGATCTGACTTTAGGTATCTACTATAGGTGCCCAAATTAGAGATCAGCGTAGACAGACCAGGGAAAGATTTCAGAAGCTGCTTCTCTAGGTGCAGACAGCCTAGGTTTCCAGCTCAGGAACCTGCCTTAGACTCCTTAAGCTGGATCGTTTTGCAGCTGGATGGGGTTGTTCACTGTATGCTTTGAAATTATTCAGTGGTTAAACATGTTCAACTATACATCATTATCTACTGAGTATACATCAGGTGAATGGTTTTCAATAGTTCAAATAATCTGTCCTACCTTGCACATTTGTTCAATTTTTTTATTTTTCGAATGAAAACCTGCAATTAGGATGGGAGACTTGCATTTTGCTTGGCAAAGTCTTGGCAATAAAATTTGGTGGCCAGTGTTACAAATATCATTGCAGTCATATAGAATCATAGATTATCACTTGAATTGAAACTATATTTGCTGAATGATTTTTCTTCAATATATGGGGCATCAGATGGTTTGAAAAATGAACTAAATTTTCTCTTTGTTGTACAACAACATTGATCCTCATAAGATGGAAAACCTCTCATATCTACTTTTAAAAGCCTAGTGTGTTGCTACAAAATGAATTGTTTCACATGAATGTCTTAGTTCTATGATTAATGACAAGACTGAAGAGGGTTTTTTTTGTTTTTTTTTTTTTTTTTTTATGATACAGGAGAATATTTAGCTCTATCCAAAAGAAAACACCAAAAGGATAAATGGTAAGTTCATCGACGTGCAAGAAAATTTGAGAGAGAAGAATTTTATGGTGACCAAAGATGACAGTTTTGCAAATTCTGGCTTTTGCTTTGGTTACTTGTCTCTATAAGTGTAATTTGTATAACTGTGATAATGTCAATAGGTGTAGAATAAAAAATGCTGCAGGTGAAGAATAAAAAATGCTGCAGAAAAGCGGGATTTGTGTGTATATGTGTGTGATGGCTTCATGACTTCACATATGTTGGGAGTGGGTTCAGGCAAAGAATTTGACACATAAGCTTTATAATGATAGTGTCTGAGCAATCCCCTTATAACACGGTAGTTCCTCACTCAAGAACAAATGAAGTTCTTCACTCGCTTCTTGGCTTCCTCTTAACCTAGCTGTGGCTTCAGTTTTTGCCACTCCTGCTGCTCTTCACTTGTGGCTGCAGCAGTGCCCCAGTGACCCGCTCTCACCTTTTATGACTTCAGGCCCTACCTGAAGCACACAGAAGTGGCTAAGGTGCAACTCATAGGTGCAATTTGGCACCTGAGGCACCTGCCTGGGCCTGGCAGATATGCTACAGGACTTAGGACAGATCTGTGCTCTTCCAAAGGGGCAGGTGCAGGCCAGGTGGGTGCTCTGGGGCATCCAAACTAGTGCTGGCTACTAGTGCTCAGGTAATTAAATTGCACTCTTAGCCCTCCTCTATAATCAAGGGGGAGCAATAATAATTTTTAGAGGATGGTTCAAGATACTAAGCAAGTTGAATCATGCTGCTATTTCTTTTTCTGTTGACTGCAGAAGACTCTTCAGATGATAATGCTCCCAACATTAAGCATCTCAGTTTGATTAGATCTGGGTTTGTACATCTAGCTGTTCCAGATGACACGGTAACTGTGCAGAAAAGCATATGCTGATTCTAATTAGTTTCTGATTAGACCCAGGCAGAGTGTTTTTCTCTGAATAACATATTTACAAAAAAACCCCTACCGTTTCAAGGTGGCTGAAAATAATTCATGTTATTTGTCTCGGTTTTGCCAAAAGACTGGGTTACATAAAAGTGACAGCAAGCTGTAAGGAAAAGTCAGAGGAGTTTACTTTGATATTTTTTGAAATGGTTGTTCCTACGTTTGTCTGCTGGGTGGGGTTCTCATACCAACAGGAGCAAAAGGGGACAGACACTAGATTGCCAGAGGACAAAGGTGCTGTCTCTTCTTCCTCATACCCCTGCAGTTTGCCTGCTGATAGTCATTGAAAGCCTTATTCTCTTTCTTCTTCAAATCCTTATTAGAAGCCTGTAGATCCTCGATGATGGTAGGTCAACTGGTAGCCTGAAGCTGGTACATCATACCGCTGAACGCTGCTTCACTTTGCTGATGGTTTGTTTTTAATCAGTTCCTGACTCGGAGGCTTGCTGGAGGCAGGGCTGGCCTCCCTGTGCTGGGGCTGAACCTCTGCCTTGCTCAGGATGCTGTGAAAAAGGGTTCACCTTCTTCCCTTGCCTAAAGACTGTTTCTTCTTGTCCTTACCAGGGATGTGGGGTGAACATGAGGGTCCTCTGACAATGTTGCCTCGCCCTCTTCTGATGACGCCACTACCTTTGTAAATGTAAGCCATGAAAGACCAGGTTTAGAGAGAGGATTAGGATTAGGAGCTTAAGTTTCCCTCTTTCTAAGTCATTCTCGTTCTGCTTTGAGTATTTCAGAAATTACGCCACTGTTAAGAACAGCCCACATCTTGGTCGTTAGGAAGATCTCCTGGAGCAGGGTGATCCCTTATGTGGGACCCACATATCCCTAATGTGGGTGCTGTAACCGTCAGGCTGCTGGCCACAAGATGTGCGTCCTCCTTCAGCAAGCTTGCAAGTCTATCCGTTTGTATTCATTTCCTTTCCTTTTTTTTTTTTTCCTCCAGAGAGCAAAAGTCAGGATGACAGCACATTTTTCAGGGGTATTGTTTTGCTGGGTTGTTTTGACAAGGATTGGTGCATAGCACAGCTCCATCTCTGGGAATGTGTCTGCTTGTGAAATAATGAGCAGCAGTCATTGCAGAGCTTTCCAGCTCTTCACACAAAAGGCAAGGGTAACCTGATATATCTCAGCCTAAGCATCCAGGACTTCCGAGGCTTTAAGAAGCACCTAATTCTCTCCATTAGCTACACAGGGAATAAACAACGAGTCTAGGGGGGAAGACTGCTTCCCTCAGCACTGATCCTATCTAACTGCAAGATGAACACCTAAGGAGGGAGGGCCATCTAAGAGAGGGTGGGCTCTCCCCTCACCTTTGCTGTAAGCATTGGCAAATGCTAGAAAAAGCAGATGCAGTAACATTAAAATATAATAAGAGATCTTGGGAATTCAATTCATTTGGGAACTTGAGTAAATTGCCTTTTAAAGGTTTCCTGTGTATCAACAGGGATTGCTGTAGAGGGGATGTTTAATTTATTTACTTGCTGTATTAAATTAGATAATTTACACAAATTATCAGCCATAAATTGGCCATGGAGGAAATCAACCTGATCTCTATGAATTAGTTTATCTGTGACCTGGTTTAAGCTACCTTATAGGATTTTGACATATAATTAATTAATTAAACAGAACAAATGTTGTCACTCTGAATGAGGTTCTAGCTTACTCATCTTACAAATCACAGCTGTAGGTGTATGTCTCATTGGCCATGCATCACTCCATGATATACTCTTCATCTGAAAGACTGCTAGCTCTCTTGAAAAATCTATAAAATATTCTGTTTGATACCCATCAACCCAGTTGCTTATTTCTGTACTGCTGAACTCATTTCCTCTGAGGTAATTGAGTCAATCAGTTTCTCATTATTTAGCTGATCCAGCTTTGGCATTTTAATTTTAGATATTCAATAATTCTATTCTATCTGCTTCTAACTTTTTTATCTGTTTATTACTGTATATTAACAATTTCCTTATTATTAATTTTGATGCAGTTGATATTTTATTACTAAGAAACACCTAACCATTACTTGTGAAATTGCCCTATATTTTGAATTATTCTTTTAATGGATTTATTATTAATACATATAAATAACCTGAAATGTAAAATAGACGAACAGACATTTATATACAAAATTATGGACACTAAATCTCAGTTTGGTGGAAAGCTGAAATAGCTATTTGACAATTGTTACAGCCAAAGATTAGTCAGATATTTAAATGTCTGTATTACAGTGAGATTTACAAAATTGTTTCTAACTATTAACACATGTATGCAGCAGCTAGAAGAGGGACAGGTACTTAACAGTAAGGAGAGAAAATCACGATATGCAATATTTACTGTATAATTTTAGACATAAATTGATAAGTATGTGTAAGAAGTTGGTGTGAGAGAGAGAAAGGAATGTGAAGAGAAAAACATTCCTACCACATAGTGTCCTCATTTTTCAAAATGCTTTGTTTTTGTCAAGGAAGTTGTTCTGCCTCTTTTGTCCTCTCTATTTAGCTGTGGAAACTTTCAGCATGGAATCTCAGAAAATTCCTTTGCAAATCTGTATGAAAATTCCTTTACTTGCAACAGGTCTAGAATGCCACCTTTTGAGTTTCCTGGCTTTTGACACTTTAACCCCCTTGTCTTTAATGATATGGTTGGGATAAATTAGCACTGGAAAAGTAGCTTTCAAGGCAACCCTAAACTAGTGCCAGCTTGCTAATTGAGTCCTGAAGTCATCCTTTAGCTGGAACTGTACAGAGTTAGTGGATTGTGTTTGGAAACTGTTTCATGGTGACTCGTGATACAAACATATTTTTATTTAAGCACTTTGACCATACTGTTGTCCTTAAGACACAATTATCTGTGACTTTGGAGTTACTGGGCAACTTGAACGTCTGGCGCAGTTATATCCCACTTGCACAATGATTGAGAGGCACATGTGTACCAATGCTCCTTTAGCACAGTGTCCTAGGAAAGGAAACCCCTTCCTGTGCTGTAACAAGCAGCATCCTCATGACTGCAATATTCTGGGGGGCTGAGCATTGCCCTGGCCTGACATGATCCCGAGATGAAGGGTGGTACAGTAGACATTGCCCAGTGAGGTTCTGTCTACTTGGCTGGCCTTTGCTGCTGAACTACAAGCATTTATCGACTTCATTTGACAAGCCGATGTTCATGCTTTACCCTTCTGAGTGCTAAGATACTGCTTGTGAATTTAATGTGGGGGGTGAGTCTGCTGCTGGAACCAGAAACGTGGTGAAAAATACAGCTGCAGCATGAAAAACTAGGAAATGGAGGAGGTAGTGACAGCAGGCCAGGCACAATCAGGCCAGTTTCTGGGAAAGATCAGTCCACTGCATACAAGAAGGGAAGAAACCTGAGGCCGATGAACTCACATAAATTAACTTTTGGCACTACCTTCCCTCTTGGGACTTTAGACATTGTAACACTAGCAAAATGCAGGCAGAGACTTCGGTTCATAGTCTCTTAATTTAAAAACAACAAAAGAAAAAGTAGTTGAATGGAGAAAAAGGCCACCCGGAGTGTGTAAAAGGGAAGAGATAGTGACTGCTGAGGAATTATTTCCTCTGTCTCCCTTCTCTCTTGTGTGTTGGAAATTTCATCCCAGCAAGCCATACTTTCTTGTCACAGGCTGTACTTTGATGCCAACACCCCTGAAGACAAGCTCTATGGACAAAAACCTGATTGAGTACCTTCTGCAGAAAGAGGACACCATTCCCAAACAAAATCTCCTCCACTGCCGTTCTTCAGACTTAATGACCTTATATGATCATCAGACCCTTCCTAGAGTTCTCTCAGAGCAATTTCTGCCCTTGCAAAATGCCACTTATCTTCCAGCTCTCTGATCCAACATAATGCAGTTGTTGCCTCTCCTGATTTTCTGCAGTTCTTACCTGCAGTAAGTAGTACCTAGGTACTACTACTACTATGTACCTAGTAAGTATTACTACTAGGTACCTAGGTACCTAGCAGCACCTAGTACCTAGGATGGAGGTAAATCATGAGCTTCAGGTCTGCAAAGCAACTTTCAGAGCTTGGAAGTTTTGAGGTGTTGGCAGTAATTCCAGGAACTGAAAGTCTCTTAATCACATGAATTCTTGTTTTTGTTGTGAGCATAAAATTCTTTGATTAGCAGGCACTTCCAGAGCACTCTTCTCCTACCTGTTAATGAACAAGGTAAATGAAAAGTTAAACTGGGCTTCTTATTGTGTGTTAATAGATCAGTTCTCACCTAGTACGAGTGGAACAGAGACAATACTCAGGTGGTTTGCTAATGTGTTTCTAATGAGACAGCCCTTGAAATGTGACATTGTATTTAAAAGTGACCTAAAAGACATTTAGAGAAAATTTCAAATGGGATAAAAATGCTGATGATGTGCATATAAATATTTACATGTTAGTTAAGAAGCTGAAACTCAGCGCTAGTTTTAGCACTATGGTAACACCAAATAGGGCAGGATAATTTTATGGTTATTCTGAACTTTATTTTGAGTGAACATATGGTAAGCATTACTGAGCTCCAGGTCCTCCACTGTCCTTAGAGAGCAGTATATGTAAAGATGAGATTTGTGATCCTGTAAAGCACTCTGCACTGACAGACTGTGTCACTGGCAGATTGTCACCAATGACCCAAGATGAAACGTCTTCCCAAATTTCCTTTCTCTCTGTGCTTTGTGTAGTTTCAAGAATACTTTCTGTGAGAAGGCAAGAATTATAAATCGAAATGTGCAGAGTAACTTAAATTCAGCATCATGGGGGGATCAGGTATACATGTGTACAGTGGAGACATCTACGGCTGGGTTCCTCATGTCAACTTTATAGGCAACAGGGACGAACAAGCATCTCTAGGCTAAAGAGAGGAGGAACAAGCACCTACCATCCTGAGTAAGATGTCAAGCATAGATCGAACAAACCACATCTAAAAATAACATCCGCTAACTGGGCGCTTGGGGTAACTAGCTTAGATGTAGATTCTAGAGATTAGAAAAATTGGGTGAGGATAAATTCTACTACGTCTGACTTCTCATTTTTCAGACTATGTACATTACAGCAATACTTATTGCTCTAGGTGCTTCTGATCGGTCCCAAAAGTTATTTGCTTCTGGCCCTGTCTTTTATGCTGAGGTAAGCATACATGCAGATTTTCTGTTTTGAGTCTACTTTAAGTAGATAGATGTTGCACCATTCCAGTGTTGTCCCTTACTGCATCAAAATTTGTCATTTTCCGTAAGGAAAGAACTGAGCATACAGTGTAGAATTTCATTTCATTACACTTCTAGGTATGTGTATCATCAAAAGCTTGTTTTATAGAGCATACTTTATGCAGAGTTGAGGGTCATGAAATATGAGATGGCTTAGCATTTCAGTGGAAACTGTATACCACATTTGCTATGTCATTATGCTGCTGAAGAAGAATAAGATAAATTAGTTCACCTACTTACTGTTTATCAGGTACACAAATGCTGTAGTTTACTGCTTTTCTGAGCCAGATATATGTTTCTACATGTTTAGAGGAAAAAAGTACTGAATCTTACTGAAAATTCTTAGTTTCTCAAGTCAGGTGAAATGTGGGTTTATGGCAAGCTACAAAAATGTAATCAGGGGAGGCAATATACAACCCTACTAGGAAGCTGCTACAAAGACATGCATTTTTGTTACAATAGACAAATCTCTTTGTAACAAAAGCAGGGTAGTCTCAAAGCAATTCAGATGCATTTCTGTAGCAATGATAAAAAGATCATATTGCTTGGTCAATTTTTGTTGCATATAGGTATCAGAGCATTTTCACCCAACAGGAAATAATTTTGTTTCATGCTGTTTATCATCAGTGTCATGGAATCTATCAGTCTCAGTGTCCCATATTTTCCAGCACCAATTATGTGAGGATTCCAAAACTCAAATCTCCAGTATTTCCTGGGAGCAAGAAGCCTGGGGAGACAGTGAAGAGATCCATCAAAAGCCTACACAGCTCACTTTGGTTCCTGCATTATCCTGCACTTAAACAGAGGCCTTGAACTCCTGACCACATTACGGAGCAATGTTCATCAGTTCTTTGCTCTGGGCAGCACTTGTTTCGATAACTTGAATCACCTCAAAGTTAAGTGCCTGGACTCCCTTTCTAGTTACTGAAGAGAAATTGCTACCTTCACAGTGTGATTCATCTCCACTGCTTTAAACATCTTGTATGGGGCTTGCACTCCACCCACCTATTTCTATGGGATCTGTGGCTAAATAAAAGACATCAATATACTCATCTGTATGGGTGGCTCCTCTGCTACCTTTCATGATGAATAAATGTTCATCAAAAAAAAAAAGGAGAAATGGAGAAATTTTTTTGCCTGAATGAGAGAAACAGAACATCCTTTTCAAAAGTGAGAAAAAAGAGTCATGAGAATCAGCATATGAAAGAGAGAAGATGGCTAAAGTGAGTATTACCTAACATACTAGAGAGCAATCTCACTCTGGATGCTTCCATTTAGTTTAATGGTAACACTTCTGCCTACTTCATGGAATAGGATAAAGCCAAAGCCAAAGACAGCACTGCAAATGAACATGTATCCATCAGGGAATTAAAGATCACTTTGACAGGAGTGTCTAGAAGACTGAAAAATCAGGCCAGCTTTAAACATTAAAATTTAACTTTACTAAATTAATTTATTAACATCACACTTCTCGATAATGGCTAAATCTTATTTAATGTTAATCATTACCATTTTATATACAAACCTGTTAGTCTTTAAAACTTGTTCTGAACTAGCTGTGAGTATGCAATGTCAAGGAGCAGGTGCTGTGTAGTTGGCATGCATGGCTGTGGTCAATGATGGTCCTTTGTCACCAAGGTTGAAGTGATCTGGCTTGAAATCTTGCCCATGAGACATGTCAGAGCTGAATTGGGTTCATGTTCTACAATTTACCTTGCTTATGCCTCATGTTTTTTTTTTTTTACTATTGCACCCTCTCTCCCCCCAAAAAGGTGTCTTCACTGTTCCTGATATCGTTTATCTTGTTTTTGATTTTGCCAGTCATTCTTCTTGTGTATTTGGGAGGTTGTCCTGCCTACTTGTTGTCACCTGTGCTTATCTTGCCCTTTGTCTAGCAGCTTTTTGTCATGTATTCATCCTACATTCAACAACCTCCATCTTTCTTTGTCCCTGTGGTGATCTTGCATACTTGAGTAAAAAGGTTGCACATTGTGTCTGGCTATGCCATCACCATGTTACAAAACACTTACATACTCTTGCCAGTTATACTATTTCAGTGCTTATATTCATGATCAAGGCAAGTTAGTATTCACTATACCCAGATTAGTACATTTATAAATTGTAGGGCTCACAGACCAGTATATTGGCTACCATTGAGAGTCTGACAGGCATCAGTTACAGTTAAATGTTCTTACTGTGATAATAAAAGACTACAGGGATGAAAGAAGAGTCAGAGCTCAAGCATAGAGGTGTCTGTCTGATTACCCGAAAATACTGTCTGAGTGTCTGGGTTCAAAGTAAAAGTCAAGAAAGTCACAAGAAGGAATATTAAGGCTCTATTGGAAGAGGGACATTTCTGACATACACTAAGGTTGTTGCTCACCCCAGCCCAAATGAAAACATGGAGTCCTGACTCCTCAGCAAATCAGAGGTGCCTTGGACACTCTGTATGGCTTTCTGTAAAATCTGATATCTAACCCAAAGTCTGAGTTTTTATTTTGAAGGGGCTTTGAAGCTTGTTTCTAGACCTAGCAACTTCTCAGTTAAGGACCGTGGTCAATAGGCAGGAGGGTGATTTCCCTAGAATTTCCAGATCATTAAGCTTTATGCAACAGTGATCTTCTCCTATTCTTGCTAATTTGGAAATAGCATATTATTACAGACTCTCTTAGTTCCTCTCAACATATACCAGTGTACTTGCAACCAGCTGAACACCCGGCACCATGATTACTCAGGAACCCTGAGCCTGTTTCCTCTTCACTTGTTCTGCTCCAAGCTGATCCAGGTGTCAGCTGTGTCTAAATGAATCCACACAACAAAACGTTAGGTTTTCACCCCAGGGGCTGGTGCATTAAATTCCAGATCTCGTGGGTATGAAAACCAACAAATGAGGTAGGACTGTTCTTTTTAAGTAACTCATTTAAAGCACTTTTTGATGAGGTTAGGGCACTAGGGTGCTGTGTTCATAACTACCTGACATTCAATGAGACTAAATTAAGATTCTCATGCTTTTTAGCTGCTCACTACTGTAAATAGTATAAACTGATACAGTTTATAAGCGTTTTATTTGGATCAAAGGCAGTGCTTGTAATGTACCTGAGAACGTAAACCTTGAGCAGCTCTGACCTCTAAATTCTCTAAATTCCAACGAACAGTAGCTATAGTACTATTTTATTTCACGATGCAATACTCATTTATCAGTGATTATCTTGAACTTTATCCCTTTTTGATTTTATAGAGTTAGCAGTTAATCAAATCAGAATAGTACAGTGCAGGCAGTATTGCTGGAACTGATGTAATGATTAGCTTGACAACATAACCTTAAAGTGAACAGCAGAAATTTGCTCCAAAATTTCTTCCCGTTTTCGTGCGTCCATGAGAGGAAGAAGTCATAATAAGTAAAGAATAATTTCAGGAAATGACGTTTCAAATTCTCTCTATAATTTCTGAGTGGGCTCTGAAAATATCTCTTGAAACTCAGGGATAGTTCACACTTTCTAACTTTGGCTCCTAAAACTTCAGGTACTTGGCCTAGCTTAGGAAGTAGTCTCTCTCTCCATCTAAATATAAACTCCCTTTAGAGACAGAGAGGCTACATTAGGGGAAGTTTTAAAGCAGAAATACAGTTTTGAGCACTCTGAGTTGGGTACAGGAATACAGCTGTCTCATGGCACCTTGCCATTGCTTGTCTCCTCAGCAAGGGAGCCACTTGGCATATACAAAAACAAAGCCAATGTAGGTATTGCTGCCACTAACTAGGGCTCTGGAGTGAAACTGGGCAAGCTTCAACACAGCAATACCTTTATCTCTCCATTGTGCATATAGGGAGTTTAGGAAAACCAGGCTTGGTTGAAAATGCTGAGTGCCTAAAAGCAAGTGGTGGGAAAGCCCTCTGTCATGTTCATTGTTGGTCAGTGATTTTCCAGAATAACAAGGCATTTGTAACATGCCTGTTTTGCTAGTACCTAATGCTTCATACATCCCTGTACAAGTTTTAAAAGGAGTGATAATATCTATCGAATGAAACTGCAGCCTTTTGTGATCACTTTGCCTTTTTCTGTAGAAAACAAGATGGCTACATCTAAAGAGTCACCTTTGCCTTGTGGAATATTTTGGAGGATGATCACAAAATGTACTGTTATGATTACTGTGAGACAGAGGTTAGCAGCTGAAAGTTTCAGTTTTAACGTCATTACATAGGCTTCTCTTTCATACCAGTAGGAGATCAAGATTAAATCTGGCATATTTTCTCTGCCTTAACACTGTTATCTAATTTTCCATAGGCACAAGCGTGTGTACTATATAGTATGTTAAATGTTAGTCTTCAACCTTTTTGTATTTTATTTGGAAGTGAATATACTTTCACAAAAGTATTATCAAGTTAAAAATTATTTAGTACTATAACTTTATTCTAAGTACTACGATTCATTATTTACATGACTGTCAGCCTTATTGCTATTTAAGGAGAACCTATGTACTCAGTTTTGGGGAAGAGCATGAAGGAAGAAGGTTTATGGGCAAGTCAACCTGTTGCACTGAGTCATATGCAAACATCTTCTGATTACACCTGATACGACATCAGCAAATTTCAGGGCATGGGAGAAAAAACAAAAGTGAGTGGGTGCTAGAACATGCTAGAGTGAATGGAAAGTTTATGTTAGACTGGGAATCAAAAGAAGGTAAAATGCTCATATTTAGTAGGTCAGGAGTGTGCTAATTCACACACATGTTGTTCATCTGCTTGGAGGCAATGTGGGAATGTGGCAATTGATGTATTTGCTTCTTTCAAAATGTCACTGCACTGTGAAAAAGCAATTCTTTGCTTTCCTGACATAAAAGGTGCTACTTACAATTCAGAAGTTCACTTGGAAACACCTAATGGGTTCTTGTGTGACAGCAGGTTCTGGAGGCAACCCCTGCCCATTGTGCTGTGAGGTTGGGGTTAGCTCCTTAAGCTAATATCCCCTGGGGCTTTCCTGTCTACCTTTTCACATGTTGCTGGGCAATCTGATCATGTAGAAGTCTGACAGGAATGCCTGGTGTGGTCCGACTCCTCTGAATGGGAACAAGGAGGGTGCAGAGTCCCCAGGAGCCACCGATCCCCCATTTGGCTGCTTGGGGGAAGCCATCTGGCAGCAGCCTGCCCTGTCTCTGCCCAGAGCCAGTCCACAGCCTTGATCCTGTCCTTGCAGGAAAACAGCAACTGGCCTTTCTTTCAAATAAAAGTTCTCCCTTTTAAATGTTTTATTTTTTTTTTTTTTACCTTTTAACTCCTTCCTCTGCCTGTCTTATTCTGGTAACTTCAGATTTACATCCAGAAAATTCAAATCTGTTACCTAAATTGCATAAATTGATGTTAGTATTTGCATGTGTAAATGAGTATTTATATATGATCAGCATATTTCTAAAAATTACTAGTGATTTTCCTGGTGACAATGTATCATCTTAGTGCCAGTAGTTGAGTGGTAAAGGTTTTTAGGGACAGAAGAACAGTGGAATTAGGCTTGAATAATTTATGGGAATTATTTTGATGCTTATTTTTTCTCCTGTAGGTTTTTCCATGGGTTCATTTTTAATCTATTCATAGGCAAAAACAGACATGAAG
Organism: Leptosomus discolor; assembly: GCF_034619465.1. NCBI lineage: Eukaryota > Metazoa > Chordata > Aves > Leptosomiformes > Leptosomidae > Leptosomus > Leptosomus discolor. The sequence goes on from NC_141391.1 coordinate 61,896,314, forward strand.
GAAGAGCTAGAGTAGAAAAAGACCACAAATCCTCATAATTTATATTGTACCAACTTTTAAAAAAGTTTTCCAAGCCTTCTAGGCTTCAAAAAATGGTTACTCCCTTAAATAAGATATGTGGACTAAACACGATGTTTCTTGCAGTGGACACAGTATTTTAAAGATACCTGTTAACAGTAAAATTCCAGAACTGTGAAAAAAGGATTTGAAGAAAGACATGAGTAATACTAATTCCTAGAAATGGTTTTGAAAGTTTTAAACTGGAAATGGAAAATGATCTCATTGTGTAAAAGCTTGAGTGTCACTCCAGATGACTAACGAGCAGAAAAATCCCCAAAATTTAGTCTGAAGAAAAGGACAAAGATGTTTTACTCTTGCAATACCCAAATAATTCTAATCAAGCTGAAAATGTGGGTTGGTGGGGGGTTTTTGATAAATAAAATTACTAAAAATATAACAATGAATGAAATAATTTAGGAATTCCTAGTTTGTTCTTAGTTCAAGACTGGTATAGATTATCTGCAAAGTCTTATAGAATTAAAAGTTTTCCAATGTGTTGAAGACTATGTGTTTGCTCACTGTCCATTGCATTGTGCTTGGTAGGAAATCCCTGGTGAATTTGTAATAGCTAGGTAATTAATTTGGGAGATTATTTTAAAATATCATTTGGACTCATTGTTTCAAGGGTACAGTATGAAAAGCTAAACTGGCTATTAAACAATTCAGTACAATGAACTTGACTTTAAAAATGCCCTGGAAGTTTCAAAAGAACTATATATAGCATTGTGAGAGTGCTGTATCACAATTCAGGATGATTTATTAGGATCACTAGTTCTAAGGCTTATGGGCAGAAAGATAAAAACTTCAGTACTGACACCTTGAAAGCCTTCTAAGACAGAGACAATTAGCCCTGTAGAAGTTATAAAAAGAAGCGTGGGTCAGGAAAATTCTTTGATGAGAATGCTGCCCAGTCATCTTCTTTTGAAGAGTGAAAAAAATCTGAGCTTTGAAAATGAATGTGCTGGCACCTCCTAAGGAAAAAAATACTGTTTCCTTTACCTTAAGCTTACATGCTGTAGCCCTGCTAACTATAGTGGAAGGAAGGGGACACTGTTGTATAAGGAAGTGGAAACAGCTGAACACAACCAGCAATGTCATTGTCTCTCTTTTTCTTGAGGTCAGAGAGAATGTTTTGGCAAAGGTAACAAACTATCCCTCTAGTTACTGGGAATACATGATGCAGAAAGCGCCAGCACAGCTCTGTGTGGGAAATGTACAGTCAGCTGCAGGAGGAATTTGGTAAAGAACGTGAAAGTGGGGATGTAAGAAAGCCACAGTGTTTCAGTGGCAGTAAGTGATGATAGATTTCTTAACAACCAATGGAACAGAAGATTCTTACTGAGAACAGGAACTGTTGGAGTTCTTTACCTGGATATCATATATGTATTCCAATTTTTTAAAAAATGTTTTGTTCATTTTTACATCTTCCCTGTCTTGGTTGCCGATCCATTTCATTTCCATTGAAAAAAAACCAAAATCAACACCCCCCAAAATGCAATAGCTATCAGAGCAAAAGGATGATGATGTCTTCCATATATGACTTATCTTGAAATTAAGTCCAGGCAAAAAAAGAGGTTTTACCTTGTGAAATTGTTATAAGACAAGCTAGCAGAAAGAAAGTAGGAGGAATCCCTCTATAGTGGAGGCCTTGTAACATCACTATTCAGGCTCTGCAGACTATCAGCAATGTGCTGGAAATGATACTATGTACTGGTGAATGATGGTTTTGTTGTCTCAGGGCAAAAGTTTATGCTTCTAAGTATAAGTGGTCTGATTTTCAGGTGTGTTTAACATGGGCACTGTATATCAAAATTAGTGACAAGCGTCTCACTTCTGCTTAGAGTAACCAATGGAAGCTGTGGATGCTCAGTATCAATTAAAAATCAGGTCACTTCTTCAAGGAGGCTTAAAATCGATGTGGGCCCTTGATTTCAGATACCCAGGTTTCAAAATTTTGAGTTTAATACAGATTTATAAAACAAATCAGCCAGTGAAGAATTTATCTCTGTACTCTTCACTGCTTTTCATTGCTAAGGGAAAGCAGTGCCAGCTGTCTCTCTAAGCAGATAAGATTATGAAGAGCTGCAGTAGTTTAGCAAATTCTTTCTCACTCATTTTATAACATACAATAAAATGGCAATATTTTGCTGTTTTGTTCTCGGGAATATCCTTACACAATTCATGAGGTAGTTTTATTATGATTGTTACAGGTCAAAGATCATCATTAAAACTGGCAGAATGCAATGGACCAAATCCTTCTGTTAATTGCACGTGTGCAAGCTTACTAGGTACAGTGATGTGGTAAAGATGCAGCTAAGATGAAAATATGTTCCTTTATCTGTCTAACAAATGCTTTTCAGGGAGATTAAGAGCAGAAGATGTCTCTCATATATGATCAGTTGCAGGTGATTCTGTAAAAGCTCAGAGCTCTTGGTGTCTCTGCTGAGAGGCCGTTGGGCAGAGACCTTCTTTAGTTTGTCGTATTTTTCACATATTGTTTAGACTAAACTATGGATCATAGGTCTGCAAATAAAGAAAAAGATTAGATTATATATATATAAAGTAAAAAGTGACTTGTTATTTAAACAGCATTAGTTTTGGATATCTATTTCAGACCTGATAGAGCTCCAGCTTCTTGAAAGGTATTCCTTAAGATGCTCCCAGCTCCATATTTAAACAGACATTTAGGAGTCATTATTGATACGTAAGCTTTCCAACTCCCATTCCCCAGGCTTTGCACCAATAACACCACAGCACGCAGTTGTAGCTGAACTTGGGATTTGACTGAGCAGAAAGGAGGATGAGACCAGTATTTCTGACAGGTGAGGAATGGAAAGACAAAATTCCCTTGCAAGTGTGTGTAGAAGACAACCGGCATCTGCTGGGTGTTCTGCATCAAGTCCTGACACTTGCCATACTATCAAGTTAACCAGGTAGGAAATACCTTGAGTGTCAATATAGGTCTGTTTTAGAGACTGGCAATTCAGGGATACTGAGGGAATAGAGACTCACTGAACGTGCAGGGAGAGCAAAGCCTGACTACAGGTCACCATACAAGACGGAGTAGGTGCTAGCTGTTAAAGTCCCCATTTCTAATTTATCCAACACAGAACCAAACATATAAGAGTTCAGTGGATTTGGGGGTAGGTTAATCCCATTGTGCATAAAAAAAGATAATGATAAGGACTCTGTAGTGAATGACATGCATTAAAATATTAATATAGAGTAGAATAAAATAATAACATGAAATAAAATATTTACACTATAGCAATGTCTCCTGTTACAGCTTCCTTGTCCTGATGGCATTGTTAGCTGTCTCTTGCATGGTTTCTGTGGCTCAGCCTCATAGTAGAGGGTAAATCAAAGCCAGAGTCTGTATATCACTAGTTTAATTGCATAAAGCTTTCAGTCACTCCATTGGTAATTCCATCAGAATTCTGACACCAGTACTGCAGCAGAAGGCTGTCTACCAAAAACTGTCTCATTGCAGACAAGTAAGATGGAGAGTGAAATTTCCTAAATCTCACCCAGGTGTCCTGAATAACCCAAAAGCTGTTAAATTGTGACACAATTTAATTGTGAACTTTTTCTTGAAAGTTAAGAAAAAAGAATTAAGGCTCAGGGAGAGTTCCACTATGTTATATGATGAAATTCCTCCATTGTCATGTATTGACAGTGGGAACATAAAAGAATCGAAAAACCATTTCAGATTCTGAAAAAAGATTTCTTCCTGGAATCATGTTTCAGGCTGTTTCTCCACGCCTTTCCACCAAAAATTAAGTAAAGTATCCTCAACTTGGGCACCTGCAGTTGATGAATTCATGTGACTTCCTCTCTAACAGCTTAGGTGTTCATGCTGAGATAGTAATCTACTCTCTCTCTCTCTCTCGTCAATAACTCCGCTGGACTTGCTCCAGTATCTCTTTCTCTTTCTTGTAATGGGGACTCCCCAGACTGGATACAGTACTCCAACTGTGGTTCACAAGTCCTTCCCTGGATCTGTTATCTGCACTTTTATAACCAAGATACCAATGGCCTGTGCTGCGGCTGCTGATGCCTGTTCTACTTGTTGTCCACCAGGCTCCAAAGGCTCTTTTCTGCAGACCTGCTCCCTAGATGGGTACCCCCTAATCTGTGCTGTCTCCGGGGGTTTTTCCCATCTGAGATGTAGGACTTTGTTTTTGCATTTGCTTTTCATAAAATCATAGAATATCTCAAGTTTAAGGGACCCATAAGGATCATTAAGTCCAAATCCCTGCTCCTCGCAGGACTATCTAACACTAAACCATATGACTGAAAGTGTTGTCCAGATGCTTCTTGAACTCTGACAAGCTTGGTGCCATGACCACTTCTCTGGGGAACCTGTTCCAGTGAGCAACCACCCTCTCAGTTAAGAACCTTTTCCTATTGCCCAGTCTGAACTTCCCCTGATGCAGCTTCATTTCATTTCCTTGTGTCCTATCACTGGTCACCAGAGAGAGTAGATCAGCACCTCCCTCTCCGCTGCCCTCCCTTAGGAACTTGTAGACTGCGATAATGTCATCCCTCAGCCTTCTCTTCTCCAAGCTGAACAGTCCAAGTGACCTCAGCTGCTCCTCCTAAGTCTTGCCCTCGAGGCCTTTCACCATTTTTGTTGCCCTCCTCTGACACACTCCAATAGTTTGATGTCCTTGTTATATTGAGGTGCCCAAGACTGCACACAGTACATGTGGTAGGGCTGCACCAGTGCAGTGTAGGGTGGGACAATCACCTCACTCAACTGCCTAGTGATGCTGCTTGATGCACCCCAGGACAAGGTTGACCCTTTTGGCTGCCAGGGCACACAACTGACTCATATTCAACTTGCCACCAACCCAAACCTCCAGATATCTTTCAGTGGGGCTGCTCTCCAGCCTCTCACTCCCCAATTTATCCCATCTCAGGTGGAGAATATAGCACTTGCTTTTGTTACATTCCATACGGTTGGTGATTGCCCAGCTCTCTAGCCTATCCAGATCTCTCTGAAAGGCCTCTTTGCGCTTGAGGGACTCCACAGTTCCTCCTAATTTAGTATCATTGCCAAACTTGCGTAGTGTACATTTGACTCCTGCATCCAGATCATTTATAAAAACATTAAAAGTTTTGCTGATTGTCACCAGATTCCTGTCAGCCTCTTTCTCTGGCTTGTCTCGGTCTCTCTGAATAGCAGTATATTGACTGCATTTGGTGTCATCTGCAAACTTGCAGAGGGTACACTGCTATCCACATCGTTAATGAAGGCATTAAACAGTGTTGGTCCTGGTATTCATCCCTGAGGTATGTCATTCTTAACTGGCTGCCAGCTAGACTTTGCAGCACTGGTCACAACTTTGAGCACAGCAGTCCAGCCGATTTCTCACTCACATTATTGTTCATTCATACAGGCCATATCTTAAAAATTTGGTGATTTGGAGACTATGAAGACTGTGTCAAAGGCATTACTAAAGTCAAGGTATATGGCATCACCTGCCCTCTCCCTTATCCACAACACCAGTTACCTCATCACAGAAAACAATTGAGTTACAAGGAATGATTTGCCCTTGGTAAATTCATGTTGGCTGTTTGCAGTCACCTTATCCTTCATAGGACTGGAAAAGGTTTGTAAGAGGATTTGATCCATCATCTTCCCAGTGGCTGAGGTGAGGCCGACTGGCCTGTAGTTCCTGGATCCTTGTCAGTGAAAACTGAAGCAAAAAAGGGATAGAGGACCTCAGGGTTTTCCCTGACACAGTCTCCTTAGTTTTTTTCTTGCTGCTTCTCTCCTTACAGAAACCTTTCTTGCTGCCTTTTTTTCCCTTAAAGATCTTCTATCCAGATTTTCTACATAGTGGGTGGACCCTGAATCTTTTTTGTCCCATGCGCTATTCACAGAGGAGAAACACCAAGACAAAACAAAACCATATAGCTGATTTGCTACAGGATGTAGTGGATCCCATCTAAGGATGTCTGGGATTCTCTCAGCACAGAGAGCTCCTTAGGTGGTGAACAATTACCACAGCAGGATTTCTGAAGCCTGCCTAACTTAATTCTGTCAACGTAAGAGGCATAAACTGGGAGCAATGACCACCAGTGCAATGAACTAATTGCTACAGTTTAAAACAAAACAGGGTAGGAGTTTGTGCCAGCTGTGGTAGAATTCTATAAAGGTGGTTGTTTTTATGCTAGGAGCTATGCTGAAAACATTAATGTACTTCATAAAATCTTGTAATATCAACAAGATGAAATTGCAGTAAATAGAAGTTTTAACTTCCGCATCAGGTGCAAGTATTCTTTCTGTAAAGTTGTCTTTCAGATAGTAACGTTTTGGTCAGAGTTCATTGGGTAATAAATTCCAAGCATTATATTTACAGAGATATATAAACAGCCAGAATTATGCTTTTCAGTTTCTGTAGTTACATCTGCATCAGCCTTGTAGGATGATGCAGGGTCCACGCCATGTGGTATACAATGACTCACGTTTTTATGAATCAAGGCGGGCCCTACCCAGGGTTTACTTCTTGCATTCACTGCTGCTTGAGCTTAGCCCTGGGTATCTGATGGGCTCTGTGTGGTCTTATGACGTCATCGTCTTTATATAATTTTTCAGTTCGATGTATCTGAAATAATGCAAGTGGTTGTGTTGCAGCCCAAGAGGGTAGTGATTTTATAGCATGCAATGAATAGCTATGTTTCACAAGCATATGTGAAGTCACAGGTGAAAATAGTTCTGCAAGCTGCACGACAGTGGACAACTAGATATGAAATTAGTGTGGAAATGTAGTTCCTTAATGCGGAATACATTTTGTCTTTTGAAATCAGACTTTGCTTTAATTAGCAATAATTACAGGATCCTTCTATTTTTCACCTGACTCCAGCTTTAATTTAATTTTAAATGCAGTTTTATGGAATCCTTTTACAGCTCTTACCAGTGATGATGGTTTTCAAACGCCATCAGCTGCTTAATGTTTAACATGCTTTCTGATATCCTTAACCTTAGAGGTTATCAGGTTAGATATTGATTCCTTACAAGGGAGAAAAAGAAAAGGAAAATTGGTCTAGCTGATGTTAAGAGTATATTCCAAGACTACTCTACAGAGGTTTGCATTAAGGCATGATCTGTCATTACTTAGGAAATTACAAAGGTGCTATTAGCTATTACTTTTACATTATTACAAAGTTCCATAAAAATACTGCCTTATCCACTGAGCAGCTTGAAGACACAAAGGTCTTCTTTGCTGCTGAAGACAGTAAACTTTTTTCTCTGTGCAATGCTTTGGGAAAAATGGCTGTACAAAAACATATAGATACTAATAATGTGTTGACTTGGTCCCAGAATAACTGAAAAAACTGCAAAGCTGCATGAAAGCAGTAGCTACTTTCAATCTGGAAGCTGTATAAGGCCTGTTTTTTAAGTATATACAAGTATCTCTGATTGTGAAATTAGTATCCCTAAAGATCTGCTTACAGTTTTTTCTTTAACTTCCTTTGTGGATGTCTTATTGTAGTTTTAAATAATGTATTTCTACAGTAACAAGAAACCCACCAGTGCTGACTTGGTGCCTTTCTGTTAGGAAGGCAGAATGGTGTATAGCACTCACTCCAGATCTGTGGGAATCTCCCATGAGGACCTTGCTAAGCAATGGGAACAGATAATTTAGGTTCTGGTTTATTTTTAATTTCTTCACAGAAAGCTGAAGCCATCCAAGTGTGTTGTTGACAGAAAGGGATTTCCAGAAGATGCTTGCCTTTGATCTCCTGCCATACTGTGCTATGGAAGTTATCAAGTGTTCTCAGAGCTGCTAGAGCAAAATTTGCCCTCTGAATGCTCTTATCCATCAAAACTGTGTCCCATATCTCTAACAGCTGTCACAGTTTTCTCACAGAGTTATCTCCATCTGAAGGAGAGCAGGTGTTATTTCTAGCACTCCTTTGCGTCCTAGCATCAGCAGTCTCTCACTGTCACCGCAGGACCATGGCAGTGCTCCAAGCTGCACGTTTCCCGCAAACACCGGATGGCAGGGATCTAGGGATTAACAAGAGGGCCCACACCTAATTTTCTGATATAAAACTGTAGCATTCAGGCGCTTTGTTTCACCAACTTTTTTTGCCTTCAGTCATATTAGAGGAATATTAGAGTTCAAATGATCATTATCCCAAGACAGTGGGTCTCATTTTCGCTTGCGTTGAGCATACACTCTGGTCTCATGAAAATCATATTCTTAGTTAAATGCAAAAAATGCTTCCTTTTCAACACCTCTTTCAGTTATGGGAAACAGATGGCTCTCCCCATGCTTCATGACTGTTACCACTTGATGTGAAGTATCTCCAGTGTCTGAATTTGACACATACAAGGGCACAGCTCTCTGCTTTAACACATCTTCCATATATTGAAGATATTTAGGGATGCTGTAAGACACCAGTTTTGAGCAGTTCCTCAGGCTACGGTAACCCTGTAGTGTAGTTGGTGTAAGAGAAAAAAAACGTCCCATCACTATTATGGAGGCTATTGTCCCTCAGGCCAGTTATACACCTGTATTGCCTGGCTGCCCATTTGTGAAAAGTGACTATCAAAGTGGAAGAACCATCTCTTTTTCACCTCTCTTACGCATCTGAATAGATCAGAGGACCATCCAGGTTCATGACCCTTTTCTGCTAGTCAGAGCATAATCACGTAGGAGGACCTGATTCTTCTCTGGATAGCTCTAGACAGCTCCAGATAACTTAGCTTGCCTAGCTAAACTTCACATTTATCTATTTTTGATGAATAATAAGAGCATAATTTAGTCTGAAAGAAAAACTTCTAAAGAATTTGAAACAATCAATGTTAGACTCATGAGCCTAAGAAACTTCACAGGTTTTTTAACTTTTAGATCTGCCATTTCTTTTACTACCCACTTGAGCTCCAGGCTTGTTAATTTTGGAGCTTCTTAATGAATGAGGGACAGTCATTAAAAGATCCTGAGCACTGTGAATAATACTTCCTATACATATTTATTTTCAGCAATGAAGCTTGTTGTTTTAAAGATTACAGAGTAAGATTCTAAAAAATGAAAGTTGTGTAGTAAAGTTTCCTCGGTTTTAAATTAATATAATATAGTAAAACTTCCCCAACTATTTTCAAAGAAGCTTATGCTACGGGCTTTCCACACTGAAATCAATTACAGCCTTAATGGTATCTTAAATGGTAACATTCAGTAACCTAAGTCAGGAAAAGAGCCAGTATAGAAGTGACTCATTAATACAACATATAAATTAGAGATCCCCAGCAGCGACATACTGTTACATACAAAAGCTTAGAAAAAAATGCAGAATATTTCTAAGTCATCATTATGGTTTTGAGTTGCAGAAAAGAAAAACACGAAGCCTATTTGGACTGCTTATTATTTATTTTTTTCCTCCAGTGACTTTTCTTCCTCCATCGGCTTCATGGACAACTGAAGGAAATATTAAAGGAAACAGCTATTTCAGCTGTTTTGCAAAAGATGAATGGCAGCAGTATTACCATCTCCATCTCTTTCAGCTTTATTTTAAAAGTAGAGTTCGTTAACAGCCAATTACATAGTTTTGAAGTCCAAATGTAGGCTGGGAGTCTTATTTCCACATTCCAACAATTTCAGGTATATTTGTTTCTCCACTGATTTGCAGCTTGCTAGCTTATGTTAACTTGCCACTTCCTTCTCTGCTCCAGCAACTGTTGCTGTAGATACCTCTCTCTGCTGGCTTCCTCTCCCTCTGTGGCACTCGTTGCGTTCAGGCAGTGACCTTGGCCTGCTCATCTTCCTGAGCTAGGCATCGTTTGTTTGTGGGTGTAGTCCCAAATGGCTTGCCAGGTTGCCTCGGGAAATATTTGACTAAGCAGCAAATTGAACCCAGCTCCTGAACTGTCCTTCAAACCATTTTCCTAATGTCTACTTGTCTTTGCATAAAATACCCAGGCAGACCACATTGCCACATCAGCCTTTTTGCAAAGAGGTAATGGCTTTGGGGTGGTGGCAACTGCACATGCATCAACCAGAGATATTATGTATTCTACTTTGAAATATACATTTCTACTTGAAATCCTGTGCATTACGTTGAGTACTACAATGGCCCACCTAAACAAATAATTGATAATTGAAGCTTCCTGTAATTGGACATTCTACTGGTAGTAAGGATTATAAGTGATGAATAGACAATGGAATAAAACATGATGAAAGGTAATGAAATCCTGCACTTTGTCTGAACAGATTTATTCGCTTACTTTCTTTTGATGTCTTCAACAGGACTAGAAGCTCAAGATGCCCAGTCTACTGTTTGTAAGTTGTGATATCACTGAAATACGACATGCCTTTCAAACAGGCAGAAGAATACTGTCCTAACCCTAAAACATACCACTGATACTGTGAGGTGGAGAAAAACCATTTTGAGATGATGCTTTCATAGCTTATTCTGAAGAATGTAATGGTTAAATAAAAGTGACTAAAAGGGGAGCAAGTAGTGAGGCAGCTCATTTCAAAGCAGTTTCTTTTACAGCCTGCAGTAGTGTCATCAATCCATAATCTGCCTTCTAACTTCAATGTTTTTGTTGGGAGCAGGCGGGGAAGTAAAATTTAACTTTCTACTCTGATATATAAAAAAGGAATAGACCATCCTGAGAATGAACACTTTGCTAACCAGAGGTGCCCAAACAATTTCTTGTTTCTCCCAGAAAACACATCTTCTCAGCCCTTTAACCCATTTCTGCTTTCCTGTTATCTTCTTCATTTAAATCATTGCAAAACAAAACAAAAAAATATTTATTTATTTTTCTTTGTATTATCTGAAAAGGGTGGCTGTTAGGAGAGAAAAGTGCTCCTTTAGAAATCAGAGGGTTGAAGTGCTTTAATTTCAGCTCTCATGATTAAGGATGTACAGTTTAAAATTTGAGGATAAATGAGGCTAGTGTTCTAGAAAAACTCAATACAGATCAACTCAGGTCCAATTATTTTCTTACTGCTATCCTACAAAAGAACACCTGGGTTACCAAAATAGCAAATAGTAGTGGAGGCTCGTTGCATATCACAGCAAAAATTAAGAGATAAGATAAGAAAGAGGAAGCTTCTGGTGTCAGTCATGCCAGTGCTAGAGACGGATTTACCTTAGTAAAATCCTACCACCCCTTTTTAGCCCTCAATCATTTGAGTTTGGTTCCTATGACAGAGAATAGCTGTACAATGCCCACCTTAGCCCTGCAATGTGACCTCATCCAATCTTTATCACATTCCCATCAATCTGTAATGGAAATATCAGGAAAAGGAGTATCACTGGAAACCCTAGTTCTTTTTATTTGAGCCTTAAGTGGACAAAACCAAAAAGAATTACCAGATAACAAAAGTAACAAGACAAACTGGACAGGATCTCTTTTCTCTCTCCCTGGACTATGTGAGGCATTAGGACCTTGCTTTAAGAAAACCGATTCCCTCAGGACTAAAAATCTGAGTATAAGTTGTATGCCACAAGTAGGAAAATTTTACCTACCCCATGCAAATTTTCAGTGACATCTAATAGATGGACATATTATGTGTGTTTCTATATATCTGACTATCATGTACACACATATCTAATTAACATGAAGGAAAAAAAAATCTTTAGATCATCTCTTTAGAAAAGATGTTAAGCCATATAAAGGTGCGATATATGTATCCAGAGCCAAGTTAGAAAAGGCTTTTGCCACTCACATTGCCAAGTTAAATACGGCACAATTGAAGCAAACCTGTCCCTCCAGGCACTTATAAGCCTACAGTTGGGAGCTCTTGGAAGCTAACTTAGCACCAATTGTGTCTTATTTAACTTGGACATTTAAAGGGCTAACCCTTCAGCAACTTGGCTCACACTGACCGCATCACACCTTCATGTGACTGACCTTCCCCTCTCAACTTTCTCTCATTTAGTGCACACTGAATGTTTTTGATCAGATCTGATTTACGTTATTTTGGCCAATTAGCGTAAAAGACAAAAACAAAATCTCTAAATGACAGATCTCCGAACATAAAATATAATTGGATGGAAGTGGACCTGTTCACATTCTTTTTGCCTTAGCTCAGCGTGTGAGTGTTAAGTGCTAGCCGCCTGTTTTTGCTTGCTGTCTTTGCCATGCTACAAGGAGCTTTCCCCAAAGCCTGATAGTTGAACCTTCTGTGCTCTTGTGCAGGGCTCATATGCTGCACTAAAAGAAGCAGCTTTTCTCTGCTCTGGGAGAGGATCTGGGTTGGATGCAATGATAACGGGAAATAGAGAGGGCAGCCGATGTGTTACAGAAGACTTCTGCTGTCATATGTCAGGGCATGCATGTGGTAGAGCCAGATGGTATTGTTAAAAGTGTAAAGAGCTTCAGGTCTTGCTTCTTCTGATAAATACATGCCTGAAAGAGACTAAACTAAAATATGGGTATCCTGTGGAAAAGTGTCAGTTGTGACTACCACAATGAAGAAAGAGGAATTCAGTAAATAAATTTGTTTTAACATCAAAATACTGTTGCCATATAAGCACAGGAAACTGAGCTTCTTTAGATCTCAGATCATGCATGTTTAAAGACACTCCCAGGTAGATTTCTATCATTTGAGTCAGCAAAATCAGAATGGATGACAATGGAATTTGATTGAAATATTGTGTTGCAATCTTTGTAGATTATTACCTGTGATAATTAAATGTTTAAAGTCATAGTAATGACAGCAGTACAAAGGCTTTGACAGATTAGATAGGAAGAACACAAAATGACTTCCTTGAGGTGCGTACATCATCAGATACGTGGTCTTATACCATCTTCTCATCCAGCATGAAATTCTAGTCTCTGCAATAGAACTTCTCCATTCAAGGTGATGTGTCGATGGAGCTGCAGGGGGAGCAAAGGAAAAGGTGTCAAATATGGCCCTCAAGAACACTGGGATGGATAAAGATGGATGTATTGGTGGGAGGAGAAGGGAATGAGTGTGTCATCCATCTTCTTGGTAGTAGTGACTGTGTAGCACACACAGTGCACAGCACCTTTTATGCTGTTCTGCCAGCACCTAGCCCTCCAATAGAACAAGTTGCACATGGATGAGTGGAAAAAGAAATGTACAGTAAGATTTGCTAGCCAGGAGGTGCAATTTAGAATAAACTGAAGTGATGCTTCATATTTCTGCTGTCTCCAAGCCTCTCATATTAATTTAGGCCTTGATTATGTGTGACTAGTCCTGCTGTGAAATGAGCCATGGGCCTAAGGTCTCAAGGGTTATCACTGCTTCTTAAACATGCTGTGTGGAATTTGTGGTACAATTTTATTCCTTTTTTCCATCTAAAAGGTTTATAATGACTAGATACAGTTCAAAACATTATTAAAATTAATGAGTAATATAATAGGAAAAAACACTTAATAATACTCTTGTACTAATTCACCCCTGTCTCCTCTTATCCTCTTCTGTTTTCTTCTTCAGATAAAGAATTTGTTGGCTGACATGTTATAACAGCATAGGGCTGGAAACAACTGTCGTTTGATTAACACCTGCCTTGCATTCTAAGAGGTGCTTTGTGAAGCTCTTACAAAACATTAACCTGAAATGTCACCATGCTTTTTTACACATATCATACATCACAGGCAGGGAGCAGAAGAGATGAGATTACTACTAATGGTGTAAGTCGATGCAATACAGGAAATTTATTTAATCAAACTGCCAGAAGTACCTAGCAGATGGCTGCAACACTGGTTTGTGTGGTAGCACAAAAAGACCAGCAGTTCCTTCCAATCTTACCTGGGAAGGAGAAAGAAATATTCCTCCTGCCACAAAATGTTTAGCCCTGAAAATGTAAACATGAGGTAAGAAACAGACAAATGAGATCAGTACCACCAGGAATTAATAAGGTACACTTCTACATCATGTTTCTACCTATTACTAACCTCCAGTGATAAGGTGGTATATGAAAAAAATGCAGAAGAATTAATTTCTACAATTGTTACTAGATCAGTCGAAGGCAAATTGCCAAGAATCAGGGAAAACATTGCACCTCTTGTTCTAAATAGAATCTATAAACCTTATAACTGGTCAAATGAGGATGTCTCCTGTGTAAACTTTTGCACCCAAGCCTAAACTCGTGTTGCTGGTCAATGGGGAGAAATAGAGATCCTGTTATTCTCATCTTCAAGATGCCTATAATAGATCAGATTATAAACTATGTTTTAATAGTTGCCATTTCTTTTCCTTGATTACAAAGGGAAGTCTAAGGAAAGTAAGCCAAATGAAGACCATTAAAGTCAGGGAAGGCACATCTCAGTCTATGTAAGCAGGCTGTACCTTTTTCAGAAGTGTAACAGTGGAGATTTATTCTTGCCTCTGCCCTGTGTCAAAGTATTTGAACATACTAATGAAACAGAAAACACAATTGCAGAGAAAATGCAGAAAATTGGAAAATACAAAGAGAAATATTACTTGAAATTAACAGATTCTCCATTCTAATGTTCTCTGAGATGTAGTTACATTGTAATAACTTTAGTCAACACCATCTTCCTTCTTCCACAGAATCCTCTCTATGAGTCCCACCCAGAATCCAAATAAATGAATGTTTTCGGTGAATCACTATGTACAATTTGGTCTTCAAAAAAATTAGTGTCTGAAACTTTCCTCATCAGTTTGGTAAAACTACCTATACGATAAATAAGCTCTGGTTTAGTCTCTTTTTCTGTGAAAGTGCAGATAAGGATACAGACTGGAGTCACCCTTTATTAGAATGGTTTACTGAAGCCACAGCAGTTAGAAGTGTGACCCTGGAGTCCCTTCTGCCTTAAGTGACTGACAGCCCAAACACTGGACTGTGTGAAACAGGCTTTATTGTGGGATGGAATGAAAGAACATTTACAGCAGTGGAAAAATGATACAAAATCCAACTGACTGAAGTAGGAAAGGCAATACAGTAAACATGGTGTTTGGGAAAAATACACTGAATTTTGTGCAAACGTGCTCTTTTTTTTCAAGATTGCCAAAGAATTAATTAACTTTTTAACACCAAACACTGCCTTTGGCCTTTGAAGAGCTGTGGCGTGTGAAGAAGGGCTTACAGAACTCTCTGAGAAGTGAGAATAGAATAGTGGGAGGGCTGAATGGCCACGTGCTGCGAGGATGTAGAGCGAGTGTGGAGGACAGGGAGGTATCCCTTGTCTGGACAGCGCCTGACTTTATAATAGTTTTGACTCAGAGGTTGCAGCGTCTCATGGAAGGCGGCTCCCACCTCCGAGGTGAGCAGGAGAGGACTTGGCAGCTGTTGCTGCACAGTGGGATGGGGGATACAGGTCCCACTGGGCAGTTCTGGCAGAGGGGTCTTCCTTCTACCCTGATGTACATGTGCCAGCCACTGAGCTGCCATTTTAACAACTGAGTGTAAGCCAGAAACCTGGGTTTCAGGTTTGGAATAGAAGTGTTTAAGTGCACAAACAAGTATTTAGGACCTGCTCACTGCGTTTCAGAGGTGAACAATGTTAGCAGTGTGAGTTGTGATGTGCTACATATAAGTGTCTGAAAATTTGCCCTGTGTCAACTTACTTAATACTGTGTAGTCAGGCTATAGTCCTGTTTGCAGCTAAGCCCAAGGAGGCAGTGTGTCCCACAGGACGAATGAAGAAGACCTTTTGCAGTGACTGGGATGTAGCTGCTCTGCAGGACCCTTGGCTGTGTGGAATGAGCATTCCATGGGATCTGCGAACAAGCAGGGTGAGGTCTTACAGTGCATGCAAAGGCAGTGATTGAGGGCATTTTTGTCCAAATCAAGGAATGGGCCAAGGTTGGCCAAGGACTTGTCCAGGAGGCTAGTGACACATTGAATATTTGTTTCCTTTTGGTCTCTGGGTTAGTTTTTCCATTGACTTGGGTAAATAAAGACTGTTTAATTGAAGCACAGGCAGCTCGACAGTAAGACATCAGTGTACCCTATATCTATGTTGTTCAGAGCTAAAAATTAAACCAATTGAGGTCTGGTTTTATACTCCACCTTGGTATCTCATATCTCTGATGTCAGTTCTCAAGAACAAGATATACAAAGAAGCATTAACTTTTTCACACATTTTGTAGCAGATAATGTTTATGGTCTTCTCTTCTTTTTATGTGAACACGCTGTGCTGGCATGTGCTGCTGTGTAGTGAAATTGTCTGATCTCAGGAACTGATTATGCAAAGTGAAACTGTGGAGCACAGCTCTCCCGCTCCCATTATGTCTCGTTAAATGCTGATATTTTCACATTTCTGTGTAAATATTTCACATGATTTCAGAAATTTAGCTTCAGGATGTAGAGTGAAAAATAAGAGACAAGACAACATAGTTTAGGCTAGTTGGGAAGAAGGAAGAACAAATGCAGTAAGATGGTAATTTTTTTTTTAGTTGAAATAGTGACAGATCTGAGCTGACACTTGAGTTTAAGTCCACAGTTCCCTGGGTTTTTTAAGACTATTGAGTTCATTTAGTCTGGCGGTATAGAATGGGGCATGGAATTCACCCAATTTCTGCAATGAAAAACTGCTGTTTTTCTGAAAAGGAAGTAAGTTTTTATTACAGTGCTTCAAGAGATGTAATACTCGCTGCCATCCAGGTCAATATTTCAAGGGTTTGCTTAAAATTGATATAAACTACAGTAAAGGATTTCAGCTATCTGTGTTAAGATCTAAAATTAGTCTAAAATCTGAATTCACAAATTCCAATCATCTATGAGAACTTTCTCCACACAAAAGTAAGATCTGCCTGTGTGGGTTTGATATCAGAGTTATGGATGAAAGAGGGATCTATTTGTGTATGTTGCTATTTAATGAGGGCACAGTAAAATGGTGTTAAAATATTTTGTATTTACTTGGGCTGCTTTCTAAGCTTTACCCTAAAAATCACAGAATCACAGAATGTCAGGGATTGGAAGGGACCTCAAGAGATCATCTAGTCCAACCCCCCTGCCAGAGCAAGACCACCTAGAGTAGATCACACAGGAATGCATCCAGGCAGGTTTTGAATGTCTCCAGAGAAGGAGACTCCAAACCTCTCTGGGCAGCCTGTTCCAGTGCTCTGTCACCCTCACAGTGAAAAAATTTTTCCTTATGTTACTATGGAACCTCCTGTGCTCCAGCTTGAACCCGTCGCCCCTTGTCCTTTCATTGGACATCACCGAGAAGAGCCCAGCTCCATCCGCCTGACACTCACCCTTCATGTAGACATTGATGAAATCACCCCTCAGTCTCCTCTTCTCCAAGCTAAAGAGACCCAGCTCCTTCAGCCTTTCCTCATAAGGGAGATGTTCCACCCCCTTAATCACCTTTGTGGCTCTGCACTGGACTCTTTCAAGCAGATCCCTGTCCTTCTTGAACTGAGGGTCCCAGAACTGGACACAATATTATAGATTATATTTGCAGCAATTACAGTACACCACTATTTAATGACACAATGATGGTGGAGAACAAAAACATTCAGCTATTTAGACAAGTCAGGTTCTGTGGAATCTCAGTCTGTGGCATAAATTCAGTGCATCACATGAAACTGTTTAATGTATATCTCACTTCTTCTGACTCAAACTAACCAATCAAATTAATGCAGGCTGAGAAGATAGGACCTGTATGGCACCAAGTAAAGCTAAAGTCTGCTTGCAAACTTGACTGTAATGTTTGTTTAAAAGAACAGAATCAGGCAAATCCTTGTATATTCACCAGGGCACAGGTTGAAGGGGAAAATAAATTATATTATTCTGATTCTTTGCAGTTTAGCAGTTGTCCATTGTTCACGTGCTAATCCAAAGTGCATATCTTTTAATAGAACTCCTGTCTCATATCTCCTGAAACTTATCTGACAACAAAAGCCATTTTTATCTTTGAAGTTGTAAAGATGAGACTCACCGGTAAAAGTGTATGGCACACCCTATTTGATTCAGCATGTAGTTAAAGAGTTAAAGACAGAAGGAATATTAAACTTTGTGTTCTGATGGGAAATCTTGGAGCTGTTGCTTAGTCAACTGTCTTGATCTCTAAATTTTGAAGGTACGTTTTCAGAAAGAAAAGGAGGAATATTGAAAAATGTTTTCAGAAAGAAAAGAATCTTGAAAAATATTCCTTCTTTGGCAGTTCTTGATGTCACTAAGAAAGGCATCACAAACATTTTTCTCCAAAGCCTGTTCCTACAAATTCCGATCCCTTGGTTTTATTTCAGAGCCCTTCTTGGCTGGATTGCAGTGCTGCAAATGGCTTTTCTGGTTTTCCTTGTGATATACCCACTTCTGTTTCTATCTGCTCAGGCTCTTGCTTCAGCCAATAGTTAATGTAGTTGCTAAGCTTTTACCCACCCTTCTGCTATCTGGCTTCCTTATTTCGTTTCCTTCCTTATAGTGCCCTCTATGCATATGCCTACTCATGCATTCACATGCATATTTCTGGAATAGATAAAACGTTGGTGTTTTTTTGTTTGTTTGTTTGTTTGTTTGTTTGTTTGTTTTCCAGCTCTCTGCTAGTGATCTAGCCAATCTGCATGTAGCAGGACAGAGGAACTCTCCTGTGAGAAGCCTGCACCTCTCTGGCTGTGTCTAGACTTATCATTTGTTGTTAAGTGTCACGCCATATGTGGCGTTATCTACCAAACGCTGACAAAGGGCTGGTGTGTACAATGGTGCCTTTCTGGATGCAGGGTTTACCTCCTGCAGAAATCACAGCAAGTGCTGTCTTGCACATGCTCAGGCACATCTCAGCCTGAGGCAGAGGTGCCTCTACGCAGCCAGAAGGAAGATTGCCTTGTTGTATATATACTACTAAAGGAAAGAGGACCAGGGCCTGATTCATGCCCATACAGCTGGGGGCTGGCCTCTGCCATTGCTAATGGGTACTGCAGAAAAAAAAAGCAGACAGATGAACTGCAACCCCGTGCTCAGACTTGCTTCCTGGACATCTTGTCATTTAGCAGCGTACCATTCTGCACAGGGTAATTTCCACCAACAAAGTGGAGCATGTAAGGAGTTGAAGGGTTGGGGCTAACACTAGGCGTTGCTGACACACAGCGCTGTGTTGCAGCTGTGTTACTTTTTGCCTAGGTGATCGTCTCCTTCCACCCACTAGTTGTGCTGTGCTCATGATTACCTTTCCTCTGGCTGAAGATCTTCTCCTGTGGGCAGCCCCAGGGGCAGGGGATGGTGTCTGTTCTGTCTCTTAGGTGTCCCGCAGTCCTGTGATACTGCACTGTTGCTGTCAGGGTGCTCTTCTAAAGGTATAAAACACATGCCTCCATATTAAATTTAGTGATTAAAGTCAAAATCCGCATATTCTGCTGACTCATTTCAGTTATTTTTCTGGGGAGTCTGGAAGCAGTACTCTAATGTGTAGTGCTCTGTATACTCCCCCTGGTGTCTACATATTATTTTCTGTGCTCTTGGATCATTTTTATTTCAACCTTCAACTGAAAAGCAGGAATATAAGCAGTTGTGTTACCTTCAGGGAAAAACATCATGCTGTTTGGAGGACAGGATTTTTGCTTTTGAGAACTGCCAGTCCCTCAAAGATGTGACACAGTGGAAGCCAGTCAAGAGCAGAACTACAAGGACAGCTTGGCACACAGGCTCTGTGCTAAGGATGCTGAGACATGCTGAGCACAAGTGTAATAAAAAAAATTAAGTGGTTGAGCTTTCTTTAGGGCATTGAGAAATGTGATTTAAATCTCCTTAGATAGAAGAGGAAATCGAACTCTGCCCCGCCCACTGCAGAAAAGGTGATTTGGCTAATGTACACTGAAAGGGCGAGGACAAGGGAATAGTAAATGGGTTGTCAACAACAGCTGCATGCAAAAAAAGCAACAAAAACCTTCTGTTGCTCTAGGACTCGAGTAGGTTTGCTCAGAACATGACCGTTAGACTGAGCCCCTGAGGAGAAGCTGGTGGGGGAACTCCTAATTTCTAGGGCTTGGCTGGGCTTTGGGGTAAACTTATTTCTGATCTGAATGGTGTTATAAGGAACTTCCAGAGTCTGCATGTGAGATTTAAATCATCTGAGGAACTCCTAGATAAAACTGTAAAGGTGTGTCTGGAGTTCAGGCACCTTAGATGAATAGTTCAGCATGAAGTACAAAACCCAGTTTTGTGCATTTTCAAAGGTTTTTATGGATCTGACTGAGTAGCCTCACAGCACTAATCCTCCTCCCCATACCCTGTCAAGATGTCCTTTCTTGTCATGTAGAAGATGCAGAATTGACTCTGTATCACTTGATTCACAGGTTTTTGAAAAGCGTGCCTAAAGGCAGCATGTCACCTCTGAACCTGGCCCTGTAGTTTTCTGCAGTTAAACACAAATAACTCATGCAATACAATTAGCCTTCATAACATAGTAAAAAAGTAGAAATTCTCCTTTGAAAACTTAATCCCAGGGATCACTTTCATTCCCTCTCATAGCCATTAACTTCTTTAACAATAAAAATACATAATGTTCAAAGTGCAGTATAAATGGTACCAAGAGAAAATTGTAAAAAAAAAAAGAACATTACATCAAAGATATAATATTCTTTTCAGATGAACATGCTCATTTTTTTTTTATAAATGGACGCTCTGTTCTACAGAAGTAGAAATTGCTCTAACTGAAGTATCTACTTTGTTAAAGCTTAATTTACCATTAACAGCATGAGTCAGAGGTGCCATAGGTCTACAAGGAAACAATAGGGGAAAATACATGGTCTTTAACCTGAATTCTCTACTAAAGAGAGAATTTAGTCCCACTAAAGCCAGATGGTTTTGAGTATTTAAAGAAAAAAATGGCTTTAGGCACAAGCTCTTACATCTGTACCAGTAAATAAGTCAAGAGGAGGGCATGGGCTTGAGTACTGTCTCATGACTGTTTGCGACCTTCCTGGCACGGTTTCAGCTCTTGTGAACTGGCGCTCTCGAGTGATGCTGGGAGAGGGTTGATGAGAGGGACTGTTTCCAGAAGGGACCCCGAAATATGTCCCTCCTGCTCGTGGGGAAAGAGAGTCAAGCTTTGTGCATGTGAAACAGTCAGTGCCACTTTGGTTGGGGATCAGAGATTGCTCCCTGATTTATTTTATTTATCAACAAACGTGTAACCTAAACTTGCATCTCTGCTGTCATGTTAGCTTGGACTTGTGCCTGAGCCCAGCCTATTCTCTTGACAACACCAGTCTATGTGATGGCTTGTGGTCTGGCTCTGGTCTGGAGAGAACGAAGTGGGGAAAACTAAGCACAGAGAGTGGGACTGGCTCATCCTCCTGCTCTG
Source organism: Leptosomus discolor (assembly GCF_034619465.1). Classification (NCBI taxonomy): domain Eukaryota; kingdom Metazoa; phylum Chordata; class Aves; order Leptosomiformes; family Leptosomidae; genus Leptosomus; species Leptosomus discolor. The sequence continues at coordinate 61,917,585 of NC_141391.1, forward strand.
CCCTCATGGATGGTATGAGCACAGCTGGAGAGCAAGGGCTGAAATGGTGCTCTCTGCTCAGCTCTTCTTGACCCCATCTTCCTCTCCCAGCCATCGCTGACTCCTTACGACCCAACTCACCGAGCTGAACCCCCTATCCATTTAGTAGCACCACAGTGTTTCTGGGTAGGTGCCTGCAAACACCTCGAGGAGGATATGCTGCCTCTGAGTGAATGAGCTGCAATGAATAGCCTGACTGTTCCCATTTCAATGATGCTCCAAATACCGTAAGTGATTTTGGTATTGTAAACAGCCTGGCTGTTATACGTTTTCTGAGTATGGGAGGTTTTTGTTTTGTGTACCAAATGGTTTCTGTGGAAAAAGTCTGAAAAACACTACAGAATGGGTGAAGTGGTACAAATAGAAAATAATCAATCAATGTGGTGACTGGTCCCTCTATGGACAGCTAAGTATGTCTTCATGAAATAATTTTCTCTGAATTTTCTCCTGTCCCTCCTATCACTACATTGTTCATTTCAGTATATGCTGTTCTGTCCTCCCACTCAGATGTTATTTCCCTTTCAATAGGCAAAATATTTGAAAGCAGCTTGTGTTTTTCCTTAGTTTTAGTGATTACTGGAAATGACTGCACAGAAACAAGAAGCTCAGAGCTCCAGTTAGCTTGACAGTGACAGAAGCAGATGCTTAAGGAAAGGGTGTAAGAGACGTGGGCCCATATCTCTGCATCTTCAAGCAAACAACCATTAAAGGACTTTCTAAGCCAAAACTTGTACCTTGAGTACCATATTAAATTGCCAGCAATGAATTTGTGGTCCACGAATTGTTTTGTTTTTTTTTTTTTTTTTTCCATCTTTCTTAAACATTAATTTTATCCATTTTTTTTCAAATGATCATTGGATATCTTAAACCTGACACATTTATTTATTTATATAAGCTGTATGTTTTGTCCTGTTTCCTCAGTAGGTGTACTTTTATGGAAAATTGGTCTGTATTAGCTGTAGGTTATTTTATGAGTTCAGGGTATATTTTTAAAGGAAGAGCCTTATGTGGAAAGAATTTGTGTTCTGCCTACAGCAGATTTACTACTGACATTAGAAACACATCACCAGCATAACCTGTAACCCTGACATTTTCATTAATCCCTTGCGGTTAATTCCACTTGTGGGGAATTAATTGTACCATCAAATTATTTAAACAGGGCCTTACCATCTCAATATGACCTCCTTACATCCATTTTTAATCCAGATGGGGGAAAGTGGCTTTTAAAAACTGTGATGAAATTTCACAAATGAGTAATACATAAACTCATTGCAGAAGAAGGAGACAGAAGGTCTGCAGTCATATTTAAAAGAATGTATCAGATTAAATTAAAGATAATTGATCAGCATATCTAATCAGCTTATCTGAAGCGACTACGTTACATCTTAATCATAGAACCACTGAATGGTTTGAGTTGGAAGGGACCTTAAAGATCATCTAGTCCAACCCCTCTGCCATGGACAGGGACACCTTCCACTAGACCAGGTCACTCAAAGCCCCATCAAACCCAGGCTTGAACGCTTCCAGGGAGGGGGCAGCCACAGCTTCTGTGGGTAACCCGTTCCAGTGTCTCACCACCCTCACAGCAAAGAATTTCTTCCTAATATCCAATCTAATTCTCTCCTCTTTCAGTTTGAAACCATTACCCCTAGTCCTATCACTACCCTCCCTGATAAAGAGTGTTCCCCCTTTTTTCCTGCAGCCCCCCTTTAAGTACTGTAAGGCTGCTATAAGATCCCCCTGGAGCCTTCTCTTCTCCAGGCTGAACAACCCCAACTCTCTCAGCCTGTCCTCATAGGGGAGGTGCTCCAGCCCCCTGGTCATCTTTGTGGCCCTCCTCTGGACCTGCTCAAACAGGTCCATGCCTTTCTTGTGCTGGGGGCCCCAGAGCTGAACACAGCACTCCAGGAGGGGTCTCACCAGAGAGGAGTAGAAGAGAAGGATCACCTCTGTCGACCTGCTGGCCTGCAGCCCTTGTGATTGGCTTTCTGGGCTGTGAGCGCACATTGATGGCTCATATTCAGTTTTTCATCTAACACCTCCAAGTTCACTTATTGCCCAGCCTTTGTCTGTGCTTGGGTTTACCCCAACCCAGGTGCAGGACCTTGCACTTGGCCTTGTTGAAGTTCATAAACTTTTCATGGGCCCACCTCTCCAGCCTGCCAAGGTCCCTCTGGATGGCATCTCTTCCCTCCAGCATGACGACTGCACCACACAGCTTGGTGTCATCAGTAAACTTGCTGAGGGTGCACTCAACCCCGCTGTCCATGTCTCCAACAAAGATGTTAAATAGCACCGGTCCCAATATGAAATGAAGCATTGTTTAAATCTTTATAAAATATGAAGCAATGTTAAATTTATGTGAGATGGAAACACTGGGTATGTAATTGCTAGTTTTTCTCATGGTCAGGAACAATTGCAGTGAATGAGAAACCATCTACGAGCTTTGTGTGCTCTAAGGAAAAAGAACTAGATTCTGTTTGCCTGGAACAGAAATTATTCCTTTTCATAACAATATCTAAAACCTGTAGTAACGAAGGGTTATACTACTTAAAGGAACCAATCAACTCTCTGTTGTGGTCAATAAGAGTTTTCTTCAGTGTTGAGGTTTCTTTTTCCTTTCTTTGATATTTTAAAGTATTTACTTTGATTACAAAAGATTTCTCAACTGGTGGGTTATTAGAAAGTCAGAAGTCCAGTCCTTGTGGCCGAATCCCCAAAAAATTGAAGTCCAAAAGAAGATCTTTATTTCAACTTATTATTTCTAAAGTCTCATGTTTTCTTAAATCAATCATTTTCTGAAGGAGGTGGCTGATTTATGATCTTTCACGTGTTACTCACAATTGATTGATTCATTTTACGTTAAGTCCATTATGAGCAAGTAGCGATATCACTAATGCTTTTTATATGCTCTTTGTTATACTTAGACATAGTTTAGAATGTCTTTGCTGAATTTTATTCCTAGGCCTTTGAAAGTCCCATGTAATTCTGTGAAGAGATGCAGGGCTGGGAGAAATTTATTAAGGAGGCATACTTTTGGACAGTTCCAAGAGGTAGCTGCAAGTAACGATTTGTTTGTTTGTTTGTCTGTTTGTTTTTAAATTCTGAAATATTTTGCAGTCTATTACAAGGATCTTCTTATGGGCTTGCAATTATCCCATGGGAAGTGCTGACCCTTCATCTGACTGCAGAGGGATTCATATAGATCAGGAGAAACCCTGCAAATAAGGATGACTTGTACAGAAGTCGCAAGGAGGATTTGGCTGCCTAAACAAGTGTCTGGTGCCATTTTGGATGTTGTAGGGCCATGGTAGGTGCAGGCAGGACACAGGACGTACAGAATGCCTGGACTGGCAGAGGAAAGCCAGGCAGGACACCCCAGGGTGTCTCACATCACAGTAGGTGCCTATGTTCAGGCAATCAAATTGCATACCTGTTTCTGCATAATCTCTTTGTCTCCTTCCAGAATTCCTCCTGTCCTAAACCAGGTGTCTAAGGGGTGTGATGGCTTGCTCTCTAGAGATATCTATCTTTTTCTACTCACAGCACTGACTGCTTGTTTTTCAGGGAAGGATGAAGTTCAATGCTTGAAACTTACTTGTAGATGGATAAATTTAATGGAAATTAAATGAAGAAAGTAATATCATTCCACAGTGCGTATCTATTCATGAAAACATATTAAGACTCCTTCAGGGCTTTCAATTATCCATCTTATGTAATTCCAATTTGAAGACTGGCAAATATCCTGGCAAGTAAAAGTTATTTTTACATTTGATATTTTAAATTAATTTATTACTCAGCTCAACTGAGATGTTCTGTGCTTCTGGAGCAGAATGAATATTCCTTAGGAAACAAAAGCAGAGATTGACTTCTGGTGCCCTTCAGTTCCGGCTTGGAAAATCCAGTCAGGCTTGCTTTGTTGCCATTTGTCTGTGGTACTACTACATTATGTTTGCTTTCATTCTGGACGTGAGCAAGCGGCACAGTTAATCTGGGGAGAATAGGAGCATTCTTGTCAAATACTGAGCAGTGAAGGTTTGCACCTCAGGAGACAGGGAATACTGATTATTGTTTTAGATTTGCACCAAGTATACAGTATGTTAATTGATTGGGCCACAGAAAATAAGTTCATTTCTCCTTTCAGAGGCTGACAAAAATAATAATGATGGGTGGAAATCATAACTGTGATTTTTGAACATCATAACCTGATTTGTCTGAAACAAGAAACTCATTTAACATAAACTGCAAATCAATTTACTTGTTAATTCTACTCAAATTGCACTCTCATCTGACTAACACAGCACATTATATGACAGAACTAGTTTTTCTACCTGTCTTTTGGTTGGCTGAGAAATTAGTTACATGTTAGTAGGAGATTAGGATCACCATACAGACCTTTTTTTGCCTAGTTTTCTTTTTCTCAGTTATAAAGACCTGTCTTCCTGGTTAAAGGAAACATAGTAGGTGCTCAGAGACTTTATGCAGAAAAAGAAATTAAGACAAAAAGAGGTATTTCATTTAAACTGGGTTTTTCTTCTATCTGGAGTAAAAAAAATAGGCATTTAGTTGAAGTTAGGCCATCTAAATCTACTTTATAAAGATGGAAAATTCCAGTGGACAACTCATCCTGTAACAGGAGTCTGAGACAGTGGGCACAATTAACTCTATGGTGTTGTGTCTCTCTCTCTTTGCTGATTAGGGAAGGCATCTTTATACCCAGACTTATGGTTACAGACTTCGATTTGGCAAGTGTGATTGTCGCATCCTTGCAGCCCTTATACTGCAGATGTTGGGATGAGCTAGGCATTAATTCAGCTGTCATTTCAACTTTTAGGGTATGTCTATCCTTAGACACACTTTAACTCATTTTGTCTGCAATAGCTTGAGAACCACCAGTGCAGCAGAGTCGATACTCATGTCCAGGCTCTCTGGACATGAATGACTATCTAAAAGCAGACCAGATGTGTTAACCTAGAACCTGCTAAGGCACTTGTATGACTTCTTAGCCTGAACTGGTAAATTCATGATTACCAGTATGTGTAAGAGTTAATTAGATCTGTTAGCCTAAACATCAGTGCATGATGCTTTTAAATTAACACATGCTGTAATGTCCCATCCACAGGTTGTTTCAATGGATAGAAGATGTCTTAAAAAGCAGACTTCCTTTCTTACCTCCAGGGATTTTCTGTCTTACCTCTCATCATTCTCCAGACTTTTTCTCTTATCTCTTAGTGTTTATATGGCTGACAGCCAAAGACACAAAACATCTTTCTGGAAACCTTTGAGGAGAGGACATGACTTCCCCAAAAGTCCCTTACACCACTGTGAGATAGCCCACCCCATATTCACTAGTGATGAGTGGACATTGATGCTTCCCGGTCTTCTACAGTTGGAGATTCAGGAGATGTCACAGCAACATAAGCCTATTTCTGGCAACATTAACAAGCTGTGAGGTTTGTTTTAGGTTTAATGTGCTCTAGAGGCATATGTTAGTTAAGGCCTTTGAGTCGGCTTTCCTTCATGTAAAGCTTGGGACGCAAGACCCTTGCTAGATGTAATTGTAATGGCTGCAGAAACTGCAGCATCCTTCCTTCATCTAGGGCCCTAAGTGCACATATACATTAAAAATGTATGTCAAGTATGCCATCAAGCATCCCATGTTGATTTAATCTTCATCAGGTTGTCCAGAGAGGTTGTAGGTATTCCATCCCTGGAAACATTCAAGGTCAAATTGGATGAGGCTCTGAGCAACCTGATCTCACTAAAGATGTCCCTGCTTGCTACAACGATGTTGGACTAGATAACCTTTAAAGGTCCCTTCCAGCCCAAACTGTTCTATGGTTCTATGATTCGATTCTGTGATTATCAAAAGTATCCACTTTATGCATGATCTGAGGTGGTTTTTTTATATCTCAAAGCCATGAACTTCATCTGCATGTTAGGTTTCAGTCTCAATTCTTCCATCTTAAGTTATTCCAGTGAGCAAAATTATTAAACAGTTTCTGACTTTATTCAGTTCAGTGTTTATACAATTGCTTTAAACACACACACACACATAGTATAGGCAAGACAAACTATTATTCTTCAATACATTCTCAAAATCTGCTTAAAATATGCACAAAACATTGAAGTTCAGCACAGACAAAGAGTAGCAACTTGGTGTGCAAATAAGACATGATCCTAACTAACTTCTGCAGCCCCTTTTTTGATGAACACAGGATAAAGACAATAGCATTTTTACTACAGATGTTACAAATAGCAGCTTATTCTTTTCTCAATGAATGTACTGTTTCATGTTGATTATTCCTCCAGAATGGACTTCACCATGTTTTTCTGTTTAATTTTCATTCTATAAAATATAGCATGCCCTGTTATGTGCTAACTCTCACTAAGTGTTAAACTCCTCCTTGGAGGTTATGACTACTCTGAACTCCCCCTGCAACTGAAGCAGCTTCAAGCCTCCCAGAACTCAGAAACACTTCGAGACCCTTTCCGCCGTGTGTGGTAGATAGAAATAATTTATTCCTTGTTTAATTTTGGGCACATTTCTGCAGCAGTAGAAAGCTATATGTTTGGAACTTAAATTCCACAATTTCAGTTGTTTTTGCAAAAAAACCTGCCACATTAACTCACAACATCTCAGAAGGTCTGCTTGAATATGACAAAGAAGTATATAGTTTCCATGTGTTGATAGTTGTCTCATTCTTGGATTTTTTGTCAGACAGCTTCTCACTCATTTAATCTGAATTTCTCTGGATGTTTTCTTTACATATGAGCTACAGGACTAATGTTACTGAATGTATCCATAAAAAATTACAGCTGCAAAAAAGTCACTCTGCTCTTTCTCTCAGAATTATACTAATCTTCTCCACCCACTTAGGACAGCTTTCCATATGTACTCATGAATTTTCAGAGACAAATAATGTATGTGTACATCCAATTATTTCTGTCTGTGGTTCATATAATTAAAATCTTAAAGTTATCAACTACATCAGCATCTACATGTCACAGACATCTGTTAAGTTCAAATTTATTGAGTTCATAAAACAATGACATAACTCTCTACAAACACTGTTGTCTCATCTTAACAGTGGTGAAAGAAGTCCTGGATGAATCAGGGACAATTTTGTTCCAATTTCAAATGCCTCCCTATCAGTGCAGTAGTTGAGAATTTCTTACACTTCCAAAATCTCTGCCTGCTCCTTTGTATGCAGATGTCTTGCTAAAATTGCTCTAGGCTTATGCCCTCAGCTTTGTCTCCCTGTTCATGTTTTCAGCACCTAAAAGACACAAACTGAAGATGCAAAGCTGCTACTTTCTGTGACTTAGGGCAAAAAAATAGAGTGACAAGGTACCTTGCACTTGTTAAAGTTATAGCTTTAGAATAAATTAATGCTTCAAAAAATTAGTACAGTGCAATGACTTGAGTCTGCCCAGACTGACCTAAATGAAACTTTATTTCATGTTACCTTGTTCCAATTTTATGGTTGATTCATGTTCAGTGAAATTCCTCCAGCCTTATCAGATCTTCCGCATCAATTCCTGTTGCTGCTCAGGCACTTTTACAAGATTTCTCTTTGCTTGGTTTGGGGGCTGAGACTAGCATATGGATTTGCAGGATCACAGGCTGGAGTTGGTAATGCAAATATCTGCTTATTTTTTTTAGCAATAGCCCACCTTTATTCTGCCCTTCTTTAAATAAGCCATAATAAAACACTAAATATTTTTAGGAAATTAACTTCAAAACCACGTTCTACAATTGTGGCAGAAACCGTGTTCAAAATCAAAGTAGAAATCTTTCATAAGTTAATCATTTTAAAGTCTTACTGTACAATATCAGAAGAACTTCTTGTTTTGTTAAATATTTCCATAAAGCAATGGCATGTGAAAAAAAAAAAGGTTTAAGTAAACCGTCTATCTTATATCTTTTCATCTGTTGGAACAGAGATAATTGTCTATTTGGACTCATTTGATACAAATCCTCCATTTATTTTAGCATTTGATGACGTTGATTTTGAATCCTCTTTTTCCTCTGTCTTCTCGACATCTGTCTTTGTTTTGACCTGGTGTCTTTTGTAAATACGGTAGCCTGGGAATCGATATAGATTTAGTATTAAATAAAGAAATTGTAACAATTGCCTGAAAAAGACTTTGCAGTAATATGTAGCCATGAAATATTTTCCTTCCTTATTCTGCTAAAACATTCCAACACCTCCAGACAGTCTCTCTAAAGCTGTGTTTAATTATTTTATGTCAACAGCACTCATCACTGGAAAAGTGCATTTAGAAAATAACAAGGAAAATATTTTAAATTCTGCATTTGGGGTTTGACTGCTTTGTGTTCCTGTTTTGTGCAGTGACTTTTAAAAATATTGCTTGTCTCCCTTGGGAAGTCTCTGGGCTCTTGGCTAGATCTGTTGTGCTGACCCTTACTTCTACATGTGTCCTGTTTGGCAGGAGCTGAGACAAAGTGGTTTGTCTGTCGCCACACTGTTGCCTGCCAGAGAGGTCAGAGTCAGAGTTGTGCCTTGCAGGCTGTGTCCCTGGGGCAGTGTTCTGGTGCCAGGTAAGATGGCTGCCTTGGGAGTGGGAGCTCAACAATCACAGCTGGGTTTAGGTGTGAGCAACAGCGACAAGGTCCCGACCTCATTAAGTTAGTTGTAGTAGCAGCAGTGCAACTCATGAGAGGTGTATGTGGGAGGAAAAAGGAACCTTTACCCCTAATGGAAGATATTTTCTCACATTGTCCGTGAAACTAATGCCTTTTCTCTTGACAGCTGGTAGGATGGGGACTTTGTGCACTCTTGTGGGCCAGCCCTGCTGGGCAGGTGTACACCCAGGCCCCCTGGAGCAGTGGAAGAAGATGCATTTGCCCTTCCTTGGCCAAAGGTAATAACAATCCTGAGATCAATGTATTCTCGTGTGCCCAGTTGTAGGTGGTAGAGATCCCCTTCCTTGTGCTGAAAAGTAGGGGTCTTCCAAATCTTGAACTGAGCCTTGTATATTCCTAGTTATGTGCAGGGCACAGCACAGTGACGATGCTCAGTAATCATTTGGGTAATTATTTACTTAACTATTTTGCATTTGATTATTTTTTCCCTTGTTTTCTTCAAATCCATGAAAAATGAGACTGATAATAATAATTATAATGCTATAATAGAAAATATCTATACTTTACCTGCTAAAATTAGTAGTGCAAACAACAGCTGGAAAATGCTGTAGATGAGTGGGAAAGTAAACATCAGTTCAAGTTGTTCAGGAGTGAATGAGAGCTGTACTATAGTTGAACACAGCTGAGTGTTTTGCATGCCTGTTTCCAGAGACACCGTACGACATCTAAAGGGAATAATACAAAGATAATTGTGAAATAGCAGCCTGTGGGTCTTTATGCTTTTTAGTAATCTGGATAAGCAAGAAACACGCAGTAATGGATGACTAAGAAAATGGTATCCTTCAGCTCACATAGTCAACAAAACACTCCACAAGTTGTATGGCTCTTACCATCAGAACATAATTTATGGCAGTTCTGCAATTGTAGAGGACTGTGATCCACCTTCAAGCCACGCATGTGACCCTCACTATGTCCCTCTCTTGTAATGATGTTCTAAATTGTAGGCTGCTGCAGCTTCATAAGAAATTTTACTGCAGTCCCAACCTACTTAGAAATCAGGTCTGTTTCACTGATTTGAAGCATAGGATATGGGCACACAAGGGCAAGGCATATGAAATATTTGATGAAATAGTATAGTCAGAATCTGTAAATAAATACGTGCACAAGAAAAGTTTTATCTACACACATATCCCAGAAACAGGTTTGGAGAATGAGTGACTCTGTAGTGTAGCTAATGTTTAGGAAGCATTCTCAGCATTGATTAATCATTAAATAAAAACTTTTTTTCACAGTTGAAAAAAGGCTACAGGCCTTTGTCACAGAGAATTCCATACCTGTGCCAAGACAGACCAGCTACACGGGCCAGAAGGAATCCCAGAGAGTAGCCAGCTGCTGGAAATATGGTGCCAATGATCCATAATTTGGGTGAGATAATCCAGGAGCCTTTGTACAGTATTCCCCCAACCACAGCAATGATCACAATGAGGATTGCTCCCATGATGGAACCGATCTGTGAGGGAAAGAGGAAGGATTGTGTGAATAAGAGACCCCAACAAAATTTAATGGCATGAAACATAGTGTCAAAGATGTCTGTGAGTGTCTCTGAGTCACTGAAACATATTATTAAACATAAAACCTAAAGTTTATGGCAATGTAATTCACAGATTAGATAGCTGCCATTTTTCCCAAACAAGACATGTGCAATATACTTCAATGTGTGACTACAGATATAGATCAAGGCATAGCTATAACAGGTATCTACAGCAGGTACCTGTAAAACTAGTCTCTTGAAGCCTTGGCTATAATTGTACTTAGAACTGGAGATTAAAAATAATTTCATGGGAGTGATGTGAGGGAGGAACGGTGCACACATTAGAAAAATTTCCCCAGAGCTGTTGGGAAACTGACAGTCTAATAGCTAGTATAATGCACTTTTCCTCCCCGCTTTTGGGCAGTCACACTCTGGGGCTTAGTATAATGTATGCTAACTAGACACTAGACTGTTAGTGATAGGAAATTATTTGCCAAGTGGAGGAGTAAATCTTTAATGTGTCTGAGAATTTGTGTTTGAAAACTGTCTGTGAGCTCATATAGCATTTCTACATAGACATAGTCACTGACTTGATCTTATTTCCTGTGGCTGAATGTACCGAGATCTTCACTGCTGCTTGCCAAAAAAAGTGGTAACTCTCTTCTCAATATCCAAGTAAAATTTCTGACCTTATGGCATATGCTGCCAGGGATCTCACTGTCAGACTTCTGGACCTAATCTTAGGAGAATCCATTTCTCAGCTAAAACAGGTATTCCCATTGAACTGGCTTCATCAGTCTTTGGCTGAAGCCTTTTTAAGAACACTGAGTGAACAAGTACTTTTGTTTGACTGAGGTATTAACCACGTGCACCTAGGAAGAAGAAACACGGTCTGGCCACAACAAGCTCTTCTATTTCTGGCACACTGTCTTTGTGCTCTTACCCTCATTTCTCACTATATGGACCTTAATCTGACAGCTACTGCTCAATCTTCACTTGATGCTTCATTGTCCTATATAAAGCAAACTGTCAACGGACCTTACTGTGGGTTGCTCACCCACTCAGTAAGAAAGAGGATGAAATGATGTTTTGCTGAGAAAGCAAGTAGAGTTTCTTTTCATGTGAGTTCAAGTTCATGCTTTTCACTTAAATGATTAAGCAGGAACAGTGTAGTTTTGAAACCATCACTCATTAGTGTCCAAGTTCATACGTAAGCTGTAAGTACATTTAAAATACAACAAAATAAGCTAACAGTCTAAGAAAATGAATTGACTTAAAAGGAACTTATTTGTGTTCTATGTTTCCTGAGCTGATAGCAGAGAAATGATAACAAAGTATAGATAGAATAACAAGTTGTCAGATTAGTTTTCTTTAAAAAAATTTAGAAAATATATGTTTTAACTAAGAATGGTTAAAAAAGGCCAAGGGTCAGCACATCTGACACTTTAAACTTAAACCCAATGTTCAGAATGATTAATTTACTGATGACACTAAATGCAGCTAAGTTGCTATTATCATTATTATTATTTTGGTGAGAACATGTTTTGCCAAAACCCATTTTTTGATGCATCTGAAAGTATCTTGCAAAGATAGTTGAATTTTGTGAATAGTTTTGTTAGGTTTTTTTAACAGTTGGAACATTTTCAAATTTCTTTATTAATAAAAAATTGACTCAAAAATGCCCCCCCAAAAATATCAATGAAATGGTTTTAAAGTAGAAAGTTGTTTTTTTTTTCTTATCGAGAATATTTTAATTTTATATTATTTTGCATTCAGAATGATTTTCCTTCCATTTTCAGCTTACATTATAAACCAAATTCAATTACTAACATAGTTACCGGCAAAAACAAAAGTAGGCTCTTTGGGTAATGAAGATTTCTAATGAAGTATGCAACTCATGCATGTTTGTGCAGGGGGAAAGCAATACATTTTCGCAGTGTCTCATTTGTTTTCTGCTGAAGACTTCCTATGTCTTTTGAAGTCAGATACAAATACTACGAATAGCAATGCACTGCTTCAGTTATGCCACTGATTCCATAATTTGCCCATAATTACTAATGCTTCAGCCTTATGTATCCTACCTTAAGTATGATTTTTGCTTTACTAGGCCATCTGTGGTTAACATATACTCCAAACGAAACAGGAATTATAAGAGCTACCAGTGAAATTCCTGTAAAAAAGAAGAGAAGTTAAGCCCACGTATCATGCAGAAGTTCACGACAGGAGCGCAGACATTGTGTAAAGCAGTTGTGGATATGGAGCAAGCCTTCAGAGGATGTTTCTGGCATGCACGCCCCAGAGCACACTCTACCCACACCTGCCCATTTGCTTTTCCATAGAGTTTGTTATCTTTGGCAGCCTGTTGAAGTAATTGCCATTCTGCTGGGCTACATGCTCATTCACCTGCATCAGAAAGGCAGACAGAAATTTGAGTGTGCTAATCATCACTATCCTGTGATGTGAGTAGCTGTATTAAATGTTCATTTTATCTGCAGGTGTTTCGCTACTGTACCATGTCAACAATCGGTTTAGAGCTTCTTTTGTTTTGGCCTCCCCCCTCCAGTATTTATTTTGAAAGCACAAGCAATGTATGTGATTTTTTTTCCCCAGGATAATGGGTGAATGAAATTGAAGAATACGAAAATGACTCTGCTAGCTTTTAAGACTAGCATAACATGGAACCACACTTGATAAGCACTAGGGCCACAGCTCTGCAAAGCACTGGAGCATGTATTTCCAAATACTTTGACTACTTTCTCTTTGTAGCTTGATGAGATTTTTGACAGGAAGTCAAATGAAGCCACTCCTGGTGGTGTAGATTGCAGCTTTTCAAAGAGACTTGGCAGTTTTAATCACTTGCTTAATTATCCACGTGTGCTTAAGTACTTTGCCAGATTATGGCCTCAGCACTTAGCACTTTGCAGGATTGTGTCTTAAAGCTGTTACAAATGCATTCATCCAGGGGAAGCAGCTATTCTTGTATGAATTATTCTGTATTTTTATCCCAGTACCACGCAGGTCTGCAAACTGTTTGGAAAGATGAACATGTACAATCTCCTAATAAATAGCTCAACAATATTAATAATAACTTCAAGCCTTTGATCTGCAGAGCTGTGGATGGTGTGATCTAGATACCTAATTCCTGTGGAAGTTATTGGAAAGGAGGAAGATGAATATTTTTAAAAATCTGGGGTCATTTCTTTGTGACTCTGTAGGACGATGATATAAAGGTGGTTGTTACTAGACGAAGCATAAAGGAGTCAGCAGGCAGAGCGCTGGTTCACTGGACTCACCAATGCTGTTGTAGGGTAGTACAATGGCGTCAGAATCAGTCCACATCTTTGTGTAAAGAAAGAGGCAAAGTGGCATCATTCCCATTGCAAACAGTGTGGAGCAAGTTGTCATGCTGATGCTGCAAAGAAATTGGTTGTAGTGACAGTTCATCTCATGCTAGCCTGTAGTCTCTCATTTTCTTATTACAACTGCACAGCCTATGAATATTTGGGCGAGCAATGCTGCTGGCTACAGTCAATTTATCCTGTATATCAGGTTGGAAAAATTTAAATGGAAGGAATGGCTTCTGCTGAACAGATAGGAACATAAAATATCTACGTGTTCTGCAGCCACAGAACAATAACTCAGTGCAAACGAGGCAGTCAGACAGGCTGCTATCATGAAGGTCTGTTGGCCAGTCTGTCTGCATGCTGCCTGTCCGGCTGGCTTCTGAGGAGGTGACAAGCTGGACAGGGTCAGATGGACATCAAATGGAACTTTCCATTATATCAGCAGTTCTATAGTGTTAAAATTTCACTCCAAAGTCAACAGCATGATACAAAAATATTTCATTGTCTAAGATGTGTGATGTAATAAAATTCCCTTTTCTGGCTTGTTTTGCTCTTGGCCAAAGTGTAGTTGCTGAGAATTACTCAGTGAAGATGAGCATAAGTATTGTTGTTTCCTTGGTTTGTGCAAAGACATTTCTGTTTTAAAATATAAAGTCTTGAAACCACCAGGCCCGATACACCTTGTACAAGATGCATTGTGCTACCTGAATGAAGGAGAGAAAAACAAGACACCTAAAAAAAGGAGAATATTCCCAGAATCTGAGTAGAATAGGTAAAATTATGCCTAAAAATCAGTCCTCTGACATAAAAATAATGACAGTGGGTTCTAGTTAAGTGACTTTGGAAACTTCTTTAGGAGCCCTACTTCTGATTTTTCTTTTGTGCTGCTTGCCCTCAGAAAAAAGGGACTACTGACCTCATCCCACAAACTGGGTAGATCCAGAGAAATCTAGAACAATTAATACAGAAACCACAGGAATATCTACATTAATTTTGGTTCTTGTCACTCTCTGAGTCATTGAACAGAACTTTGTAGGACTCTCTGGCAGGAGAATTCCTATAGACAGAGAAAAAAGAGCCATGGGCTACAACTAAGGTCAGGTGAAGCCCCAAATGGATAAAAGACCTTATTTTTACTACCTCTATATTCCTACATCTTCATATTGTCCCTGTATATACATCCTGCTCCAAAGTCTACATGTTCTCTCGCCCCAGTCCCCGTGCTCACAGAAGCTCCTGGGGGAGCTGTGGAGGAGAGGAGATGGTGTTTCAGAAGCAGTTTTTCTTGTGAAATATCAAGAGATGTCAAAGACACATGGCCCTACAGGTAGCTTTAGAGGATATCATCTGGTATAAAGGTATAAAACCTCATATGTCACGGCCCTGTGATTGTATGAGCAGTAGATAATTAATTCATGTGCTAACTTGTGGTCTATTTGTATTGGGATGTTTTGAACCAGGACTGTAGACAGTGGTGATGGGTTGTTATGTACAGACATAAAATATTATCGGTCAAAACCAAAACCTTGTCTGATATGATGGGCAGGCTTTCTATAATATTGTGCTGGCTCCAGAAACCAGCTGAGCTATTTAGACTGTTATTCTTCTATCAAGAACTGAAGATTCTTGCACCTTTGCTATATCTCCCATATCCTCTGGTCCCTGCGTTATTGTCACAAAGGTACTGACCAAAAGCTTTTGACTTCTTAAGGTAAAGGTCTTTACCTGAAGAATAGCCTTTTATAGATATTGTCAATTTACTTCACCCTCTGCCAGCATCATGGGATATAAACCCTTTTCATACTTATAGCATCGTCAATTTGGACTTTTCAGTGGCATGACTCTGAACATATGGAGCTGAGAAAGCATAGTTTAGCTCTGTGTATTCTTCCAAGGAAAGATTAGGACAGAATTTCAGACTTATGCTTGATGTCTTTCCATCTGTGGTTTCTTAGATCTGTATTTATTGAAATCAAGCGTCTTATAGCTCCTAATATCATAGGTCTTTCCTCCACAGTGAGGAAATTGGTGATTAGCAGAGCTGACCTCATACATAATTTGAAAGTTGGTATTACATTAACACCTGCATGTGACAGAAAAGTTCACTGTTTTCAAAGGATGGAAAAAATGGCTTATTAAAGCTACAAATATTAACATTCTTAGTCTATTTGCCCTAGCTCTACATCTTTCTTACTTCTATTATTTTTTCCATTTCTAGTTCAGACTGGCATATTATAAATTGGATGAATGCTCCAATTTATGTTACACTGTGGGAAACAGAGAAATGATCTTGTTTATTTTAAAGCAAAGTAATCAGGATATAAAAATAAAAAGATGGCTCATTTTTAAAGGCTGTTAGAGTTAATGAACACCCCATGGAATTTACATAAAGAGTAGGGTTCACTTCTCCTGTGTGTTTGATGTCCTAGGTCATGCCAGGTGCCTTACATATCTGTTTCTGAGTTCAGAGCACCCTGTCACCGAGACCATCACACTTCACCAGAAAGGAGTTTTTTCATTGCCCCCAATAGGCAGGGCTGCCTTAGTAGCCTGTAAAACTTCCCCTCAGTTTGAAGACTTTGCAGAAGGTGCCAGGAGCAGATAGAATTACTGCAAGCGATTTTAATTTGTATTAGTTCCCAGAGAGAAAATCTATGCCTGTCTATTCATTGTACAGAACACAAAAGGACAGAAAATAGTTTTCCACAGGTGGTCTTTTTCAAGAAACATTACTTCAAGAAATATTGCATAGCCACTATTTTGTACAGAGGATTCAGAGCCTAAAATCCTTTGGTTTTGGGTGTTTTTTGTTTGTTTGTCTGTTTTTTATTTACTGCCCAAGATCTTGGGAAAAACAAAATTGCAGAAGTAGTTTCTAACCTGGACAAAGATTTCATAATCCTTAGTATTTTAGCAGTCTTCATAAATACTATTTTCTGCAGGATCTGAAGATTTACAATAAAGATGTTTTCTAATATACATAGTTCTTTTGTGCTATCTTCCTCATGAATTCTCAATGAACCATGGATATTTGCTCTCCTGCTGGTATTTCCTACTAACATAGTAACTAAACATATTTACAAGAAGAAAACTCTGCCATGCATGGGCCAGGAAGATCACACAGAAAAAAAATCACACAGTCCTTTTCAATATAAAGTTTACAACGTAAAAACCCACATGAACTACTTAGAGAGTAGCTGCTCTTACCTTAGATCCATGTCTCCATCCACCCAGTAGGCGATGATATTGGAGGCTGTGCCCCCTGGACAGCATCCCATGATCAGCACCACGACAGCTTGAATAGGAAGCACATTAAAGACCAGGGACAGCAAGAAGGCTGTGAGAGGCATAATTCCAAACTGGCAAAGGAAACCCACAAAAATACCCCAGGGTCTTTTTATGTGGCTCCAGAATTTCTTAAATTCCACATTGCAACCCATGGAGAACATCACCAAAGCCAACATGATTGTTAGAACAGTACTTAAAATTACGCTCAAAGTTTCATTAAAATTATCTTCTGGTAACACACAAGATGTGCCATTGCAAATAGTAGCATTTGCTGGACAGGCTGTAGAGTTTTCTGCCAAAGACTCAGTGTTAATTTGGGAAAGAAGGTATGTCTGCATTTTGAAATACAGAACCGCTCAGTACATCCGAGGCAAACTTTCAAGCCTGTGTAAATGGTTGTTTGTCAATGTCTCCTTTTTAAATCATCCAGGAAGCAATAAAGTGCAATAAACGCTTGGACACTCTTATTATTCTTGAAGGGTTTGGCACAGTGCTGATTCATATAGTTATAAAAGTTGCACTTGCTTGATACTGTGACAATCATTTATTCACATGAAAATGAGGAATCCCACATCAAGAGAATAGCTGTGTTAATATTTAAGAGTGTAAAGGAGGCTTGTGGTGCAGCTAAGCACATGAAGCGAGAATCACAGGAGGAAAAGAGTTTAGACTTCATTCTTTGAATTTTTTGCATGTCTTTGGGCTTATCCAGGCAGTGTGGAGATTTATGGTCCTCTTGGCACCTTCTGCTGGGTGCAGCTGGTGCAGCCATGCTTCACTCCAGCTTGGGCTGGAAGTGGCAGGCTGTGAGAGGAGGAGTGTAGGATGATGAGGGTGGAGGAGGAAGGAGTCGCGTTTTCTGAACCAAGTATGGGGAGCGAGGGGCAGAGCAGTGGGGCTGGCATGCTGCTGTGGAGCCATGGTACCCAGCCAAAGCTGACCACATCCCCTTCAGCGTGGCAACACGTTCAGCATCCACACTGGGCGCAAGAGTGCAGGTAACATTTTTGCCTGGTGCAGCACGAAGTTTGGGAGGTAGGTTTCTTGTGTCTGGCTTTGGTGTGGCTCATTTTTCTCCATCATCCCCACGGCTCAAAAGGGAGGAGAGGCTGAGGCAGAGCAGCTTCCCTGGGATCCCTTTTGGGTCTTACAGTTCTAGGATGGCCACTGGGCATGCTGTACGGTGTGGCTAACACCTTTTTCGTACGTGAGACCAGAGGAACTTTGTGGCATCCTAAGGGTATTTGCCTCCTGCTGCATGTCCCTGTTCTCCCTTTCCTGCCTTGGTTCACATCCTTCTCTCACATGTGATTTCCTGTGGAAAACCACCATACATCAGTCAGTGCTTAGGTATATTTACTGTGCTTATAACCCTACTAGGTGAGTGCAGTGCAAATATTCATGCATTGGCTATCAAAATAACTTTGTGCCACTGATATTCTGTAAGAGCAAGAGAAGGTATGAGAGCAGCCAGATGAGTTCTTCAAACCAAAACAACAGCAGTAACAACAACAGAACACTAGAAAGCCACGATAATTTTGACTATACAGCATACTTGAACCTCAGTCTCAAGTTTTCAAAAGCTTACCAGTTGCTGGGTTTTTTGGTTGGTCAAAGGTTTACTCCTGAGGCTTCCTCCAAAACTGGGTGTTTTCAAGGGAAGAATTTTGATGCTTCTTTACCTATATCCAAACTTTGGGGCAGAAGTAGCTTCTAGTTGTAGACCTTAGACTAAAATAAATTCCAAAATGCAAAATGCAATTGACGCCCCCCCCAAATCTTTACGTTTCAGTACAGAAGTAGTTTTTACCAGGGTAACATGCTAAGCCATAATTATCTTCAACAAGCAAGACTCCCACTGAAAGCCTCGGCATTTTGTGCCTAACCTCAGTGTGCAAAATGATAGGCATTGCTATTTTTTTTTTACTTTAAACTGTGAACTATTGAGGGGGAGCTGACTGCATTAGGAAGGATTTCCCAGCATGCTCATATGGCACCTGCTTCTTTACAAAGGGGTCAGCTAAATGGCTGTATCTCCTAAGTCACTGTTGGGTGCCTGATGGGATAATGTCAGAGTAGCTTTATCCTCCCAGGCAGCTGGCAACTCCTACCCTGTGATTAGTGTCACATCTGTGTGACTATGATATGTCTAATAGAACAACAAGCAAGGTAATAAGGAATAGGTGAAAGGAAGAGAAGGCTACAAGATCTCAATTTGGCAGGAAACTTATTCTCCTTATTATGCTTGCTTTCAAACAGAATGTTTTAGGAGCTTTTATTTTTCAATCCAAGTGTTTTAAAGGGCTAGTTAGGTTTAAAAAGCACATCTGTATTAACATTTTCTATAAAACCTGTATCAGAGTCTGGATTTGCACTTGAACTTGATTTTTATTGAAACAAATTTTTGACTAGAGCATCTTGGGGCCAGGGGTGACTTTCCTAGGCCTGTAAAACCTCTGTGATGTTGCGGGAACCCAGGGTGAGTGGTTTAGGAGAGGAGGTGAGGGATCTCCAACTCACAGAAGCTATTTCTCAGGCAGACCCTCATGCAGGGTCTTGCTTTTGCCTCCTCCCTCCCTCTGCCAAGCAAGTGCCTGAGCTGTGAAGGGGTGTTCAGTGTCTTCCCCTAGAAACAGTGCAGAGGAAGTGTCCCTGCTGGTGGTCTCTAGCCTCTGCTGAGAGATAAGATTGTCCAGCTCTCGTTTTGGAGTTTGACTTCTGGAAATGGAGTGGAGGGGGAGACCTTCCTGCTCAGGCTTTGGGCTCAACTGAGGACAAACAAGACATCAGCTACTCCCCTGCATGGCCTTGTGGGTCAGCAGGTTATGTAAACTTAATCTGTACTTACTGCTAGATTTGCCTTTGCTTTTTCTCCTCTATTGTAAAAGGGTTCTGAGTGATTAGTTCATCAGCTACCTTCATAAAACCTTAGATCCCAAAAAATTCTTTACAGAAACAGAACTGAGCCCTTCTGAATTCAAGTTATTATTAGGCTGACAATGCTACAATTTAGCACAGATGTCAATATCTATTTCAAGTAATCCTCATGTGTTGTTAGGGAACTAAAACCATGTCCAAGACATTGAAATATTTACAGGCACAGCTAAAAACTTGGTATGTTGCAGGAGGTACAGTATTATCAAGTAGGCAGGCAGCTCTCTCAGGACTGCTGGAATTCAAATGTTCTTCTAGTTTGTTTTATTTTTTACAGTGTGCTTCTGGGATTTAATCCACTTGCAGGCTAGTGTGAGAAAATAGATCAACAACCCCAAGTTTGGCTGCTCTCTGTAATTCTCCCTGACATCCTCAGGGAAAGCAGCATTTCAGAGATGGTTGTCAGAGGTACCGAGCTGTACAGCTTCTGTTTCATTGCCTGTTTTCCACCCAGACTATGGTGCTTAACTGGTGAGATGGACTATGTACTGCTCTGTAAACCCAACTGGCATCTTTTTGCCTATTCTCGTTACGTGTGTTATTCAGTGTGATTTTCTGTCATTGACGTTCAGAGAAGAAAGTGGCAGTGAGCCTGGTGGCATTTTGGTGGTGATTAACATCCCCAGTCTGATTCTGGACACTGTCAGCATACCTCAAAAATAAAAACAATCAATATTTAAATAGAGAAATATCCACCTAACTCTATGTTTGTGTCCCCAAACTACCAAATTTCTGTATTATGAATTGTCTTCTTGAATTTTTGTGGTGATGAGTTATGCAAGTGAGTTTAGCCTCACTTCAGCAAACAAATCTGTGCAGATGAAACCTGTAAGGATCTGTCCCTGTGCCGACAATCAGATAATTGATTTATCCATTAACTCCACCAGTTATAAAACATGAATAGCAGTAAGTGCATACAGGGCCCTACACTGTGAGAGACAATTTAACAGTTTGTCTTTTATGGCTGTCTGGTGCTTATTTCTGTGATGTTTCTCTTAATGAGACTTATGAATCTTCCCTGTCTGCTTAATTCCGACTCCGAGATGCTTCTTAGTATCTTGGTTAGAAAAATCTTTCTTTTCAGATAATTGATTTCCTAAAGACAATTACCTGCCTTTTACCATCATCTTTAAAAGAGAGACTGCAGTCATACCTAGGATTGGTGATCTTGTTTATAACTTTAAACTTTAGTACAACTGGAGATAGAAATTTTTTTTTGTTTGGAAAAGTATGTACTACATGATTGGAAGTTTATAGAGGACATTAAGAAAAGAAAATCTCCATGGAATAGCAGGAGAGAAACTTATGACATTAAAATACAACTACCTCAGGATATCTTCCTAAAGAATACTGAGAAGTCAGCTGCAAAGCTGACTTACTAATCTTTACATTCACGTTTTTACATTTCACTGTGTGGTGCATATATCTACATTCTGCCTGTTAGACTCTTGAGCTGAGTCTCAAATGAAACATTGAGGGCATGGGTGCTCTTGCATTTGGTTGTTGATGAATTCAGCTGGGAAAAATCCCTGATGTGCTACATACTTGGTTTACAGACAAATTTAACTTGCTTGTGTACTAGCCCCGAGAGCTGCACCTTACACCCGCGGCTGAACTCCTGCACACACTAAGTAGTTGGTTTGAGGGGTATGGTTCTGCTATGATTTGTCAGAACTCTAAATATTGTCCGTGCAAGGAGAAATACGTAGTGCATTTGTATTTTCTGATACATTTCAGCCTTGATGAATGACAAAAGGTGTAATCTTTCAGTGTACCCATCTTCAATAGCCAAGTGCAGGCATTTTCAATAGAACAGAACATCTCATCCTTAAAGTGCATAGTTACTATGCAACTGCAGGTAAGAACACACGAAAGCCTTAGACTTTAAAGAATGTAGCTCTTTTTTGATATGTGTATGAGGGGAAATCTGCACTTCCATGCTGTTCAGCAAGGACTGTCTGCTGTGAGACAAATAACAGGAGTCTGCCAAAAGCATAAGCCAGACTTTTGGCTGCCAAACTGTAAGGGTGACCTCTGACATCGATTAAAAAGCTGAAAGATAGATAATTTCACAGTAAATCAAAGAAATGTGTCATGCTATCACCTATAAAAGCGTAAGTTTTTGAATGATTCTATGGGTTGGAATCCCTTAATAAAAACATGTTTTTTCATGTTCCTCAGGAAGAATTGACTTTGGATTTCAAGGGCTAATACACTACATAATTATTTCAGTGCCTTTACCTGTCCTTTTAAAGTTATAATTTTAATTAGTAGTAAGGCTTAATTTGGGATAAGTGGCCAAAAATTTAGATGTTTAAATTCTAGATCAAAGGTCTGATTGATTTTAAAGTCTGCAAGGTTAAAGAAAAATCAAGTTGTTGTAGGACTTTTTATTGTCTTGGGACCGAAATTGACTCTTCTAATCAGAAGGCGAAATGACTTACACTGTTTCGTGTTTGCCTTTATGTTGATTCATGACATTTATCTTCCAGCAAGTAACAGGAAACCGGAGTTTTAATCTGAAGTTCTGATGCCCTTTCCCACCATCGTCTAAGCCTGGAAGCCAGCTGCATCTTTTAAAATTTTTATTTTGATGATTAATGAATTCGATAATTTTCTTTGATGATGATGATGATAATAATAATAATTTTTTAATTGTTTCATCTGTTATTTTGAGAGGCAAATGTAGAACACTGAAGGCGCAGAAGTAAAGTAGAATAAAACTGATAATGCCTACGCATTCATTTACTTGTCAGAGGATAGGATGTAGCTTATCAAGAAACTCAGTCAGCATGACAGAAGCAGATCAGTAGATCAAAGCATCTGGTGCTGAGGACTTTAAAATTTCCTTATGTATAATATTTGTATTTTACTTCAGAATAGGTTTAGTCTGGTCCCCAACCTTGGTGTCCCTGTCATGTGTTCCTTGAAACGAACTGAAGTCATGGGTTTGGATCCATATGTCTCTATTAAATACTGGATCACATCTGCAGATGTGCAGTGGGCTTTTTGGGTTAGTTGTAACCTGTTAAAGGAAACCAGGTTGCACACACTGCAAAACAACCTGACACATAGTCAATGGAAACAGTTTGGGGACTTCAACACAAGTCTAGTGCTCTAGGCCAAGAAAACAAAGGAGGTGCAGCCTTAAGGGTATCCACATCATCTGCACTGGGCTGGCTGATGTGCCATGTACTATGGGAGTTTTGTGTCCTGCAGGGGTGGTGGCTGGGTGGAATATCCTAGGGTACCGAAAATACCATTAGGCACATTTAGACAGCTGAATCCCAGCCTGGATAGCTGTGCTGGAGAACGTGAATTGTGCCCTGATGCACCTGATGCTCTGCTGAGAATAAGTCTTGTGTAAGCAGCTCTGAAGCAGACTGCTATATTGGTTATGTTGAGAGCCAGATTTTATACAGCACATCCTTTAATGAATACAGATACATGGAATTTAAGGAGAAAAAAATTTCACTAAGTTCCTGCTTTTGGTTTGCTCCTTAACACTTCTTTTTCTGATTTACAGAAGATCTTTGAACTCAGGCCTTCCACATAGCATGTTGGGTGGTGCTGGTCTCAGACTGTCTTCAGAGTAGTGGCTTTACCTGTACAGTTCAGTAGGCAGACTGGGGATCCATATATGACATCCCTTATGTTGGTGCCCTGATTACCAGGGACTATTCTCACAGCCTGAAGATTCATAGAAAGTTCTGGGTCAGGTAGAAATATTTTTTCTGATGAATAGAAAAGAATAGTCTCTTCATTAAAACTTTCTTGCATCCGCATGAGGTTAAAAGGTGGTAAGATTTAACTAATGCTGATTCTAGGGCTTTTTGATTGCATATGATGAGGTGTGAGGGAGAGGAATAAGATAATGGCAGTTGTTACAAGCTTAAGATCCCGCTTGTGCTAGATGCTGTGCAGGGCCGTAGTAAGCACCACTTCCCACCACTTCTGGTTTTCCTTCAAATATTTCTCATCTTCCTTCAACATATGGAAAACACTAATACTACAGGCACAGAAATGAAGAAAAATCAAAATGCAAAAGGTATCCATTGCATACATAAATGACATAAAGCAAGACACCAGTTCTGAGAAGCCAGTCTAAAACCATTACTCTCTTCTCCTCTTTTACCTCTTCACCTTTATCTGCATGCCCATCTTCTTAACTGAATTTTAATTCACTTCAACACCCATCTTCACTGTAGTGGGTAATATTGGCCAGGGCTGCATAAGATCTCTAGGCCTTTGAATCTTGCAGCTCCTGATAAGACAAATTTCAGTGACTTGCTTGGCTGTTTGTTTTCAGAATACTTTTTATTACGGGAGACACTGTTTAAGAGTTCTTTAAGATTTGACTTAATGTCTAGAAAGGTCAAACATGATCACAAAACCTTCAAGAATGCTATGTAGATCCAACTTTATCTGGGAGCTCCTGGACTCTCAGCACTTCAGAAATTCAAACCACCTACCTGAATATTGGAAATTTACTTCAGCAATGCACCTTTGGAAATACAGACCTGTGACTCTTCCATTGTGAGAGTTGAAAATATGGAGGATGTGGTGCCTTTGATCTGGTGTACCATAGTGCTGACGCAGTTGACAATAGCACTGGTACAGTCTCTGTGTGAGTGTCTGCATCGTGGGCTTGCGGAAACCTGTCTGTAATTCTTGATTGATGCTTGGAGCTATACAAATAGAATAGATGGTAGTAATGATGTTCCATTATTTAGTAGAACCTGAGTAAGGTTTTGTGCCTTCAGTTAGCCATTTGGGTTCCTATTTGGGTGCACAATCCTGAAGATGCAAAAGCTTAACATTATTTAACCCGTAGGCTTTGGGACCTAGGAGAATCCATGCTTAGATGCTTGGTGTCTTCATGCAACATCTATCAAAATGGGCGATCCAACAAAAGCAGTACAGTGTGGTGGAAGCCATGCATAGCAACCAGTCGAAAATGCTGGGGGATAGGTCTGTGACCTGCACCTGCTCCCCTTCTGCTCCCTTCTCCTAAAATACAAGAACTGGAATAGGACTTGGAGCCCAAGTCCCTTTTCCCATGAGCCCTGTTTTCTCATGCCCCTTCTCTGTCCTAGTGAATGTTTGACCATACCACATCATTCCTGCAGTCAGGCTGAGGGAGTGCTGGCCCGGAGCAGCCCTCTGGCTGTGCTCAGAGCACTTTGCAGATGGCTCGCCTGGGATCTGGCTGAGGCAAGCTCAAGTCCCTCTGGGCAGAGACAGCAATTTAAATTCTGCTTCCCATTCAGCTCGTATGAGTTTTTTAAGCAGGGGGCCTTGGGGTAGAAAAAAGAGCAGAGTTGCAAGACATGCTTTCTGCATGTTATTGCACCTTGCCTGTGCTTTAGGCCTGTTGACAATGTCAGTGGAGCTGGGGCACAGTCAGGCACAAATGACAGCTCAGTGAAAGCCTGAAGATCTGGCCCGGAGACTGAGTCCTGCAGTGGCAGCCTGTTAGTACAGTACCTGTAGCTCTTCTTGAAGCATGCATGCTTGCTAGTATGGATATCTGTTTTGAAAATGTTTATCAAAATTATTTCCATCAGCTTTGTTTGAAATTATTTCCATGAAAATATAAACTGTGTCTTATTGCTTTCATTTCTGACACAGCTGAATGTGTCCTATTTGGAATGTAATGAATCAAAAAGGTGAATTCGTTAAATCCTTCTAAGGAAAGAAACTTCTGTATGAATATGTAAAAAAAAACCCCTACATATTTATATTTATATATAAATTATACTACACATGAATAACGATTAAATATAGGCGGGGAGGCGTGGGTTTTGGTTTTTTTTTTGGAGATAACACCTGTGCTTTATGAAAATTTGCATGTGACTGAAGAGACTTTTCTAAAAACTTATCTAGCCTCCTTCAGAAAGTGACAACATGCTTAAGAAGTTACATTTTTTTTTTTTCTGCGGTTGAATTAAGCATAGGCAGTATTAGATTTCTGTGCATTCAGGTCTTCTGTAGATATTTCAGTAATACCTCTTTCCTTTTCATGAGTATTTTGTGATCAGTCAAAAACCTGGTCACGTACTGTCAAGTGGCATTAATTAGGAAAAAAGTCCCATGTCATCTTGAATGCATTTAGTAGAAATGGGGACATGTAATCTCCAAACAGTGCGTTTTTCATGCTCTTAATAATTCTTGTGGGTTTCAATGCCGTTTATCTATCCCTTTGCCCTCTGTGCGTCATTTTGCAAATCTAAATGTATTGTTATTTACATACACATTATTTCAGTGCAAAATGTTCAAAACATGTTTGAATACTTTTAACAGCTTCAGGTATTAACTGGAGGAACTTGCTTTCTTTGTCTTCTGATTCCTCGACACCTATGCTATGCTTTAGTGCTGTATTTGAACTCTCCTTCATGAAGTCTGGAAATGATCTTAACACAAGAATTAGGATGCTCATGCATGGAAAAAAAATTCACTGTGGGACTTCAACAAAATTCCTAAGTTGGTGACAAAAATCAGGTATCTGTTCACAGTATTATCTGTAAAAACATTTCAAATGAGTTTTAAATAAAAGTGCACAGGCACAAAATACTAATGTAGATATGGCTTTTGCAACAGTCAGGAATATAAAGCTGATGAGTGGGATTCATAAAAAATTAGGACAGCACCATACTATCCAAAGTATTAAAATTTAAAAATTTTATTAACCCCCTTTTAAAGTGGTTCATGTACTTTATGTCAAATAACAAAGTTATGGTCCAAAATTTTTCATCTATATCTCTAGATGTGTGGGTTTAACTTTCCTCTCCTTTTTTTCAACCAATGTGACCTGGAGGTATCTTGCAGTGGAAATAAAAATACTGAAAAAGTAAGACTTAAAAGTACAAAGTAGATCCTTGGAGACTGAAGTAATACCATTAGTGGACAAGCTGGAACAAAAAAGCAGCTCCAATTTAGACACATAGCCTGGTGAAGTCCATTTGCATTATAAAATATTTGTCAGAAGTGCATATTTTTTTAAATAGGAAAAAAAAATCACCACTGTAAATGAAAGCAAAAAGTCTAAATTTTTCAGGTCACCCAAGGAAAAAAAAAAGAATAACTCAGATTTAGTGCCAGCATCTGAACTGACTCTTCTTACTTTTCCTTTCTGCAGAAAAGCTGCTATTTCTGTAGCTTTTATATGGAGGAACAATCTTGTCAGGTGGCCAGTTTATTAATGTCGTGTGTGTGTGTGTGTGTGTGTGTGTGTGTGTGTGTTCCCTGGAGGAGATGTCCTGCCCTGCTCCCTCTGCAGGAGCAGATGCTCAAGGCCAGGCACAGGTGACACATTTTGGGAGTATTGCAGTCTGCAGTGGTGATGGGAACCACACTGCACTCTGAGTGGGATGGTAATGAGAAGATCACCAAAGCAACGCACAGGTCTCACAGCTCAAAGATTTTCTTTGGAGTAGGCTGACTTTCTGCATGTATGTTTCATTAGCTACGCATTGACCTTGAGATTTGATATGCAACGAACATGGGGGGGGGAGATAGACCTTTATGTCTTTAACCCGCCTTATGTTATGTGTTTCCTTTGGTATCTAACTCCTCCTTCTCTGATCAGTAACAAGAACAAAGAAAACCTCTTACTAGATTTGTACATTCCTAGAACCAAGCTTTTAAAAGCAGTCTCTGAAGTAGAAGATAGATAAATTCATGTTTATATATACAGCACAAATACTACCATGGGGAAAAGGGAGCCTTGTAAGCTGGAATTTTTGGTGCTGAGATGTGAATACAACTAGTCTTTAGATACACTTGTGCTTGCCAAACCTTTTGTGTCCTGATAATGTAAACAACAGAGGCTGACAACTTCAGGGGAAAAATGTTTCTGTGTGAATGATATCACCTATATTAGCTAAGCCTGGGTAAGAGAGAGACCATGACATGCTAAATAACAGACTTGCTAACACAGAGTTGCTAGCAACAGCATCATGTGGAAATCGGGAAATATTTGTTCAACTGAAAGATAAAATACTCTTTCTAATAAGGAAGCCTCATTTCTTCCCATCCTATAGGTCATCAGCAGTTCTTAGGCACTATTAGTTTTCTCCTCATTCTGTGACTGAGTGAACAAGTAACGTGAAGGTCTCCTTTTGTTTTCAGATCTGTTTGTGATTGTGTTATCAGCACTGAGCACACCTGAGCAAATGGGTCTTGGTAAGATATTTGATAGGAAGAACTTTCTAGGAATCCAACGGTCCTGCTGTTGTCCTCTGTGTTTGCCCTTGGTTGGACAATAGTAACAAAGACAGGCAGACAGCGATTAATGCCTCATCCCCTGAGCCCTTTCTCCCTCTGGAGTCCCCCATTGTCTCTGGACCAGGATATTTTTGCACAGTGGAGGGAGAGGTGAGATAGGAAGAGATTGCTTCACATCTGAATAAGACATTTTCGCTTTCTGATCCCCAGAAATGAAATCCCTCTGACTAGCTACAGCTCCACATGCTGCTAACCTGCCTCCCAAGAACTTCTGCAGGAACCAAGAGCTCTTTGAGCTAGAGGTTATCTCTTCTCCCTGCAGGCTTTCCAGTTCACTACTGGAAGCTACATAAGAAGGAGATTTTAAGTCTTTGGCTTGATGAGAAAACTGGCAAGTAATCTTGTCTTTTTTTTTTTTTTTACTCTATAACAGGAGGACCTCTGGCATTGGCAATATTGCACTGTAAGTGCAATGGGCAACCTTCCGCTAGGGCTGAGGGCTAGGAGTGAAAAACATGGTGAAATTAAACTGATCAGGGAAGGTAACTGTGGAAGGGTTTTCTGCACAGACATGGAAGATTTCACAGAATCATAGAATCGTAAGGGTTTGAAGGAACCTCCAGAGATCATCTAGTCCAAACCCCCTGCCAAAGCAGTTTTGCCTAGAGCAGGTTGCCCAGGACTGCATCCAGGTGGGTTTTGAATATCTCCAGGGAAGGAGACTCCACAGCCTCTCTGGGCTAACTGTTCCAGTGCTCTGCCACCCTCAATGTCAAGAAGTTTTTCCTCATGTTCTGTTGTCCTGGCTCTGGGCACCAGTAAAAAGAGCCTGGCCCCATCCTCTTGACACACCCCCTTTAGATATTTAAAGTGTTGATAAGGTCCCCTCTCAGTCTTCTCTTCTCCAGGCTAGACACACCCAGGTGTCTCAGCCTTTCCTTGTAAGAGAGATGCTCTGGTTCCCTAATTATCCTTGTGACCCTCTGCTGGACTCTCTCCAGTAGTTCCTTGTCCCTTTTGAACTGGGGAGCCCAGAACTGGACACAGTACTCCATATGTGTCCTCACCAGGGCAGAGTGGAGGGGGAGAAGAAAATCCCTTGACCTGCTGGCCACCCTCTTCTTCACAGAATCACACAATCACAGAATGTTAGCTGTTGGAAGGGACCTTGGAAGATCATCTAGTCCAACCCTCCTGTCAAAGCAGGACCACCTAGAGTAGATCACACAGGAACACGTCCAGGCGGGTCTTGAATGTCTCCAGAGAAGTAGACTCCACAACCTCTCTGGGCAGCCTGTTCCAGTGCTCTGCCACCCTCACAGTGAAAAAGTTTTTCCTTATGTTACTATGGAACCTCCTATGCTCCAGCTTGAACCCGTTGCCCCTTGTCCTATCATTAGACATCACTGAGAAGAGCCCAGCTTCATCGTCCTGACACTCACCCTTCACGTATTTATAAACATTGATGAGGTCACCCCTCAGTCTCCTCTTCTCCAAGTTAAAGAGACCCAGCTCCCTCAGCCTTTCCTCATAAGGGAGATGTTCCACCTCCTTAATCACCTTTGTGGCTCTGCACCAGACTCTTTCAAGCAGTTCCCTGTCCTTCTTGAACCGAGGGGCCCAGAACTGGACACACTATTCCAGAAGCAGTCTCAGCAGGGCGGAGTAAAGGGGGAGAAGAACGTCTCTTGATCTACTGACCACACCCCTTCTAATACACCCCAGGATGCCATTGGCCTTCTTGGCCACAAGGGCACATTGCTGGCTCATGGTCATCCTGCTGTCCACCAGGACCCCCAGGTCCCTTTCCCCTACACTACTCTCTAACAGCTCAGTCCCCAACCTGTACTGGTACATGGGGTTGTTCCCAGATGCAAGACTCTACACTTGCCCGTGTTGTAGTTCATCAAACTTCTTCCCGCCCAGCTCTCCAGTCTGTCTAGGCCTCTGAATGGCAGCACAGCCTTCTGGAGTTTCTGCCACTCCTCCCAGTTTTGTGTCATCAGCAAACTTGCTGACAGTGCACTCTGTTCCCTCGTCCAGGTCATTGATGAATATATTGAATAGTACTGTTTCTTAATGTACCCCAGGATACCATTGGCCTTCTTGACCACAAGGGCGCATTGCTGGCTCATGGTCAACTTGCTGTCTACCAGGACTCCCAGGTCCTTCTCTGGAGAGATGCTCTCCAGCAGGTCAACCCCTAACCTATACTGATGCATGGGGTTATTTCTCCCTGGCTGCTCGAGTTCCTCCTTCTAGGGCTTGAGGAAGAGTATAAACAGGGAGCAAGATAAATTAATTGATAATGCCAAGGATATTCTTTTTAAAATGCTTTTTACCCTACGTAAGTGTAAGTAATAGCTGTTGGCTTTTTTGTATTCAAAAATCTGATTCAGTCAGCTGTTTCTTCTGTTTTGAGACTGCCTTTTCCATCCCAGACACTTAAGTATGAACAGTCAGTTCATACAGCATTCATTGATTCTTCAGCAGTTAAATTGAAATGGGTAGGTCTCTTCATGCTGAAATTATTCAGCAATATATCACCATGGAGAGTCATTTTTACCTCAGGTGAAAGAATGGAGTGTACTGAAAAGCCGTCTATTAGCCTGTCATCATCCATAACTTCTGATGCTTATTGCTTACTCACATGTTTTATTCAGACCCATGAAGAATATGTGTTTTTCTGATTTCTGTGGTAACATTAGTTCTTTTAATGAAGTTCAGACCTTCAGCTCTATTGCTTTTTCAAAATTGTTGATACGTTTTCAGAAGCGTGATGGCCTCGTACCTTCAGCCCAACCTTATTAGCATACAAAAAATTAAAGAAATAGACTTTAAATTCCTCAAAAAGTTACCTGGAGCATATTGAAGGGCAATAATTGTGGAGAGCTCTTAATGGCCCAATACTCTGTTCAGCTCAAACCATGGGTATGCTCAGACTTTCTCTGTATGGGAAACTGCTTAGGCCAAAGCTGTGTAAGGAAGTGATACAGAGTGGAAATATTCATAAACTAGGGAAAAGAAATAAAAAGCATTTGTTAATATATAAGTACAGTCAAGCGTAGGAGACTCAAACTTAATCTCCTAAATTGTAGGTAAAGATAAACAGCATTCCCATAAGTAACTATCTGTTGCCTATTTCAAAACTGGGCAATATAGTACTTAATTACTTCTAAGGCAGGAAAAACTCACTTCTTTGGCTTTTAAACTTCTTTGGCTTTTAAACTTCTTTGGCTATTAAATATGAATGTATTATTATTGGCCCTGTAATCACTGTAAATGACACAAATGTCCTGACTAAATGATGTTTCAATGACGTCTCCATGTCATGCCTGCAACAGCCCATCAAACCTAAAGGTGCAGGCAATTACCAGACATTTGAACAACACTGGACAGCAAGAAATGCTGGAAACGCAGTGATCAAATGGCATGGTGACAAGACACTGTTCAATCTCAAAGCCTTCTGGCTGTCCCAGCAGGTTTACAGTCCATGGGGCAGGGGGATGGACTCTGCATTCATCCAGATGAACAATTCTAGCATGAAGAAATTACAGGTCTTAGTTTAGTAACACCAAGTCCATTGGCAAGTATTGTGGGGGAAACATCCATAGGTGGAATCATAGAATCATTTTGATTGGAAAAGACCTTTAAGATCATCAGGTTCAACCATTATCCTAACACTGCCAAGCCCACCACTGAATCACATCCGTAAACATCACATCTATACGTCTTTTGAACACCTCCAGGGATGGTGACTTTACCATCTCCCCGGGCAGCCTGTTCCAATGTCTAACCACTCTTTCAGTAAAGAATTTTTTCCTAATATCCGATCTAAATCTCCCTTTGCACAGCTTGAGGCCATTACCTCTTGTCCTATTGCTTGTTACTTGGAGAAGAGACCGACACCCACCTTTTAGGTAGTTGTAGAGAGCAATAAGGTCTCCTCTCAGCCCTCTTCACTAAGCTAAACAATCCCAGTTCCCTCAGGCTCTCCTCATCTGACACGTTTTCCAGACCCCTCACCAGCTTCGTTGCTCTTCTTTGGACATGCTCCAGTACCTCAATGTCTTCCCTATACTGTGGTGCCCAAAACTGCACACAAGGTTTGAGGTGCAGCCTCACCAGTGCCAAGTACAGGGGCATGATCACTTCCCTACTCCTGCTGGCCACACTGTGTCTGATACAAGCCAGGATGCTGTTGGCCTTCTTGGCCACCTGGGCACACTGCTGGCTCATGTTCAGCTGGCTGTTGACCAGCGCCCCCAGGTCCTTTTCTGCCGGGCAGCTTTCCAGCCACTCATCCCCAAGCCTGTAGCGCTGCATGGGGTTGTTGTGACTCAAGTGCAGGACCAGGCACTTGGCCTTGTTGAACCTCATAACATTAGCCTTAGCCTGTTGATCCAATCTGTGATCTGATAACCTGCAGATCATGTTACAGTCTTCAAGACAGTGCGCATGTACTTAAAATAATATTTTGTTACGTCTGTATGGTGGTTTTCCATCTTCTGCAACTGGGATAATTAGGCTGGAAGTCTGGACCGCTTGAACATATCACATGCATAACTTGTGGTAAAAGAGGTGTGACAGTAAAAGTAGACCACCAGTTTTGTTTAGAAAATTTAGAAAGTTATCAGCAGTAGGAAGGAAGACATGAAGCAGAATGACTACACCACCAGCAAATACTTAGGCTGGAAAAGACAAACACTTGACCAGCCTCCTTTCACGTTCACTTGTCATAAAAAGGTAATGGTGACGTTATCTATTGCATCCATCTGGTTCAAAGTGGCTTCTCTGAATCTCTTTGAAGAAATTCATGGACTCTTTGGGGTCTGAGAATGACAGGTTGAAAACCACTGCTCTGTAGCAGTCTCATCTGGGTCTCAAAGTTCTTTACCTCCGAGAAAAACACAAATTACATTTTTGCAGCTGTGGATGATGAAGTTCACCTCCCTACTCCTCAAGTGTGGAGGAGTGCAAGAAAATCCTTTGCAAAGGCCCACTTCACTGAGATTCAATGAACTGTACAAAACCTGTCCTGCTTGTGAGGAGAGTTGAACTTTTCTAGGAGGCACTCAGTAGATAAATTTGGAAGATGCTACCTAAGCAGTTTAGTAAACAGAACATCTTCAATCATTTTGATGATTTTACTGAAAATGAATAGCAAATGTGAGGCAGTAGGAGGAAATACGTATAGAGGTATCTTTGAATGTATATTTTAGTGTATCTTACTATACATTGAGTGTATGTATACTTTACATTATTTTTTATAATACCAATTTAGAATTATGAAATTATTCCTTCTACAGCAATGCTTTTGTCTACCTGTGAGTCGGAGGCTCCCTCCCTCCAACATCACAGACCTTGATTTGATAGAAAAAATCTCATGTGACAAAACTATGAAGATGTATGTAGCCATGAGAAATCTGGAAACAGACCATGGTAGTTCAAGATAAGTACTTTATGAAGAAGTGGAATTTGTAGAGGTAGCAAATTTAGAAGGAAGCTTGGCTGGAGGTTTTTTCATCTCGGGAACTGTGGTCACTCCATTCAGTGGGAAGGCATTAGGCTACTGGTGTCATTGAGCTGTGGAGGATGAGGAGGAGAAAGAACAGACTAAGGAGACCTTACCTTAAGCCTGACATAACATCTTGCCTATGGACATAGCTGAGCCAGTAGCACTATTTGTTATTGTGGTCTGTCCCAGTGGGTGTACATTATTTATCTTTTTTTTTTTTTCCACATTAATGATAGTTATGAACCTAACAGTTAGTTAAGCACCTAACAGTTATTTTTTAATCCTTTTGGAATACTGTTTTCTGTCTAGTTTCTGGTCTAGATACTTTACCCTCCAATCTGGGACAGCAAGAAGATTTTATGTATTCACCAGGGACTTCCAAGTTGTTGTGTCAAAATTTTAGCTCAGGAAAGGAAGAAATGAGTAAAAGTGAATGAAATTGAACAGTATTTGCCATGATTTCTGGTTATAAAAGACCCTTCTTGCCAGAAATGCAAATTTAATGGAAAATTAGTGAGACTGAACTTTTGGGTTGCTTGTCTCACTACACCACCTCAATACTCCTCCAGAGGGGTTCAGCAACCTCCCATGAGCAGGAACAAGAATCCCGTTGTTGCTTGGGTTATACACCTTCACAGAAACTGGTTGTTGCTTCTGTCACTTCTAATACCAAATCAACGTTTCACTATAAAAAGTGGCATCACTGCCTTCTCACCTTTTTCTGCGTTATATTGCTCCTCTCTACAATCCTGTCCTTTTCTTTTAGTTTCTGGTGAAATTCAAAGTGTCAGAGAAACATGCTTATTCTATGGACACTGAGATGAAATAGGGATTCCTGGAGAATGTGTTTCAATTAAGTTTCTGGCAATAGTTTCTACATATAATAATTTTGATTCTTAATGCTATGAAAAAGTTTCAGCTAAATTATTCAGTCTGCTTTTCAACTCCATCATTGCTGTTGCGGTATGTTAAATTTGTAAAAATTTAATTGTGGCCAAACCTGTATAGTGACTTGATCTTCAATTTTGTTATACTGTGAATTATGTTACAGATTTTTAAATTTTTCTATATGATAGATCAGGAATGCCTGACTCTAAAAAATATTCCATTGATATTTTCATAGTTCTTACTAATGAAAAATTAACATGATAGCCCTACACATTTAACTGACTCCTCTCTTTACATAAAATGGCTGCATTTAATTTAAGAGTTGAAGGACAAATGAAAGGCAACTTAGCTTTATGGTACACGGAAGTTTTAATTTTTTGTTTCTGTTTTATCATCCAACAATATGTTTAAATACTGTTAAACAATTGCTAGCCATTACAAATAAAGAAACCAGCATTGCTCTTGAAGGTATCTATTATGGAATAGATAGCCAGCAGAAAAAAAAAAAAAAAAAATTTCAAGTGAAACCAAAAGCATAAAGCAACCTGGCATACAAAAATTTAGGTCTATTAATGATTCTGTTGGGCTCCATGAAGTATCATATTTTTGGTAATGATGACAAAAAGAAAAACTAGTGCAAGTTTATGTCAAGTGCTCTTTGGAATTGCCGAATTGCTTTCCCCTTTCAAAAACATAAGCTTAAGACCTTGTATCTGTATAAAATTTTGAAAAAATCAGTCATGGAAACAGCATCTGATTGCACAAAATATGATTCCAAAATCAATTTGTCATGCTCCTATATGGATTTAGTGCCTACATTGTATTGACATTTCTCATTTGCTAAACACTGGAATGCTGCTGTAATTTCTCTGTGTTGTGTTACAAATTAGAAGGCTGGAATGCAAAAAGTTTCTTCTGTGTTTTTTAATTCATCCTAGACACGGAATTATTTGGTCACTATTTTTTTTTTCTGCTACATTTATTTTGTGATGATTTAGAAATTATGCTGTCTGATTTCCATCTGAAAATCATTTGTTCTGCCCAGTTCCCATCACAAAAATCCTTGGAATGGCTTTGACAACATGATAGGCTTTTAAGACCTGCTTGCTGAGAAGAAATATAGTAATGCTCCTTCTAATGTTAAATTCCACAAAGGAGAGGATTTGATTTTGATGCAGCTCTCTGTGCAGTTACTACAGTTAAAGGCATGTTGATTTATCACCCTTTTTAAATGTACTTATGTAGGGGAAGTTGCTTTGTAACACAAACGTACACTGTGAACCGGATACCAGTTGCTTTGAAGGAGATACGTAATATTGTTATATATGTAAGTGATAGGCCAGTGGTCATCATATTCCAAGAAAGGCTCAGCTTTTATTTACTAATCAGCACAGAGATTTACTATAGGGCTTTGAAGTGGTGAAAAATACTGATGTTGAATAATGTGTCTGTTTTGTACCGCTTAAGCTTTTAACATTTTTCTAACATGGCTATCTAATACTAGAAACTGAGATGCTCAGATTTTCTTTTTCTTCAAACGTGCGCAGACATTGTTTGTTCCAACAGCTTTTGATATGAGTTAAAATACTTACACTTCTGCCTAGAAAGTGGTTTAATGTCTGTGAAATATATGCCTACGAATTATACTGAACTAGTTACTAACCTTTCTCCCCCTCAACCATGAGGTGTGTCTGGCACCATTTCCAACAGTGTTACCATCTACATCACTCATCCACAATCTGGGCCACATTCTTGGAGAGCTTGTTAAAGATGGTTTAGATTTGGCATGGAAGTAACCTAAATCTTTCCAAAAATTTGTTCACAAATATCTTCTTTATTTTGATAAACGTTTGCATGTTGAGAAATCTTTTGTTATTGTTGTTATTTACTGTAGTTTAGAAATACCTCAAATGAACACTCTTCTTTCTAGGTACCCTATCAGGAATTTTGCACAATCACCATGTGCTGCTGAAAGCTTTTAAGTCCTCTGTCTGTGGAGGAGTGAGATAACTGGTGACCAAGATGATCAAGAAACACCTCCACCTTCCAAACCTTTACTTTTCCCTGACTCAGTCTAGTAACACGCAGGTTTTCAGGTTGCCGTCCAGCTAAGCAAGGGAGGGGTTCTGATGGAGCATGTGTTTAGAAAATTAATAAGGATGGCTTTAGGTTTGATTTTAGGTAACTTTTGCTTAGCTGCCTGGATGAATCAGTTATATTTCTGAGTGAACTGAAACTCCAAGCAATCTGTTTTGGACTCCATCCCAGGCAGACCTATTCAGCCATCCACTTAACTGGTAGTGCATCTTCATTTATGTACTGCTATTGATTTTAATCTCAGATGATTTATACAACACCATAAGTAGGTAATAAGCAAAACCAATGGCATTTCACCGAAGACAAAGATACACATAAACTATCTTAATTTGTCCAAAATCTGCTCATGTATACAAGGCACCTCTTACTGTGACTGTGTGTTTATAGTTTGTACTTATGGCTTCTCAGCTAAACTTTCGTTCTCTTTCCCACTACAGGTTTACGGACTGTTTCCCCATATTTTAAAAGTAATGTACATTTCCATTTGACTCCAAGCTACTTCATGGCCTGTTGCTAGAGTTCCCTGATACTTGTTTTTCATCCTAGCTGTTTGTTATTGATACACTTATTCCTGAATGTGTGTAGAATTCATTTGGCCTGAATTCCGGTGCCAGTGCGATAAGGACCTTTACATAGTTGTGAGTGATGAGCCATCATTGGCTTAATTCATAAACACAGAGAGAAATTAAGTACTTTCAGAGTAAGATTCATTTCACCTCTTTAGACCTTTACTTCAGGATGAAATAAGTCCTAGGCAATGCTTTTACTTGGAAAACGGTTTATTTGTTCCTGAATCTCTCTGTAACAGGACTAAGACAGAGTATGCTCTTAGAAGGCTTCAGCTGTTACTTCTTTGACTCTGCTACTTATATGTCCTGAAGCACAATTAGATCTCAACTCAAATGTTCCTGCATATGCCTGTAGCACTCTTCAAACAGCTATTTAAAACAGCTTTAAACTAATGTCTGCAGTGGTTCTTATGCTTGAATATTAACATAACTAACATGGCAGTCAAAACAAGGGAGGTTAACATTGCACAGATGAGCATTCTGTCCTATAGGTGCCTAAGCAGTCCATTAACACAATACGTTGTGTTTTGTGACTTTATTGCAAACTATTATGCCATCTAAAAGAGAAGTGCAAATGAGAGAAATCATCCTTGTTAAATGAATCCCACCTTATTTTAATTTTCCACTTCAAATCACAATTAATATGTATTATTCACACCTTTCCATTTCTCTGACTATATTATATGAAAGTAGAACAGATGTTTTGTGCAGACCGTCTAAGAGATGGAAACAGACTGTCGTTATTCATGTTTTTCAGTTGTCCTTCACTATGGGCAATGATAGTGTAACAGAAAGGACCCAGAGTTACTGAAAGCAAAGTAAGTTAACAATTTTAGGAGACTGTTCACCACAGGCTGCAGGGGGATCTCCTCTTTGGTGCCTGGAGCACCTCCTCACCCTCCTTTTTCGCTGACCTTGGTGTCTGCAGGGCTGTTTCTCTCACATATTCTCACTCCTCTCTCTGGATGCAATTGCTCTTGCATAGTAACTTTTTTCCCCTTCTTAAATACGTTATCACAGAGGCGCTGCCACCATCATTGATGGGCTTGGCCTTGGCCAGCAATGGGTCTGTCTTAGGGCTGGCTGGCATTGGCTCTATTGGACACACGGGAAGCTTCTAGAAGCTCCTCACAGAAGGCAGCCCTGTAGGTCCCCTGCTACCAAAACCTTGACACACAAACCCATTACACCAACAAAGATCTTTGATAGAACTCATTTGGGATAGAGTTCATAACTCAACCTGTGGTCTTGGTTAGAAGGTTAGCTCTAGACTGAATTAAATAGTATGAAATGTATATATCTCTATGATGCATTGAGGCTGTTCAAGGTCACAGAAGCTATCTGCACAGAACAAATCTTATTCAAGGCTGAGTAAGGCAATGTTTTTCACAGGAGCATAATTATGCTATTTGTCCAATAAACTGTGGAAGAGTACCAACAAATATTTCCCTAACAATGCTGAAGAAAGATGAGAAGCTATCCAAGTAATACTATAGGACTACTGAAAATGCTGAAAATATTTAAAAATCAGTCTGAAAATATTAGTGTCTTTTAGATTTTCTGCTTAATTACGACACTTCAGAATTGTGCATACTATCAAGTGTCATATTGAATCTGTGGTGAAAGAAGAAACATGTTCTATTAAAGGTAGAAAACAGAAGCATTAGGAAAATATAAAACATGTAAACTCTCAGTTCTTAATCTGCATTGCAAATTGAATGATACAAACTCAAATTACCCCTAACACTCTATTAGCTCAATGAAGGTCATCTTATGCAATAGCTATATTAAATTGAATATCATTATCATAAATCTTTGTTGTCAAAAGGTACATATGGTCCACCGTGAAAATCAGACATGTTACATTAAAATGTATTGTTTAAATAATATATCTTTAGGTTTGAAAAAATAATAGGCTACTTTTATCTCTGATGTACAAGGATCATCTTCAAGAGACAGAAATGTGCCTGAAAGCCACAGAATGAGGGTTTTTTTAGGATACCTTTTAAAGGAACCTTTTAGAAGAAAGATGGAGGAAACTTTTAGAAGATAAGGTTTCAAGATCAAGTGGAATAGAGGTATTTCAGAAAAAGAAATGCAGATGGTGATATACTCCCATATGATGCTGTTCTTTTGTTCACCTGTTTAACACTGCAGTGGTGCTTTTGGCTTCTCCAGTAATTTCTTGTGCTGTTCTCTATACTATATATAGTTCTTGTCTGAAGTGATAAATGTCTTATTAAAAGTACTTAAAATATTTCAAGTGACAATTAATTTAGAAGTCACCCTCACTTGCTAAAGCTCTGACTTTTAGTGCTAGAAGATGAATACAACCAGTTCTCATATCCCAGCTGAGGGCATTGTAAATGTAGCTGAAAGAATAGCACCTTCCTAAACTAAATTAGCACGTTTTAATTTAAACACTTAGGATTTTGTGATCCTCCCTCAATTACATTCCAGATCTTTCCAGATCTATGTTGAAGCATTTTTTCAATTTTCTTGACTTGCCTATTGTTCTAAGCTCCCTTTTATCCCCTGCAAAGAAAAAGGTTACTCAGTGCACAATACAAATCCCCACATGCCTCTGTGGACTGACTGAAGAGAGTGCAGATTGTTAATCTTTGATTAGAATTCAAACTGTTTCTCTAAACAGGATAAATTTTGATCTAAGGATGTACTTAACACTTCATGGAACTAACTGACAGGTGTTAACATAAGTTACTCCTTCCTCGTTCATGTTTTTTACACCATAGGATAAATTTTAAAAGAAAAAGAAAATAAAGAAAATCAGTCACTTTCTACCTATGTGAAAATGAAACTCTGCATTAAGTAAAATAGGAAAGCTGTGTTACTGTTTTCCCAGTGGCTCGATGAAACACAACTCAATGGCTTAATGAAACCAATAAGGCTTTATGTGAGCTCTTGAGCACATAACTCATCTGATACAGTTGAAATCCCTATACTATCAGCTTGACCTCATTATTTTGGGAAGCACTGAGATTTCTCAGTTGTTCTTGATGCTTTATAACATTAACACTAACATTTTTGGATGAGAAACAGCTTAAAATTACTTATTTTTATTTGCCTGCTAGAGTGTTGCTGCTTAAAATTACAATGTATAACTAATTATAGACTTAACAGTGGTACTAATTTTAAAAAGGGTAGTATAAAAGACATGCACATGCGATCTTTTAACTTTACACCTAGCCTATTAATCAAGGAACAATAGAGCTGGAGTCTGAGTATTGTTAATATTGCTATTTTTAGATCCTGCCTAGCTCTGGTGTCCTCTGTGTTTGTTTGTACAGCGTGTAATATAGAGATGTCCTGGGCTGCCTTTAGGGCTTAAGTGTAATGCAAATAAATACACACATACTGTCTGTACAGCTAGTGTTAAGACCGTCTCTCTTCCACTAGTCAAAATAATTTATTCCGAGGCTTGCAGAGAAAACCAGCTCCAACAATCTCTGTCTGGGTATTTACACCACACTCACGGCAGTTGTAGTGGAATGCTTTAATAAGAGTCATGTGCACAGTGAAAGCAGAATATACTCATTAGTGTCTAATGTATGTTCAAGGTTATACACAGGATATAGAAGTTTAATGAGAACTTAATGGGACTTCTACTACTACTGATTAAGTGTATCTATCATCTTGAAGATGTGGGTAAAACTGCTTAACACTGTAAAGTTAAGGAAAAATGAATGCCCAGTATGTCACCCTCTTTTGCCATTAATCACGTTCATTAGCTGCCTTCCAGTGACAAGATTCTGACCCATTACTAGTGAGTATCATGAGGACCACTACCAGTGGCCTGCCAAGTTAAATAGTAATTAATCACATTAACTACTATGACTGTTTTTGTTCTTTCTGTCATATATGGCTTGTAGATTAAGCTAACTGTGACAAAAGCACAGTAAAAGTACTTTACTGTAAATTTATTATCCATGGTGTCTTGCCGAAATCCTAGCTCCAGAGCAGGAGGGGCAGAGTTGCTGAGATGGCAACTGGAGGAAAAAGAAGGCATTGATTCTCTGTTTTAGAGAGGCTGGGCGAAGTGGTTACCCCAAGCAGGAGGTCTACATCTGTAGGAGCCTTTACTTACTACATCTCAAAATGGTGTTTTGTTAAATCCTAATTGATTTAGTCTCTTTCTAATATGCAACTGTTATCTTTCGGCTCAAGGAGCACCCAGGAAGGCATGACCAGTTATCCCTGCTTTTACGATGGACTTTGTAAAGGGAGGAATGGTATTTTTATTTCTACTTTGTGTCAAGCAGATTTTGTCCAGTGTCTTGTTGACATTTTTCTTTGTCATGGGGCACCCTACCTCTAGTACTGAAAACAATACATTAATGTTTGAGAGACTGGGGTGGAAGAACTAAGTCCAGATCACCAGACATTCAAAATACAGATAGAATTATTTCTTCTATGTACAATAGCAAACCAGACAATACCTGGCAGTTGTCTTTGCAAGTCAGCATGTGCTGACTTCAAATTATTTTACTATTTTACTTTATTTTTAAGAGGAAAGTATTTCTGCATGTTTTAGAAGGCACTGAAGAGATCATGTTCCCTAAACTGAGCTTCTTTTGGAGCTGATGTCCTTAGCATAAACTTGAAAATTCCCCAGTTATAACAAAAAAGGCAAGTCTCCCTGGGGTGCCCTACATCCTGCAGTTTCCCCAAGAACATTGCTACTATGCAGCGACTTGCAAAGTGCTTCCTCTGGTGGAAGATGAGCTGCTGACTTGTGCATGTGCTTCACAAAATGTCTCCTGGAGGACATCTGACCTTGCTCTGGTCCTTTTACCCTGTGTTGAGGTTTTGACTGTAACCATCAAATCGTCCTTTGGCTTTTGCTGCTTTTCTAACTTGCAAGAACATGGGTTGTTTTTCTTATTATTTTTTTATTTTGAGAAGATAGTAGGCAGAGGGAAAAAAAAAAACCCTCACTGTACATGCCTCACATAAATGTGGAGAGGCATTCTAACTCTAGCTAATGAAGTTAATATATTTTAAACTAAATCATGGGTACAATGGCACTGTAAGTACTGTTTAAGAAAAAAAAAAAAGGAGAAAGGAACAAGTAACCCAGCCTGTTCTCACTCAAAATGCACTTACAGGACTGCTGTTGCTCTAATCTGTGACTTCATATGTTTTACAGATTTAAGTCTGGTAAGTTTGGTTTGCAGAGGAAAAGAGTACTTGAATATCGAATATGAAAGATGTTTCATGTTTGATTGTAGTTCATTCATTAATAGATCATAAATGATTTTTTTATTTGCTTGCTGAAGGCAGTTACATAATTATTCCTAGCTTAGGGCTTACATTGAATTAAATTAGTAAACTATGTAATTTTACATAATTGACATGGATTTGTATGAAACAGGATTTGTCTACTGGAAGTTCAATGAATGGTTGTGACTGTTAGATTAAGGCAGACTAATTACTTATAATCTACATCCTTAACAGTAAGTATAGAAGAATAAATGTTGAATTCATTATATTACAATATTAATATTTTGTTGTTGTTGTTGTTTTGCTGATTTCACTTGACTCCAGTATTTGATTTGGACCAGAGGCAAGCTTTCTATAACAAGCCCTTTAAGTGATGTCTTGCAGATATTTTACCTTTTAATGATGCAGAAGCATCACTGAACAAACAGCTTTTAAGAAGCAACGTTGAGACTATTTGTCCTAAAAGCTGGCCTACCTTGAAAGATTTTATAGGTTGTTAATCTTAGCTCAAGCATTTTAGGGTAATTATTTCTATGGAGTGTGAAGCAATGTACATAGTTATGGCTACCCAAGTGCTCTCTTTTTAAAGAGGTTTTTCCAGTTACTACTAATTATCTCAAATGATAGCTATGTAAACTTATTTTTTCCTTTATATTCAGTTTTGCCTGAAAGCTGTTTTTATTAAGTCTGATCAAATTCCTTCAGGCACTTTCAGGGTAAACTTGATAAAGCAATTAAATCCTTTCAAAATACGTGTGAATATATGCATACTTAATGCTTTTTTATGACTCTGTATTTGGGAAAGTTAAAGAAGTCTGGAAGGCTATAAATCTTTTAAATCACTGGGAGAGTTTGTGCTCACATAACTGTGTTTTGATACTCAGATTTTCTGTCTTTAAGGACGGTAAGTTATTCATCTTTAGTTTTGGATCACCTGTTATCTGTTGGTTTTTGTTTGTTCCTCTGCTTGTTTTCCGTGTCCTCATAATTAGATCAAACATATTTATATTTCGTTAGTTTTTGTATTCCGCCTGGAGGACATGCTTTAATCAGGTGGCTGCACTAACTCTCCCTTTTGCCAGCTGCTCCAGGCAGCCCTGACCACTTGCACGTGGAGGATTTGAGCATTACGTGCTACGGAAATGGCACCTGTTGTCTAAAAGCCTTTGCCTTCAGGTCCGATTCTGCCTTCTCAGAAAACCTGGTAGGCTAAGTGTCTCATTTTCTAGAGCCTCAGTCTCATGAGCACTTTGCAGTAGTGGTTCTTATTGAGTGCTCTTCTCCTATGCTTTTAAGGGCTTAAAAAAAAACCTGTTTTTTTTTTTTTGTTTTGTTTTTCTCTTTGAGCGGTTTAAATTTTCTCTCTTATATGTGACCTCCGAGTCTCAGTTTGTGCTGTTTGCTCCAGCCTCTACCCGCAGAAGGGAATCAGGATTCCTCTGCCACTAAAGCACATGTCTCTCCTTCTTTTGTGCTCGAACTACCTGACTTTTGGCTTCTTGATCTACCCCTCAAGCTTTTAAATACACATACACACAGCACAAATTAATCCACGCATGTCTAACTCTTCTTGTTTTAAAGAGATAGAGACACGTCCAGCTGTAATTTAATCTTACTGCAGCAGTAATCAACTGACTCCTAAACAAATGACAGCTACTTATGTCATACATGGAAGTACCCTT
Source organism: Leptosomus discolor (assembly GCF_034619465.1). Taxonomy (NCBI): domain Eukaryota; kingdom Metazoa; phylum Chordata; class Aves; order Leptosomiformes; family Leptosomidae; genus Leptosomus; species Leptosomus discolor. Next base: position 61,961,553 of record NC_141391.1, read on the forward strand.
CCTCTTGATGCACAGCATGCTCTCTCATTCTCCCAGAAGTACAAGGTACAGTTTGGATGCAGCTTTTGCAGTGTGATTCACTTCAGTCTTCTTGCCTAAACTTTGCTTCTGTGTTGATGTGTCCATAACCTCTATTGTTTCAAAGACCCAGCTGCAATGCCTGACTTATTTGTTCTGCTCCTGGGGAAAATCACAGAATCACAGAATGGTAGGGGTTGGAAGGGACCTCTGGAGATCATCTAGTCCAAACCCCCTGCCAAAGCAGTTTTGCCTAGAGCAGGTTGCACAGGACAGCATTCAGGCGGGTTTTGAATATCTCCAGGGAAGGAGACTCCACAGCCTCTCTGGGAAGGCTGTTCCAGTGCTCTATCACCCTCAAAGTCAAGAAGTTTTTCCTCATGTTCAGTTGTCCTGGCTCTGGGCACCAGTAAATAGAGACTGGCCCCATCCTCTTGACACCTGCCCTTTAGATATTTGTAAGTGTTGATAAGGTCCCCTCTCAGTCTTCTCTTCTCCAGGCTAAACACACCCAGGTGTCTCAGCCTTTCCTTGTAAGAGAGATGCTCTGGTTCCCTAATTATCCTTGTGACCCTCTGTTGGACTCTCTCCAGTAGTTCCTTGTCCCTCTTGAACTGGGGAGCCCAGAACCGGACACAGTACTCCGTATGTGTCCTCACCAGGGCAGAGTAGAGGGGGAAGAGAAAAATCCCTTGACCTGCTGGCCACCCTCTTCTTACTGCAACCTAGGATAGCATTGGCCTTCTTGACCATGAGGGCACATTGTTGGCTCGTGGTCAACTTGTTGTGTACCAGAACTCCCAGGTCCTTTTCTGCAGAGATGCATTCCAGCAGGTCAACTCGAGACTTGTACTGCTGCTCCATGTGCCATACCTATAGGCAAAGTTAACTGGACTTGCTATTCTCTTATTCTTATTATTCTTACTTGTCTATTAGTGGACTGTATCAGGACGTTTTCTTATAACTGAGAATCATCCAAGTTTAGTGATTCTATCTCATCTTCACCTCAGGAGATTGTTCATCTTTAAAAGGTGTTCAGTGTCAACTCTTTGGAACCTAGATGGGCTTCCCGTACTGCTGCATTCATAAAGGCTTTTTAAAATTACTAGTATTTTCTTGTCAGTAGTGAAAGAGGCAAAATATCCAGGGCATAGATGATCTGAATAACCATCTGGAAGAGCCCAGCTTTCACCACGGACACTAGGAGCATAAAATAACTACATTTCCAACTTTGGTGCAACACTGAGGAGTCTGGATTTGGATGGAGCAACTCCAAGCCTTAGGCTACTGAAATTTTAAGAGGGCTCTTTAAAAGCCTGAGTCTGCTGGCTACTAAAACAGGCTCCAAAGTTGAGTATGTAAAATTAGATGGATAGACCTTGACATCATTTGATTAAAACATATTTACTTTAACACATTAATTTTTAGATGAGTCTGTTAGAGAAGCCTGTTTGGGACTTAATGCCCTTTATGGCTTTAAAAAGGTTTAATAGCTTCCATTAGGCTTCCATTAGCAGCGCTGGAGAAAACAGGAAGATGTACATGCAGAAAGGCAATGTTTTGTTTCATTATTCAGTATGTACCGCAGTGGATGAAAGTGTTTGTATACACTGCCCATGAAATTGGATGGCTGTTAAAGTACAGATTCCTCCTGATGTGCTTTGATTCTCATAGATATGGGTTCAGAATTCAAGTTTAATAGCTTTCTAAGATTAATTTCATAAGATCATTTGTAAAATAAAGCCCGTTCAGACCTTGTCTTAAATGAAGTTCAGTGATGTTCACATATGCTCTTCATAAGTTTGAATGTATACTCTGATTGCTTTTGCTCTCTGTATTTTACTGATTTACTGACCTCTAAATATTTCTTGATGTACTTGCAGGGGAAGAATGGGATATATACTACACATTAAGTGGTTTCCACAAAAGTTTTAAAAATAACTTTTTTATTTCACGACTCATACAATAGTATATTTGTATGAAAATGAATGTGAAAGTTTAATTAAATAATTCTGACAATTATTTTTTAGGAAATAAAGACAATGAAGATAAACTTGGGTCCACGTAAAGGTGAGTTCTTTTGATGCCATATTTTTCTGTGTCCATAACCTGAGAAAACTGCACATGCAAATCTGTCCTGTTGCCATAGGATCAGTTTTTGACCTTGGTGGAGTTTAGAAACTTTGAGACCAGTTTAGGTTACAGTTTACTCTGTTATTGGAAAGCACAGACCTACCGGGACTGGCAGAGACTTGCATGGAAACACACAACTTTCCATTTACTGAAAACTAGAGATTTGGGGAAATTTCTTAATTATCTCTTACCTAACCTTTATGTTATCCTTAAGGCTGTCATCACAATTTCTGACATGTTTTCAATGGCTATCTTTCCTACCTAAATATAGAAATAATATTTGATCTAAACCTGTTTTTTTTGCCAGACTGTGTTAGTGCATAATGTTATTAACAGCTTGCTTTGTGCTGAAGAAATTACAGACTTCTGATTTTTATTTTTTTTCCCTAGAGATGATTGCAGCATTCATCTTAATATCTTATGGGTATGGAAGATTGTTCCACTAGACAGTAGGACATCAATTACAAATGTGAAGTATGCTCGCAGGCATATGGGTCTTATGTTAGCAACCTGTTCAAAGAATCAAGTAGTGAGGATCGAAGACAGTCCAGATGTTACAAATTTCTATCAGTGGTCACTGCAGCATGAAATCTCATGTGTGTTTCACTTCTTTGAATCATTCAAGGTGAGTTATGTAACAAACCTCATAAATTATTATTATCAGGACAGGTTTAATGAGTGATTAGCAGGAAAACTGAGGGATTAATTAACTTGAAATGTTCTTGCAGAGTAGTAAACAATCTGAGCTTTTATTATGTGAAAAGAAGGTCTTGGCTTTTATACAAGTGGTCATCCTACTTCTTCAATGACCTAATTGGGTTTTTCAGCTCTCTCTGGAGGAACAGAACCATTAAAGCATTGTATAACTCTTAAAATGTGCCTTAAGCACTTCACTCTTAAATTTTCAGCTGTATTTTGCCTAAAGGCAGTTGTTAAAACTGATGTTCAGAGTCCAGGTAAATCAGATGAGGGATTTTCTTTCTGAATTGAAAAAAATTAGGAGTACATTGAGTCCCTAATTCTCTAGATCTAATTCAGAATTGCTAGTGCTTTTGTGAAAAACAATTTTCAAGGTCTGTGAAAGCATTTGAATATTATAGATTAACATCCCTCTCCTCCAACAACAACAACCACAAATTAATTTTCTTGACTGGAAGAATAGTTTTTCTCTTGTCTCTTACAAAAGGTGAAAAACATGATGGAGCAGAATGGTTATGGATGCTTAGCAAAGGTGACTAACTCATTGTTACCATAAACAGTGTCTGCAAGCATTCCAAGACCAGTCACTGAAATATAGAATATTATGTCAAACCAATTAAAATGGAAATTAAGAGTTAAAACTGCAGATTTTGGGGATTTCTTTTTTCATTTTAAATTTATCTCTATTGAACACAAGGTTCAGAACAACAAAGGCTGAATGATCTAGTGGAAGATGTGGTTAGTTCATGATTTATGGAAAGTAAAAGGATAAAGCACTACAAAATCAAGCAAGATTGCTTTTAATATCTCTTGCTGTTTGCACCTGTAGGAGTAACAGATAAAACAAAGGAAAGACATGGTGCTGTGGTTGATTTTTCTTGTTACACAAACACATACCAGATATGCAAGACTACTACATACTGCAAAAAATAGAAACACTATAATCATTACAGAACCCTTTGAAGGTTTTAACATATGCTTACAATAAAAGTATGTATTTAAAGTCTATGATAAACAACCCTTGCAATGTTTCTTTAGACTAAATATTAGCTGTGATATTCTTCCTTCTCCTCCTTGCCTTTACAGAAATGAGGGATGAAGAGAATATGAGGTACTCAGATGTTAAATGGTTTTAACCTGTGTCCCATAACAGAGGTAAATCTGTGCTTGAATTCAGTCCAGTACTGTAATTCACTGCCTGTACATACAATATCAATAAAAATAGCTGTCCTATACTCAAACCTAGATATTATTTGCAAAGTTAGCAGAAGTTTCTCCCTTCACAAAGAGAACATTTTGAGTTTGCTGTATGAACCAAAACTGAGAAGAAGCTAGTACAAACAGCAAAGGAATGGAGAGACTGAAATACATTTCTGGTTTTCTAGACGTAACAGAAGTCTAAATTCTTTGCAGGGGTTTGAAGAAAAAGATTAAATTTTTCATTTTCAGGGGTTTTATTACTTTAAAAAAATATATTAATTTTAAACCTTTTTTTGTTAATCTATTTTTCTGAGCTCAACATTAATACACAAAAGCCTCAGACAACCTATGACTGTATAATTTAAGGGAAAAGAAAATGTGCAGAAGAAAAAACCTTCCAAGTACAACAAGATTGCAGTTCTGCAACAGTTTACATGTTTACAAAATTATTTTTGCATACAGGAGGAGGGGTACTTTTTTAACTGCTTGCAAATTCAAGGCCTGTATGAGGAATAAACAATTAATTGAAATGTAGATTTGCATATAAGTCCATTTTTAAGTCTTGAATTCTATTGCCGTTGCTTGTATGAAATAGTACTTTTATTGGCATAGTCCTGATTAAATAAACAATAGCCAAAATGAATCATATTAACTATTATGTAAACATTTTCTAATAATTATTTTTGTTTCAGTACTTCGTTAAAGAAGTCTGTAGTAACACCTTGCTCAGGATCTTCGTGTTTTTACTAGTAGCATATTTGACAATACTTATTTTTTTCTGGCGAGGTTTCTCACAACTGTAATGTTTGAATTTGGATGTGCTAAAATCATGCAAGAAGAAAGTAAGCCTGTGCTCCTGAAGAGTCATGCTAAATGACAGATTTGCTACTAGTCAGTTTTGGTAGCTGGGATATTCCTTCCTAATTGTTTCTTTCATCTGATTTTTTTTTCATTAAATGAGTCTTCTACTTACACACAAACAAGTTTTGCATTTATTTCTTGTGTAAATATGGTGAATTAAATGTAGCTAATGCAATTGTTTAACAAAAAAAAAAAAGGAAAAAAGAAAAAAGGAAAAAAAAAGAAAAAAGAAGCTAAGCAAATTTTTTGATTACTTAATATTTAAGACATGGGATGTCTGCATGTCTACAGAAATATTAAATCACAGAATCATAGAACAGCCTACATTGGAAGGGACCTCGAAAAATTATCTAGTCCAAACATTACATATTATTAATTTCAGTATACTATGAAATAGAAATTGTGATTAGAAATACCTCTTTACTAAACGTCTTACTTTGAAGTGGGCTTTATGTGAAGTAATCCATCTGCTTTCCTTCATATACTTCATATACTTCAAGGAAGTATATGAAATCAGAAAATTTCATGAAAATTAGTAAATATGTACACCAAACTTGGACAGAGCTTCAGCTATGAAATGTATGATTAAACAAAATGCATAGAACAAAAAGAATTTACAATAGCTTTGCAAAGTGTTTCCTCAGCCAGAGCTGAAGAAGAGTAAACGTCTGTTTGATGGAGAACTGTTGTCACTTGGTTCCACCATCCTTCCTGGTGACAGTGACAGCAGCTCCTCTCCAGAAAGAAGACCTCTAGCCTTTGCTGTGAAGTGGACTGAAAACACTGTTTGAACAATCCCCACTCCAATGTTTTCCATCCAGGTTAGCACAGAGTTGAGACATATGAATTTCTCCACTTGAGCATTTCTAGACAGGCCTTGAGTACAAAGTATGGCAGAGACAAAACTTCAATGTACAGAGCTGAACTAAGCAAAGTATTTTTTTTTCTGATTTTTTTTTTTTTTACTTTCTGAAGTCTTACAATGTAATAAAATCCATATTCTGCTGCAACAAATATTTATATCAAATGCTGATCCTACTATAAAACACATTGATGCAAAAATGCATAAGATTATGTGGTAATATTTTCAAAGGTTGGTATTAAAACAACAACACGTGGACTTGTGGAAAGCTTAATCAAACTTTGGAGTTTGAAAAGTTACCACCTAGTTCAGCCACACTGAGGAGATTAACTGGCAAAGTAGTTGGAAATCTAATGATTTGAACACAGATATGCAATTATTCTCACTGGTAGATTATGTGCCGATGGGATCCAATTATATGCCAACCAAGAATTTCTGAATCATCAAAGAAGAAATGTTAAAAATTCACTTGGCTCCCAAGCACGATTTCTACTGCCATATGCCAGAGCAATTTTCTGACTAGTGCAGGTCCCTGGAAGATGCTTCTTTCTCATCCTTGCATTACCACCTCTCAGAGCATTGTAAATGATTAAATGAAAGTGCAGGCCATTTTTTTTTGGAGTGTATGTATTAGCATGTTTGCTAATAATTTCATAATCATGAAATTATTTGAGTAGCCTGTTTTATTTAAGGATCACCATAATGTAGGGATGGAATAGTCTGATGTTAGATAATGACAATGAAATTATGTTTTATACAAGTCAAGGTCAGTTGGAAGAGAACAAAAGTTAAATATCCAACACACAAGAGAATGATGACTGCTTATAAAGATGCAGGGGGAAAAGAACAGCTTAATCTATCATTCCAAGATACAAGCTGAAAACTTTTCTTTTTGCCTTAATGTCTACAACTGATTGGCTGTATAACTGCTGTGAGCAAGTGGCTGAGAGCTCAGTCCTGTTGTGTGCCTTGGGTGCATCCACAAAAGAGGAGCTGAGTCAGCAAGATTGACATTATTTGAGATTTTGACCATTCTTTCAAGACTAAATTGAGCCTGTTAGGTTCTTTATTTGTTCAGCGATATTTAGACTTCTCTTTCTGGAGTACTAACTATCTCTTGCTACTTCTGATTTGTTTTTGAGTGCTAGGATCAAGCCAGGAGAGGTGCAGGCAACTCCAATGTTTGTAAAGCAAAGAACCATTGCTTCTTCAGGGATTTTTTCCGTGTCTGGGAAGGTAACAGACCATTTCTGTATGAAACATTTACATAAATTTTTTCTTATGTTTCACATAAATATATGACTATTGTTATTTGTCAGTGCGTCAATAACTGTACAAACAGGTACACAAGACTAATACCTTTGGATACTGAATGAGACCAGCCTCAGCTCCCTTTTGGAGTGACACTGATTTGGGGTGACTGACCTCTCACCCCCATAACCTCCCCTTTGACAAGTGCTACCATAAGTTGTTATGTACAGAATTAGTCATTCACAGTGATTTGAGATGGTGTGATCTAACTCTCATTAGGTCTAGTTCTATTGTGCCTCTCAGTATTAAAAAAAATATTATTGCAAATGAGTACTACACAGATCAGTCCCAGAATATTAGCAGGAATATATATATTTTTTTTAAAGCTAAAAGAGGTTTGCTTGGTTGGACAGAAATAAACGTGCTCTATTTCCTATCAGGAAATTGCTATCAGACCCAAACAGGAGATAAAATTCACTCACTCTTGATATATAAGAGGGAGAGTGTTTCCTTAGTTATTATTCCCACATTTGAGATTACAGTTTAATGTTTAAGACATTAATATCAAAGTTTGGTAGGTTTGTATTCTTATAAAGTTTGAGACATGCAATATCAGCAATTTTCAAAACTTCTGGGGAGGCTATGCATCAAGACCTACACTAGAAAACCACGACATCCGCTGTATAGGTTACAGTTTTGGCTCAGGTATGGTTATGTATGCATATATGCCTATATAGTGTAATACATTTCTTTTTCAGATAATGGTGTTTTCCTGACTGGTTAACTGTAAGCATTCAGAAGCATAAAGCATGAGGTACATACCAGCATGGCTGTGAGAAATCCCAGGCTTTAATTTCAAGGGTTTTTTTGAGAAAGGTTAGTAATATAGACATAAAGATTGGAGTTGAGTCGAACTTTCATAAAGATGCCTTTCCTTTCTTGTCTCTACTGAAGATTTTGGATCCCCTCCAGATTTAGCCTTATTTCAGTAATCTTAGATAGAATCCGAAGCTTTGTTTGGAGGACAGAAAGGAAATGTGGGTGGCTGGACATACACTCTATGGAAACCTGTCTTCCTTGCCTGTGACACTGAAGAGAGAGAAGTATTTCCTGGACGATTTTAGACTACACTGGTATAGCAGGCATTTTCGTGCTTTCTTTAATAAAAATAGATATAAAAATATAAATAGAGATAATCTTGGATTTTCTAGACCTGTGTTGTAGACTGTAATGAAGAAAAGTCACTTTAATTTCAGACATACAATGCAAATATGAACAGAACTCAAAAGGGCTTAATTCATTCTTGTTCTAACTCTCATGATTTAATTAGCATTAGACCATACATTATTTTGTCGAAAAATTGATTATATCTATATTGTAAACTAAACAGTTTTAATATATCTGCATATCACCTAGAACATGTAAAGTAATAGCAGGACATTAGAAAATCAGTGGTTCAAATGCTTTGAATTTCCTGATTAATAATATAAAAAGTCAAAAGAAGAATTCAATTCATGCTTAAAAACCCCAACATTTTGGAAATAACATCTGTTATTTTGCAAGCTTGTGTTAGCAGGCAGCATATTTTTAATACCATTCTGATCTAATAAAAATACATTTTTTATACACTGTATAAACTGCAGGTTCATCTGTTAATAGTAACCTCATTTTTGCTGCAAGCATATAGTTGAAGCAATAGTCTAATCAGATTTTCAGTTTTGTGGACAGTGATGTTGGAATTTATGAATTAAAACACAACAGTGTAATTTTTGTATGCGTTATCCCTCCAGAGGTTGAGGGATCTCGAAGGGTACCATTAAGAAATCAGATCCTATCAGGAGTTAACCACATGGTGGTTGTTGAGGAATTAAAGAGCAACCCCAATGACTGGAGTACTACAGTGCATTAACTGTTAAACAAGTGATAAATGTTCATCTGCTCCATCTGTTTCCCCAAATGTTCATGTGTAGGCATTGGGATCCTCATCTTGATTATGTTTCCTGGGTGCTAAAATAATACAAACAAATTATACAAAGGAAAAAAAAACGCTTGTAGAATCCTGCACCTTAAAAGTTAATCTTTTTGTTCACTATGTATGTTCTTGAAATACCCATTGTCTTCAGGCTGCTGCTGACAAACAGGAAGGTTATACTGGCTCCAGCTCCCCCAAATATTTGTCCTACTCCTCTCACAGAGCTTCCCACCCATCCTGAGATGTTTAAAGCAACCGCTCAGCGATTGCATACTAAACAGTTTAGTATGGTGAGTTAGTGGTGTAAGATTTTATCTTTAAATGTAACCTAGCTATTGGCAACATCTATTGAATAGTTTCTCTAGCAGCTCAGTTATCTCTGCAGTGATAGCGTGAACCTCCTGGATGTGGGAACCTCCTTTATGTATGGCATGCAAAGGAGACAGTAATAATTATCTCCATCTGTCAATCACAGTCTATTTGGTAACATTTTAGCTACAGTATTATAGGAAGGTGAACTGCTCTGGTCACTCCATGTGGATTAAAACAAAATCCTGTTTGCCTCATCTATTTGAATGAAGGATTTTTCCAAATATGCAGCCCACTACTCAGTTAAAATGATTCTTCCTTGTTTTGGTTTTGTTGTGAGATTTACAAAAACTTAAACCTTTCTCATCAACTCCAAGCTTTCCTCCAGGCTATCCTTGTCTATCACTAATCTCACTTCGTGTTGCTTGTTTTCTTAAAGGCAAGCTAGCAGTTTAAAATACGCTGTCTCATAATTCCAAGTCCAGAGTAAGAATAACAAAGATAAAACAATCAATATGTTTCATCCCAGGTCCAGGCAGAGAAAAAATACTTCCTTTTGAAACATGCAATGGCAGGTGGGAGGTCAAGTAGAGTTCTGCTTTTCAGATGGATTTGCAGTATAGTGTCTCCCAGACTCTAGGATCCCTTCACTAACCTTCCACATACAGTAAGACAAAGAATTTAAGAGGTGAATGTAGGACTTGGAGTGGAAGAATGCAAAGCAAAAAAATCTTATTCAAAGCCTTTGTTGTATCTCTTAGGGTACCTTCATACCTAAACTTCTCTAGTCTGAGAACCTTGTCACTTCTCTTTAGTCTGAGTCTGGAGAAAATTTAAAAAAATTACATCTTTTGCCTAAGTCACCATGGCCATGTCTAGATGGGATCTGACAGTATTTCTAAGATTCTGGTGCCACAGGAGAGACTGAGTGAATGTGAACCCACAGTATATCTGAGTTTATTTAAGAGTTTTACGCTGCTTGATTATCTGAGGAACCCACTCCCTTGCTGCCCCAGTGCTATGGTCACTAGATCTTGCCATCCCTTCCTGACAGAGAGGTCACTGCTGGCCTGGGACAGTTTGTCAGAAAGTTGAGTTGGTTCCTACTGCGTTGCTGCTCATCATGACCCAGCTTGGGCATTAGGGTCCAAGCTCGCTAGGCATCCCCCTGCATTGGTCTGCATTCAGCTCTGGTCTCCAGGAACTTCCCCCGCTGCTAGGACACTTCCTTCAGTCAAGATCTCCACCTTCTTCTTTTCAGCCCCCAAAGCCTTCTGTTTTTCCAGCCTAAATAGTCTATGTGGGGCAGTACAATGAATGGTCAGCCTCCTAATTGTTGATTTTGATGCATGTCTCTAATAACTGGAGGATTCAGGATGTGCTACTTTTGTGTGGTCCAGGTATTATCAAAGTTTACAGACCATCTGTACTGGTTGGAGCTGGAAAGCAGCGGATTCTTCATGAGAGCTCAGAAGTTCAGCTTGGGACATCCGCTCCCACACATGACCCAATTATCTGCCACCTGTTTGCATTCACAATTTGATCTATATTTTTCTCTTCTTGCATGCTCTCTAACTCTGCACTTGTGGTATATCATGACAGTAGCTTCTCCAACACTTAAGTCTGAGCTTTCAGGAGCAATCCAGGACTCCAATCACCTACCCCATGTGGCCACTTTGGATACCTCCTGAGGTCTCTTAACTGTGGCCTGTGACACCCAAGCACATAATGATCTTCTATCACATTCCAAAGATAGCCAGCTAAACTCCCACCAAACCTTGCTTACTGCTTGTTTCCTGGTTTTCTGCACATTCAAATACTCACTTTTTATTGGTTTCTGCTACAGGCAGAATCACAGTTAATGCACTATAGCTTGAGCTTGGAGACTTCTGCTGAATTTTTAACAGTAATAGAGACTTCTGGTGGGGCTCCCCTGTCCTTCTGCAACTCAGTTCCACATTTGCCAAGCCCGAGTAATACTCTTTTCTGTTAAGGGAATACAGCATGCATAGGGGAGGAAATTATAAGGAATGGAAAACATAAGCATACTTTGAGGTTTCTTTTTGGGCTTTATTGCAGCATTCTGCAGGAATATTTAGTATATTTTATTGTTATCCTTTCATAGAGAGTAACTGAAAGCAATGTGAGCAAGTAAACATGTTTAGAAGTGCATGCTTTCTTCAGGGAGGGCTTATAAAGCAGCTTGTTATGCTCAGATCCTCTCTTCCAGCTCCCCTGATATTTTTGTATCTTCACTGTGTTCCAGATACCATCTGCTGCTGCTTATGTGCCCCATCACTGAAATGTAAACTGAAATTCCTCCACACTGGCACAAGTGTGCACTGAAGAAATATCATCCTTTATTGGTGAAAAATAAAACCAGAACCACATTACCGTGACAGCTATGGGATGTAAAATATTCATGGTGACCTGTGAGGTCCTAGAAGCTTTCCTAAGCTTAGTAATTGAGTAAATACAGCACCTGATTTTTTTTGCTTTGGCTAATTCACTATTTCAAACTGGGTGGAATAACTCTTAACAGGGGAAATTCAGTGTAACGAACACATTATATCTGTTTTTCCTAAAGATTAAATACAGTTTCTCTCATGACCATGCAGCATGCTTTATCTGTGGAAATTCTCTGCACTCTCACACTGCTGAAAATTTCCTCAATGCAACAGACTGGAGGTCCCAGCAGCTTCTCTCTTCTGTGCTCCAGGCACTCTAAACCTATCGAATTCATGAAGCACAAAATACACGAAGTGCAGTTTGATATCAAGCTGACTGTAAGTGGAAGATTTCAGTCAGTTCAGTAAACATCCTGATTGCTGTTAAGTGTTTTGGTTTTGATCAAAAAATGTGAAATGGCAACTTTGAAGCTGATTGAGCTGTAAATCAGCATTATGTATGTGCAACTAGGACCTGGAGGTGGTTTTATGCTGCTGAAAGACCATCAATTCTGTGACCGGTTGAGCTAGCTAGAATGAAGGTGGTCCAGGACTGGGCTGGATGACTTCTGTTGTCCCTCAGATGCTGGAAGTTGCTGGTATCTAACTGGCCCAGCACGTGTCAGAGGAGGCTGTTTACTCGTTGGTGGTGTACAACACTCAAAATCAGGCTTAAAAATTTAGCATAAGAAAATATTAAGTACTGAAAATTAAATACATGCGGGAAAATGGAGGTTTCTTTTCTGCTGTCCTCTTTTTGGCTTCTTGGTTGTTTTTTTGGTTTTTGGATTTTTTATGACATAAGACACTAACTTTTTAATTGTAGCTGAAATGTTCTGGTATTCTAAAACTTGATAGAAAAACTTGAATTAAACAGCAAGTAAAGTGAAAATTAACAATGGGGAAATATTTAACCAATAAAAATCTGGTATCCTCTAATATATTGATCTACTGGCTTTTGTTTGGATGAAGAATGTGAGACATGTATAAGTTGATCTCTACAGAAAAGTGATATGTGCAGTTGCCTTTTTGCTTATTCCTTTCTAGAAAAGTTTTAACCCAGTTTCACTGAAAGCTTCCTAAAGCATTTGTTATTGGCTAACCTGCATTTAGTGGATTGGATTTGGGATAGTACCCTCACATACCTAAGGAATGTTACACCGATAAAATAATGCCAAGTCTTCTTATTTTGTTTCCTGTATCTTAATGGGAAATGGGCACTATAATTAGATAATTTGAAAATTTAATAGAACCTTCATCCTTGAATTAATACAGACAGATCACAATGACAGCCCTGAGACAGACGACGAAATAGAGAAAGGATGGTGTAAACTGTACAGAGTCACTGTATAATAGCAATTTTCAGTGATCGTGTAATAGGTATTGTCTAATAATTACACATTGCCTAAGGAGAATTCATCAGCTTGGTGTAACAAATAATAAAGCACATTATCATGATAAGTGCATGAATTAAGTTAGAATCTCAAAAAGTACAGAAGTTCAGTAATTCTTCTAGGAAACTCAATCTGCATTAGTAATTTCACTAAAATGAGGGCATGTAATAGGTCCCTTATTGCAGAATAATGGAATTGTCTTTAATAAAAAATAGAGGTTTGATTGTAGAGTGAGATGGTAGACTTTCATTGTTTTGGCAGTAATAAAGACAGATGCATGACATTATGTAGTTAAAATGAACAGTTTTACTCACTAAAGCAATACACATTATATACGATATACATAGCAACAGACTGATAGATTGCTGGGAAGACAGAAAGGATGTCAGTTTGCATTAACGCAATAACATTACTTCAAATGTCCCCTGCCAATGTAAATGAGATAATTATCCTGGCTCTTGATCTACCATATTTAAGCTTGAAGGATCCATTTCTTCTTTTACATACACTAGCACAACTTTCACTAAAGTCAATGGGTGAAACTGTTCCTAAACACATTCGCTCAACCCCATCTATTTCAGTGTAGTGATGGCAGAATTTAGCCTGCTAGCTTGTTTAATGCAGTGACTTTCTTGCCTTTTGCAGGCCAGACGGGCTGACACATCCATTAGACCTGTGGCTGTTACAGTTGTACAGCGCTCCATAGTTCTTTTGATCAATTAAGAAACAAAAGTGCTCCTGAAATTTAATTTGCTGTATCTTTATAATTTTTTTTTGCAGTATAATGAATCCTGAACAGTGCAATTATCTTTAGAAGAGGCACTAAATAAAGATACCGATTTAAAATATTGAACAAAGTATAGATCTGTGTGCAAAATATAGCCTATGTAAAGAATTCTATCTATCTCTCTTGGTATCTTATGAAAATGTTACTTGTCCCTTAAGAGTGTATATTATAATGTTCTTCAAATCTCTTCTTCATTAAAAAAAGACATTACCACTACAAAACCTTATATGGAAGAGTCTTACATTATAAAAAGTTACAAATCCTGCCATATGAATGGAAACAAGAGTGCATACACATCCAGACAACAATTACTATCAACAGTTGACTAGAATATAGACCAGAATAGGCCTTGGTAAAACATAATTAAAGTTATAAAGATTATAAAAATATATGGTTGATGTTTCTCTTCTGATCAGACTTTACAAATGGCTTTGTCACATTAAGAAAATTTTCTTTTTAAAGCACTGTAGTTCTTGATCAGTGTATATGGATTTGAAGACCAAAGCAAGTAGTTAAAAGGAAAAAAAAAGGTTGTTCTGCAGTTACTGTACAGACTACTGAATTACTCTTCTTGGATTCCAGCTCTGGGTATGCCACAAGTTTCCTATAGAATCTAGAGAAGTCCTGACTTACTTTGAAAACCATACCCATAAGTAACTTATTTGGAAGGAAATTGGATATCTCAGGATTCACATAGGTAATATAGGATTTTTCAAAAGTGCCTCAGCCCCTAGCTTCATTTTTAGGTGCCTAAATGTCTCTAAAATGTAGTTCTGAGAAAACAAGCCCTGTCAAATTTAAATAATACGCAGGCTGTATGTGCACTGCTAGTGGTTTCCTGGTATAGGAATATCAGTGTTCTAATGCAGATAAGTGCTCCTAGAGGAAGTTCCATAGGAACTGTAAAGCGATGCATATTAAGTCAGCACCAGTACATTAAATGACCTTCTAAGTGGAACAAGCTAAATTGGTCAAATTCCAGATGTACTGATCAAGCAGCATTAATGCTAGGAACTCTGCCAATGTAACATGTCAGTCAGACATAATAACTCTTAGTACCCTGCATGAGCTTAACTATATCAACAGAAACCCATGCAGAGGACCTGCCCTTAGTTGCTGAATGACTTGAGAAGTGAGACCTAGTCTCTGAAGCCATGTAGCTGCTTCAGAACGGTACATTTTTGTTCCTAAACACTCCCTTGCAAATACTCTCTTTGAAGTTGTGAGAGTTTTCAGAAAAGGACCTTTCTGGACCTAAGAATTGTGCCTTCTAGATGCAACACAAAGAGCAGAGATGTTGTGGTCCAGATGCCTTTATAGTCCCAAGGCCAGGGCATCCTCTTGGGCTAGGGGTTCAAGACCTTTCAGCTAAGAATTAATTTGGAACACGAGTCTCCCAGTTTAGCCCATTCATAGTTGTTCGGGTAGAAGGTGGGCAGCATGCTACCAAGGCATGAAGGTGTGGTTTCCTTAGTTTCTCTTTCTTTTCCTCTTGGACGTCTCTGTTAGTTAAAAGTCCTTGAGGAGCTGAAATTTGCAATGCACACAGTGTACAGATATCAGATTTATCTTAGCAATATTGCTGTAATTTGATAGTGACGGATCCATAGAGACCAAGAAGAGACAATTAACTTTGGTGTGTGACTGTCTGTTTCAACTAGATATTATTTCACTAATTCACATGACAGTCTTAAAGGACAGAAAGATTTTTGAAGAAAAAACCAAACGTATGGAATGAGCAGGAAGGTCTTGGTGTCCCGCCAAGGTGTGACTGCATGAAACCTTGGTTGTAGGGTGCTCTGAAGTCTTTAGAGAAAAGTACAATAAAACTACAGGCTGTTATTATGAAACATATAGAGACTTCTCCCCTCAAATTTTCCTCTTGCGTTGTTCATGACTGTCACCTAATTTTCTGTTTGGCTTCCATCCTCAGTGCTTTCTAATACAACTGCCTGTTGGCAAAAGTGCTTTCCACACTAGAACAACAGTTTTTGCCCAGACAGTGACCAAGCACTAAACCTGTTCATATATCACAGAAGTTTTTTCATACTTTTAGATCTGTGGTAATAGTTAAAAATTTAGATCTTCATGGGAATACCATTCATTCTCTTTGTAATTGCTTTTAACATTCTGTCACATTTTTGTTCACGTTCTGAAAGCCTGGTTTTATTTGGATTACCAGTTTCTGAGATAGAAAAGAAAGATCCCGAATTCTCTGCTTCTGGCTGCTGGATTTAATACCTCACTGTGGCTGAGATACTGGGATGGTAGTAATGTTGTCCTAAACACAATTTACAATATTTACGCAGCTTAAGTTTCAAAGCAACAGTTGTCTTTACGTGCTCCTAAGTGAACTAAATGCAATTCGTTTTCCTTCCTGTTCTATATACTAAACCTCATTCGGTCCTGAAGCAGTGATGGGAAAAGTGCTTAATTTTCATTAGAAATATTTAAAGCTCTTTGGGAGTTTACTTCTCAGTGCTGCACTGCTGTGTGCAGGTACTTATTCTAATCCCTACTGAGTGCTTAGAAGTCATCTTTATGTTAAGATATTCCTGCACCCAGCTGCTGCTCTGTCTCCTGACATTACTATACTGCCCTTAACCTTCCTTTTGCAAGTTTTGCTGTTGAGGCCCATGCGTGCCGTCTGCTCAGGATCTTGAACTCGTCTTTTCACTGCAAGTACTGCCACCTGAGAGCTGCCTGGGAGCTCTGCCTGCACCAACTGCTGCCAAAGCCCCTCCATCAGTCTTGAACTTTGAGAATGGCCTGTTCACTTTAGCTGAGCATTTCAGCCTGGGAAAATTTAACTGCACATTTCCTATAAATGATGGAGAACAGCACAAGCTTTACCCAGTTTATTGTACAGTTTCACCTTATTCTCTTGTTGTTGAGTTGCAGGTAAGTAAGATGATCGCAATTACCGAAAACCCTGTGGTTTGTGCAGCGTTAGATTTTTTCTGTAATGAGCCATCATTATGATTTGGGAGAAGTTTGATTTGCTTGAATAGTTTATCAGAGGTTTGTTGTCTGTTAATTGTTTCTTGCTGTTGTTTGGGGTTTTTTTTCCTCCTTTCTTAATTTTTATTCTCTGACTGTTCTGTTTGGATTCCAAGAGAGAGGCATTTTTTTTGTTTATCTAATACTTTAATTAAACTACTCTACAGTCTTATTCAAGCATATCACTGTTGGTATTAAATAATAGAAACAAATTGCCAGCTGCAGGACAAAAGTCAGGAACGTGTTTTGAAGGAAGCGATGCAGCGTTACAGAGGCGAATTTGTACAGATTCGCTGCAAATACACAGCAGTGTTTTGACACTTGGAGGAAGAATTTTCTCCAATGTTGGTGGTGCAGCTGTGGGATGAAGACACCCAGCAGAAAAAGGTGTCTTGCAGCACTCGTTGCGTTGCTGTTTCTTTAGCAGAGAGTGAGAATGCAGCCCTGCAGTTAGACAACGTGCCTCTTGCTCTCCTGGGAAGGAATAATCTTCATTCTTGGACTGAACTTTGTAAATCAATTGTCTTTGCCCTGTACCACCCAGAGATTTGCTGGGCATGTTGTGAGGGGACACAGGTTTCCACTGTCCATAAGTACAGCTGTGGGATGGTGCTCCAGCATCATTGGACATGTGTGTTCACCGCCACAAAGCTAGATCTCCATCAGATACTGCTGAGTTCAGTGACTGTATGTCTGGTTGTTGATGGTCAGAATGATTTAATAAATCACTACACACTTGTTTGTAAACACAGTTTGATTTTAATAGCAGGAATAAAGCAAAAACTATAGGATAGTCTGTGGACCTGTGCTACAAATCGGATCACTGAAGAGACACAGGCTGTAAACAGATGTTTTGGAGTTGTTGTTTGACACTCCAATCAGTTGCCAACAGCTTGCTTGTCTCTGTGCAACCCACAACTTTTGGTGCAGTTGTTTCCCAGGTTTCTTGGTTCTGCTAATGACGTGTTTGGGGAGCTCTGTGGGACATGCAAGGGCTCTTCCAAATCAAAAGCTCTCTCCCCTTCCCGCTGGTGTTTGCTGGGAGATACATACCTGCAGTCTTGGTTTTACTTCTCTGTTTTGCTTCCTGAGATCTATGTAGCATCCTATGATCATACCCCATGCAACTGGTTTAACAGGCCAACACAAACTTGACTACTTGGTTACTGGAAAGTGCCACCTCCACAAACACCAGCCTGGTTCCCTGATTCTGTCCTTGCCCCTGATTTGTGTGGCCTCAGTCAAATCACTCAAGCCAGAACAACGAAAACACTCGCCTGCAAATGCATGTTACTGCTTTGTGGGTTAAGCACCTTGACAGTTTCTGTACATGTTATTAATTTGAATTTGGTGACTAGCTTTCACTTGTATGCTAGTGATCTAAATATATTTAAATTACCTGTTTATTTACCATTATTTCCTCTTGTCTTCTAAGTCAGCCAAATAATGCCGCGTGGACTCGCTATTGTGAAGACAAAGCAGCTGGTGAGTGTGCAGTGCTTTGCATATGTCTGGAGATACCTAGATATTTAAAGAGAATTTAATACTCCTCCCTAACTTATTTTGCTTGTCTCATATATTGCACAACATGCTAACAACAAAAATGCTTTATATAACACAGAGAGTGTGTGGTTTAATGTATTCAGGGGCACTGTAGCCATGATTAGAGGACTGAGGTGTGTGATATGACTGATCTATGCAGTCCATAGTAATGTCTGGAACTTCACCTTGCTGCCTGCTTTTATTTTCTTAACAGACCAAAATATTACCAAAATAACAGGATTTCTAAAATAACAGGCAGGACTCACTGGATTTTACCCATTTTAATATGGTACTCTTTATTTAAAGAATTCAGTGTGACATGTAGCTTCCAGATATGCAAATTGAACTCCAAAACTAGTTCGTATGTACATGATAATTCTCAGTAAGTCACTGAAGGTCTTGTATTTTTAAAACATAACCTCCTAGTAGTGAAGGGAAGAAAAAAGAATGCATTCTTCTTGCACACAGAAAAAGACACAGGAGATTCAAGTTCTGGACAAGGTCTGAATGCTTATAGTTATAGATTAGAATTGATTCTGTATTTGTGTTTCCTATGTTTTCCTTCAATTTAAGTCAGTGAAATCAGTTAAGAGGAGTGTCAAAGATGCACAATGTGCAGTGATTTCACTTTTGTTTGCATTCATCAAAGTAACGTGTTCCAGTGAAAACCTGAGTGACAAAATTTTTATCAATTACTGTTTCTTTCTAGTACGCATGAATTAATACAGCTTTAAAGTATGTAACAAAAATGTATAGGGTACATGGGAGCAGGGACCCTGCAGAAGTATGTGCGGATTGAGGAGTGTCTCTGCAGTTTGCAGGGACTGCAAGCACACTCGGCCTTCCTCTTCTGCCATCTTGTCACTCCATTTGTGGACAGACAGTCCAGTGCTGTGCCACACACTGAGAGGGAGTCACAGATGAGGAGAGAGGTTTCTAAAGGAGGCAGATATAGTTCTTTCTGCAGTAAGATGTGTCTCGTTGTCAGTATGTGCAGGGCTTCTCCGTGCCTAGACTTCCCTGAAGTGGTTTCACTTGTAGCCTTTAGATTTTGTCCAAGTGCAATTTGAGGATAAGGGGGTGGTTGCTCAGCATTTCCAAGTGCCTGGCAATGTGGCAGGAGCTACTGTTGGGTGTTTGCAGTGTGTGCATGCATGAGTTTTACAGCTGGAGCGTGCTGGGTCTGATGTGCAGCAGCTGCACCATGCTTTCTGTGCATGCCCTATGCAACAAGTAGGAGCCAGTGTGTTACCCTGAGGAGTATGGCTGTAATGCCAGTGGTATTCACCATCCCTTTTGGTTCATGAAATCCTGCCAAGTGGGATTGCTTAGTCCTGCATGCATGTGTAACTGCCTGATTTCATCTGAATGAGCTTTGACTATGGATAGAAAAAAGATTGCTTCTAAATCACAGATTAAATCAGACCACGAGTTTCTCAAATAGGGCTTTTGAAGAAAAACTTAACATTATATCATAATAAAACAACCTCTGTCTTAGAATGCAAATGACTTAAGAGTTGTGCTCTGTAGTTGAATTGCTTTTTCTGCAATATCAAGCCGTTGCTACAAGAAAGAAAGAGGGAAGAAAATAACAGCTAATCATACTGATGCTATAAAGCAGCACAGAGTACAAGAATGAAAAAGCACAATATTATTGTTTCTTACCACTTCTCTTAATCCCTCATGAAGTTAATTTGTACGACCTTTAGCCACTTTCACTTGGTGATATATGCTATAGTATTCTCAGGCAGAGAGTAAGTCAGTTAATCTTTCTGTCAGAGGGGTATTCTTGCAATTCACGTGGTAGCTGGAATTAGAAACTGGTGAAGCTACAGATGAGATGTCAAGTTCTGCAGCAATGGGGCTTATTAATTTTGCCCATGCTGGTGCTTGAGAATTGACCATCTGGTTCTGTAAATAACCAAATTAATTTATGTGTTGACCAACTAGCAGCAGTTTCCATTATGCTAAACACCTGTTATCACTTAAAGCCATTTACTGAATATGATGCATTAGCTGTATCTTATTGGTGCTAAGGATGCATACAAAAATATGTCATCCACTTACATGGTTCAGATGTTGCCTAAACAATCTATTGAATTTGCTGAAGAGCTTATGCAAGAAACAATTGTATTTAGGAGGATCACTAGAGAGCATTCTTAATTATTGTAAATGTTTCTGATTACTGCGTTCAAAGTACACTCTCCTGTCTGCCATGGTATAAGAAGTATGTGAGAATGATTATATGTTGTATTCCAGTGGCTCTTCCTGTTTATTTCAGGCTTTTGTCCAATAATTAAGGAGAAATATGTGTAGATATTATATTCTTCTCACTGGCAGGTGGAAAAAGATCCAGGGAAAAGTGGTAGAATTTGCCAACAGATGTCACAAGACAAATCGTGCAATAGTCTCTCATTTGGAGAGTGAGCAAGCTTTTAGTTTTTCAAGAAATGGTTTGTTACTGAAATAGTATTTTAGTTCCTAAAGATCTGTGGTTTTAAAATATTTTTGCACAGTGTTCCATGAAGGAAAATAACCTTCAGATAACAGGAAAAAAAATTTCAGACAACAGAAAACTTGATTTATGCTTTATTATCTGTTTTGTAGAATAAACTGAAGATTAGAAAACTTCCTGGGAAATTAGCACTAATTATGGACTGAAATTTCAGGAAGGTGGGATGGCCTGTATACTGTCTCTGACTATTTTGCTTTAGCCAGCTGCAAAGTTACAAAAAAAATCTTCTCTGTAGCATAATGGACTTCATCTCCTAATTTGTCCCAAATTGGGTAATCAGCAAGCCTCTTGTCTGAGGTCTAGACAGGAATTTAATATAAAAATGAGAGACAGCAAAATTATCAGTTTAGAAAAGAGGCATATGTCTGGTTTCCAGCTAGTTTCTTTTTTTTTTTAATTTTTCTGTATCTTACTGGCAATTTGTTTTTCGCATTTACTTTAAATGGCAACACAGTTTTTCTTTCACTATAATGCTTTCAGTCTCTTTAATGTATGTGAAAAGTTTCCTATGAACATTCAGATTCAAGGTGATGTTGATTTTGTTAGGGTTTCATGTGTCTTGTCCTGGCAGGATGCATGTAACAATTAGATACGTGTCAAAAAAGCACATAGTTATTTGAACTAAAAATGTTTGTCCAACAACTGTTGTACATTTATTGCTTATAATTTATTATTTTATGAATATCCCTGAATATTTTCCAGAACGGTATGCAAGTGGTGTTGACAAAACTAAAGGGCAGTCACACTTCTCTTCAATTTATCCTCAAATGATTTTACCGGTTTAAAGGTCTTAGCTCATAGTAAATCAAACTAACACCATGTAGGTCAGTGGATGCATATGAAAGATTCCTTTTAAGTTTATGATTTTATCTAGGAAAAAGAAGTTCAAAGACAATGTAGACTTTAGAAATGATTGTTCAGCTAGGAGGGATTCCTCTTTAAGTGACTGTCCATGAGGATCCTCATTTCATTTCAAATACATCAAGCAGAAACATGAGAAGAAAGCAGGAACAGCAAAGAAGGAAGTCAAGCATGAACAGAGAGGCAAATGAAACTTTTCAATTAGACAAATACTTAATTGCTCACCTCCCTCTTGGGTAAGATAGAATGACAAGAGAAAGCAGAGGGCCCTGAATTTTAAATTTGCTCACGTGTGACACTGTTGTCTCTCTAGATGTTCACAAAATACTGTTTAAAATGTGTAATATTAAATAAACTTTTATGTTGACCAACTCAGATTGATACACCTTTTAGGGTTTGAGATACTAAAATGTAATAATGACGACCGTATACTGATTGTGGAAAACTTTGTGTTGGAATAGATGTCTGGAGGTTATGTAGTTCATCCTCAATGCTGCTGACATGAATTTCTTTTGATATGGCATGACCTTACATAGAACAGTGAAAACATATTAGAGAGAAATGAAAACAAAATTCAAATGGAATTTCAGAAACTGATACATGATTTTTAAAATCAGAGAACATATTTTGCAGCAAGCTCAAAATTTATTTTATTCCAAATCAAAATAAAAATACAAATATATTTTAAAATTTCCTATTGAAAAGAAAATTATTTTCTTTTCAGTTAATTGTAAGGCATTCTCCTGTTAAAAGGACAAAACTGTTCAGGAGCAAACCCTTAATTCTTTCAGGTGAAGGATCCGGCAATTATTGTAACACTGTCAAAAAACAGGAATGTGGGAAGTACAGTATAGTCACAGCTATCATTTCTCATTTATCCTAATCATAGAAAAGAAGAGGCATCTCTGAGGCGTGATCCAGGCAGCAGGTGTCCGTATTCCTCTTATGAAGGTACACCTCTACACTGACTTCAGAAATAGCTATAGTGACTCAGCAATAAAGGCCTATGTATTTCGTAAAATGGATCTGAAAGGAGCTGTACCCTGAAGGTGCCTTTTCCTTTCTTTTAAGTTTAAAGGGAGCCTGAGATGATCAGCTCAGATAAAATTGTCTACATCTGGTTGAAAGAAACCCATCCCAGAAGTGAAGCAGTGTTGACAACCAGCTGAGGGAAAAAACCCTAGTTATTACTTTACAGTAACGGCAATATTTGACATGCATTGACTGTTAACATTGTATTGACAACAGATTTTGGCCAAAAAATCTGATAAGCTTGTGCATACAAAGAGAAGAATCTACAAGACGTCTTAAAGAGGGAGATTACACTAAGTGAAATAACTACTCTTTTCCCACATGATTTTGCAACTAAATTAATGAATGACAACAACAAAATTGTACTGTGGTATACATTCGTCATAACTGTTCCTCAAGGACAAGGTGTCTATATAGACAAATGAAAAAAAGAAGATGTAGACAAGTTGCATCTCTGAAGGTTTAAAATAAAGAGAATCTTCCTGCTTCACTGTTTTTTTGGGGTTTTTTTTGGTTTTGTTTTTTTTGGTTTGTTTTGGTTCGTTTGCTTGGGGTTTTTTTTGTTGTTTGTTTTTTTTTTTTTAATTTTATTTTAAAGTAAATGCCAGTGACACTGGATGTCTTTTTTGGAGGCATTGCACACTTAATTAGTCACATTGATTCCTCTTGAGGTGGATCAGAGGTAAGTGAAACTATCATCCATTTCTCCTGGCACTTTGGATTGACTTGAGAGTAAGACATTTGCCTTAGGGGGGACAGGCATTGCGTCTGCACAGAGCTGAACAAATGTTTTTTAATTAATAATTTATTCAGCTCATGCATTTCTTTGTCTGTGTGTAACGGAACACCCCTGGGAAGATCACTGAGAGCAGAGGCTGAACTTGGGACCTTGAATCTGAAACCATTAATGTCTACTGCCAACAGCCTCATCTTTGTCTAACAAAGCTACTTTGGCATCATAACCCCATGATGGGGTCCCTCCACTCTAGAGAGTGTTGTTTCCCTGGATATCAGTCAATCACTGTTTAACTTGCTGATTGACACACAGCCAAATTCAATCTTTTATTAAGTAATTCATTAAATTTATTAAATTACTCAGAGTCCATTTAGGTGACACAAATTAACATAATGATAATAATATACCTTGTTTAACAGAAGAAATACAAGATGCAGTTTTTCCCTACCAAGTTTCCAGTCCAATTTCTTGGGGTTACCATGTCAGTACGGTAGACCTCTGTCCCTCTTGAGGCAGCTCATGTCTGTGTCATGGGACACCAAACACCTCTGGAGTTAACCCAGAAGAACAGGCCAATTTTGGGCAATGATCCCTTTTGAGGGAAGGGATTTCACCTCTCCTGTGAGTTATGAACACTTTGAGCTACTTTTCTTGGATATTGATGGGAATTTTAAGAAATTTGTATTAACATACCTAGAAAGAAAGAGAAACCATGCCGAGCAAGGCCAAAGACTAGCTCAGCCTCCTGCCTTCAACAAGGGAGGGCAACAAATACCTGAGGAGAAGAAATGAGGACAGGGATAACCATCAAGTGGTGCTTCTCTTCCCCTTAGGATCTTACAGGTTTGACAGAGTTCCCAGCCCAGGCACTGCCCACAGGCTCTATCCATGCAGACTGGTCAAAGTTCAGTCGAAAGTTAATTATGGCTTTTGGCTCCTTGGACTGACATCACTGAAGCAGCAGAGATTTATGGGAAGTTTGTTATGGTGGTTTTGCGTACTTGTATAATCATAGTGTGACAGTGCTGCTTGTTTGCCAGGAGCTGCATGAGCAAGGTCATGCCATGACAGCAGGGCTAGCTGGATACCTGGTCCGCAGATGGAGAGGGACTTTCTGAAGCATCTTAGCTATAATGAATAATTGCCAGAATAATTTCAGAGGAGTATTCTTCTCCTGGAAGTATTTGCAAACATTATCTTATAAGTATTTACGGATGGATGGCAGAGGATTTCCAGCCTGGGTTGACATGTTGAGTGATGTTATTTGTTTCTGCTACCACACTGGATGAGCAGTAACTCTGCTTCCAGTGGGACAGTCGGTGTTTATGGGCGTCTATTCTGAGAACAGTCCCTCCAGTCACACTCATTTGTTTAAACTGTTCACAGAAGATAAACTCAGAATGGCCCCAAGTGCAGTTAGAAGACTATTAATTCACATTTTTTATGCAGACTTTGTCTGCCTCCCTGACCAAACAAGTATAACAGCCTCAGCGGCACAGTGTACAGGAATGCAATAAATGCCATGGTCTTGCTACACCCATAAAAAGGCAGCCATCCCCCCCTAGTATTGGTGCTGTGAGGTGTTAAAACACTGGCCGGTAAAAACTGCTGGCAGTGCTCTGTACAGATCAACCAAATAGTAGCTGCCAGTTGGCTGGATTCGACGTGGTAAAAGGAGCTTCTTTCTCCTGCTCCTTCCCAATGCACCACAGCAGGAGTACCTATAATTTTGCTCTTTGAATTGTTTGCTATTCCAGAGACCTAAAGCCAGATTAATTGTTTTATGGGCAGTAACAAACAATTATATTATATCTGTTTGGATTTTTTTTTTTTGGTGCAGATTGCTTGATAACATGATCGTTGTCAGCTAGTGCTTTTATGGGAAGGGTGGGATTTTTCAAAGGCAGTGAAGAGATTTAGGAGCACAGATGTTTGTGGATTTCTTCATTTTGTGCTTCCAAATAATGTAGGGCTAGTATCGTAAATGCATTTAGGCATGATTTTTGGTGTCCTGCATTGAAGTCTCCTGTGTTCCTGAGGTTTGGCTGCAGAGTGTGAACACAGTGAAAAAAAATCCCATGAGGTCTAAGAAACTCAGCACACAACTCATGGTGGATATACAAAATCTTTTGCACATGTCTCTGGAGAGACCTGATCTGTTACAACCCATGTAACAGGTAGGGTATCACCCAAAAGAGCTGCAGAAAGAAACATATAGGGACATCCTCCCTCTCCATGCTCTATGTCAGGGAAGTCAGAGACCCAAGTTGAAACTCTCCAATGCTTAGTTTGCAGTAGGGACTGGGAACACTACCTTCTCTCTCTGGCAAGGTCCCACAGGTCTTTTTGATACTTTTCCAGGAGGGCTTGAGCCCACGAAGTTCTCATTTGGAGCTATTTTTTTTTTTTCCCCAAACTTGGAGATATTGAGGACCTGGCCTTTATTCTGCCTTGCTGGGGAACTGCTGTTGTTACGGATCCTGCCCCGCTCCTGTGAACTTCCCCTGTGCCCTGGAAGTGTCAAAGCCAAAGATTTTTATTTGAGCATAACTTATCTGTGTTTAATTTAATGTATTTGCTCAGGTGCTACCTTTTGTGTGTGTGAGGTTCAACAATGTCCATTATCCTTATGGCTTTATTTACAGCAACCCAGCAACATAGAAAAGCCACCTCTGGAACTGGGATACCCTTCTTGACTTGATCTGAGTGATTTTTCTTGAAGAATGTAGTGAAATGAGCCATAAAGTGTTTCAGAAATTCTGGGAGTCCCTGAGGCAGAGCAATAGCTCTAGAAAACGCATTTAACTGAGAATGTACAAAATGGCTTAGATGGCTTAGTAGAAAATGGCCTGAGCTGTGGTTTTGTAAACGTGTTAGTTCAGAGGTGTGGTAATAAATATTAATTTTGTTTTGACACTTGAAAGAGACATTTAAATGCTGTGTATGTGCAGTATAGAAAGATTAAAAATGATTGTGGTGTATGAAATTTATGTTTTAGCTAGCATGATTACATCCTTCTAAAAATGTACAAGGCTGTAATCTTTTAAAATTGTTTTTGCAGTAGAAAGATTAAAATTCAGTGAAGCACTTCATATATTTTTAAACAACCATGTTAATTTGGAAGTGACTCAAATAACATTCATTCTATTTTAAACATAAATCATAATGATCCGTGTTCAAATTCTTTGTTTCCAATAAAAATAGCCAAGTCCACAAAGATCTCAGCAAAAGAAGTTTTCTTATACCATGAGCCACCATAGAGGTGACACCTGCTTGCTTGGTTTATAGCAGACATGGCAGAAAGACTAAATGTATTTCCACCCCGGATCAGCCCTTTATCTTAGGATACAGTATATTTTTACTTCCACTTTCACTTTCTCCCATACCCCTGCTCTTTGTCTGATTGCCTGCCCTGGAATTTCCCTGGTGTGGCAGTGGAGTCAGTCCAGATGATTTGCTGCAGGCTGGGGTTAGACAGCAGCTGAAAGCCTATGTGGGCACAGTTCTACTGTGTTTACTTTACATGTAAGGGTCTTATATCAGGGGGGCACTGCTGAGAGTCAAATTAAAATCACAGCGTAATGAGAATGAAGTTGGTGTGCTTCTGAATGGAAGAAAAAAGTAGAAAACTAAATGGATACTCAAATCTTTAGAAGTTGATAGCATGGCATAGCTCCTTCTTATTAATTGGTCTGAGTAGGCCTATGCCCTCATGTTTGGTCATCCCCCTTCTTTGTCAGTTCTGGATTTCTCTCCATTGAAGGTTAAAAGGGGTTTATAGCTCCTCTGGATAATGGTTTACCCTGTGTTACATAGACTGCAATGAGAGATGCCAGTCTTGAAACCGTTCTTTTGTCTCCTGGCAGGACTACCATGTCTCCTTCTCCATTGCTCAGTATTGACTTTCATCCTTGCTGTGTTCTGGGCTTTCAAAAGCCTTTACAAAGTCAATGAGTACATGTTGTTATTTCAGTGGCAAGCACAGACATTACATATTTCTAACCCCTATGAACCTCTATCATCCATGTCTCCTCATCTGTCCTGTAGCATTAGGTAGAGCAGGCTGCTGACTTGTGTCTTATTGGCTTGGTTTATTGATTTATAGGACTCCCTGGATGGACCCCAGACCTAACTCACTACCAGCCTTATCCAGGATGCTCAACTGAGCCTTCACCATCACTGTCCTGGCCCTGCACAGGTGCTTGGGACTTCACCCTGCCGGGAGCACTGCCCCACCTTTGTGAGACCCAAGACCTCGGATTCTGTCTCTGTTCCCCAGATCCACTCCAGCTACTCCCTGACAGTGTTAGTGCAACATCTCTGCCTATGTGAGCAGAATAGAATGGATGCAGAGCTGCAGTTATTTGGTGGCAATGGTGAAACTAATTGTAAAAGATAAGGGTTTCACTGAAGAATGTGAAATTATGTGTTGCCTAATGCTGCTGTCTGTTGACTGAAAGAGCTTTGCTGGAAAAATGTCCATAGAACAGACCTTTCTGCAGGGCATATTTTGACAAACTTTATGGCTTACCCATTAGAAGTGACTAAATTTAGAGAAAAGATTAAAGATGCAAGATAGAAACAATGTCTGAAGAGCTCTTGATGGTATAATGTGGGTGAAAACACTCTCCTTTGATACCTTAAAGGTTCTTGATATTGCGGAATATCCTTCCAAAAAGGAGGTGAATCCCAGATGATGCTTTCAGACACCTGTATTAGGTGAGATGCTTTTAACAGGCAGATTCTCCCCTTTTCTTCCATCTGACCTTAAGGGAAAACATGCATTAAGGAAGGATAGTTCTGAGAATGTAAGTGTACCTTGGATTGCAAGACAAGACTTCTTCTTCACTTGACTTTAAACTCCTGTAATGACAGTTAACTCTTGAAGTAATGCTTTAAAGAGAGTTACCAATCTCTGTTAAAACTGATTTTATCTTTGTTATTCTCTTGGGTTAAATAATGTAGTTTGTGACCATACTTTTTTGTGCATTGTAGACATACCTAAAATCGTAAACCAACTCCCAGTTGTAATTTGGAAGACACCTGCAAATCATTGTTTTTCATTCCTGCTAGATAGAGTAAGACTGTAATGCGTGATGGGAAAAATTTCACCAAGAAAATACCACTTGTTTGCCAAAACCAGAACATGAATGTGCAGGGAACTTGCAATGTGCTATTGGTTGGTATAGGGGCAAATAGTATTGCTGTCAGGATCATGTACTTGTTGAAGAAACAGAAGCATCAAAGAAAATGACATCAGTCACATTGTCCAAACCCAGGAGCAGCTATAGGTAACCCACTACTGATCTGACTATACCATATTGTGACTTGTACCCTGCCACGGGATACGGAGAACCTCAGCAACGGGAGTGTAAAACTTTTTCTTCTGAAAAATGTATGACAGTTTTTACTTGTGAAAAAGACTGCAAATATGAAAAAGATGACAGTTGAGTTGAACCCTTTCTGGAAAAAATACTGAAACAAAATTGCTATTAATGACATTGTCATACACCAGGACTCTTAAATTTCAGTTTGTGCCATATTTTGCTCCATAATCATTACTGGTGTTGGTAGAAAGTACTTTTTGGAGTGTGCTCCAGTAAACTGCTTTACATGTGAAATGGCCAATCTAATTAAGATTTTTTTCATGAAATAATAGAGATGAGAAATGAAGGTCCACTTTTCAGTTTAAAGCTAGATATCAAGAGCTTCTGCTCCTCTTTTCTGTTAAGGGATATCAAGTAAATATTGCTGGGCACCATAGCTTCTCCTCCTTAAAATCACTTTTGATGATCCCTGGTATAGACTGCGTTAAACATGTAGCACGGGAACACTTACCTACATTCTGAAGTGTGCACAATACTGTGTAGACACAAAATGTGATAAAAAGAAAGCAATATAACAGGACTGCATGCCAGGTCTGTCTTCTGAGGTCAGAAATATTTGTTGTGACAGAGGTCTAGTTCAAAATGGGTTATGCTCCTTTCCCCACTGACTCCTTTCTGAACTGATCCGAAAATTCTGATCCTGACCTCTCACCGAGTGCCTTGATTTGTCCCTCTTTTGGCAATGGGAATCCATAACAGTGTGACCACAGCGGAGGAAATGGCCAGGAGAACCTCTCTGCGCTGGCATCCTGACAGAGGGGGAAAACCTGAAGCGAATGAGGATACATCGGTTTTAATCTCATCTAATCATTGACCTTTCTACTAAAAACTTTAAGAAGATTGTCTTCTATGCTAATGTTATTTGTGATGTGAACATATCCCCTGGATTTGGAAAATAAAACCAAAGTAATTTGATTTGGAATATGAACTAATTTTCAACAGGTTTTTAGAGGAGTCACAAGTAGTCACTGTAGTCTGGAGTCCTCCAACAGTCTGCCGAGGTCTTGCTGACTGAATTTTTCTGGATCTATTTTTTGTTTCCAGCTGTTATAATGCTTTAAAAGGTTAAAAGACCTTGACCTTACTCTGAGTAAAAAAGATGTTGTGGTTACAGTAATGTTATCAGGTGACAGAAATAGGAGTGAAGATGTTCTCTGGACTGCCAGTGGAAATGTGGTAGTTCCCAAAACAAATCCTTAAAAATCTGGTTCAGATTATGAAACAAATCTGGGAATTTGTGGATACTAGTGGAATATAGCATGATGAATGGAAGCAGTCACTCTAAAACCAGAGACTATCTAAAACAGAACCTGACTCTAGCTGAAAAGAGAAACATGAGTCCTGCTCACGTCCATTTTCCATCTGTTTTATCCCAGCAGAGATTACTACTTTTTGCAGTATCAAGCTAAGAAATGCTTTTTGAAAGTATTCACTGAAAAAAGAACAGCTGAAAGAAAATTTCCATTTTCCTAAATATGATATGCTTATTCATGTGAGCCATTCCACGCTGGCTAAGGGCGTGTAAGGAAAGCTTTCCATGCCATGGAAATACGCTGTCATTTTGAAGATTAAGGTCACTAAACAGAAAGCAGAAGGTTACTTATGACAGAAAGACTTTCTGCAAAGGTTCATGGCTCACAGGAGGGAACTACTGAGTGCCTGAAAGACCTGAAGAGGCATTAAAAGTCAGAGAGGTCCTTCCCAGTGGCATACTTAACAAAAGGCTATCCTTCTTTGTGCCATGGTGACATTACTTTTTTAATCCACCATAACTGCTCTTTGATGAAAAGAAGAACAGTGACAATACAGCCAATGAACCTAACTGCTATTCCAACTGTTATTCAGGAGAAACTGTATGTGTTTGGAGAAAGTCAGACGCTTGAATTTTTGAAGGCATAAAACACAGAGGCAAAATTATCTCCCATAAGTTCTCAAAATGCTCCCAAATATGTCCACATAGTAATGATATAATGACAGAGAGGTAATATAATTTCTTATGAAGAATTCTTTTTTGTTTCTGAGTAGAAAAATATAGGCATGCTATTTATAGACAATGGAATAACACTTGCTACCCACTTATTCACTTAAAACATCACAAACCAAATATAATTTGTTAAAGCAGAAAATACTATTGCTCTGTATTCCTATTTAACACCAACACCCACATTTCATTTGTGTTTTTGAAAAATGCAACCATATTACTTATTCCTCAACTTTGTCTCACATGTTCGATCTCCACTCCCCCCCACTTTACCCTTGTGTTTTGAAGCAAGTCCATTTTGGAGACATGATGGTACTTTCAATGTCTTGCTCTGACTCTGAAGTAGGGTCAGGATTAATAACAATTAATCAGGTGGTTTGGTTAGAAACAACATTTTTTAGTATTTCTTATGAGGGTTTTGGGGGAAGACTGTGTGAAGAAAGTCAGTTATTTTCATGATCATTTGGAAAGTCAATTTTGAAAGGTTGTTCTGCACATTCAGTTGATAGTTTTTCCAGCAGAGGGCAAGAAAGTATAACAGATGAAAATGGTGCTATTTTCCTGGACAGCCACAGAGGAAATGTTAAACAGTACAGCCTGAGGAGGGAACGTGAAAGCTAATAACCATTCCCCTTTTAGGTCATAATGGCTTTTAAATAGCCTTTTACTCTTCAAGGATAGCCATAGAAAGACAAGGTAGAAGAGGAGCAGAGGAGACCACCAGAGCTGCCAGATGGTGTGTGTTCCTTTGTCAGCACAAGTTCCTTCAGCTGGGATCTGATTTCTGGGACATGTGAGGGAAAGCTGTGCATGGTATCTTTTCAAACCAGTGCCTGCACCGACATATAGATCCTTGCTTGATGTTTAGACTAGCTGTGGGAAGAGGAGCCACATGGCTGCTTGTCTGATGCAGGGCTCCTATCCTTTGCAGTCATTATGTCTGTTGAATTCAAGCCTGTGGAGTGGGGCTAGCTTCCTCTCCAAGGGGCAAACAAAACACTTGTTGGCCCCAAATGTTAGGAGCTTGATCTGATGCTCAGGAATAAACATCTGGGATTTTGCATCCAACATGAATAAAGTTTACTTATCACCATATATACGTTATCATGGTGAACGTGTGTGTGTGTTGTCTTTAACATACATACGGAAACATCCACAACTTTCAACTGTTCTGTGGAATGAGTTTTCAGAACATCAAATTTAAGACTTCAGACCTCTTTTGTTATGCAGCAGTGTGTATTTACCCAGGTATTTCTCAACTTTCTTCATACCATTGCACTGAGTTAAAAAAATGCTGCATAGCCTGTCAACTAGAAAAACCTGACTCTGATGTAAACCTTCTGTTAAGGTCCAAGCTTTGTTTGTGATACTGTTGTATGCTTTTAATGTCTCCTTATGAATGAAAAGCATCTGATTTGGACAAAAAGTGCAGTTACCTGTTCTTCCTCTTTGGGTTTTCCTAATTTCATTGCAGCAAATTATATAGCTCATAAATAAGCCATCTCATACTCTTATTTTGCCACCACTGATGGGGTGAATAATTTTATTTCTTACAATAATGGAAGCAGAATCCTAAGGAATAAAACGAGCCTTGGTTATCATAGCTGATCAGGCTATACACAGTACAGCCTGGATGCCTAAGAAGAATGGAAGTGATTCGAACAGTGTAAAAAGCTTTTTTATGCGATAATAATGATAACAAAACAAAAATAATACTGGTTGAATGCCAAAAATTAGGAATATATTAATAAAAATATGCTATTTTAGTAATAACTATCTGTTTAAATCATAACAAATCATTTTGGACAAATGAAGTATTTATCTAAGAGGAAGCCATATGTCATAAAGGTAGTTTTGCTTCTCTGTGTGGTTGTTAGTTATGAGTGTACTACAAGTCAATAGTTTCTACATCGCTTAAGTTTCTAAAAGCAGATTCTGTTTATATAGACAAAAATACATATTTCACAATATAACTGACATAACAGTACAGGTAGCTTTGCAGGCCTGGTCAACTTAAAAGACCACTGGTTGGTTCTGGTTTTCTTTTCTTCAATATGGAACAGTCATATTTCACATGAAAAAGATCAATAGCTGTACTTTGAAGGTTTTTCTCTTTTCTTTGGGTTCATGTGTTGTCTCAAGTACTGTTGATCAATTTAAGAGTAAAGATTTGTTCAGTTTTTGGTATCTGAAAAGTTGTCAAAATTTTGGAAGGCGGTTAGACAGAAAAAGTGCCTTATAAAATGTTACGCTTATGATGTCTAGTGTTTGTTCTCTCTGTTGTTTTTTTCCAAGTCGTTGTTGCTTGGATTATATATATACTTAGGTTTTTTAATGTAATGTATTATATTTTTAACCAAACTCTTGTAAGAGGGATTTTTCATGCAGAAATCCATTGTGCTGCAGAGATGTTTCCTTGACACACAATAAAACGGATATTTCATGTATTCTTGATATAAAGGACACAATTCTTTGCAACTGTGCAGGGCTGAAAGTAGTGGCCTCAGTGAACTGTAGTGAGCAGAAAAGTCAACTCACTTTGCCATCAGTCACCAGTAAACCATCAGAAGTGGAAACTCTGCTCTCTAACTTCAACCACTAGTCTTTCCACAAGGTTGGGTCCAGTGGCTCGTAGGAAGAGGAGCTGCAGGCCAAGAGAGCATCCTGGAAACTTCAATGAGCTTTTGAGATCCTGAAAATAAATGTACAAACCATTGGCAGCTATTTGATCACTCTGGAAGAGGATTCTCAGCAGTACCTATCAGTACTAGCTGAGGTAGTTGTAATTTAGGTGTTGAAATTAGGATGAGACAGATTGTGCTTGAAAGCGATCTCTCCGTTGACTGTAGGCAGCCTTTGTCACCTTCAGACCTAGAGTCCTGCTTCAGACCTCTGTGACTGATCAAATGAACCCCACTCTAGGAGATTCTTAATAGGACTGACTCTGTCAGGGCAGCTGCAGTATAATTATATCTGGCTTGTTTAAAAAATGATTTTGTTCCATTCATTTTTCTTCTAGAACACTCTTGTGCACCATTCCTTTTTTTCCTGCTATTTAGCTAGAATTTAATTTCTGCAAGTTTGTTCTAAGAGAGGTTTATCAAAACTCATGTGAAATGCAGTTCTTGGAGCATTGTAAGTGCAAAACTTTGTAAAACGTATACCTATGAACAGTTGCAGCAAAATGAAAGTAGTTTATTTTTCTAAACTGGACTTAAAACTCTTTTAGATTTCTGCCAGAGAAAAAGCGACCTTCCTTCCATCTTCTGTTGCAGTCCTGTCCTCCTTACTCCTCCAAGCACACATTTTTTTCCCCCTAAAATCCAGATTACTTTGTTCAAGAATAAAAACTGTGACTCTTTTTGGTCAAAATTAATATTTTGTTCTTCCCTGAACTTCAATATGCTAATTATTTTGAAATGGGATGTTTCTTGTCAAAATTACACTTTTAATACAAGGAAAATGCAAGTCATATTTTTTTTTAAAATATTGTGAATGAAAAATTGGAAACAAATCTGTGTGTACTTGCCTTAGACATTCCGAAGTGGTAATGAAAACTCTTGAAGAAATTAATGGCAAAAGTTGCAATACTAATATATTTACACTACAGTAGTAGGTACATACAACTGTACCTACTTTATCTATGTCAAGTTTTTAGACGATAATTAATACCTTAATTTACACAGTCAAATTCTGTTCTCATTGAACATTGTGTAAAGCTAGAATAACGTCATTGGTTTAATTTCATTG
This sequence comes from Leptosomus discolor, assembly GCF_034619465.1. NCBI lineage: Eukaryota > Metazoa > Chordata > Aves > Leptosomiformes > Leptosomidae > Leptosomus > Leptosomus discolor. The sequence goes on from NC_141391.1 coordinate 61,996,290, forward strand.
AATTTTCTGACTGAAATTGAGGATGAAACTCAACTTAAAAGCAACAAAAATGGTCTTGAATATCTGCTCCTTGAAGTACCATGGAATGAAGGACAAATATCTCTCTAACTCAGCCAAATGTTTATTTTTAAAAAATGATTGTTCTTTTTGCATAAATCAGATAAAGATTTCTCTGTGAAAGTTGCAGTAGTTTAGATCCAGTTTGTCTTTCATAACTACTGTATCATAATACTTCTCAAAAACAATTGGGAGAATGGTAGTTGTCTTGCCATTTTCTGATCCTTCAATACCTGATTTGTTACTTGAGGTATTACTCTGTCCATGTTGCTTTTATTTGCAGTTCTCACCAGAAATGTAGAATGAGGTACATAGCACTTATTTTCCTGTAACATTCATGATAGTGTCTACCATATGTTCTCCCTACTTTTTTGTAAATACATTATGAGAACATATGCACATTATTCCCTAACTCTCTTATGCCAACACTTGTCTGAGATATCTGTAAAGAATGCTATGTCTCCTGACAGTATAAAGATCCTCTGAATGCAATTAAAATTGTCCTGAGTGTTTTGGGATGTTTTAAACAGAACTTCATTCTCTATTAGAATGCCTTCCCAGGACTCTCTTTGTGTCTTGACGATTTACCTAAAATCAGCGTGTGTACGGACCACAGGTCATCACATTTAGCTGATGATGTTCAAGTATACAGCATGCATGAACTTTGGAGAAGTCTGTCATCGAACTTAAAGCGAGATTTTAGTATTGTGATGAGGTCTATGTAGTGGATATATAAATGTAATCTTCCTCCTTTCTCCTGAGCATATAATTTTAGATATGCTACTAATAACCTGTTCAGATATTTCTCTTGGTTGTATTTTTATGAAAAGCTGAAGAATTTAGACATGTGTCTCATACCAAAATATTCTTCACTGAATGCTGGGCACCTAGTTCCTTTGCATTTCCTTTGAGAACCTCATCCTTTGTGATCACCTAATTAAAATGGAAAAAATTGAAATATTCACTTTTTAAAACATTGATACAAACATTCAAAAAAGTTTGTATGGGTATCAGCAACAGCCATAGAGCAAGCAGATCTAACTTCTAAACCTGGAACTGTGGATAAATGCATTACAAAAACCCCGACCAAACCCAAGCCTGTACAGATACAAGGTTGGTGAAGTCAGTAATATTACACAAAATAGTATGATTTAATATATAATGGTTTGCAAGGAAAGTTATAGTTTTGTTGTGCCCTGCATGCCATAAAATGGCCATGAATACTTAAATACTGAAGGCTGCTCTGTTCCATGTGTTAGAGGGGTTTACATTGACAAGAGGATGCATGTTTTTTAGAAGATTTGAACAACAGATTCACGTCTTGGGAATCCAATGTGTGGCTGAAGTACTTCAGGTTATGAATCTTCACGAGCTAGTAGGCATATGGAAGGGATGAGTCATGTAATGCTGGTGATCCTTCGGTGAGTGCTGTAATTTTCAGACTGTGGACAGGAGTTGATATCTCAAATGCAGACTGGTATCATAGAGTGCAGTTAAAAGTCAAGAAACCTTTTGCAGTGCCTCTTCAGAAAGGAGATCCTGATTGTTTCTCTTTGATGAGTTTTTCTGTCAAAGTTTGCCTTTGTGGATGTTTGTACTGGCAAGGGTAATTCGCTATTTATGGTATGCAGAATTCATTAACATTAGTTGCTGTACGGTGTTTTTTAATCGCCAGCAACATGTGTTACAGGGTACAAATTTGCATGTTATGCCTTATCATTCTGAAGTGGGTTAGTGACTAAGACACTTTTTAAACAAGTAAAGTCACAACAATGTAAACCCAAGGAAATCAGACTTAACTGGTGATGTACCACAGACATATCCTTCTGACCACAAGAGTGGATTCACTGGGAGACCTTTACTGGCCTTTTCAGTCTCTTTCATATTTGGCTAGCACACACATCAGAGTTTTGGTTGGCAATCTATCTGGGCTAAAAATGGGGAGTAACAGGAGTAGGTCTCTAGGCAGCTTTGACCATTTGCATCTGAGAAACTCCTTAGAGCCATTATTACTCTCTAAACTGAGCAGAATTATACCATTTTGCAATAGAATTTTGGAAAAAGATTTTTTTTGGCGCCATTTTTTCCCTATGAGTGTTTGTAGCCTCTGCTTTGGCAAGAGCTTGACATGAAAATGCAACTGATGTGACAAATGTCTACTTTAAGTTCTTTGTGGTTTTGACGGAATCATAGAATAATTTAGGTTGGAAAGGACCTCTGAAAATAAACTAGTCTAACCTCCTGGTGAAAACAGGACTGATTTTGAAGTCAGACCAGGCTGCTCAGGGCTTTCGTTCAGGCAAAATTTAAATATTTCCATGGATGGATGTCCCACAGCATCTGTGTGCAACCTGGTCTGGTGCTTGATCACTCTCCGAAAGTGAATTTTTTCCTAAGACCTAATCAGAATTTCTGGAGTTGCAGCTTGTGTCTGCTGCCCCATGTCATGTCACTGTGCGCCTCCTGGAAGAGTCTCTCTCTGTCACTTCACATACTCCCGTCAGGTATTGGTGTGCAACAATATACAATTACCAGTGTAGCACAGGACACTGTTGGCCTTCATTGCTGCAAAGGGTACTTTGCTGGTTCATGTTCAACTTGTTGTCCACCTAGACACCCAGGACCTCTCCTGAAAAGTTTATTTCTGTCTACTTTTCTGCATGCAGTAAAAAAACGTAGTGGGAGGAAACGATGGAATTTGGATCTTAAGTTTAGGTAACTGAGTCTGTGAGCTAATTATGCAGGCAGTTTCTCCAGTGCCTTCCTAGAGAGAGGGTCCTGCTCTGAATTGTCCTTTGGAAGAGCCTCCCCAATATAAAGAAAGTTTGAGCAGAAACCATGTTTAACTCTGACAATGAAGACAGGTGTCTAAAGCTGGATGGTTGGTGGACCCAACTTCATGCCATGTTGAAATGAAATAGATTATTGAAGTATATAAATACTTTATTTTTAAAGGTACTGTGATCGTACATTGGGTATGTCTGCAATATTTTAGAGAATCTGGGTTACAACTTCAAATCAGAAATATTTTGGTTTTTATTTCTGGCAGACATGGAATGTCTAGCAAAAGTGCACTGGAATACCATATTTACAAGCTTTGTTTTATAAGATCATTTTTTTCCTTACTTTTGTTGGATTTAGGAGCAATTTTTTTGTAATTTCCATTAAGGTTTTAACTAAAATTAAGCCTGGAAATTTGACAAACAAAATAAAGCGTACTACAAAAATCTTGTTTTAAAGAAATCAGGCTAGATTATATTTGGAAAAAAAAAGGCTTTTACTGTAAAAGGCTGTAGGTATCAAAATACTACTAAGAGTCCAAAGTACACAGAAGAAAAGGTGTTTTAAATGAGTATTTAATGAATAATAAGCTGCTGAAGCACTAGTTATTGCTGGCATTAGCTGGAAGGAAATGAAAACTAAGTGCTAAAAGCAGAAGGATATCTCTTTTATGAACGACAGTGTTTTGAGAAAAAGAAAGCTAAAGTCTGAAACCTTGATTGTAAAACAATATATAGCAGCATGAGGCTTTAGAGACCCTTTCTATTTCAATTAATGCCGGCACCTATCAGAAAACAGAAAGATAGGAAAACAAATGGTGCCTTATAGCTGTCAAGCTGTATGGTAAACATTTCAGAGCTGATCCTTTGAACAGTGAACAAGTGTTCTATTTAGCTTTTACTCCTCATTTACAATTCAGAGTGATGCTACTCCTCTGATGATTTTTTTCTTTTATTTGCCAGTAAATTGCCTGTGTTAGCATTTGGTCTTCAGTGCCATTTTCTTCCCCACTCACTGTTCTAGAGCTTTCTTGCAGGCCACAAAAACTAGATATGTTTCTTCTCAAACTTATGAAATAGTATGGTGAATGTTTACTCATTCAGAACAATTCTTTCCTCTCCAGTATTCATATACACTGGGAAAACGTATTAATATTATAAGGAAGTAAAGCAAGGCCAGTCCAGTGAGCAATACGTATTCCTGACCCAAGTGACAGAGAAACTAATGAAGAGAGGTGCTTTATTGGACTCATACTCACCAAAAAGGAGAAGCTTGTCGGGGATGTGGAAGTCAAAGGTAACTTTGGCTGTGGTGACCAAAAGATAGTGGAGTTCAGGATCCCGAGGGGAGGAAAGAGGGTAAAAATCATGCTCACAGCCCTGGACTTCAGGAGAGCAAACTTTGGCCACTTCAAAGATCTGCTTGGAAGGGTCACATGGGATAAGGCCCTGGAGGGAAGAGGGGCCCAAGAAAGCTGGTTAATGTTTAAGGATCTCCTCTTCCATGCAACGAGTAGGAAGTCAGGCAAAAATGCCAGGAGGCTCCCGTAGATGAACAAGGAACTCCTGGCTGAACTCAAACACAAAAAGGAAGTGTACAGAGGGTAGAAGAAGGATGGATAACCTGGGAGGAATACACAGACGTTATCTGAGCATACAGGGATGAGGTTATGAAAGCCAGAGCCCAAATGGAATTGAATCTGGTCAGGGTGTTAAAAACCACAAGAAGGGCTTCTATAAGTGCATAGGTGATAAAAGGTAGACTAGGGAAAATGTGGGCCGGTTGCTCAATGTGACAGGTGACCTGGTTACACAGGTTGTGGAAAAGGCTGAGGTACTGAATGCCTTCTTTGCCTCAGAATTTACTAACAAGACCGGCTTTCAGAAATCACAATTCCCACAGACCAGGAGGAAAATCTGTAGGAAGGAAGATGTAGCTTTGGTGAAAGATGACCTGGTCAGTAAATACAATCTGGTCAGGAAATACGTAATCAAACTGAACATGCATAAGTCCACTGGCCCTGATAGGATGCTCCCACACGTGCTGAGGAAGCTGACAGATGTCATTGCGAGGCCAATCGCGATAATTGATCAGTCATGTCTATTGGGGAAGTCATGCATGACCAACTTGATAAAATTCTGTGATGATATTACTGTCTTGGTAGATGAGGGGGGAACAGGATATTGTCTGTCTAAACTTCAGGAAGGCCTTTGACACAGTCATCCGTAAGATCCTTATGGACAAGCTGTTGATACATGGGCTGAATGAGCAGACAGTGAGGTGGATTGAAAACTGGCTGAATGGCTGGGTCCAGAGGGTGGTGATCAGTGGCACGAAGCCTAGCAGAAGTCCAAGAACTAGCAGTGTACCCCAGAGGTCAATACTTGGTTCAATCCTGTTTAACTTCTTCATTAATGATCTAGATGATAGGGCAGAGTGTACCTGCAGCAAATTTGTTGACGACACAAAACTGGGAGGATTGGCTGATATGTCAGTGGGTCATGCTGTCATCCAAAGGGACCTCAACAGGCTGGAGAAATGGGCTGTCAGGAGCCTCACGAGGTTCAACAAGGAGAAGCGCGAAGCCCTGCACCTAGAAAGGAACAATCCCACACAGCAGAGCATTCTTGGGGCCAGCTGGCTGGAAAGCAGCTTTGCAGGAAAGGACATGAGGGTCTCAGTGGACACCAAATCGAACATGAGCCAGCAATGTGCCCCTGCTGCAAAGGCGGCTTACGGTATCCAGAGCTGCACTAGGGAGACCATTGTCAGCAGCTTGAGGGAGGTGATTCTTCCCCTCTACTCAGCACTAGTGAGACCACACTTTGAGTCCTGTGTCCATTTCTGGACTACCCAGTACGAGACACACAAACATACTGAGGAGAGTCCAGTGAAGGGTCATAAAGAGGATGAAGGGATTGAAGCATACCTCTTATGAGGAGAGGCTGAGAGAGCTGTAGCTGTTTAGCCTAAAGAAGAGGAGGCTGGGGGGAGAACTTATCTTGGACCAGATGACCTCCAGATGTGCTTTCCATCCTCAGCCATTCTGTGGTTCTGTGTGACATGTAGGTTCCAGACTGGGTGTAAGAATTTCAGTTCTGGGCATTTATAGTTAGTAAATACCTACGCCAGCAAAAAATTTGCTTGTAAACAAAACCATAATCTACTCCCGTGAAACAGTATGTTCATCTGCATAGAATACTTGGGCAAAATTACCCGCCTTTCACTTTGTGGACTCTGGTCGGAATCAATGACTTTAATAAGGGAAATATGTAAAGATTTCAGATTGTGGTTACGTATTTTTCAGACATTTTCCACAGACTGTGTTACATGGACCATCAGCACCCAGTATGGTTTGTTATGTTCTTAACATGTCTGGACCATGACAGGATATTCTCTGTGGTCTTCACAGAGAGCAGTAGCCCAGCTCTGAGGTCAGGGCCCCTGAGCCACTTCAGTGAGAAGGAGGTAGGGTTTCTGAGTGTGGAAACGCACCATCTGCTAATAGCATCTTGTATGACTCAGAGCCCACATGCTGCACCAAGCAGTTGCCCTCCTAGTCTGGATAAACCTATCACATCCAGAAATTTGTATTTGGATAGAAAGTCATGCAGGTAGAGGGACTGGCGAGTAAAATATTTCTTCCCGACTCCCTCTATATATGTGTTATACATGCCTTTAAAAGCAGAGATGTTTTTGATCACTTGTGTTTAAAAGTAGGCTAGTTTTGATCAGTTTATAACTTGGGCACCCAGATATAGAAGACAGGGTAGGGTATGGCATGTAAAAGCTATAGGATATATCTTTGATGTAACGGTTTTCATTTTAGAATAAGGCAATTTTGGGTTTCAACTCTGCATATTCCTGATTGGTACTCACATGAAGTGTTTGGTTGCTAAATGATGGCACTAAAATTCTGCCTGAAGATGCTTTCTGATCAAGTCCCTCCTGTTTTCAAAAGATGACCATACTGTATTTTCTAAATCTATTTAGCTACTGAAAAAGTCTTTTGACACCAAAGTCAGTGGTGTTCCCACGGAACCTAGATTCCTAGAGACTGAATTATTTAAAATTTGGAATTCAAAGTTGTTTAGACTGTTTTGAATGTTTTCTTCTTTTAGCTTAGGCATTTCTTTGTATGGTTGAAGAAGAGAACAAGTCCACAAGTAAACGCTAGAGATATTATCCCACAAATAGCCATGCAACTTGTTCTTCCTGCATTTAAATTAGCTAACACAAATATATTCTGTCAGCAATCATTAAAGTTGTGTAGGCAGAATGCATAGGGAGCATCATCACAGCTTGAGTGATGATAACTGTGTTTGAAAGAAAAATATTAAAATTGCCCATATTTGATAGGTTATAGCAAAACATTGAGTTTTAGTGCCATGCCTGCCTTCCTTTTCCTATGGGTTAATAATGTGCCTATTTCTAATACACACATAGGTACAGCTCACTATAGAGACTCTTTTCTCAAATCTTACAATCCTACTAAGAAAGTTTTTAATGTGTGACTTCTGAGTAGCATTGAACTGAGCGTGTGGAAGGTGAAGCTTCTGTTCAGTGTGATGGAGTTATTTTTAGCAAACTGTAGATTTTTCTGAACAGACACATTTAGATAAATATGATAAGTATTGCTACTACTGTTGCCTCAAGGTATCACCACTAAAAATATTATGCTTCTTCTTAGACAAAATTTATCTGTAACAAAACTTAACTATGGTTTCTGGAATTAGGCTGGTGTCAATTTGGCAGATTACTCTGAATAGCTCCAGAAGAAACATCATCCATCTATTTCCAGATATAAATGTGTTGTGACAAACATTGTGAAAAAAGTGCCTGCTATTGTTAGTGGCTTTTCAGCTGAAGTCTGATAAGATCCCCTCTGACTGCATCTTGAGGTAAGATAGCATGACTAGTCTGACTACTTTCATAGTTCATAAAATAGCAAGCAGTCTATTTAAGATCTTAAATAGACTTTTATGATCAATACCTGAAATTGTTATGTTTTTTGTTTCAATACACTAAAGGTCTCACTGCCATGTAAATTTTTAATTACAGGTCAGTAATAATGCATACAAACCTGCTTCCTATTTATAGCATATTCCCTTAAGCTGTGTACTAGTTTTAATATAACCACAGCATTTTCAGAAATAATTTCTTCTTGCCACATAATTTATTCTTTTTTAATTTTGTGTCTGAAATGGAGAGAATCTATTTAATGTTTCTCTGTAAATTAAACTAGCATCGTGTCCTTTTTCTGTGTCACGTGGAAATTGATACTTTGTATATTTCATTTTCTAATTGCAATATCTGAGTGATTTATCTGCTTTGCAGAAAAACGGATGTTTTCCCTCTATAGTTAGAGTTATTAGAATGTGTGTCTACCACCGTAAAAGATCTAGAAATTCTACATAAGCTAAAAAAGGTGATACTTGGATTGGAAGCTCAGAGAAAATGGAAATACATCAAAGAGTTAATTCACAGAAGCTGCTTTTCTTTGTAGTGATATCTTAAGCTTTTAGCTGAAATCAGCACAGTGTTGTTGCAAATTTGTCTCTAAGATAAAGAACAAAACTAGATTTAATCACTGGTGATCACTAAACTGATAATCTATTTAAAAAGATCAATGAGGAACCATTCTTATCAGCTAGCCTGACCTTCTGGATTATTCAGACTATAGAACTTGATTCACTTTCTGCATTAAGCTTACAATTTCTTTAGTTTAGGATAATTCAAGCCTTTTAGAAACTGTAAGTCGTGAGAAAACTCAAGATAAGCTTACTACCTTTCCCCCTCACATTTTAGGAAATTCTACCCAAGACATGCGTTTCATTTACGCAAGATTGACAGCATGCTTTCAAACATATTCTTCATATCTTTTGAGCAATCTGTTCTTAAAAAAAAAAATTGCTACCAGTGATTTGACAAGCCAGTAAAGCAAGGTAAAACTTTGTTTTCCTGAATGAATATAATTATGAAGTCTTTTTTAGGTATTATTTTACTTCCTCAGAAGGTTATATTCCTGGCAAAAGGATATACATATCAGAACTAGTATTTAAAATATATTATTTTGCTTTGTCTTTAAGAATTATGACCCTTGTATTGGAAGCCCCTAGTGCATGTATTGAGGAAGTTGATGACTGGGAGGGAATGAAAAAGTTAAGGCTTATTTAGTATTACTTTGTGGATAACCAAGTTCCTTTGCATTGCAGTATTAACAAATGACTAGAATAACATTAATGCATAAAATCAATCCTTGGATGCAAACCAGTTGGTTTAATTTGTTCTACCTTGCATCTTATTCCACCCCAATGATTTTTCTTTATCGCCTGTTTACTCTGGGTATTACCATTCTTGGATGAAGAGGAGTTATATGTCCCACACTAAAGCAGTATAACAAACAGAAGTGATGATTTTCCTAACCAGCCTGAAAAGCACTTTCTGCTCAGAGTTGCACTGATGCAAAAAGGAATTGTGAAGATATTAATTTTGCTGGGTGTGCAGCAAAAACTCTGAATACAAATACAGTATAAAATACCTAAAAAGAAAATTCCTCAGGGAGTATAGCTATGGGAGGTGAAAGGCAAACATGGTTTCAAGAAGTACTTTTCCTTCAGAATTACTGTGAGTTTCTAAAAGTGGGTTTGATGGCAGGTACTCAGAAGATGGAAGCATACATGAATTAAAACCCACTCTGTGAATCTGCTTGTGGTGCTGGGAATTAATTATATGACCTTTATGAAACTCTCCTAGTTTGCAGCAGCAGATCAACCCATGCAGTAAACTTTGTTTAACACAGCACTGGCACAGCAACCAGCTTGGATAAATGTTAAGACTGTGTTGATCAAATCTGAACTCTGAAGTTGCAGAGGAGTGATTCATTCCCCCTTAGCTTCAGACACATGATGAAGGTGCCTAATTCAGGGTCAAACTCACTTTGCAGTCCACAAAGATAGCATTACTTCAGAAGTCAGTTTTATCCCATTTTTCTCTTTCCATTGATTACAGAGGAAATGTAGTGAGGTCAGGCTACCTTCAAATTATATGCCACAATGAAGTGCCTGAAGTTAAGTGGGATAATCTGGTTGTGATTAGTTAATCCAGCTGGGGCCAGCCAGGATCAGCCTAAGATATCTCAGAAGTATAATGAAATTCAATTTTCTTGCTCTTAGGATGAGGTGAAATAATACTGTCTTTGGGAATTGTTAAAGAGCGTTCATGTTTATGACATAGATCTGTCCTTCTCAACTGGCTCTGTGTCCAGCCTGAGGTTGCCCAGTGGGACAACAGAATATTCTTTTTAAGTCACACCAAGTGCAAGTATTAAATGAGTGGCTCAGGCCTGGTAGGGGATATTTATTGCCTTGTCTTTGCAACTTACTCCAGCCTGTGGCCTTCTTTGCCTGTGCCAGTCTCTGACAGCACAATCAGCCATAGAGCGGACGAGGACGTCCTCCTCTAGGACCATGTCTCTGATCCTGTCTCCTCTATATGATGGTCCATGCTGGGTGGAGGCTTCAGGCTGTGGGTTTTGTCTGGCTGTCCCCAGGGACTGTGTAGTGTTGGAGTGCTGAGGTTGGGCCCATGGGGCCCTGCTGGAGTTGGGCACAGAGTCCACTGCCAAAGGGTGGAAGCCTACCCCCTACTCATTCCACTGCACAGGGTGACTGCCAGCTTTGCCTATGCCTCAAGGCAGTCCTAAATCATGATTAGTGAAGGGAGGGCATGAATGGTGAGATTTATTACAGGTGTTACCTTCCAGACAAATTTCAGGCTCAAGAAAACAGAGTGGCTACCTAAGTAAAAAAGTTTGATTAAGCAATGTGTGGGGCTTTCTAGGTACCTTATTGTGATCAGTATCGCAGTGGCCAGAAAGAGAACAGTGACCTATTTACAAAAAATACACTGTTTTTTCTTTTCCTGCTTGAATTCTAGAGTTTTTTTCACTGCCTGTACCGAACAAGAGGATTTACGGCTAGCAGACCCAGTACTGTCCATACCGAATATTATAGAAATAAAACTTTTTTGGACATCAGATGCCATCAGAGACCCTACCACTCAAATATGAACAGGAAGAAAGAAATTGATCAGTGCACCGGAGGGAGAGTTCTTTAAACGAGGCAGAGTAGCTCACAGCCATTAGACACAAGAGCATTAAGTAACATTTGAGTTTGTTTGGAGTGGGTTTGAGTGAAAGCATTGCTGTAAATCAGAAACCAGACCTGTAATTTGGGGAGCTACAGAACTGGCCACTATTAGGCAGCAGTGTGTGAGCCTAGCTAAAAAAAGACATTCTAAAAAGCTGCAACATTAAGCAATGAATTATAATGCAATTAAGATGCTTTAGAAAAGCAGGACTAATTTCCAACAACATTGCTATAATAGGTACTCTGCCTCTGGGACACAAACTAGTATCTCTGCATGGCACTACATTACAGAACTGGTGGAGAAGAGTATTTAGGGTGGTGCTCTTGTGATCTCATCCTAACCTCTGTTACATTGCACCTCATCTGGCTTCTCCTTGAACTGGTTCATGCCTTTAGCTGGCAGAGAAGAATTCACAGTAAGACGATCTTGTGTAGACATGCCCACATTTTCAAGGTGGGTTTGGGTAGCTCCACATAGTGCTGCATTGCATAATACAGGCTTATCTCCCCTCCCTGTGTGCTTAGCCATTATGAGCAGTTTATATAGGCAGAAATATAACCAAGTGCCTAGGTGATTGTGCCCCAGTCCAAAACAACCTGCTTAAACATAGGGACAGGGATACTGATCATATGCCCCAATGAGATACATTTTTCAATGCTCCTGTGGGATCAAATATGAACATATCTTTGCATGTTTTTTTGTTATATCCCAATCGGGTTGTCCGTATGAAGAGATACGTAACCTTTCAAAGCAGAATTATAATAAAAGATTTTTTTGAAACCATAACCGCTGCAGGGACAATCTGTCTTGCTTAGATATCTGTAATATTAGGAGAAAATAACCCCTTCAAAATTGCATTAACTGAGTTACCAAAAATCTACAGGATGCTAGTAATAATAAAACAGCTCAAGAGTGCACAAATTCCTGACAGCTATTAAGATTACAAGAAGCTAATACAAATCCCAGACGTGCAAGTCTGATAGGCTATTTGATCACAATCTAGAAAAGATGCAGCAAAAAAAAGACAGATAGCTGTACACATCATTTAATGTTTTTTTCTGTTTTTTTTCAGCTGTTACATTTTCTGAGGAAAGAATGCTGAATAATGGTTTCATAAAAGTTGATTCTTAAACATTTTTGAGTTAAGAAAACGCATAACAGTCTCCAGAGATTACAAACATATGTTTTTCTCCTTTAAATTCTGAACATGATAATTTAATTTTTAATATATGCCTTTTTAAAGAAAAGAGTATTTGGAGGAGAGGTAACTGCCAAAATAACAGTTGAAGGAAGAGGATAATAGTGTATTTCCTATCTATGGAGTAATTATTGTACATTTTCCCAAAGAATGAAATGAACATTAACTTTTTGAAAGGCTTGAATGTGTCACTGCATTGAAGGAAAACAAATTTTGTAATTCCTTCTTGTGTTAGATGTTTGTACATGTAATGACATTTTTATGAACTGCCGTGTATAGTAAATACATAACATCACTGCCAAATAATACAGGACTTAAACCCTCAATAATAATGTTTTCATAATTATGGAGGAATGTGTGGTGGCCTGTGGAAAGAAAGCTGAAACTGGTGACATTGAATGATCTGTCTATACTTATCTGCAATGTTACCACTCAGATTTTAATTTTTTTTCCTTCTGTTTATCTGCTACTTGCTGATTTGTTCATTTAGCTATAGTTACACATGGTGCCATTGCGGCCCACTGATGAGCACGTAACTCCTGCTCAGGAGCTGAACTTCCATATTAGATGTCTGTCAAACAGACAGTTTAGTAGACTGATAAACCTGACGAATCTGAATATAGTAGCTGAGATAAAAATTAGCTGGTTTCATAAGACATAAGCACTTGTACATAACTATACAAGATGACAAATGTCAATGTGTTAGATCTTAATGGATTGAAGTATTCAAGTCTGTTACTTTTTATGGCTTTGGTTTTGTGGCTTTTGGGAAAAATATATCACAGTCATAACCTCTATGCTTCTATCGCCTAATTAAAATAGAACCAGAAGCAATGACCTTATTCTCTACAAATTAGATTAAAAATGTTGTCCATTAATTTCAATGTTCCAAATAACAAATGTGCCAGATGAGAGACCAAAGCAATAGTTACATTTATGTACCCTAGAAAATATTTCTACTTAGCTGAATTATTTGCTGCATTATATGTTCAGGACACTTTGCATTATTTTAGTATGATTGGCTTGGTTTTTACTAGTTACTGTTTGATCCCCTGGAAGATGATTCCTTCAGTTCTATGCTATATTTCTCCCTCTGAAAAGCAAAGGCAAAGATATTGTAAACATATTTCATTTTTTATCAGATGCATGGTTTTCCCTTTGTCCTAAAATGTATCACAAACACTGGAAGAATTTTTTTTTTTTTTTTTGCTCTTGCGGGTCACACATTATATTCCTGACATGTAAGCATCAAAAGTTCTTTTAGCTTTTAAGATCTCATTATATGAAGAACTCTTTAGCAAAAAAAAACAACCTCAAAAAACCAAAATGAAATCTCAGATGAACACTATCCTTTGCATTAATCAATCTTACTTTGTATGCTGCGAACGTTTTAGGAGCTGCACGTGCCTTTTGAGGACCCATAGCTGTAAAACTGTTATCCTTCCAATAAACAAGCTGGAGTATTTCGTATTCAGGTTTCATTCATGGATGAAACAAAATGTGTTAGTAAGAAACTTTTATTTGGTTTTGTACTGTTTCTTTGGTCTTCTTGATAAGTAAGTTTGTCTTTCATGGACATATTTCAAGTCCTGATGAAGGAATAACCACAGAAAAAAGTTGAACACAAAATACACCACAATATCTTTTAAATCCTTAAGCTGATGTCTGGGCTAATAGGAACACATCCCTTCTTCCCGAATGATTTCAGTCAAGGAAGTCCTCTGAACCTGTTCCTATGTGCTGGAACAGAGTGAAAACTGTGAATAACTATTCTACACATTCTTTTGGGTGAGTCATAGAGGATTTTTTGGTTGTTCACTTCTCACCGTCTTCTATATTCTCTGGACATATGGAAGAAATTATACTAGTAAGTTATCTCAAAAATTAAATTTGCTTGATAGCGACTTGTTTTATGGTTGGTTAACTTATATTTTGTGTTAATACCTGAATGTCGTGTAAACTGGGATAGCAATGCTTTTCTTCTCTGAGGGATGTGTGGCTTGCTTTCCAGAAGGTTTAAGCTAAATTCTTGCCTATACGAAACTGAACGTATTGCAGCTGCTTTTATTATACAGGGTTGCGATTCATGGAAGGGGGGGGGGGGGAGGGGAAAGAGGATTAAATATTTGGAATATATTGCAAATCACACTGAATAACATCCTTTATGTTCACTGCTTAGAGCACTTGTTGTTCAGAGATGCAGATGTTGCTTATGCATGGGGGCGACTAAATTTGATGACCTAGGTGTTGTGTGGTCAGACTTGTGCTTTACACTCGAGTGATTCACCAGGAGAAAAGAACTGGCAAGACTGCCTCAAGGTCTGCACATGGCATCTCCCAGTCCATTACAAGAAACAGCTAGTCTGGCAAACAGAAGTGAAAAGTTCACAAAAACATAAGGGATATTTGTAAAGTTTGGGTTTTTTTCTTTAAAATCGAACTGAATCTCAATATTTTAAGGACTTAATGTGACAAAGCTGTAACAAGAACCCCCTTCACTGGCAGCTAAGTTAGGAAACGAATCAAGATGAAAAATGAAAAGAAACCCCAACTTCTACAGCAGTAATTAGCCAATGGAACAGACTGTCAAGGGAAGGAGGGAATTCATTGTTGGTTGGAGTCTCCACAAAAAAAGAGACTGCTTTAAAAAATGTGTTTGCTGATGCCTGTAATTTTTATGATGTGTCTTGTGACACTTGGTGGATTCTATGTTCAGCCAGCTCCTGTGTTTATTTGAAATGCTCAGATTTCATCTCACAAAGCAACATTTCTAGCCTTCTGGTCATGCTGAAGAGTTTGTATGACTCAAATGAAGCCTAATGCCTCTATACTGAAAAGGCAAATAAAGACACCCAAACACCTTTAAAATTCTCAGGATTTTAAGGTAAATCTCATAATTTCTGTGCTTAATTTATGATTCTTGAATCTTTGGAGTTGTCAGTACTATAAAAAAAGGTTTTCTGCAGTTCTCTGTCATCTGACGGGAATGTGAGCAAGTAAGAACGGCAGCAACTGCAGTTTCTCCATGAATTCTTTCTCCCTGAAATATCCTGACTACAAGATCTTAACTTTTTTTTTTTTTCTGATCTTAAAATTCTTCAGTTTAAAATCCACATGCAACAATGGAAAATTCAGTGTCATGCTTTGCTAGAAACTAATTGAAGTCTGTAATACACAAAAAAAAATGCAACATATTGTCAGTGCCACTATGTGCTTGAAAAACCTATTTGTCCTTATTTCTGCTTCATCATCAGACATTGTCTAGTGTCTATTACATATCCTACATCTAAAAGTTCGGTTATCTTGATGTTAGGGTATTTAGGACTGGTGTTTTGTCACATTTTTTCCTTTGAGATTTAACATTCAAGCATGTATCCTGGTATCTTACCGATTGACAGAGAGCCTCCAGCCTCCCACCAGCCATCACCTGAAGACAGCCAGGAACCTGCTGACACCTCTGTCACCTACTTTTTATTCTGCATTTGAAGCTCAAATGGGAACCTACTTTGTTATCATTTGTATAAGATTTTCTATGGACTTGTAAAATGAGAAGTGAATTGGTTTTATTCCATTTTTCTTTTTTTAAAATCATCCTTAATTCAGAACAGGTTAAACAAATAGACAATCATTTATTCATAACATCAGAAACAGACAGTATAGTCACAGATATTCACAGAAGAAATAGGTGATGAAATAAAAGAAAAGCTATGTTTAGCTTACTTCACTAGGATTGGATCAGAAAGGTCTTCCTTTTGTTCTCTAAACATGACTGTTTCTCCTCTTGTTAAGATCATATACGAGTTCCAGGCTTTATGCTTGCCACGTCTCTCCTCTGGTGGAGTATTCTAGCTTTTTTATTAATCTTCTTCAATCGAATCATGCATTTTTTCCCCTCTGCAGTGACTTCTGTTTTATCCTTCTAGGAGAGACATTCTGGCTTCCCACCAAATTTAAGGGGAAAAAAAAGAGAGATTATTTCCTTTCCATAGTTATGTAAACATGGTTTTGTCTACTGGAACTCATCCTCTGCTCTTAATTGATTAGTAATCAGCAACTCGATTCAATGAGGTGTACAACTGCCTCCTTCCCTTTGGTGACTATTTCTAATTCTTCAATAAGGAATGTATCATTCTTTGATCTTACTCTAGTATCAACTTTTACATTAAAAACATTCATGAAAAGCCAACACTCTTACTTGTATACGGCTTGTTACTAGCTTTTGACTGAGACCAGATGTGATGCCACAGAAGTCCTCTAGAGTGACAGTGAATTTAGGGGTGACTAATCCACTATTTCTTCCTTTTAGAAATGCAACAATATTGTGTACAAGATATATTTCCCCTGAAAGGGATCTTATTTCCCAGCAAGGTAGCTGGAAATGAAAGTACTCTGATCTACAGTCCATTTTATTTTGTGAGAACATACAGGTGTGTAACTCAGATCTGTAAACAAGTTTTGGGAGGAACTGACTGAAATATTCCATAATATGGTTTTGTTTTAGTTTATTTTAAAAGCAAATTAATTTTTTTAAATTATGCTTTTATGAATGCTTTGTGGCCCCTATTAATGGTAAAAGCCCTAAAATAAAATTTTATAACTTGCTAGAGCTAGTCTAAGGTATCCTGATGGGGAAGTCATATTTTATGCTTGGAAGAACTAACACTGTCTGCAAAATATCTCCATACTCCAGTATCAAGGAGGTCAAGAATCTCACTTTATAAAAAGATTTGGAATACCTGAAGCAAAGGCCCTCAACTAGATCTCCTCTAAAGCCATGTTTTGCCCTTTCTCTCTTGCTTAGTCTCTCAAGACTGTAAAGTACTTAGGAGTGCATTAGTAAGCTAATGTGGAGAATATCCTCTTGCATAACACTTGGAGTTTTGGAAGTCACTTTCAGAGGAACAAATACCTCCGAAAAGAAGTACATAATCCTATCAATCTTCTCCTGTATTGACACTGAAGACAACACTTTGGACATAAAGACTGTTCTGAGTGATAGGCAGGAGAGCTTATATCTTGCAAGATATAGGTGTCTCCTGCTTTGCTCCCTACATTTGTGGACCCTAAGATCATAGCCAAAGGCGATAAAAAAATCAGAGAACTGAGATCTAAACTTTAGTGTCTCTGTTCTCCATTAGTCTTTCTGCCTTCGATTTAAATTGAAAGAACTATAAAAAAAAATCCTCTCTCCTTTCCTGTACAACTGTAATGACCATAGCATCATGCATCTCAGATACACTAATTTATACTTTCAGTAGCTTTATTAGCTAAGGAAATTATATTTCTGTTTTACAGGTAGAGAACAAAGGTACAAGGACATTCACATAGAAAGGTTGGGACTAAACAGCTAACCAGAAATTATGCCCTTTGACACAAATGTATATACAGGCACCCGCATAATCTGAAAGCTCAAACATCTGTTTGGAAGCATGGAAAAGAAGTAATTTCAGTAGTTTTATTTTATTTATTTTGCTGGAAATATGGAAAAGTACAGAAATCTAGAAAATGTGCCATTTGTTGTCTTTGGATGATGAATCCCTCTTTCATTGACTATTTGTAATTTATAGGGAGCTCCTTAGTCATCAGATGCCTCCTGTATTTCAGGCAGGCACTTCATATCATCCCTTTCATAATCGATTCAGTGCTGGTCCAGTATGTGAAAATCATTGGCAATAATAGGGTTAAAAACCAAAAGCTTGTTTTTGCCTTGAGGAGGGGACAATTGAGGACAACAGGATACAATGGTCTGTGAATGAATAAGACAATTTTGAGGTGGGCAAGGCAGGAGGAGTACAGGCCCTATTTATACTCAGTATATATAAATTTAAATTCTAGTTTTACTGAAATAGATACAGATTTTGTCATTGACTGTGCTGAAGCCAAGCAATTATTCACTACTTCCAAGTGAATTCTTGGCCACTGTAAAAGTTGTTTCAATGTAAGTTGTTTTTAAAGGGACTGTTTGGGTATTTATTATTTATTCGACTATTTCATTTTTTTATCACTGAGGCAACCATTCTGCATAATTTTGGGGTGTTTTGTCTTACAAAAGGCTTCTTGAAATTCATACTACATTGTACTTTCATTCTGGTTAGACAAAGCCTTTAAAAAAAGTCAGTTTACATATGCAAACTGGAGCTTAAACAAGCCAAAGGAATATATCACACCGCATTTTAGACCAGATTCTTTTAAACTGTTTTCTTCAGATATTGACCATTTTCACTACAAGTGTTGCTGTTGATTTTTTCATCTCAGGCAGTATAAAACTCCATTTCCCATGGAACTAAGACAAGAAACATTTTTGATGTCACTAAATACCCAAAAGTCTGTGTGCGTATATGTTTGTTTACACATATGCATGTGTGTGTGCATGTGTGTGGTGTTTGCATCTAACAAGTGCTG
This sequence comes from Leptosomus discolor, assembly GCF_034619465.1. Lineage (NCBI taxonomy): Eukaryota > Metazoa > Chordata > Aves > Leptosomiformes > Leptosomidae > Leptosomus > Leptosomus discolor. The sequence goes on from NC_141391.1 coordinate 62,014,879, forward strand.
TAGTGTCAGCACAGGCAAGCTACGGACTCTTAACTGGAACTTTCCTAAACTTTCTGAACCTCTTGTGTCTGCAAAATTTAATGGAAAATCTCATATGAGAAAGCTGATTTGTGATAGTTTGACACTTTCATCTCCAGAGCTCAAAGAGCTGAAACGTACAAAAATAATTCAAAGCAAAGTTAGCCGAAGGCCTTGAACCTTAGGGATGTTGTATAAGTTTAGTTTGGATTTGGAGCAAATATTGTTAGTGGATCTTATTTTATTTTAACTTGTTTATCCACACTAGTTGTTACTGATTTATCCTGAAGGTTGTTTAGTAATTAGAGTCTGGGAACTGAAATTCTGGAACCAGGCACAGAGTGAACCAGCAGCTATGACAGTGGCAGTACTGGAGGTCACGATTTAATACACAGGTGTATATCCCTTGAATGGGTCAAACTCCAAAAGCTCTACACATTGATGGGCTGATTATTGACCACACTAACCCATAATAGGTACCGTGCTCAGAAATAATTTGCGGTCTCGTAGCAGCGTTATCACCCTGTTCAGAGGTGAGTTTAAAGAAGATGATTGCTTGGAAGGCTAAATCCCTATTTTATGACAGTTTAAAAGGATAATTAAATTTAAATTATTTTTTTTTATTTTTCTAAAATAGGAAATAACTAACCTGGGTGAAAGCACATGGATCATTGTGACTTTAGCTATTATAGAAAATCTATAATTATGGACATTGATACATGCTTTGTTATACAATAGAATTACTTTGTGGCAGTTTTATTAAAGGTAAACTGTATTTTACTTAGGTTTTCTTTTAAAAAAAAGAAGACTACAAAAGAGTTTTCATTTATAATCTAATTGATTTGTTGGAGGTCAGTCACCTTCTTAAGACCCTTTTTGATTGATTTGCTGAGAAAGGATTTTTCAAATAGAAGGTTAAAAAGCACTGAAAAAATTGCCAGCCTGGTCTACATTAATAAAATACAGTATTCTGGTAGGCATAACTTTGAGCAAGGTCAGTGTCCTGTCAGGTCAGATGCCCTTATTCTTACAGACTAGTGTTTTAGCACATGTAGTCCTTGTGGACATGCGTACGTTGACAAGTCCTGGAGAACTCCTTAGGCCAACATCCTGGTGACGGTCCTGGCACCACCACAATGCTATTCTGAGGTACAGTTTAGCTACACACATGTACTTCTCTCTCTTCCATCTCCTGTGGCACTCAGGCATGTGGACTGAGGAGAAGCGATAGCATGCTCTTCTGATACGGAGAACCACAGGGCCAGGGACAAGATCCAGCAAACATAGTGGCACTCGTTGGAGTTTGATTGATACTGTACTGCAAAATACTTGAAACTGTGAGCAGAGACATCAAAAATTAGTCCTTGAGTTAAACATTTTCACCAGAAGTCCGACCTCCTGCAAACTTAACAGGATATTTTACACTGAATTCAAGAACCTGTGATCTACCTCTCGTTCTGCTTCTGAATTACAAGACTTCTTTTAAAAAGGAATTTTTCATACCAAGTAGGGGAATAATTTTCCTACAAAACCACACAAATGAAAATATAATTGATCTGAATTATCCGAAGACACTTTGGCTGTGTGGGTTAAATTTAATATAATTTAAGCAAAATATAAAGTTAACATTAAATCCAGGAATGAAAACATGTAAAGATAGATTTTCCTGGCCATGCATTTTCAAATTTCCTGGTTTATTTAATTGTTATAAATAGAAATATATATGTAGTTTGGTGCAGGCCAGGTACCTTGCTGCATTACAGTAGGACTGGCCCAGAAATTTGGTAGTTCCTCCAGCCCATTGGTTCATCTCCACACATCTGCATAGGGAAGATGCACACTTAAAGTTTCTCTTTGTGTGACTGCTGACTTACTTTCCTTGTGCATGGGAAGATTTTGTGCATACAGGATTCATAAATGAGTATGGTTGATACATCATGGGTAGGAAGATTTGAAAATATAATTCCAGATTCTCTGTCATATGATTACTAATTGCTGGAGCCAGATCATTTTATAAGTTGGTTCTTGACTTTCCAGGAGTTATTTATGAATTGCTTTTTCTTCATGAGTCTGGTCATTTGGGACTGTTACTATCTGTAGGTGAACACCTGTACCTATAAAAAGCGTGAGAAGGGAAAAGTTAAGAAATGACCCTTAAATGGCACAATAAAAAGTAATGAGGTGTGCTCACCTGAGATAAAAGAGCTGTGAGAGGTATATAAAAAGAAAGCAGTTTAAACAACCTGACCCATTAGTAAAAAGCAGTAAAATGTGCTGAGGAAGAAGATCTGCAGAAATCTGAATTTGTCGGCACTTGGAATCCACTCTGTTCATCCATAACATGAAATGGGTGGTCATGATCTAATTTTAATGAACACTAAACATGTTGTGGGATTTTTCTTTTTTTTCACCTGTAGTAGCTACCAATGAACCAAGCAAGACAGCAGCAGCTGCAGCCAGAGCTAGCTGCAAATCATTTACAATTTCAATTGAAAGAGTAGCCTTAAACAGATGATTTATTTGACAGACCACAACCCCTTTTACTGCTTGGGTATCATCTCTGAGATAGTTTGATGTTTCTTTGGTTTCTTTTGTTGCTTAATAAAAGAAAGCTTTTTTTTTTTTTTTTTTAAAAAAAAAATCATCTTTGTATGTTTCTTGTGGAGTTTGTTCAGCTTGTGTTTCTCAGTGTCAGGCCCTTGCAAATGCATCCCTCTACACCTGATGAGTTCAGTTCTGCTGAAAAGTACTCCCAGTAACACCAACATTCCTTATTTCATTGTTGCTAGTCTCACATTTAAAAATTAGTATTTTTCCTGCTTTTCATATTCAGCCCTCTTTTATGTTTATGACTTCAAAAATTTCCAAAGAAATCATTCCAATAAAGGACATGGTCTTTTTGACTTCCTTTGTGTTCAGTCCTTCAAAAAAGCTTTGTTTCTGGAAAGGCATTCTGGAGATAGACTGAGTAGAATTAAAATAATAATTCCTGATTAACTTAAACTTTTTATACTTTATATTTACCTGTACTTTAGTTTTAATCAAAATTATTCCTGGAGTTGGTAGAGTTTTTTTATTTTTTATTTTATTTTTTTTCTCCTGAAAACACCGCCCTCAGAATCATTTCCAATATTACAATTTCTTATTAGAAGAAGTTGAAATACAGTCTTGAACTCTTCTGCTCAGATAATTTTTAAGTAATCATTTTTCTTTCCTGTTCATGTCTGCCTTATTTTTAGAAAGTAATGATTGAAATTAGGAATAAAACCATAAAAAAAAAATTAAGAAGTGTATGTCTTACCCAGACTTGATGTCCTCCAGAACTCTGTCAGTTTATATGAGATTTATCTTGCTGACTTTAAGTTATTCCACCTACTTCAGGCACTTATTCCTGAATAAACTCTCTGGCTGCTGGGTGATCTTAGCCTTTACGTGACTAACAGTAGATGAAGATTCCTTTCTTGTTTCATCTCTTTGGGTCTCATAAAGAAGTTCGGGTGGCATGATGCCTCTGACACACACTTGGGAGAGGTTCATTGTTAGATATTCACAGCTGAGGGATACATCTTTCCCTTCCCCTGGCTTTCATGCCCCATTTGCATGGACCACCTTCTTCATTTCTGAATGGTCATGCAAGGCAAAGAATCACAGAGTTCTTAAGTCACCAGGTCTCTCAGCCCTAGACATGAACTGAATCCATTACTTCTTCATAAACAGCACAAAGCAAGGCAGAGAAAGAAAGTTATTGACAATTAACTTAAAATCAGCAGAATATCTTCACATTCTCCATAGATTTACCACTGGCTGTATCGCAAATCTGATTTATTTATTTATTTATTTGTTGTCTAGTGCTGATGGGTCTCTTTCAGCATTAGCACTGCCTCAGTTCTAATGTTAATATCTCTGAGGTTTTGTATTTCAAATTTCCACAGCTATACTGGTTTCTAATAAATCCAAGAAGCACTCCAGGTCTTCTTTACTCCCTGGATATATTGTCCTAAGCTAACATTTTGTGAACTGTTGGAATCTGCTTGAATCTATTTTTATTTAAGATCATTTTCACTTATTCTTGGACTTAAGACTTTACAGGCTTCTAATACTTCATAATGAGAATACTGTCCAAGCAGAAACCTCTAAAAGATTGAGAGATTTTTCTGTAATCTGTTCTCCTAAATTTAAGTCTGGATTTCCCCAGATACTAAAATTGTCTAAGCTTAGAAGTTTATCTGGTTAGAATTTGAAGACGAAGTAATTTTTCTGAATACTTCACACCTGCCTCTACTCTGGATATGGTGCTAGAGATCCGGCAATCTCAGAAGCATCAGCTAAACTCTGCCACCCATACACACAATGTCTGGTGTTTCTGAGAAATCTTGTGTCTCCTGTGCATGTGTCATACAGTGAATCCTATGTCTCCAGAAGGTTGTGGCTACACTGTGCAGAGCATCTGCAAAATCCTAGTAAGGCTGCCCTCCTGTAGAAAGGAGAAGAATCGGGGGGGGGGGTGGGGGGGGGTGGGGGTGGGAGTGGCGAGAATGGGGGGCAACTGCCCCAGGGGAAGGCTGGCAGCTGAACAGGCTCCTGCCTCAGGCACTGTTTGACACTGAGCAGGGGGCATGTGTAACTTGAAAACCTGTTCCTTTCTCCCAAAAATATGACTAGCTAGTCTAAATTTTTTCTCTTAGACCATCACAAGTGCAGTGACACTACTACTAGCATCATAGTATATTTTCAAAACCTTATTTTTGTGTTTCTCTCACCCCTACGTAATTTGTCCTGTTCTTAGCTGGTTTCCTACAGTTTCGCTCAAGCTTCAGCTTCTGCGCTTTTCTTTTCTTTCCTTATGATGGGTTTTTCCTAATGCTTTTTTCACAGGCTTATGTTTATTTTTAACTTAATTTGCCCTGAGATGCACTTAATGTAACACCACATAATAAAGATATAATAAAGCTGAGTGTTCTAATATCTACTTATCAATATTTTTTAAAATTGTGGTATCTGTATGTCTTTTGGAGAGTGCTCCCACACAAGTCTGACCCTCTTGTAGGGGTTGAAGCCTGTTTTGGGCAATAGTTGTCTCTCCTGGGCAGTATATAGTCCAAGGTGTCTGGCATTTCTGAGAACTCTCAAAAGGCAAGTTGCTGTTACTATTACTAAAAAAGGACCAGGTTGGGTCTTCGTGAGTCTATTTCTTATGGAAGAACAGTAGATACACTTCTGTGAAAGTCCTGGGCAGTGTTGTCTTCTTAAAATACTGCTTATGAGAAGCTGGAAGCCTGTAGCAGGGTAATGATCATATATTGCCCTATCATGTGCATCTCCTTGTCTGAGTCATAACACTGGTCTGTAGACAGACCTTGGATCTGATATGGTATGTTGGTCCTTTAGACCATTGAGCTTGAAGCACTGACAACTTTTAAATGCTCTTCTCACTCCTTTCCTGAATATGGGTGCTATTGTCTGCAATCTCCAGAAATGTCATGTAGAGCCCTCAGTTAATCCTTGCACCTCAGTGATAACAAAATGTTGTACCAACCCTGCCCCAGTCTGGGAAAGCAGCTTAGCTCAAATCCAAATAATAATATTTTACTTTGTTCCCCTGTAGTAGCTAATTCTGTAATTCTATGCAAATGGCAATGAGGTCTTTGAGCAGCTCCACTAAAAGCTGACACTTTATAGCACGCTATATATTTGCTGTCCTTTTTCTTGCTTTTCTCAGTATTTATTCTTTTGCTGTGTTCCTGAATGCCTCGGTAGGTATTTTAAATATAGCTTTTAAAAATTCTCATCTAATACTTCTGGTTAGCATTCAACACTTTTATGGAGAATGTGAATTACACAGTATGTGAGACAATAAAGATTTCATTCAAAATCTTTAAAACCGCATTTTTTAGAAGCACTGGGGGATAAGAAAATAAAATCCAGAATAAAAACAAAATAGTGTTCCACTGAGAATTGCTTATCACCAACCAGAAGATTTTGCTGACTAACCCATTGGGGTAATGGCTGACAAACTTTTCTTAAAAATCTGTCAGTCCTGCCATTTTCTGCATGGCTGCAGAGTAAATCACAGACAATAAGCAAAAGCACCTTGTCCACTAAATCCCTGCAGCATTTCTCAAGCACTGCAGAAAATGGACAACAGACAAGTTTGTGGCATGTCACTTTGCATCCAGTGTTTGGACAACAGTCAATTAGATTTTACAGCGTGCAGTTACACTGAAGCTTTACTGCATTGTTGGTAGTGGGGTACCAAACAGAGAAGGTGGTTAGTTTAACTGCTAGGCAATAAAAGCAAAATACTATTATTACAGATTTTTCTCTCCATTTCTTTTAGAGCTCGGCTGCATTATGATTTCATGTCAGCTTTGAGATAATATGTGTCAACACTGCCAGAAAAGGTACACACCACCTGCAAGGCAGACCTGTAGGTTGGGCAGGTGTGTTCATTATCAATGCTGTGATGGTCCTTGTCTGGTCTTGGCTGCTTCTAAATCTGCCATGTTGTTTGACATTTTATTTATTTTATAATTTTTATATATGTATTTATTTCCAGAAATAGTTTAAAAAGTGTAATCCTTGTGTGGTCTGTGCAAACTGGAAGGTCATTTTAGCTCATACAGTTTATTTTAGCATTTTCGGTAATGAAACCTGATGATATAGTTCATAGGTTTAGGTTTGTGAGAGAGGTGCAAAATGGTTGCAGTGTTTCTTAAAATGCCAGATCCCAGGTTTGCTGACTAGGGCATGGCCTCATCCTGGCAGCACTGTTACTGTGCAAGTGGAAACGTTTATGAAACAGCAGTAGGGAAAATAATGACTCATGTTTGGAGCAGGAATGTGAGCTTCTCCCCTAGAAATAAGGGGAAAGACACTATCCTCAATTAAGCAGAGAGGCAGAAAGACAGCAGGGGAGTAGAAATGAGATTCCATCAGATACTTATGTAGGGATGGAGGGATGTCCACAGATGTCCGGGAGCTGTGCTCTAACAAACCAATAAATGCTCTGCAGGGTAACACACAGAAAACCATGCAGGTTTCTGACTGGGGAAACCACAGAAAACCATGCAGGGTTTCCGGCAGATTATGACTGTCTTTTTGGGCATGGCCACGTTTTGTGCTTTTGATGATCATTCAGGAAGCTTTTTACATGTGAATATAATTGTTATCCAACTCCTTTTCCTTAGACGGGTTCTTGCAGGCTGTTGGGTAACAAGGAGCCTGTTATTTTAAGCAAGGTTTAGAATATCTGGGAAATTCTACCTACAATTTTCTAGAGCACATTAAGAGAGATCTTGAGCCAGAATATACTTATCATTTTCATGGCTTTTCAAGGGTGGGAGAGTCCAAAAAGCATTGGACCGCCTTTGTGGACCTTGATTCAACGTAACCCTAACTGCGGTATTTGCTTTCTTCATTTTGTGGGCTTGTCCCTGCTATACAAGCTAAGTGGTTCTGCACCTGCTATGGAGAAGGCAGTGTGGCCATGGCCATGGCCACGGCCTCTCCCTCCCCCTCACTGTGGTTGCCTGACCATGGAGTGAAGCATATATGGGACTGTCCAAACTGTAAGATCCATCCTGTCTGGGTACTTACCCTCTCCCACTATGCTCCCTATGCCAGGTCTGCCAGCAGGAGGAAGCCTAGACTCACTGGCACAGAGGACACACTGATGGGCTCCACCAAATTCCCTGATCTACAAGCTTGGGGGGTCAGGACTGACCTTGGATGGTCTCAATAGGGCTGCTGGCAGACTGGAAGTCTCAAAGGCTGTTATGTTTCTTCCCTGAATGGAAAGACTATGTAGAATTTAATAAGAGCTAAATTACAGGGTTCTATAAAAATGAAACATGATCTTGTACACATTATCCTGTGAAGGTACACATAAAAAGCCACTTGTATGCTGAAGTGTTTATAAGAAAGAAATCTTATACACAGAAGACTTTAATTTCTCTCCTTGAAATCACAGAAGCTTGATACTGGTGTAGTAATTTTTGGTTAGAATAAAATTATTGTAAAAATTCCTGAAAAGTTTTTCATTTAATGAATGTATTAATACTTTATTGTAAAGGTTTGTTAAATGTAATGGGTTGCTCTTAAAGGAATGCCAATAATAATAAAAAAATAATCTGTTATCACAGACATTACAGTTGATAGATATTTAATTATTACACATATCTATCTATGTATCTATATTTTAATACTACTGGTTTAGTGACCTGATTTGGTATCTTTGTAGTACACTGGAGTCATGTGGTTGTGACAGAAGCCAATGGCACACCTACATGGTCTGAAATCAGTACTAGGTAGTGTGCTAGTAAAAAAACCAATAAGGTGTCACTAAACCAGCTATGAAGAATACTGACTAATGTGAACTTGTTTAGAAATGACTGTAGTAGTGTTTATAAACAATGCATTTTTATATGTGTTTTATTCTGTCGTGATAAGTATGTGCAGCAAGCTGCCAGTAAGCTTTCTTTATTTTTAACTCAATGGTACTTAGAAGAAACAGTTCAGCTGCTGCTCAGTTTGCAGGGCACTAAAAGCTGTTCAGCAGTTTAGTCTGATGTGGAGGGGAAAATAAATAGTCCTTTACCTGTGAACACTACGAGACTCGTGGAGCTGATCAGCAGCCATAGTCCTTGGATAAAATAAGTGAGAAACAACACTTCCAGATGGGATTCTGGCCCTGCTGCGTGCTTTGCCTTTCACAGCTAAGGAGTTGCCCTCTGGCTGACATAAACTAGGGTGCTTTTCTCCCATGGGTCTTCTTTTCCGACCTGAGGAATAAGAGCTTGTTTTAGTGTTTTGTGGATTCCTTTTTCTTCTTTACAGAGACAATTCTCTTGCTTTCCCTCAGATATTTTCCTGACTAAGAAGTCAGTGTCAACTTTGTACCCTCCTTGATACACTTGGGTAGTGGATTTTCATACCTAGAATTTTTAAAGAAGATGAAAAGTTTAAATACAAGGATGCAAGTGTTTGTGTAAATGCATGCTTACCTGTACAGGAACAGTGCTGCACTCTGCTTTTTGTGTCATTTAATTTTCCCAATATCATTAATAATCAAGATGTGATGGTCTTGATTATATTAGTGTCAAACCAGAATTACTTCAAGGGAGTTCCTTTAGCAGAATTACTCGTGACTTACGCCATATGACAGAGTTCAGGATTTCTATCCTGTGTCTTCTCAGATGAAAACAATGAGAAGTAAGTATGACTTTTCAAGGGAAAACTCTTACAGAGAAAGACATTCTTACCAGCTATTTGTAGTTCTGTTTTCTTTAGACATTGAACTATGACAGAAATAATGAAAAAGAATGAGGAATATTTACATTTTAACTTTCATCTGAAATAAGTTTCCAGAAATCAGTGTATTTTCAGCTTGAGCTGTCAGCCTTTGATATATCTATGGAGCGACAGGATCAAATAGTTTCTGTAGTTACACTTCATGATTCTAGTATAATATTAGCTGAATCTCATAACAGTTTGTGCCACTATAGAGAAATAATAGAAAATCTACTTTTAAAAATCCCATTCTCATCTTGCTCAACACAGAACAGGTTATTTGAAAACAGGGGGTTTAGTTATATTAACATAAGGCTTATTGTAATTAAGAACTTTACACAGAAACATTTGCCAAGGCGTCACCACAAAGAGACACGGATAGAAACAGAGCCCTATAGTACCTTTTTTACTTTCTAAAAAAGAAGACAAGCTGTATCAGCAATCAGTGCTTCGAATGCAGAGTCCTGCCTGACAGGCTGCAGCTACTCTAGCATTCAGGTTTGGGGAAAACATGCACTGTTGAAGTGAATCCTCCACTTGTTCCCACTTAACGTACTTTGGTGTCAAAAACCAAAACCTTCCAGGGAGGTTTGGGTGAGCGTTAGCAAAACCATTTCTGGAGAGGCTACTGGAAGCCGTCACCCTGTCATGTACCAAATGAACTCTGAACCTCAACAAGGACATAAACGTCTGACCTGATGACTGGTCCCGTGGACAGCTTCATGTCATGTGTGCGCTGGGTGGCTCAGCCTGAAGAACTAGGTTATGTCTGTTGTAAAGTAACACTTCTGAGCTGTTATCCAGTGAAGATGTAGGGTCCTTGGCACCTCTTGCTTCTATATACTGCTTCTCCTGTACTGTTCCGTATTACTTGCTAATGTGACATAGCTTTAAATTTACATTAGTAGGTTGCCGATACATTTTGAAAGCACCTAAATGAAGCCCAAAGATGAAACTTCAGCCTTGTTGCCTTTCAGTGGGATCAGATGCTCTTCATATATTTCTTTATTGTCCTTCCCAAAAAGTTAAAAAAATTACATACCTTTATTAAGCCTTTGAATAGGGAAATTGTGGCAGAGGTAATGAATATATAAAGAGACTTCTATCGGCATTAACATGCAGCCACCGTAAGTTGAATCTCAGCAGTTGCTTAGTGGTGCAAAGCCACTTGCTCAGCAATGTGCACCATGAAGTGAAAGGAGAATCTAAAAAATCATTTCACTTCAATAGGAATTTAGCTGGACATAAGAACTAATGCTGAAGTTAACAATCCTAATTTTAGGAGGAGTGGCACATAAATTTTAGTAAGCATCAAGAACATTCTGGGTCTCTTTCTCACCTGGGAGGCATGCCAGTGCTGCAACAACCACCCAATGATCTTGAGGGGATCCAACTGAGGGAGCCCATTGACCTTGCCTAAATCTAGCTCACTTTATCTGAAAAGCTCAGAGAACATGAGGCCAGGTGGCTCGGGGAAACAGATGGGTGTATTTACATATGTGTATTCTTCCAGACAAGATGCAAAGTTACAGAATGTGTTATGTATTTCAGATATATTCAGCGAAGAACAGAAACCAGATGGGTAGCAACCTGAACTTACTGGGGAAAAAGGCAAAAATCCTTTTGACTTAAATGAAACCAGGATTTAAATAAACTTCTTAGTGATTTCCGCATTTATTTAGGAAACACTCACTTGTGCAATCTTAAACATACTGGATTTTTAAACAAAGCTTCCTTTGACTTCTTTGGCATCATGATTTGCCCATACAGTTTTGCTAATTTAGATGATTCCCATTTTAACTCTCTAAGTTATTCCTTTGAACCTCACCTGTCTGTCTCTATTAGACATAATTGGCAAGTGTACAATAAACAGGATGCATAAAAGCTGATACTTAAATTCAGCAGTCTGTAATTGAATTAAGCTACATCCTACTCTGAAAAAAATTGATTATGTAGCAGCCTGCAATTTTCCTGAAATTTCTGTGTGGGCTGTAATACTTACCCTGAGTACATAAGATGCAATAGCATGTGCGCATATAAAGCCTGCCACACATAGCTGACTGGGAGGTGTTTTCCCTTTTCTTTTCCTTTTTCTTTTCCACTTTCACCTTCTCCTTCTTCTTTTTTTCTCATTTATTTTACTTTTTTCTTTTTTTCACTTTATTTTTTCTCTCTTTTTCATCTCAAAGTCATACTATTATAACAGTGGATTGACAAGAAGCAGACATAATTTTGCACCAAAAGTAAAGTTACCACTGAAAGTAAAACATTTTGACTGTACATTTTCACGCTGTTCTAATATGTTAAAGTATACCTCTTATATAAGCAGAATTTAGAAAAGATAGGCTGTGTACTTTTTTTTAATCTAATATTTATTATTGAAACTCTAAAGCCACACTGTTAAGTAGTGGATTTTTATACCTAGAATAAATAATGATTCTATTTCTCATTTTGATCTTGCTACTTGACCACAGATTGCAGAATTTAGAAGCGGAGACTAAAATAAAGAGACTGAGTTAAATATATTGAGAAAAAGGGGAGGAGAAAGAGACTGAGCCTTTATATTCATAACACCATCAGTCTATGGATTTGCAGTATTTTCATTAATATTGCTAAATTTTTGGTCATATCTGGCAAATGCATAACACTTAATCCCTTTTTTTTGGTCCTTACATCAACACTCATTTTAAATTTTGCTGATCCTTCCTAAATAATGTTTCTCAGCTTTGGGATTTCTTATTCATTTCCAGAGCTAAACCACATCACAGATCTCTGATCACCTCATCTCTCAGTTATTGCAGCCTCCTCTTCCCTCGACAAAAGCAGTCTTGCCCCAGCACTACAGCAAAGACTTCTCTCTGGGTCCGTCGTATTGACCATATAACCTCTCTCTTTGGTTCCCTCCATATGCTTTCTTTTCTGTATCTCAAATATAAGCTGCTTGTCTTCACTTCCAAGGATTTTTATGCCCTATTCCCACTGTCATCTCTCATTGTGACAGACTGAACTACCACATAGGTGGAAAACCTGCCAAGCAGCTGGCTCCAATTAACCACCTATCTTTTTAAGAGCTGGTGGGAGCAAGAAGAGATCTAAGTGCCACATAATCAGACACAGCTCATTCTAAGAATGCCTCCTGTGGTGAAGAAGGGTAGATGCTGAAGGCATATCAAAGTGAAAACGGCTCAGGGAAAGGAGGAAGGATGAAAGGCAATGTCTCAGTGAAAAAGGAGAAAAAGAAGGAACTGGAACTGAAAGTAATTGAGGAACCAACAATCTTGCAACTGAGTTCAATGCAACGGAGTGAAGAGACACAGACGAAAGTGCTTGAAAACTGTTTACCACAGCTCTCTTCCCATTGCATGGCAGAGCCTGTGTTTCAAGGGACCTGATCTGGCATAAGCTCTGGGTGTGACACTTCTGGGGAGAGCACTTCACGTGCCTGATGGGCAGTCTATCTGAAGACCTACTGCGTACGTGCAGGTAAATTACAATTACACACTTTATATAGTGAATAGGTACCTCTATGGAACCCAAAGTGTGATCAAATCCTTCATCAGGAATTGCACAGTCTGAGCATCTGGTCTAAGTTTACACTGTTATCTTCCAAAGCAACTTGTCTAGGATGAAGTGGGCTCTTGATTGACTGTGCTCAGGAGTTCCTGCCTTTAAATATCTGAAAACTTCCTTTTCTCTTGATGTGACAACCTCTGTAAAGAAATTGCAGATGTGCTTACAGACAGTCCTTGATTGGGCTGTTTATCCTTACAGAGGCCACAAAAGCTTAGTTTAGTCAAACTATGTTAGCAGGTGTCTCTTTTAATAGAATATAATAGTCATTTGGGATTTATGGCTTAACATCTTGCCCTTTCACTCTTTGCAAGGATTCTCAAGGATGCCTGTAATCAAAGATCTCTCTCTGTAAGTCCTTGTAATAAATCTTTCATCCCACTTAGTAGATGTTTCTTTCTCTTGCACCTTGTGTTCAGTATTTAATTATCTTTTGTTGTTAAAGGTCATGAATAAAGACAAAAGCAGAAGTCAGGACTCACTGCATCCTTCCATTGTGAAAGTCTTTTCACACGAGGTTGGCTGAATTAATTCAACCTGTTTACCATTTCTTGTATGTTTTTAGTACAGGGTGACATTAGCTATTTTGCTTTTGGACAAGGGGAAGGAAAAGTGTTTGCATAAAGTCTCCTTTTCTAGGCTGGACTCAAAATTTTAGCAAATTTATCTGTGTTGCTATAAGGGTGAATTTTTCCATTGAACTTGGCACTTGCAGATTCTTTGTCTAGCCACTTTGAAGCCTTCAGACACTGCCAGGCTGCTGGGTCCCTCAGCCCCTCTTCTGTACTCACAAACATGAAATAAACTATTATTATATTTGTTTTAGCAGTTGGAGGGACATTCTTTATTTTACAAACAAGATGGAGACTTTCTTTTTACAAAAAGTCACATGGAAAAGACTAGGGGTAATGGGTTCAAGTTACTACTGGTGACATTCTGATTGGACACAAGAGGAAAATTTTTCACAATGAGAACAATCAGCCATTGGAATAATCTCTCCAAGGAAGTGGTGAATTCCCCAACATTGGACACTAAAGATTCATCTGGACAGGGTGCTGGGCCATCTTGTCTAGACTGTGCTTTTGTCAGGAGAGGTTGCACCAGATGATCCTTGAGGTCCCTTCCAGCCTGGTGTTCTATGATTCTGTGGTTTTTCTTTCATGTGCATGATGGAATTTAGGATAACCCAGTGTAATGGGTCTGCCTGAGATGCAGCCCTCACCGTGCTGTGCAGTGGTAGCTAGATAACACACCAGTGTGTTGACTACTGCTGAGCCGGGCTCACACAGCACCAAGGCTGCTTCCCCAACATTTCCCCAGTAGGCTGGGGGTGGGTAAAAACTTGGGAGGGGATATAGCCAGGGATATTCCATACCACATGACGTCTGCTCAGCAATATAAGCTGGGGAAATAGGAAGAAGGGGGGGACATTCGTTTCGTGTTTGTCGTCCAGAGCAACCGCTACGCGTACCGGAGCCCTACTTCCCAGGAAGTGGCTGGACATTGCCTGCTGATGGGAAGTAGAGAATAAGATCTTTTGTTTTGCTTTTACTTCCGCTCGTGGCTTTTGCTTCATTAAACTGTCTTTATCTGACCCGCGTGCCCGTTGTTATATTTTCTCTCCCCTGTCCAGCTGACGGGGGGAGAGTGATAGAGTGGCTTTGGTGGATACCTGGCATCTGGCCAGGGCCAAACCACCACACCTAGCCTTTCCTTTCTTCTCTCTGTCCCTTTTTACTTCCATCCTTCTATCCTTTCTTCATTCCTTCCTGTGAAGAAGGCACACAGAAATGCCTGAAAATCCAGTTTTTTCCCAGATCCCTGATCGTGTTATTTAATCTTATACATATGACCTAAGGGCTCTGTTCAATTGAGGATACTGTAGAACATACGGGCTCTGTGCGAAGTCTCAACTGCCCAGGATCCTTCAATTACCCTTCCTAGAGACGGTTTCCAAAGTCGCTGCCTGCTGTTACACAAACATGCATGGCTGCATCGAACTAACTTTGACATACGCTATTTTTCAGGACTGAGTCAAATAGGGAAGTTCAGATAAATAAAGATTTTTCCAAAACCGTTTTCTTCAGCTAGTATTTGAAATACTCTTAGAAATACTGTCTTTTTCTTGCTGAGAGACTTTAACATTCAGTCTCATTTTTAAAATGTCATGTGTATTTCATGTAGAAAACTAACAACAACCAGTACTAAAAAGTCGAGCAGCTTCATTTTAATACATTGCTTTAATTTGTAGAATTCTCTTACTGTGAAAAGAAACACCATGTGTAAAAAATACAAGACTATTCATCTATCATTATCCTTAATATGCTATCAAGGATGTCTCTTTAACCTTAATTGTTCTTCACTGAAGCATTCAATTTCCTGTTCTCTGTTCTTGTGGTGCTTCTGTCTTTGCTTGAAAACTGAGTTCTTTCTAACATTGAAATTGCCTGAAATACAATTGTAGAACAGATGATTATAAAGTTTTCACATGTGAATGGAAAGTCAATATATTTTGCCCGAGAGCAGTGTGCTCTGGTTTTAATTTTCCCAAACAGAATTTTTTGGCAGCTTTATCAAACATTGACAAACTGCTATATTTATTATTTATATAATGGCTTTAATGAACGAACCGTAGATCATACTTAATCATGATGTCAAGAAATGACAAGAACTGAAAAAACTCATATATGGTGAATTATTTGACCTTTTGTAATTAGAGAAGGAAGCACAACACAGGTGTCTTCCTGTAGTTAGCAATATACTCCTGAGAAAGTATCTACATTGCAAGTTACAATGTGTTTCTACTCAAAAAAAGTTCAAGTAAAGTGGAAACACAACTTCACAGCACAGTCTTTATTCAATGTATAGTTTGGTGTTTATAATCACTAGCACACCAAACGACGGGCCGTGCTGGGTTTGATGCTGGTATAGATAATATAATTGGCCTCTGTAGGCTTTAGCTAACAGGAGAGAGAAAAACTAAATGCACATTGTCAGGTTAGGGTACTGATGATTATCTTTGTTAGGATAAAAGTGAGAACCATCAAAAATGAAAGAGCAGAAATGTCACTGACTGCTTAAAAAAGAGCAGCTACCAGTAATTAGCAGGATTGTTTTCCTTTTGCCCTTTCTTAGTTCAGCTTTGTTACTCTTTTTTGCAACCTTCAAGAAGTTGTGAACTTCCCATTAGCCTCAAAAGATCTTTCTTTTGGATGATGCTTACTTCATAATTCATCCATTATGTCTTAGCTATCAAAACACATCGTTGCTTTTGGTAAGCAAGATGCCTATTTTTTACTCTTGATTTTAAAGCAAAAAATAGTATTTTGGATATCTGACTGTATTTTTACTTACAGTTTTTTCAGAGATGTGACGTGCCTCTGATCCCACGTTTTCTCTCTGAATACGTCAGGTTTCAGGATTGAGCTGTTGACTGTTTAGGGAAGGAGACATGCATCTCAAAGTGGCCATTTGCAGAAATTTCCTGTATATCAGCATTTGGGGAAGAAGAGCTCTTTGCCCATCTTATCTGCCCTCTTTGGTATTTCGTAAATCTTTCCCTTGTCTCTCCTCAGGCATCCCTCCTCCAACTCCAACCTGTTTAACCTTTCCACACAAAACAACTGCTCCATCTCCTCAGTCATTTTAGTTGTACTTCTCTGTGCCCTTTCTCACAACAGTCTGTCCTCTTAGAGATATGGAGAGAGAAACTGCTTACAGTACAGTTAACTGATGTAATCCTCAGTTCTTAACTATTGATTTAATCTTCTGTATAGAATCCTGTTAGTTTAAAGTATGGATTTTCTCGAGAGTGACTGTGTAATAAGTTATGTTAATGATTGCACCACTTAAATCCGTGCTTTGAAAACAGTAATTTTTTAAAAGCTGTATTATTCTTTGACCAGCAAAGTGCCCCGGAAGTTGAGCACAGGGAAAGTCAACATTGCTACACCTAGCCCTTGCTTGGGAGCCTGAGTCCCAGCCTGCAAACTTGACGTAGATGCCTATGAATCTCTGTACTACCTAGCAAGATGTGAATGCCTCAAAATGGGATTTACAAGAGGCAGCACGCTGACACTTCACCAGTAGCAGGTACAAGCGAAGAAAGGTGCAGCCTCATCTGGATTTTGGGCCAATATGCTTCCCATATTCCCAGATTGTTCTAAGCTCCTTTCTCCCTAAGAAGGCTGCTGGTATATGCAACAATGATTTTTGACCTATGAACCTATAGCGTAAAGAAAAGAGTCAACAAATGGGAGAGAGGAAGCCCTGGTGTTTCAGCCTCTGTGCTCTGGTCTCGCTGGTAGAACACAGGGCAAAACAGCAGAGACTTGCAAAAAGAGTGCACCAAATGTTAGGCCCGTCCCTGCTGCCACTGCTCACAAGGCTTCCGTATGAACAGTACTGGACCCAAAGTAGTGCAAAAGAAAGGAGTTTATTTCTCTTGTTTGCTTGGCAATAAAAGGTGTAAGTAGCATGGCTAACACCCCCCTGCTCCATCTGGAGATGCAGAGACTTTAATCATTCACGAACTCTTCCAGAACATTTCCCCCACCCCCACCCCTCTCTCTTCAATGTCTTGAAAGCCTTGTCATGAGCAGTGTAGAAAATGAGGCATAGATTAGACTAAACGTTTCCATCTGGAGGGAATGTGGCTGTAAATTAGTGGACTCAAAGAAAGTAGTTAAACGCACATAAAAATAAAGTCCTCCCAAAACACAGCACTGCTAATGATATGACATTTAGTTATGTGTTCATAGACAGACTCTAACCAGTGTCAGTGGTGAAGACAGGCGTTTGGCTTTGCTGGAGAGTGTGAAGTACCTGCTTGTAGAAGATATCAGTTACCAAAGGGGAGCAGTACTTTTCGATGTGTGTATAATTGCGGTTATCGATTTCAAAGCTTTGGGGTATTAAGTAGCTGACATCTTATATCAGTCTTACATGTGACCTATCAGCTACTGTGTGTTTACATGACCTGCATGGTTTAAAAAAAATGATACTTAAATGTTAGACTCCTAGTGCTGCCCTAAAAAAAATAGTGTTTTTTTTATTTTTAGTTTACAAAGCAACACACATACACAAAATGACACTGAAAGGGGTGATTTGAGCTGGGAACCAGGACAAATGCCTGAAGAATATCTAATGACTTCATAAGTTATGAATATAACTGGACAGATATTATTTGACAAAATATTTTTATTAGAAAACATTACTTTGTAGAACCAAATCAGCCACAGAGGAGACAGATTTTCAGGTTTTTTTAACAATATATTCATATAAAAATATAGAAGTTATTGGTGCTGCACACGCAGCATTTACAAATAACAATGTCAGAATTTCTGTAATTAAATTAACCTTACCTTTGAAAGTAAAACTGTAAATATATACATATATATGTAGAAAGAAAAAAAAAACAGGGAGAGAGAACAGTTAAAATCTTAAACTATAGGAGATTAACCTAGAAAAATGTGAAGATGCTTTTGTCTGTTTAGTGAGCTGAAGTGACTCACTGCAGGATCAGATGATTTTCTGACCCTGCAGACTGGAAGGTGTGAAAGGAGGAAGGCTTTCTTTTGGTAGCAATGAGCTTTTAGGTCTGCTCCGTTATCTGCGTATACATCACCCCTCATGCCTGCATGGAGCAAGAGAGCTGCAATCACATGTGTTTTCATTTCTTTACAACTTGGTCTGAACAGCAGAACTTTGACTCATCATGTCCATTGACATAGTCATTTTTTTGTGCATGAGTAGATCTTATGAGCTGAGGTCTTCTGTGCTTGAAATGGTATGTAGTAGACCTACGGAGGATATTTAGAGATGAATTTGAAATTACATCACAAGTGCTGTTAGTAGTCTGCTAAATTCTGTTCTTCTGGTCACTGTTGTCATTTCAGCAAGAAGGTACCTGACCGATGGTACATTTTCAGGACACAGGGCAGATCTAACTCACCTCTGCTGGGAGACAGAGGTCCAGCTCCCCCTGCACCACTGCCTGCCCCTATGTACCTGCGTGCCAGCCTGAGCTGGTACAGGCACTGGTCAGGCCTTATCAGAGAAGATTCAACTCATCAACCTGGCAGAAAAGGAACATGGGTGGGTAAAAAAAATAAAATAAAATTTAAGGGGCACCTGTCTGAAAGTGGATCTGGGAAAGGTGGGCAAGGGAGGAAGGAGTGACGTCCTCCCTGTGGGAGGAGAGCACCATTAGATGAGGTCAACTGCATCTGAAACAATCCCCTGGTGGGGCTGTGAGATGGCTAAACTGATGTGGCAGTTCGGTGCCACAAACAGATATTGTTTCATTCCCTGTGCCCTCTTCTTTCACTAGGTCCTGCTATAAATTTTTTTGTGAGTTTTGATGTTCACCTGACCCTTGGAGTCTGCTTTGGCTTACATAGTCAGCAGAAAGATCTTTAGTTCCTTTCTGTATGCTGGAATACTTTCTGGCTGGTTTAATGAATTAGATAGGCTCAATGAGGCTTTGGGTAAGTGCTACAGTTAGTGAAGGGACAAGAGGGGCAGTCAGCTGTCTCATGGTACTTCTTCACACAATCTGAAAGACAGCAGTTATGAATCTAGCAGAGTGAGGTGGGAACCAGAAGGACAACTAACAAATGTGATCACTTTTATGATATGAAGGATGACTGTCATGGACGTGTGTGATTAACGGGGCCACATTTCACTTTATGTTATTTCTTAGTGATTAGTGATAGTTCTCTGTTTTGTATTTCCAGTCCGACTCAGTAGGCAAGGTGTTATGTCTTGTCTTTTGCACAGCTAAGGGTACATTAATTTTCAACTTCCTAGTAATAATAATAATAATAATAAAATAATAAGTAAAATTCTACAGAGATTTTGTGTCTTATTCATTGCTTGAGCATGATTTGGAAACTTGTGAAGTGGGTCTTGAGTACTTGTGGGGCTGAGAAATCCTAGGACAACAGCAGAGAATCAAAAGAAAATTCAAAAGCAGCCTGTAACAATCTGAGAATGAGAATATGTGAAATTAACTGCTATACTCATACGTATTCCTAGGGTGGATTTTTCTCCCTAAGAGAGGAGTCAACTTGCTATGCTGATTTTTAGGGGAGGGTGCATGTGCCAAACAGGTTCAGGTCTACTCCATCTTAGTTGGTAGCAGAAGGTGGGTCGAGATTCTGCTTACTCTGAACTCTTCCTGCATAGGAAGCCAAACCATCCCAAATCTAGGGGATATCCCTCTAGAGCTCTTTCAAAGACTTTACCCCACTCTTCTGACGATACTAGAAACCGATGCATTTGGAAAAGCTGCTTTACAAGGGCTTAAGTGGTAGGGGAAAGCAAACGTTAGGACTGAAACCTATTGTATTTTAAAAGATTTCTTGTGAGAAATTAATATTTTTATGGCATTCTTCCTCGTGATTTGTTTCCAGATTTTTTGCACACTCAATAAAGGAACTAATAAACAATCATTGTGAAGTTTCAGAGACATAACAGGCTTTTTGGAAGCTCACATAGGAATGACATCTACACTAAAATACAGACTTTACATCTTCTTTTCCCCTCACCCTTTGTAAAGTAGAATTTAAGTAATACAGGAAATTAAGAAAAAACCTTAAATAACTGGAAAAATCATATGAGGACTCTGTAGGTTAGAACTTTCTGCAATTAACAACCAAACTTGGAACAAGGCTAAACACTGGTGATGGCACTTCTGCTGGTGTAATTTCCACTAACAACCAGGTTCTTAATATAAACATAATCCAAAAGAAAAACTGTCTTCATGTCTAGCCTTGCCTTCTTGTATAGGCTTAGCTTTTGCTTATTTCTTATGAAGAGAGGGAAGATTGCTATGATGGCTTTTCGTGTATTTCCAACGCAAGTGCAGACTACATTCAGTTCTGCTTCTTTTGTAGGAACTGGTGGGTACACAAGGAAATGTTTTAAACCACACCCAGGCCACTTACAGGCTTAAAGTCTACTGGCATTTGATCGCTGTGTCTGTTCTTCAGGTGGGTGCACTTAATGGTGTAAACCACTCTCCTGCCTCCTAGATCATCTGGTGTCTGGGATCTGTCGGAGTACAGCTTGACTCCTCTCTGAGAAAATATAGGGGTTCGGAGTAGAGAGAGTGGGCAGTGGGAGAATAATTTGTTACCAGGTCTCAGTACAATGCAGATATAGCTACAGTGCAGATTTAGAAACTCTGTATCATCTATTCATGGTTGAACCCTTAGTTATGTTTCTGTGAAGGTATGCTATTAATCCTAAAATGCCCTGATTTCTAATATCAGTTTAAACTTTAAGGTGAAGTAGAAGCGGCAATTCTGAGTTCCATCCATGGTGATGAGAGCAGGAGAAAATGTACTGTGACCCTAGAGGGTTTTTTTTGTTGTTCACTCTCAGCTATTAATTGATCAGCTCAGAACCATGGCCTTGCTCAAAGTACTGGCACTGACAGCAAGGTATTAGCTCTCAGCACCTTGGGCACAAGGCAAAGGAGAGAAAAATATAGAAAAGCATTTTCAACAGACCAGGAGATAACAGGCAGTCAGACCTGTTATGTGCATACAGGTCTTCACCGGAAATCCTCAGTGTTTCGCCTGACTTGTGTGTGTGTAGGGCACGCACAAACATGAAGCAAATCCCCTGATAAAAATGCTGAGAACAGTATATGTGACATTTTTATAGTTAGTAATGGAACGGTAACACTTGAAGAAACATTTAATTGCAGCTTCACATTATGATTTCTCTGATGGCAAACCTAGTTTAGGAAGGTCCTAGTCCCTTCTGTTTGCAGCTGCTTTCTTCTTTTCTGCCCCTCATAAATCACTGTCTCCTTTGTTGTGACAATGCATCTGCTTACATAGATTTTTCTCTGAAAAGTATGAGTCATATTATCTAAAGCACATACCCTCTCCTGTTTTTAATCCTGAATCCTTTTGAACTGATCTGCTTCACAGCAAACCCCTACCACAGATTGAATCCCACAGTGAAGGGTTAAGTTGCTCGTTACTGTTCAGCCTAACTAAACCTGCTGCTAAACTAATGAACTTGTTTTTTCTCTGCTTTTGCATTTGCAGAGACCAAATAACTGATTCTGGGAAGCTAAACCAGCAAGAAAAATAACACTCCACGCAACCAGATAAAAGCACATCCTTCCCTGTTGGTTGGGGTCCTTGGCTGGCTCATGGCGGAGTCTGCATAAGTGCGAGGGAAGAGGCAGGGGCCACCAGGTGGGCTGAGAGGAGATGTAAATCCCCTTGCACTTGATCAGCTTAGCTATACTGTGAAGCAGCTCCTGTAGGAAGCAGTCATGTGTAGCAGGTTGGTGAGAAGTATTTTGAGACAGGTAAGTCGAGTGGATGGGCAAAGTTTGCTGCTGGAAAGCATTACTGTGAGCTATACCTTTGGTGTAAACCCCAAATGGTGTACTGCCATGGGAATCATATGCTGTTCATGTCTTTCTCTTGGGTTAAAGGTTGTTCGTGGCTGCTTGCTTTATATACAGCAGTTAAAAGTTCCTGATAGGGATTCAGGTAAAGTCTTCTTCATTAGATCTTTATTTATGTTGTTATTTGAAAAGTATATATTTTTTCCCTTTCATCATGTCAAAAGCTGCTTTAAGAGCAATCAATATTATATTGCTCCCTAAGAGCCTGATTTTTTTTCTGTAATTTACACAAATAATTTTAACTTGTTTAACAGGTCCTAGTGGGAATATCTTCTTAGGAACTACATGGACAGGTAAGTAGCACATTCAGGGATTAAGTTTTAAACTTAATGGAAAACTACCCCTTTTTGGGCGCTTTTCTTCTTGTAAGGTCATAGTGCACATTTTCCTGTCATGTATTAGTATAAACCTCTGACTGACTTTAGTTTTCTAATACAGTTCAATAGTGAATACTTTCGTGTTAAAGATATCTTGCCATACAAGTTGTGGTGACTGTTGCTATGTTTCTTTTTTTTTTTTTTTCTTCCCATAATGAGAAGAATTAAAAAGAAATGATTTATAAGAACATAGTTTATAATGTTCATATGGTTGACTTTGTCATTTAAGGTAGAGCCAGTATCTTTCCTAAGCAGATGGAAGAGATAGAAACAGGTGTAATTATTTAGATGCTCATAAACTATCTGTTTTAAAGAAGCAGAGGATGTTGGAACATGAGTAGTTTTGCTTTCAGCGGTTTTACCCTGCAAGACTTTTAGTTGCTTGGATTAACACTGCAGAGCTAGTTGATCAGTCCTGTCCTGTTACCATCAAGAGTGTTTATGATTAATTTTGTAAAATACAGATATTTGAGTTTTACTATTTTGGAATGCCTATTACAGCCTTGTTCTGAAGGTTGCCCACGAATTCAAGTGTCCTTGCCAAGGAAACAGAGAATCTGCTCAGTTATTGTTCCTGTATTTCCACTAATTAAAAGTGTGCTCGGTTTGTCTTCCTGCATGTGTGATCAGCTGAGCCCTGTCAGCCAGGCCTTGCTAAAAATTCCAGACAAACAACATTAATAATATACATATGCATTTACAAACAATGCATACATCAATTAGTTTTCTTTGTTTTTATTAGCATGCTGATGGATATGAAATAGAGAATCCTTCATGCTCTCTTCCAGCTCTTCTTCCTATTATACCAGCATTCGTAAATAGAGCTTTGTTGCCTAGTGGTCTGGCTGGGGTTAACTCTCTCATTCCTTCTAAGCAATGCCTTGTATGAACTACGGAAGGTATTTTCGCTAAAAATCTGTGTAATTTTGTCCAATTCAGAAAACAAGCCTGGTGTCCTTTTTGTGTCTCTCACATAGCTAGACCTACTTGAAAATACCATAGATCTGTTAACTGTCTTTGCTAATGACCTCTCCCTTCTCTCACAATGGTGCTTAAATAGAAAGGGTTTCTAATAGACCTTTTCTTTCAGCGTAGAAACAAATATACAAGGTGATTTATTTTCTATCCTGTAGATTATGTAGTCGTAAAACAGAGGCGTGATTCAAATTGTACTCCTTGATTTTTGCACGCAGAAAGACCTGACTTCTGACAGTACATCACAAATTATATTCTCCAGTATTTGATTTTGTTGTACTCCAGAGCCCTCTTTTGTGTGGGAGAATAAAGGAAAGATAGCTTTGTCATAAGGAGAAACATTTAATCTCAAACCCTAAATGAAACAGTTTAGATTTTCCAGTTTTGGAGGGTTCGTTTTACTTCTCAGCTTCCAGGTTTTTTGAACATCCCTTTTACTTTCTTTATATTGTAAATCAAATCAGGAATTCAGTTTAAACCTCATACACTGTAATTTTTCTTCCCACTCTACCAAAGGTGTTACTTATTTTTAGGATGCATAAAAACATTGTGTCAATCTCTTAAGAATCCTTTAAGACATAGCTAATCTAGGTAAACTGACATTTAATCAATTTCTTTATTTACATTCTGACCTTAACTGTAATGCTTGAAATCATTTTACAGAGAAAAACTAGTGTATATAGTTAACTATAATACAGAGTAAATATAAAGCCTTATCAAAACAAATGGATTTATTCCAATAAATAGTAAATAATGAGTAGAGAGATTTCAGCTATTGTGGAACCAAATGAGAACAGAGAAGAGGAATGTATAAAATGGCTAAATATCTCAGAAGAGGTTAGACCGTGACAGCTTCCTAAAGAGGGTTCACATCCTAGCTGAAGGAGGATGCAAACATATGTTGTGAGTAAGATGACTCAGTATGACTGTACTAGTGTTAAAAGCCTAAAAGCTGCATTATCTATTTTTTTTCTGAGGATTGCTTTTCTTTGAGGAGTTTTCAAGTACAGTGATTCCAGAACAGCTTTCTGCTTTCCTAGACATGACCTTTGCTGTAAAAATTTTGTGCATGGGAGGCTTATGAATCAGAGCTGCTGTTGTATTTCCGTATTTCTTTTCTCTAGGCAGAAATGTGGCATTGTTTTTGTTGAATAAATAATTTCTAAGTTGGACCAATGCAGATGCTTGTACTAGCTTTTGGCGGAGAGTGTTTTTGCAGGGCTAAGGTGCTGATATTCCTAAACAGCTAGTAGAAAACGTCTTCCATAAACTATCTGTGGGCTTTTTGTGGGCAGTCTCTTTCTGTGAGTCATTAAGTGGTACTTTAAAATAAAGCCTAAACTGTAGAATGATGAAAGAACATAAGACCATAGTCATGCAGTACACTAAAAGATGATTTTTTTCTTCTTTACTGAGTCTTTGATAGATAGTCAGAGACAGATACCTTTTTATTAATGTGTTAATATATACATTAAATTATATCCCTATTATATAATTTTCTTTTTTGTTAATGCCTAACTCTTAAATATTCTTTACACTTCTCCTCTTTATTACTATTCTGTGGAGAAGACAGGTAGGTTCTTTCTGACTAGATTATTGTGTGGTAAATAGGTAGCATCAGACAGGGTTTTATAATGAACAAATAACTTAGATGATCAAACTGCCTTAATTCCTAGAAAGATGCTTAGAGGAAACAGTCAGCATCCGAAATACAGATAGAGGTATCTGTTGCTCTATGAATTATGGATACGTGTGCAGTAGTGGATATGCATGTGTGTAATGCCTATTTATCCTACAAGATGGCCTGGCTGAAACCCTCCGCATACATTGTACCGCCCATCTGTCGCACGATGCCTGCAGGCACAGTAATGCTCTGCTGCTTCTGTCCACAGGAGCAGTCACCAGTGAGATGCTGCAGCTTCTCTGCAGTGTTAGTAGCCTACAGACATAGCTTTAGTCAGACCAGTTCAGGCAGACGTGGTGAGGTAGCTGGGGACAAAATTTTATTTGATCAAGTAACTAATTATTTTGTGGACCTCAGCTCCTAGGGTCCAGGAAAGACACTTTGACAACCAAATAGCTGTAATAACCTTATGGGGCATCAAGCATTTGATAGCCTTTACCATACTTGTACTTTTACCATTCGGGAAACAAGTGTCCATTTGAAATTTATCATGCTGCACATTATCAAGCAATAGAAATCCTCAGCTGTCCGTGGCATTCCCATAGCTGCAAAATCTACAGATGGTTGACTTTTGAAATGATTTATGAATAGGTTCACATGCTTCAGATAACAATGTAGCTTCACTGAAGTTTAAAATCCCCTTACAGTGTAATTCCAACTCAAATACTAGCAGGCTGCCAAGCTTTTCCCTGGCCTTTACATGCTGTATGGATTATTGTTGCTAGACCTGTAAAAGCTGTACATTAAAATATACATTCTATCAATTTACTGCTGAACTTATTAGTAATATTTATTGATCCCATGGAAAAGCAAAATATCTGAAGTGCGCTCTGCATGCCTTGCTGAACAGTTATCACTGCAGTGGTGACATCTCAGTGCAAAAGTGTTCCAAATATCTGTTATCTCCTTCCTGGGATGAATCAGTATAATTTCTAAGGGTGAGCTGCATAATTCATATTGAATTACCTAGGAAATTTCAAAGACTTTGGGTAGTCAATCACTCAGCCTTTTGGGACTAGTGAATTGAAACACTGTCAAGACCACACATGCTGTTTCCTTATGTTTTTGGTTGCTTGGCTATTATAGGGAGTTTACCCTTGGGCCAGTAGGACAGATTTGCCCAGATGACATTCTGTCACTAGCAACAAAACCCACTGTACCACCATGAGCATTAGAAGTAATTGATGAGGAATTTTGACTTTCATCACCTGCTCAGTGTGTGAGCTGACTCTACTTTTGTTTTGCAGCTTCACAAGATATTCTCCAGACCAGACTGGGTTCTCCTTGGGCATAAGATGGAATGTGATAAAGAACAGCAATAGGTTGGGGTTTTAAAATGATCATGTAAATTTGAATAAATAAACCCCCCCAGGATCTCCAGTCTATGAAACACCATGTAACTTATAGCAAAGACCTTCAGTGCATAAACATTTTTCTGACTGCATGCAATACACAGATGCTAACAACATATTATTGTGGGTTTCAAGATTGGTGGTTTTTGCTTTCATTTGTCAAACCATTCTGTCAGTTAAAGGGATTGTCCTCAAGTGTGCTGTAGGCACTTTTGTTGTTTTTATGGGTTATGATCCTCTGATTGTGATTTTTCAAATGATCTGTCAGTGTACTCCTAGCCATTAGATGGTCATTGTTTGTTGCTGGTTAGACAAATGAAAATATTCAGCTGATGACTCTTTTCTCCTTTCAGGTACAACAGACATTTGGGGATATCAATGATGAGGTTATCGAGACCAGGAAACACTGTGACAGAATCATCTCAAATTGTCGTTGTTGCCTGTCGGCAATTTACAACTGGCACTGTGTGCTGACAGATGTAGTGATTCATTAGTGAAATCATTTGGAGAAAAAGAATTCAGGAATTTTGCAACTGCCATCTGAACATAAGCTTTATTTTGCTTCTTTTTATGAAACACAGAAGACAAATTTGATGGTGATCACACCATACTTTTACATCTTTTGGCTCACGATTTGATTGTATAAAAGCTGAAGTGATGTAATTTCTGGAGGGATTTTTTGTATTATTAAAAAAAAAAAGTAGCAGTTATTATTTGTATGAAACAACAAGGGTTAGAAGAATATACACTTCCATGAGCGCCTCCAAGGAAGATATTTAATTTCTTGCTTGTTTGTCACTATGAAAAATGTCAGGGGAAAAATTACATTGATATGTAGATGAGGAACTACAATATAACCCTGTATGTATGAAAGCTTAGGTAGAGGAAAAATGAGTATATTGGTAATAAGAGGATCACAATTTTTACTCCCTAGCTTGGACAATTTGAAAGTAATGCAGGTCTCCCCTGGTTCAGAGAATACTCTCATTGACTGAACAGCAGGGAACCAAGTTTATAGTTTTGCATATTATTCTACTGCTGCATTCAACAAGTCTAATCATTAACTGGAAGAAAAAATATGGCTTGTTCTTTAGGAGACAGACCAGTCTTTTTTTTTTTTTTTTTTTTTTTACAGTGTCTGCTTTCTCTGAACACAGCAATAAATATAGCTCCATCTTCAAAAGTGACTCGATATGTTTGAGAACATCATATAATTTCCTTCACCTTTTTAAGCATGTTTTTGATACTGAGTATGAAAGTTTGCCTGTGAATTAGTTAGACATGGATTAGTAAGGAACGTTTGTGATTTTGGTCCCTTTTCAAGAACTTAAAAGTCCCTGGGAATACAAAAAACATGACAGATTGCCTGAAAGTTTGCAGTAAACACTAGTTTGAAAAGCTTGTAACAATCTCCATCTGTTCACTGCACACTTGAAAAGGCTCACAGAGCCTATGCAATAATAGAAAGATACCTGTGATGGCATATCTTTTCTTGGGAGGATTGTTTAATTTCACTTGTGCAGTTTGGGGACAAGAAACTTCATAAATACTTATTAAAAGGCTTTTTGTTCAGAGAAGGTAGTCATTCAAGTGGTTTTCATTCCAGGGTCTTTTTTATACTCACACGTATCATAACTTACTTCTCAAAAGTTCAGCAACAAGTAAATGAGGAATCCTCAAGCATTAAGTGCACCAGCTCTTTGAATTAGTTTCTGGCAGAAGTGATTCTCGTAAGGCTGTAATCCTGTAAATACATGCATACTGGACTTCAGTCACAGTGCTGTGTACAGAGGAGTGCTTGCAAATTTAAGTCCTGGGAGCATCGGGACCTTATGTGCTAAATTGAAATAATAGTTAACACAAATCAAAAGGACTTTTAAATAATTGATTGGGATGTCATGTGTTTATAAATATGAGAATTTCTGTTGATCTGATTAGTTATTGTTAAGCTGGATGGTATCTGCCTTGTACAATTTTATTTCCCTCTTGTGTTTAGTAGTAAGTTTTTAGAGGGAAAGACCTTCCAAAGTTTGTTTTGTGACACATCTATTTCATCTACTGAATAAATGACAAAAAATGAAAATGATATCATGCTTCTTTGTAAAGTTGTTTTCCTTCATAATTAATTTCTTAACGTTTTCTGTGGAATGTATTCAGACACAGTTTCTCCTAAATGACACTACTTAGGGATGATGTAAAATCAATTACAATTCTTTGTAGAATGACAGAAACCTTATACACACTGTAAATTACCTCTGTTAGCATTGCAGTTTCATATTTTTGTCATGTTAAAACATTCAGATAGCATATATTGTAACAACACAATCTGTAGCTTTCTGATATCTCACTTTTCTGATAGCCAAATGACTTCCAATTTGACATCAAGAAAAAAATTTCCTTTTTTCTATTACCTTACAGATGTTGTCTTGCAACAAAAATGCCTGGCTTTCAGCACAAAAGAACTTAAATTAGTGTTAAAATGCAACAGGCCATTCAGTTTATAAATGGTAAACTGCTGACTATCTCAGCAGCAGTTTGATTTAGTGTGACAGTAACTATATAATTTCTTAGAAGGCAAAATCCTACAAAAAAATCTGCAAAATCTACATCAGGAAAATTCTTATTCTCCTTGATAGTACATGTACCCACCTAAAACTGAGGAGTTTGTATGTAGGGGGATTAAGAGATTAGGCACAGACTGCATTGGGTCAATGCTGATGAACTTGTTCACTTTATCATGTGTTACAGGATATATCTATTGTCTCCTGAGGATTAAAGCCCTGCCACGAGTTTTGGGGCCTGCTTGACTCAGAAATTGTGAGGACTGCACTCAACTGTCCTTCCAAGAAGATGTTGGTCAGCTGCAGGCACAGCTTCGAAGTTACCTACTCAATCACTTAGATGGCTTCTGCTGTCACTTTAGGCATGTGTGTTTAAATGTGAGCAAATCACGGTGGGCTCTCTATATGGTGCTTGGAGAGAAGTAGATCAAATTAATCACTCTGAGGAGGGATCTTAGATGACTGTTTCAGAATGAGATGGATTTCCTTTGTTACCAGATTAAGTATCTGCGGATTCACTGTAGCTAGAGTCAGAGGTGACTGGGTTTGGTTTAACTTTCTACTGAATCTCGCTTGAAGTTACTCCGTTTGGACAGACAGTTGCAGTAACGTATTATGCAAAAAGTATTTCTATTTCAGGAAAATTAATTTGTAAATTTTTAGCCATTCAACATTCAGATATGTAGAAACACCTGTTTTAGTGTTTCTTGACATACGTAATTAGTACATTTTAATGAACAATGGATTGAATACCATTTTCTAATGTAGGTGCTAAGGATTAATTTTAAGAATTATTGTATATCTCAGGTAGCTTACTTCTTACTATGGTTCAGAGGAGAAATCCTATTTGTTCATTGAAGCAACAGGTAGCTTATTCTTGGAGAAGTAGTTGAGAGGCTGGAAGAGAATAGTGCTTGAGCAGTGTAATTCCAGCAAATCCAGAAGATCTACTGCTTCAAAATATTTACTCACCTTGCTGCATCTTCTCTTTGAGCTTTTGTCTGCATTTAAGTGATGTTACCTTAAGCTTCTGCAAAGCTTCTGCAAAGTGGCTTTGTGGCAGCTGTTTAACGGGGGAAAGATTTCCTTCCCTGTAGGGTGAGTCAGGTTCTTGCTGTCTCAAAAATTTAGACCGAGGTTTCATTCTGAATGGTAGTAGTAAGATTATTGTCTCCTGGTTTTAGATTTTTGTAATTAAGAGAGATGAAAAGACACTGCTGTGACAATTTAAGACATTTCTTTGGAATGGCTTAGACAAACATCTTCCTTAAATGAGACATGCGTAACTAATTCTACATTTTTATATCAGAAACGACTAGCTGAGTTTTTGAGGTCCTGTATAATCTTAAGTCTATGATGATTTGGGTTCTGTTTGCATTAGTTTAGGCTACTGTTTAAACTGTCATAACCTAGTGTTTTCATCATGGCTACTTGAGTTCCTCACAGATAGTTGAAATTACTTGATTATTTGTTATATACAACCCCAGAAATTCTAACAGCAGTATTTTTACTCCTTATACGTTTCTGAGCCAACTCAATAGCCTGTGGGGTTGAGGGCATTCATTATACCTTTGGCAGGTAAAGACATATCATGGGCACAGACAGAGGGTCCATGAGTGGTCTCCAGGTGCAAGCCAGGCTTGTCCTGTTTCTGTTTTCCTCCCTAATAACCTTGCCTGAAGCAGCTGTAGAACGAAATACTGGTGGCACTGGAATTTAGTAGAGTGATGGGCTTAGATGTATTAAATGGAGCTTAAGTCTCCACTCTGTGGGCACTGAGGAATGTAATGGGATTAACAAAATGGCATAACTACAGGAGTACATAAACTTCATAAGCAGGGAAGGAAACTGGAAATGTATTGTTAAGTGTATAATACGCACAGAGTGTCCTTTTACACACTTTTCTTAGCAGTATTTCCTCTTTAATTTTGATCTGACATTTCCCTTTCAAAAACCAAAATAGTTGTAATGGAACCTGTATGTTAAGAAAGGTCTGAAATCATTGAAAGTACATATAATAAACACTGGCTAAACATGAATTCATAGTATGTGGAGTTTCTTAGGTGTGGAAAAATCTGAATTTATAGTCCATTCACGTACAGGAACTATACCACAAATGCATAATGGGAAACATTAGTCCCTTGCTACACTCCACATCTTTACAGATGATCCATAACCTTTGTGGCACAAAAGCACAAAATGTAAGACAATTATTTGTTAGTGAGAATGAAAGATGACAGAATTAAATGAAGTATTTTAGCTCATCTTTGATTGTTCTTCGATTAGTGAGGAAGGAAAAACTATTCCAGACAAGCAGTTCTTGAAAGATATTTGATATTGCTGCAACATCAGCCAGATACACTCATGTAATGCTCTGTAACAACTCAGGCCTTTTTTTTTTTTTTTTACATCTGATTGTCTAGAATGGTTTATTTAAACTCGAAACCTGAAGAGAGTTCTGTCTGCATAGGCATTATCAGTATCTTTGTGCCCTACATGCACCATGTAGTCAGAGATCGCTAAGATTATTAGAGCACCTAATTCATCTCTTGGGGTAGAGTGATGAATTTGCCTTCCAAAATACGCTAACCTGAAATCTTAAAATATACATTCTCCCCTTTATGTATTCTTAGTGGCCACATGTGTTGAATTCTTTAGCTGCATAAAATTAAGTTCCCCTCATTTAATTATTTTGAATGACTAAAACCTTACAAGTGTGCCTCCTTTTTTTTTTTTTTTTCTGTCCATCACTCCTGATAAATTAAAAAAAAGAAGGAAAAAAAAAACAAAGCCTTTTGATGTCTTCTTGAGTAAAATAGTAATTTTTTTGCCAAGATTGAGAGTGCTGTAAGCAATCTGCTTTGATTATTGGAAATATGAAATTGCTCTATAAAAATACAAAACATGCGTCCTTTGTTAATTCACATTTAAATTACAAGCATATTCTACCTCCCATATTTTATAGGCATTCAACTTTTTTGCCAACAATGTATTGGATCCATATTTTCATCTATAGAACATATGGATTTTGCTTTTTATTACAGGAAATGCTTATTTTGGACCTGACACTTTTTTATTCTGTAAAGTCTACCCATCCCCAAACTGCTTAAGCCTTTTCTTAAGAGATTATCTTTCCACGAATAAAATTGCAGTTTTCATTTTTAAAATTTGTATGGGTATTTCTTTATTATTTAAAATCCCAACAAGAGTTGACTCAGTCTAATAAATGCCACTGCATTTCCCTAATTTTTCCTTGGTCTAGAAAAAATGATGGAAATGTTCCATTTCCATCAAATAACTTTTTAAGCTGTTTAAGTATACTCTGTCTTTTTTTTTTTTTTTTCCAGTAGTTTTTTATTATTTTTTAACCTCTGAACTGATGAAGATGGAAGAAGAAGAAACTGTATGTTGTAAAATTTAAATGAAGTTCAGACTAAGATATCTGTTCTCAAGAGTAGTTGACCCAAACCGGTAACTACTTCTATCATACACACATTGAAAAGAAAGCAGAAGGAGACCCCTGCTAAGACTTTCAACTAATTACTGTTACAGAAATTCAGACAGTTCCCATAAATATGAATATCATAACACTACAATAGAGGTAGCAGACAGGAGTTTGAAATGTATTTCTTTGCTGGTATTGCTAGGACAGAATGTCCAAATAGGCAGTAATGCTTCCTACCACAGTAGTGTCACTGTGGAAAATAAGAATTGATCATGATCTAACACAACCATGTCACTCAGAAAAGAGAGCGAACAGCTGTTGCATTCAGTGAGTTTATGGCAAGAGCATTTTTTCTTTCCCTCCAAGTTTGATGGGGAGAATAAAGTAGGTGAAACAAACTAAATGTTTGATCTTAGGCTTAACCTTATCTACTGCTGAAAAAATCCTAGAAGAGAAAGAAGTATATAATTATAAGCAGAGGCCACTGTAGCACCAGCAGTGTACTCAGTGTTCAGATTATGTCAGAGCATTTTAGCAGAACAGGGTTGCAGCTTTCAAGTCCTTGCTGTATGTTTGGGTTTCTAATTCTCTCAGGTGTGATTAATTCTTGCTTAGGCAGTCTATGTGCGTATGTTTTAGTATAGCCCCTCTACTTGCAGTCCCCCCAAATCCTTCCCAGCCTATGCAGCCGGCAACTGGCAAACTGCTGAATAGCTTGCAGTTTTGGGCAATAAGTCTGTGAAGAATAATCTGAATTTTTCATTTCACGTTAATGAGCAGAAAGACTTGTAGACCTCTTGACATTCAAGTAGCTACACCACTTCAAATCCAACCTCTCTAGCCTGCTATTGAATGAGGATGTGAATGATAATGTGAAATTTTTGCATGATTTAAAATTTGATAAACTTTCATTATCTAATCTGCCTAAGAGTAGCCAATGTGTTGTATACCTTATTGTAGTATAAGGTATACATCATGTCTGTATACCGTAGTATATACAGTACACATAGGTGTCGTATATCTACTATAGTTGAAAGACTAAATTAATCCAACCATTTGCGGTGTAATTTGGAAAGGAAATTGAAGATTTTCGTGAGAATTCAGAAAGCACATGGCTCTGCCCATATATTTACTGTTGGAATAAGGAAGTCCAGACTTCTTTAGACCATTTCAAAATGCAGAGTTTACAAGGATGCTCATACTGGTGCTGGCATCAATATCTAGGAGGTTTGAATTAGCACTAACATGTGAGTTTATTTAAAATATAGTTAACTATGGTGAATGCAGTGAAGATGTCCAAATATTGTTATATATAACATTGACTCTATTGTGTTTTTTGTAATAGAATCCAGCCCAGAGGATGATGTGCAATTTTCATGTTAATTTTTCATTTAAAAAACTTTTTATATTCCAGGAAAATTGACATACAAACAAGATGGGACAAGAACAGGGGAGAAAAGTCCTAAAGAAAATGAATACATTATAGGACTCTACTGTGGACTTTATCCATATACGTTAATCCTGACCTGAAAGACTTGTATGCCACTTTTGAACAGCAACTTTCAGTAGTTCTGTGTTTTTTTTTCTGATATTTACAAACAGTGCATTGGACACACCAGTCTCATTTTGGGCTTCAGGACAGACTTCTCATGAGAGAAAGCCTTCAAAACGTGGTCTGAAACAAGGGCAACAGTAACCAAATCACTTCGTAATAAAATTTGCCTCATTGCTTTTAAGAACTAGCAGATGGTTTCAACTTTATCTCCCACTGGAGACAAGCTGATTGAATTCACTCCTTGGTTAATAGCTGCTATTTGTGCAAATGAAGATGAAGGAACTAAGCTGAAGACTGGCTATTCCTGCATAGCCAAGTAGCAGAAAAGGTTCTGCATGTCTGAGCAATGGTCTAATTTGCAAAAGCTGCTTTTTTCATACCTTTGATGACTGGCAATAGGTGATGCCTTCTCAAAATGTGCAAGTAGGAGAGTACAGAGGTTTCCTGCCTCACTGATTACAGTCAGCTTCAGCCATATATAAGTCTGATGAAAATATTTAACAACAAATTCACCAAGTCCTCTTGTTCCCTAGCTCTAATACAGGCACCTAAGACATTGCTGAAATAAATCATTCAAATAGGATTAGGCTCTGACACAATCAAGCAGATATGAATCTTACTACAAACCAAATTTACTGCGGCTATGATGTCCATCAGGGTTGGTTAAACCGGCCAGGTGCAAGCAGGAATACACAGGGAAACTACACATCATGGGCTGCACTCTGTTACCTGAGACAAGGTTTGAAAGGTTTTAGGTGATCTATCGCTGGAGTATTTGTACCGAGGAAATAGCTGCCGCAGGTTTCTTCTCTTGTTGTTGCCAACTGCCTATTCATAGCACGCAGACCTAGTTCTCAGATCTATAGTTTAACCATGGAGAATGCTTTTGTTGGAGGCTGATCCAAGACCCTTTGGTGGTTTAAAAGTGCAGAATCGTCACTGAAAACACTGGCCTGGGAAACTGCAGTTTGCCTGGAGAGCAGAGATTCCAGCTTCTGCCCTACCTGGCCAGTGTGGCAGGTGGCCAGCTGGGATTTAAAGAGCCTCCCCAGCTGCTGGATGGCCTTCCCAGCTGATGACCCTGGAATTAGGCCACAATCCTCTTTTTAGTGAGAGTTTTATAATCTTTTATTTTCATTTTGAATTGGAAGCAAATGTCAGAGTGTCTGTGTGAAACAGGACTCTGCTCTGTAGCTGGGGAGGCCACCTAGAGTTTGTGGGGACCTCAGCTCTTCTTGTAGCCAGTAGTCCCACCAGCATGACAAGAAGCAGACTATGTCCAGAAAGGTCCTAGATTTCCTTGCTCTGAGACTTGCCCACAACATTTCTCTACTTGTACCGTAGAGGCAAGACACAAGGTCACAATTGCATTATGATTCAGGGACAATAGCAGAGAGTTGACACACAGAGAAACACTTTAATTTGTACCACTGATCACACAGAAGCACAGATTATGTTGGTAGATAGGACAAAGAGAGAGAAATAAGTTTTAATTACTTACATTTTATAAATGTGTATGTATGTGCTCCCATGCACAAAAGCAATTAGCTCTCCTAAGTAAACCCAATTCAGATAGACAACAGCTTGGCCAAATGAAATAAGAACATATTTTTAATTGTTATTTATACAGTACTCTCACTGTGTGAAGCACTGCGTGGCCCAGCACCTTTCATCTGAATAACTTCAAGAACAATACAAAAAGGTTTATAGGTATGTCAGTGATAAACGGAAGACTAGGGAAGCTGTAGGCCCTCTCCAGAATGAAACAGGATAACTGGTCATGAAGGATATGGAGAAGGCTGAGGTTCTCAATGACTTCTTTGCCTCAGTCTTCACTGGCAGGGGCTTTAGCCGCACTGTCCAAGCTGCAGAAGCTGAAGATGGGGACTGGGAGAAGGAAGATCCGCCCACTGTAGGTGAAGAGCAGGTTCAAGACTATCTAAAGAACCTGAAGGTGCACAAGTCCATGGGACCTGATAAGATCCATCCATGGGTCCTAAGAGAACTGGCAGACAAGTTGCTAGGCCACTTTCAACCATATTTGAGAAGCCATGGCAGTCTGGTGAAGTGCCCACTGACTGGAAAAGGGGAAACATCACCCCCATTCTTAAAAAGGGGAAAAAAGGAAGACCTTGGCAACTATAGGCTTGTCAGTCTCACCTCTGTGCCCAGCAGGGTCATGGAGCAGATCCTCCTGAAGGCTCTGCTATGGCACATGGAAAATGAGGAGGTGATTGGTGGCAACCAACATGGCTTCACCAGGGGGAAAATCCTGCCTGACGAATTTGGTGGCCTTTTATGATGGAGTTACAGCATCAATTGACAAGAGAAGAACAACTGATGTTGTCTGTCTGGACTTGTGCAAAGCATTTGACACTGTCCCGCACGACATCCTGGCCTCCAAGTTGGAAAAACATGGATTTGACAGATGGACCACTTGGTGGATAATGAATTGGCTGGAAGGTCGCACTCAAAGAGCTGTGATCAATGGCTTGATGTCTGAGTGGAGACCAGTGATAAGCGGTGTTCCTCAGGGATCGGTACTGCGACTAGTGTTATTTATATCTTTGTTGGCGACATGGACAGTGGCATCGAGCACACTCTCAGCAAGTTTGTGGATGACACCAAGCTGTGTGGTGAGGTTGACATGCTGGAGGGAAGGGAGACCATCCAAAGGGACCTGGACAGGCTCGAGAAGTGGGCTCAGGCCAACCTCATGAAGTTTAATAAGGCCAAGTGTAAGGTCCTGCACCCGGGTCGAGGCAATCCCAAGCACAGATACAGGCTGGGCGATGAGTGGATTAAGAGCAGTTCTGGGGAGAAGGACTTGGGCATACTGGTGGATGATAGGATGAACATGAGCCAGCAGCATGTGTTTGCAGCCCAAAAAGGAAACTGTATCCTGGACCATATCAAAAGATTTGTGGCAGCAGGTCGAGGGATGTGATTCTGACCCTCTACTCTGCCCTCTTGAGACCCCACCTGGAATACTGCTTCCAGCTCTGGAGCCACCAACACAAGAAAGACATGGAGCTGTTGGAGTGAGTCCAGAGGAGGGCTACCAAGACAGTCAGAGGGTTGGAACACCTTTCCTATGTAGACAGGCTGAGAGAGTTGGGCTTGTTCAGCTTGGAAAAGAGAAGGCTCCGGCGAGACCTTATAGTGGCCTTCCAGTACTTAAAGGGGACCTGCAGGAAGGCTGGAGAGGGACTCTTTGCAAGGGCATGTAGTGATAAAACTAAGGGGTAATGGTTAGAAGCTGGGAGAGGGCGGGTTTAGACTAGATATAAGGAAGAATTTTTTCACCCTGAAGGGTGGTGAGACACTGGAACAGGTTGCCTAAAGAAGTTGTGGATGCTCCACCCCTGGAAGTGTTCAAGGCCAGGTTGGATGGAGCCTTGAGCAACTTGGTCTAGTGGGAGGTGTCCCTGCCATGGCAGGGGGATTGGAACCAGATGATCTTTGCAGTCCCTTCCAACCCAAACCATTCTATGATTCTATGAAATCTGGCAATAGAAATGCCTAAAATCATCCTGTCTGTGCATGGGTGGAAATAGGAGTATGAACCACAGTTAAACACTGACAAGTTTACGCAGTTAGTCTTGCCAGAGGTCTGGGCTTGATGTACGCATCTTGGAATTTAGATCACATGTCCACAAAAGAGTGCAAACCAGATTGGCTAACGTTCTAGTTGCCCAGGACTGCAGGACACATACTGTGCATACATGATGCGGTTAAGTATCAAGAGGTACCAAGATTAATGGTTGTCTGTGTCCAGATAGGTCTGGCAAGTCTATGCACATCTGTGGTGAAGTCTGAAGTCTATGTCTCCTTATTTTGCTGCATTTATGTCTCAGAGAGTATGTTCCAGGTTAGAAGTTAGGAATATTCAATACATGTCTGTGTATATGGGTGTTAGCTCTGCCTTTGCTTCCAGGAAAAGAGAATATTAGCCAAGCTACAGGGTTGTGCTCACACAGCTGTGAGACTGATGGGCAGGACCTGGCTCCCATATCTTCAGTCTCCAGGAGCACAGTCCATAGAAATTTGTGCATGTTCTGTACATATGGTAGTCCTAATGAGGAAATAGTCAATAAATGTTGCCCTTTGTAAGTGAAAGTGGTGTTACTTTTTCTCTTTAATTGCTGGTGCTCTAGCATTCTGTTATAAAAATGAATGCTTATAAGCATTCACCAGGAAACAGAAATGACATAGGAAGAAATCAGGAACATGCAAAAATGGTGTATCAGCAGGAGAACTCTGTTAAAGTATGTTTTTACAGAGAGGGAGCTGTCAGCTGGGTGAGCATTTGATCTTTTGCCCCCAAGCAGAAGCCAATGTGAGACATACAATGCTGAGAATGTCTTCAGGTGCTTTCAAAGCCATGTCATGCTTTAAAGTGGCAAAGAAGGCAGGGGGACAAACTGGGAGACACAAAGTCCACCAAAGGCGGAATAATGAAAGGAGAAATGTTTGAAAAAACAGTAAAAGATTCACAAGCTGCAAAGAGGTTGAACAACTGCCAAATTGTTCCAAGGAAAGGCATCTAATCCTATTCATCTTTTGCTTCATCAGGGGGAAATGCTGGACAAGAGGAAACATTTTCTGTGCAGTAGAACATGGTAAGCACTTCAGTAAGAGCTCTGCTCCAGGCTACATGCTGAATGGTGACCTACTGAAATTATTTAGACTAAGAACCATGACAAGAATTTCACACTTTGTCTGTCTAGGAAAACAGCTTTATCACGCACATCATCTAAAATGTGCTGAAGTATTTATTTTTCTGTACATGGTCTTATTTTTTTCAAGATTTATATGTTTTTCTCCACCACATGTTACTTTTAGAAATGTGAATCAATGTTTATGCTCTTGACAGAAAATAACGTTATTTTTACCTCTTCATATATTTTCTCCTTCTTAGAAGAAATTACGTGACAAAATCATTGAGATTAAATTTTTATTCTGTTGGCAGATACAGCAATGTGATTTTTTATTTTTGTCTTACCATCATAAAGATGCTAGGCTAATGAATCTGAGCAGATATTCAGTGCTGTGATATATATTGTAACAATATTGTCTAATCTTGCCGCTCTTAAGAAGATTACAGTTTTACATTGTTATACTTTAAACATTCTGTAGGGCCTATAACAAACCCACAGGGTTGTTCCCATGTGTGCTGAAGAGTTAATGCTAAAAAATGCGAGTATGCTTTAAGAGCACACCACCTCAGTGGGCAAGGGTGCCCAAAGCAGAGGCAACTTAGCAGCCACTGGCAAAAGCCCATGACTGGCAACGACTGGAAAAACCGACCAGCGCAGAAGATTGGGAAACAGGATGGCGGATGGCTAAAAAAATTATACATGTCAATTTTTTTTTTCTGTGTACCATAATTTAACAGCCCTTTGGGACAGTAAGAGGAAAGATGCAGAAGCTTTTTAAAGATTTCTATAAGCAGTTCTGTTTCTCTCAAGCCAATAAAGACAAAACTTACACATGCTGTGGATTATGCTTTATTGCCTAGAACACAAAGGTCACAGTGGGATTTCTTAATAAGGGTTTAACCTATAAAAATCAACAGAAATATAATAGGTATTTGTAGAAATTACTTTAAAATTGTGTACAATTATCTCTTCTGTAGGCATTTTTGATAGATCTGTGGTACCCTGTAGTAAGCACGACATTTTCATTGAAATTGAACAAGTCCAAATTCTGATAGAAATGGTGTGGCTTTTTATTCATTTCTTACTTTCCCCAAAACTTTAGGATTCCAGAGATCTAGAAAAGCAGTTTCATATTTCAGTTGGACTTACCATTACTATATCACACATATATGCTATATCGAACCTTAAAAGGTTAAAGTGAAATTGTGTGGACATGAGTGAAGTCATACCAATTGTAATGACTTATTATACTCTTTCCTTCCAGTGTCAACAGAAATAGCTACATCCACAAACTGAGGAAGCTCTGACACACCCTCGAGAGAGGATTATTTTAAGAATGAGGATAGAGTAGATATAGTGTACATCTGCATCAGCATTTTTGTTTTTATCAGGCTAGTCTACTTCTGAAGTGGATTCCCCAGTCATTCCCACAATCTATGCTCTCTTTCGTATGATAAACCAGCTTTGGAGCACGTTATGTGAATACTTTCTCTATGAAACTAAATCAAAAGATGGTCTCCAGGATCTCTCCTAATGCAATTCAAATGCTAATGGTTGTCAGTAAACAGAGCAGAGCTCATTGGAATAAACACCCCCAAAACACACAAGAT
Source organism: Leptosomus discolor (assembly GCF_034619465.1). Taxonomy (NCBI): domain Eukaryota; kingdom Metazoa; phylum Chordata; class Aves; order Leptosomiformes; family Leptosomidae; genus Leptosomus; species Leptosomus discolor. The sequence goes on from NC_141391.1 coordinate 62,055,411, forward strand.
GTGACCACTTGTTCTCAGAACTAAATTTTGCTCTACAGAATAATTCCTATTGTGATGCTCTTGTCAATGAAGATGTAGCCAAAGAGTAGTTTAAAGGGAGAATGAGGAACTGTAGAGCTTCTTCTTCTCTGTAAAGAAGGTATTTTTTTTGCTGGAAGAATAAATTGTGCAACCTGAAGTTCCTCAATAGGAAGGAGAAGATGAACCTGTGGAAAACTGAGGGTTAAATACTAAAGAAAAATGTGTAGACCTGCTTGCATGGAGAAATTCTCACACGTCAGTGCTGTTGTATTAATTGCCTATATAGCACTGGCACACACTTTACTACTGCACATAAAAATAATGGGTGAAGCCAATTTACAATTTTCAGAATCTCATTTGACAGTCAATTTAAAATAATTCTTACTGGCCCTGCAGACTTAATTTTAGGAATGCAGTTTTACATGTACTTTCACTCCCTCCAGAGTGAATTGGTTACTAAAGTTTGTAAATGGATTCTATGACTTCATTTATTTTGGTAAATATGTATCTTGAAAAGTGTGAGTGTTAAACATAGGCTTGATCTAGCAATCCTTTAGTGTGAAAATGTATTCCACAGAGCATTGAAGTGTTGTAGTAAGAAGCTATCTGATGAAATAAGCAATGAAATTGAAATTTCGGCTTAAACTATTTTTTCAAGAAATAAGTTACCCTAAGGCTGATGTTTGAACTTGCTGCTATTATTTGTTGTGTGTAGCAGTCATTTTCTTATTGAAAGTGCAAATTTATTTAAGCTAACGTAGCGGCTGAATTACTTGGTACAGTTTCAGGTATCATTTTAAAAAAAGATTCATTGTTATTACTTAAATTTTACAATTTGGTGCTTTGTGGACAGCAAGTAAAAGAGATATTACGTGTCATTTAATTTTGAAAAATATTGAATGTCTTAGCTCTGTAACTCTGTCTAGAAATGAAATGAAAATGGTTTATTTTATAGTGTCTCACCCTGTTGTAGACATCCATTTTAGTTTTAAAGAAAGGTCTGAAATACCTCTCTTTGATAACTAAAGCATTGTCTTTAGCACACATGAATGCTTTTATTCTACATTTCTTTATGACCCCACTTGAAAAACTTCCAGCTAGGCAGATATGGATACTGTTACAGGGCAGATAAAACCTTTTTGTGTGCCTGAGGAAAGAAATAACCACTGGTGATGCAACATCACACTCACAGTCTTCTGTGCTAGAATTCTACCATGTTATTATTTTAGTATTTGTATTTCAAAATGTGGTTGAATTAATTTTACTTGCTAAAGTCAAGGGAAAGTGAACAAGAAAGCTATCCTTGAGATCATTCGTTCAGAATTTTAAAGCAATGTGCCTGATCACATGTGCTTTATGTCACCATACTAGGAAAAGCTACATTCTTTGCCAAAATAGCCATGCTTGAGGAAATTAGATAGAGTATTTGTGGAGGGTAGAGTTTCTTATTAGTGATCAGTTCGTAGCTTCATTTCCACGACTCTTAGTGTTTCTTGAACGATCCGGTATAACCAGCTCGACATCAGTTAGATACAGATATTGACTTTCAGATTTAACTTTGAACCATTCGATAGGGGAAGATGTCATGCCATAGCTGTAATATAGAGACAGATGCTATATGTAGGTGACCTAATACTATTCATTATAAGATATTTTTGCAGCTTTTAAAAAAGACGTTATTTCCTTTATTTGCTGCAGTCCAGAGCTAATACCCAAGGTACATCTGTGACCACAGATCTGGAGGAAGCAAGGATAGGCCCAATGTGCTAGCCACTTTGCTCAGGTCTCCTGGCCTATTTGATGCACCCTTTTCCTGGAAATTTCCCAAGAAATTGAGTTGATCCTGGACATTAAATCACAGAAATCTGTTCACTGTGCTGAAGGTTCAGAGCCTGCTTCTTGTTTGAGGGTAAACAGGGGAGAAGTAAATTAAATGAAAACTTGAATTAAGACTACAAATGAAATAGTGCTAACTTCCCTCCTGGGCTGCTATGTACAGAAACTACATGCATGTACATTTTATGCATTGGGTGTGGGAATGTATGCAGGAAGAGGAAAATATGTAAAATTAACAGTGGTCTACCTCTCTAACTGCATATGTATCTTTATCAATAGACTGAAAGTACCATCTTAACCTTTTGCCTGCTAAGTTTGAAGCATGTGTGTTTATAACCTGATGTAAAATTTTATTTGTGTGGTATTTAAAGGAACTAGAAACAGGCAAACCAGAGAAAGGCACATGGAAACACAGGCAGAAGTGAGTAGGGTAGACTGTTCCCCTTAATGCTCCTAGAATTTCATGTTTGCAGGAGAGATACAAAAAAGAAAGTACATTTTCCATAATCGGCAACCCTTACAGTTTCTTCTGTAACATATTGACTAAAACATCTCTTTATATGGAGTTATGGCTGCCTTTACTGTAGATTTCCCATATCTGGTGTTTTATAGATAGAAGAAAAAATGTCTAAAATGCAGCTAAAGACAACAAAGAGAGAGAAGTTTTACTTTTAAACTAGTGGCTAAATATTAAAGATGTTGAAAACTAAAGCGGCCTTTTAATTTGTGCTGTTTCATTTATTGTCCCTTTTGTGTAATATTTGGTTCATTATTTGCCAATGCAGATGAAATATAAATGCGTATTTCAATAAAGATGAAATGTATATATGTATTTCTCTTGTATATTTCACATATCACACCGCATGTTTTTTCTGATCTTGTAAATTGAAGGTAGAAATGGTCTTAATAGATCAGATGTTTGATCCTAATTTATAGTTTTTTTCTGACAGGGATTGTTATTGCACCGTTCTGAAAAAGGTGTAAAATTCTTATGACATTCTCATAGTGCTGTTTTCCTTTATGCTATCTGCATACTACGTGGCTTAGGAACACACATTCTGTCTTTAAGCCGCATGTAATACTGAAGTTGCATATTGCATTAGTCCCACTAGGCCAGCACATTGTCACAGTCAATGTCCAGTGCCAGATGTTCCAGAAAAAGGTGTAAAAATACAGTAATAGAAAACTATTAAATACCATGACCAGAAAGGAAGCTTCTTACCTCCAGGCAGCTAGTTAGTATCTGCATTACTGCAGAAGCATGAAGATTTAGGCCCCCTATAAATTTTAATCCTTTTTAATATACAGACACATTTTGACAAACAAGGAATTGAAACCTTGGATTCCAGTTTTATTGTGGAGGTTAAATTTATGTTGTCATTTAAATGCAATCCTGAAAAATTACAGCAAACAAGTAATTATACTATGTGCATTTGCTCTTATTAGTTGAGAGAGGAGCTGAGCTTTTTAAAAATTACATTAGCTACCATATGAGACTCTGAGAAACATCTTTCTGTGAAATGGGACAGGTGATAGGTCAATTACTGGTAGGATGTATGTGGTAGTCCACAGACAGGAAAAGAATTTTAAAAGAAGATCCTACTCTTTTACAGGCAAAAGCTGGAGAGAGTAATAAGGCTTGCATTGGTGTTACAACTTTTTGTCATTGGTTTGTTATTTTGCACTCAGAGCTATTTCAGGGAACTGTAATGCAATACTACTTTACATAGCACAGTTTATAGGATCACTTACAGGATTGTTTGCAGAATCATGTCTCTTCTTTGAATTCGTGTCCAAGTTCTTGGAGTTCTAATTCAGGCCCATGAATCATCAGCTCAGGGTTACCTACTTTCTATCCTTTATTGCATCTTACCTTTCTACTTCTCCAAATCTCTTTGTATGCACCATTTAACACCATTTCCAAAAGCAGAACCCAACTACTAAACTGTTAAATACAGAACATGGTATAGAACTGCTCTGGGATGAAATCAAAGCTTATAAAACAGTAGACAAGCTAAGCTTTTCTTTTAATCCTTTGGTAAGATGCTGATGGTCTTTAACTTTACCTGGATACTGAAATTTTCATTCCACTTAAGATTTCTAGCTCCAGAGCTTATTCTTATTCTTCAACTAAGAAAGAAACCAATAAATAATTTATGTAATATATTGCTTGTATCTGAATCACCTGCAAACCCTTTGACTCTCCATTGCACATTTGCCCCGTTGTTCATGGGGCTTTTAGCTTGCAAACACTGAAAAATGGATTAATTTCAAACATAGGATCAGTGCCATTGAAGGATACTTAGTATATTCCTTATGAATTGCAGTATCAAAGGCCTAAATCCTTTGCTGGCTAATCTTGTGATTCAATTCAGAAGATGTTACAATCTCACATGAAGGTCCTTTGATTTATTGCTGGTGGAAGCTCACAATCTGTTGGTGCTCGTGAAAGTTATGAGGGAAGAACTACCCCATATTCATGCAGAAAATTTGGATGTTTTAACTGACTAAAGTTTATCTTTGTGTCTAACTTTTCATCTGTAAATAAGGGTCAGCCATCTGGCGGTGATAAATTTGGCTGGAATGGATTCCATCTGCTAAAATATGATGTAAAAATATTCTGCTCTTCCATGGCACTGGAAAGATATGACATCTGGGATTAGACAAAATAAAGAAGCTTGAAATTGGAAGGCATTGACAAAATTATTTCCTTTCTGAGGAACTGGAGAGGTGCCATTGCAGGGTGGGACTAATGACAGGCCTATAACTAGGGTTTATCTCTTCGCAGATAATTTTTTTCTAGAAGTTAATATTAACTCAGAAGTTAAAACACTGAGTTCAGCCTTGCCCTCCAACTTCCTTTTATCACTGACTGAAGTTATTAAGTAGATTTATGGCCAAGGGAATCACCTATCTGAGTACATAAAGATATAGGTTTCTCATATGGACATGGAATTTTGTGTTACCTAGTGTCCAGCTGTTTACAGTTGTGTGGCTTGTGATTTCCCAGCAGAGCTGGAAGAATAGGAAAGCCTGGAAACTAGTAAGCAAGAAAAAACCAAGATGCATTGCACTGCTTTGCCTATAAGCTGAAGAAGGTAGTTTCTGTTTTGAGGCACCATTGCAAATATATCACAATAGAGACTCCAGGGATCCTATTTTTCAAGGCACTGAATTTGCCTGAAGAATGAAGAGGTATGCTGTAGAGCTGATGATAGAACTTCTTTCTCTGTCTTTTCTGTCTACTGAGATATGGTGTTTTATCATCAAAACGCAAGATCTTTGTCATAGATAAGGTCTGTTCATACTGGCTGATTTGAGTTTTCTAGTCCCCGATTTGTTGGTGCTATAGAAAAAGATAATAAAGATTTACCTCATCTATGACTATCAATTCCCCAATAGCAAGATAAAGTATTACTCCATTAAGTGTTTTAGCATATTTTGCCTCTGCATTGTGCCAGTCTTGAAAGCTGAAAGTGTTATAAGCTTTCAGGTTATGGAACAATTCTAAGGAATTTGGAGAAAAACTGCAAGTCTTCCATGTGGGAGCAGTTCCTCCAGGGAGCCCACATCCTTCTAGACATTGTTACCAAAATACACCTTTCAGTTTAATTTGAGGACTTTGTTTTAAATTAAGAAAGCATTTGTAAGGAATGACATATGGAAAACACTAAGCATGATTTTTTTTTTGGTCAGGCAAAGCTAGATGCTTTCTAAATTATCACGTTCCAGAGAGAAAAGATGTGAAAACAAGTTTCTGAATTTGACCCTGTCCTGAAGACTGGAACTGTAATGCGTCCTACAGAATTACTCAACAGACACTGTGTAAATGTGAGATTCTTTTTATAAATCTAGCAGTGGTATGCCAGCATATGTTCCCCAATGGCTGCTGTAATGTGAACCAGTAGGCATTTAGTTTTAGAGTGCTACATGTAAGAGTTAGTTTTCAAAAGTCAGTCTTCAGTAATTCGTTTAATAGTTAATAATAACTGACTACTATGGTGCAGTAGAGAAGCTATTACCTCCATTAGAATGTCTATAAGTGTGAACATCACTCACTTGTGACCACAGCCAAGAGAAAGATTTTAACAACTTTTCTGCATTACTTTTAACAGAAGGCAATTAAGCAAGAAGTTTGTGCAGGTTGGAACTTTTTATTAGATACACTTCCTACGCTCTTCTTTTTTGTTGTTGTAGACAGTGATATAGTCGCTTTATGAGTAGCCAACTCTCACATGAATGTGTTAAATGCAGTTCATGCTGCACTTGAGAAACACTGGAAAATAATGTAGGATTCAAGTTAATACAGAGAGACCCTGAACAGTTGTCCACTATTCTGTGTATAATAACATAATTTAAAAAAAATCTGAGCAAGTTTAAAATGACTGAAAGCAAACAGAATGAGTAGAATTTTAAGGCTAAGGGCTCTTGGGAAAGGATTTAGCTATAATTTTCTTACATTTCAATAAGGAGTACTTGTGCTTAAATTAGGCAATTGCTTACTTGTTTTGCTCGCACAGGGCCTCAGTAAAAATACTAGTGTGCAGAATTTTCAAAAACACTTTTTAAAAAGATATAGGTATTTGGTTTAACAGAAATAATCCTTTTGTCTTTAAATGGCATATTTTTTCACCAATGCTGAGGAGAATTCCTTCCTTTTTTTTCCTTTCCTTTTTTTGAAGCATTATTTTATATGCATATATTTATATATTGTGCTTGATTTCTTCTTCTGATTTATGGTGACTTCTTTTACTATTCCCAAAGCTTCCTTTCAATTTATAACTTCTTTGTGCTGAAGTATTGATGTGTAAAAATCAGCCTCAAGTTATGTTTAAGCACTTGTAAAATACCGATTCCTTGGTTAACTCCCCAAACTACATGTACCCCTACAAAGAACACTTATTTGAATACAAGCAGACACAAAAAAAGAAAAACCAGAAAAATATTAAAAGTTTGCTCAATGTTAGAACAAGCATATAATTCTCTTATTCTCTTATTTTGCGTTGAAAAAAGTGCTAAGCATGTACTTCAATACTTACTGAAAATGAATGAATTTGCTTAGTTGTATAGAAAATGTACTGAATTCGTGATCTGAAAAGCCAAATATGATTAATCCAGAGGACATGAACATTCTAGTGCAAGATGCTGATGCTCAGCAAGTAATGTTCATTTCAGAATTTAATAGCACAACGAGTTATAACCCACTTATTTTCCTCTCTTATTTTTGGTCTTTGATGCCAGCATTCCGGTCTATGGTATATAGTCTTGTATAAATATCTGACTAATACAGAGGTATTACTAGATATAAGCCTGTGTATATCAACAAGCAAATTGAAAACAAAACTAGTACCTCTATTCTCTTCCCAATATTACTTCATTTCAAATAGTTATGATATTAGTAGACTTAAAAATCACATCAAATATTATTTCATCCTTGCCTGCCAGCAGCTTAGATTCCATTTAATTTCTTTTGTGTTAGCAGCTTGCATTTACAGAGGACTTTTGGTTTTGTTATTTGTCTCAATTTGCTGAAGTAGCTGAGTATGGTTCAAATGGAAAAATAAATCACAAAGCAAGCTTATTAGGAAATGTTTATACTGCTGAACTAGAAAGCAGTAGGCAGTATTTGTTAGGCCAGATAAACTGTATATTGCTGTCTTTCGGGGACACTAAAACCTGAATAAAATCTTTACCTTGGACACTCAAGTTTTTCTCCAAAGGTTGAGCTGATACAGCAGTTACTTCTTTAATTATTTATGGAGGAGACATGTGAAATGCCTGCCAAAGTTAGCAGAGAGAAAATAATGGCCAGTATTAAACATTTGACCTTGAAAGCAGCTCTGATTGAAAATAATTACCCCAAGTTTTAAAACCTTTATTTCCTGTTCTGGTAGCAATGTCCTTCTTAAGCTGTAATAAATTGCCCAATCATCTTAGCATCAGATTAACTTGACTCAAGTGTTTATTTCACATTAAGTTTCAGCATTACTGATGCACTATGTAAAAGTGATATTAATTATCTTTAGGGTTCGGGTTTTTTTAACCGGATTTCTTCGGTGGTATAAATTTTCGTTGAGTTTGCCCTCAATGTTCCACCGAGGCCAGATGTTATTTCAACATATCACAATCTTAAAATTAACTCTGAATTTTCTGCTGACCTCTGTGATGTTTTTGTATTGAGCAGGTGCAAATCAATTCTCTTAGACTCCTTTGTTACATCTCTCTGTGTTGTCAATCTAGTTTACATGAACATCTGGAAAACAGATATGGGAAAATTATTGGTCTTTTTAATTATAATTAGCTGTCAGTCTTCTCAATGAGAGGTATTTTGGTCATTAAGTGAATAACATTGTTGCATGAATATTCCTTCATATAACAGATATTTAAAAATTAATTGTAAAATTTTTGCTTTTAAGCACAACAATGCCTCTATACCCACCATGCTGCGATTTATATAGGGTTTGTATTTTGGCAAGCATTTTGCCTCAAGGATACCAGGTATATCTTTGTAAGGTCCTTTGATTAATGTCTGTCTTTGTAACATCACTGGTTGCTTTGGGCAAACCGTTCTATAAAAGGAAACCTTGCTGACATGGAAAAGAAAATTGCAAGTCTGGTGTGCCATGAGATTTTAATTACAATAAACAACAATTAAACAGATTATTATAGCAGTGCAATTATTACTCTAAAGTTGACATTGTGTCAGCATGTTATTTTCATTGGTTTTGTAATGAGTCTGCAGAACTTGCCTTGAGCTAGAATAGAAACCATTTTTAAAGTCATCAACACCAAATTTTAAGGCAATTTATTTTTGTAATTTATTTTAATCGGTTGGAAAATTTTTCAGAGCTTTCATTCTGTTTCTTAATTTTTAGTCAAAAAGTTATCAATCAAATGTTTTGTAGCTATCAGGTTCACAATAAGCCAAATTCTGTTGTCCTTATGTAGTAAGCTTCCCTCTGACTGTGAGTTAATTGTGCATTACTGGTCTGCTATACCACACATTCCAAAAGCAAAAATGCCTTGTAAGAAAACTGGTGTAAAAATATTTTCAAAAACTTCTGAAGTGGTGAAATGTTCATAGTATATATCTGTCCTGTCTTTGGGAGTCAGAGATGGCCAATGGAGACTGAATCTCTCAGTTTCAAGAAAACTTATCTCCTCTACATTTATCTTTAAACAGCAGTGACAATAGCAAGAGGATTTTCTGGGGATTACAGCTGAAGATATGGTTGCTACATGTGATCGAGAAGTCATTTTTTTGGACCTTTGTTTCTTCTGCCTATCCATTACTTGCTTTAAAAATACAGAACTGGCAATATAATTGATGGAGAGGTTATAGTATTTCTAAATGAAAAATAGATCTTCAGTAGGATTTGAACTAAATGCCTTTAAATACAGACACATTTTCTGCTCTTCTTCATGGCACTTTGTGGTAATTGAGCAAATTTTATAGTGTCGAAATTAGTCACAAGAGAACACTCTGTATTACACTCTGAAAGCAATGGAAGCAAAATGAGAGTTTTGAGAAAAAGAAAAAAAAATAATGAAAGAATATATCTCGGGAGTAGTTTAGCTTTGATATACTTCAGCTTTTGAGCTTACCTGCATAATGACTGCAGTGAGAATAAACCTGCAGACCAGTTCCCAACCCCTACAGCCCGGATGAGGTGAGCCTTGGGCAAAATGACAAGGAAAAATAAGGGCTTTGTAAAGCTCCAACTGCAAACTGCATCAGCTGCTGTAGGAGAAACTACCCAAGACAAGAGGAGAGCCTGCAGGTTTCCACACCTTTAATAGAAAACTGCTGTTTGAAGGATGTGAGAAGTTTGGAGACATTCCTTCCCACCAACTGAGAGCAATCAAGCTGAAGGCTGTTCTTCTGTCACACTTAGAAGAGGGTCCATAGAGCTTGTCAAAACTGAGTTTCTTCCATTTCATCATCTTCAGTGAATGGACCCATAGAACTCAGAAGAACAATGAGAAAACTCACCTAAGCCTGGCCCTCAATACACTAAGAGTGTCAGCTGCCTAACAAGGCAAAGACGAGCAAATTTTTCCAGTGCTTTGGCTATGTTAAGTTAATCTGAAAGAAGCCTATTAAAATTGGTCTTTGCATACATGATGAAACAGCAGCCACTGTAAACGCAGGCAAGAAACAAACGTACAGACATCTATTCATATTTCCAATTGTGACATAATTCTCTGTGAAACATCCGCCTCTGACGAAGATGGTTGTCAAAATGGAAAAAGCTACTTGTCTTAGAATAATGATAGTTCTTTCAAGTACGCGGGCTTTATTTACATTGTGTAGTATCCCTGCCTTGTAGCCTTGCGTGGCTCCATGTCTGGGTTCAGTGGGCAGCTAGGGTGTGGTTCCTGTGAGCCCCTGTAAGCCTTTCCCTTCAAATACAAGATTTGTAATGCATGTGCACAGAAAGGACACTACTCAAATCTTTATCTCTCTCTCATGAAGTACGAGTTCATTAGCGCTGGTATGTGTGTATGAACAATAAATCTTAAAAAGCTCCCATTAGTGCAAGGCAAGTAATTTTTTGTTAGGTATTTATATAGTTATGCTGGGTGTTACACAGTTATAAACACGTGGGGCCTTGGCATATTACCATCTGTGCATATAGCTATAGACACATAAAGATCTAGAATTCTATATGTATCATGCGTTTATTTAAGGTGTAACGGCTACTTGTGAAACCCAGTATTTTTTCTTTACATGAACTTCATGGAACTTAGTTAAAACCATGGTCACAATCTGACTCTGTGTTACCTGGGTTTTGAATATTTTAATGTAAGTAAAGGGTCATCATAAAGAAGGTTTGGCATGATAAAATAGTTGTTTCCCAAAATTTACGTTTTCCATTGTGAGAATGGTGTCTAAAATTGAAATCATTTAAACCAGAAATGTGAAATCTATTTTAAGTTTTATTAGATTACTGGATAACTAAGGGGACATTATTATTCTGCTTATTGCTGTAGGAATATATCGGGTTGAAATTTTTGCTTGGAAATACTTAATTTATTAAGTGTTTTCTGGCTACATTATGGATTTTTAAAAAAATATATTTGAACACCACTCCACAGTTCGCTTCTGCACACAGTTTATCTGCATGTACTGTCATCATTCTTTCATATCTGCTATTTTTCGCTCGTGATGGAGAAAGGGATGTGTTAATTTCCACATCATTTCATTGTAGAACTATTAAAGTTACTGAAGGAATCTCAGCAACACATTCAATTTAATCAAAAACCAGAAAAAACAATTACAGTTCTGTAGTAAGTAATAATTTTCTCTTCTGAGATGTTATTTAATACGGGGAAATCAGTTTTCTTTTTTTTTCTGTGTATTAACCAGCATTACCATACTGACCTTTGATAATCAATTTCAAAATTTTTACATTAATGCTGGAAGGGGATGTTGCAACCACAAACGCTTCCAAACTGTAGATACCTTTATTTTCTTTCTTACCCATCACACCACACTTTTCCTGCTCATGAAATACTTCTGAATTATGTAAGCTATTTTATTTTCCTTATGGCAGGAATAGGAATTATTACAGTGATTTAACTCTCCATTGTCCCTGTCCATTGTTCCGAGAGACTTCATTCTAGCTGCTCTTACTGTTTGGGCTTGTCTATAATTTAATTTTCTAGACTTCATTCCTGACACTTAAGGACATACTTAACGACAATGTTGCTTCTATTTAATATTGCTGTTGTGGGTGGAATTTTTAGCCTGTGTGATGGGCGCATAGTAATTGATTTTTTATTGTTAATTTTTACTTAAAAATATTTTAACTTCAGAAAACAAGGAGAGCTTGAAAGAAGAAAAAATGGTTTTGCTTATGTTAAAAAGAAAAAAATGAGTACCCTTTTGTTTTCTAATCTCTAGTGTACTCAGTGTTTCAAATGCAATTTGACATGTGCAGTCTTTACATTCTAAGGCCCTTGAGTTTTTTGCAGTAACTATTGAATATATGACAGTGTGTAGTGTTATTTGTAGAAAACACAATATCAGTCTTTTCCAAATATTAGTGCTTAATTATATTCAGGAACAATAGGATTGATTTGTTATTGTTTGGTTCCCAGTTGCCAGTGCTGACATCTCTGAAAGAAAACAAAATGAGGAAACTACCCAACATTAATCACGTAATGATGTTATTAGATTTACATATGAGGGATATTCTCTCTTTCCCCTATTCATTTTCTGTAATGATCATTACTTCATGTTTTACTGTTCTTGATTGCCTTCC